>NC_041819.1:21024302-21710969 GCF_900964775.1 Scleropages formosus | reverse complement strand
GTCTGGGGCCTCTCTGCTCATCCTGTGAATAGGAGCTGGCATCCCTGAGGAATTATGTAATCGAAGCTAAGATATGCAAATCTCCCACCAGGTGGAAGGAAACTGTTAATCATACGGTGACGTCCCGATTTCCAGTTCTCGCTGCCACCATAAGGAGCGATAGATATGAAATTATTCATAAGCTCTGGTGAATAATGTGACCTGATTCATAGGCATTTTGCAAGGACCCCCCCTCCTTTGTATTCATATCCATCCTATGTGACATAAGCAGCCTGGGGCAGACGCCCGGGTCCGAGTTTACCGGGACTCCAGCCAAGGAAACCGGTTTTGTTCCAGGGATTTCAGCGGAACAAGAGGAGCCCATGGTGACAGGTCCTCGTCCCATGCACATCTCTGCCTCCTCGGAGGCTTACTGGAGGCAGAGGTGTTCGCAAAAGAAATAACGTGGGCTGCTGCTCATGAGCTCCCATTTACCACGGTGGTGAGTGACAGTGGCTGCGACTGAAGCTCAAACACACAGTGGTCGACTCACACGCCGTCGCATCCTTCATTTTTGCTCGACTTGCCATTTTAACTTGTTCACATGTAATTATTCCTACTCACTTGTTATTCCAGGCAAAACTGAATTCGCACAGATGTGCACTGGACCCTCATCGCACTTGGCAGAGGAATTCTGATCATCGCTCGATTTGTTCGTACGTCCAAAGTCAAGGTTAACGATACAGACGTGCCACAGGTTATTTATGGGTGAGGTTCTGAGAAGGTCCTGGATGTAGCTATAATTAATTCAAAAGCACTGTGGACTTTTTTTTATTTTAACACCTTACAGTAAAATTAAATGTAAAAGAAAAAAAACACATTCAAATGATAGAAAATAAAAATATGCCGTTTCCACTAACTGATATTCATTGCTGGCTGTTGACTGATTGATCCCGTAATCATGTGCGGTCTTCTTCATCTCGTTATTGATCACCGCCATTCGATGAGCACCGGACAGGAGCTGTCAGCACGTGGAACTGAGCTGAATTTTGGAGGTCCCAACATTTCTTGATCATTTGGGTGCGCTTTACTGACAACTATCGGTTGGACATGTAAATGCAGGTTGCCTTTGCTCCGTAGAAGTCGGAGATTTAAAAAAAAATAAAGTGGATGAGCTATGAAAATGCATAATAAATAAATAAATGTACTGTGAAGCATTTTGTATCTTTGAAAAATCATAACGCAATTGTTCCTAACAAGAGAACCTCGTATAGTTCATTGTTTTCGAACGCAGCCGGTGACAGAGGCACGATTCTCCACAACGCACTTAAAGCCACCGCAAGCGCTGGAATACGGAAGAGTAGCCACATATCTAAGAACCGAACCCGCATCAAGGACGCCCAAGAGCCCCGGTCGGAGAGAGAACTCTCTTCCTCTTCCCTAGCAGTCTGACGGTCGGCATGGCGGACTTCTCATCGGCACGTTACTCGGAGGAGGTGAGGGGTGGAATATTACTCATTGGAGTTTACATAACGGTGCAGTGGGACTGCTTTGTTCAGGGGATCCACTGCAGCAAAACCCTCCTTACTGCAAATTCCCACAAAGGATCCTCTATCTGCCAGCGTAAAGGTAATCTACCTCATTATCCCTTCATAAGAAGCCTGCAGGCACCGCAGGCCTTATGTAACTCGCCGGTGGGCTGGGATTATCTCTCGTCATGAGTCCCATGCTGTAGAGTGCAAGAGCGTAACGGGCAGGAGAAATGATATGATGCACACGTATTTTCGAGTCGCCGGATGCAGTTCCAGCGAGGTTCCGCCGTCGCTCGTGAGCCGTGAGTCACCCTCCTCTGGCCGAGAGGCGGTCGATGGACGGCCTGAAGATTCGATCGTCAGGAATCTCACACACGTACGCTCAGAAATGATCTTGGCAGCTTTGACATGTATTATCTAGCGCCCCTTCTTTTCTGCTTGACAGTTTTATTAGTCCAGGGTTCCAGCGCGCAGCGTCGTTGGGTTTCTACGCTTGACTCTCACTGATGGGGATTCACATCCAGAAGACAGATGGTTTCCTCCATTTTTTCCTCCTCACACCCTGTGAGGGTGGCATGGTGGGGCAGGAGATGGAATTAGCACCTCACAGTGAAAGGTTGCAGGTTTGAATCTGACTCCAGCTCCATGTGCCTCTGTGAAGATGCTCTGGCCACCCAAAGACACGTGGATCAGAAGTGATGACTCTGAAGGGCTCTGCAATGAAGTGATGGACAGATCCAGCGTGTACCCTGCTTTGTACACCTCTAAGCACAAAGACCGGCGGCTTCCTGACCATGATGCCTATAAAGTCCCTTCACATCACCAAAGTGTTTAAGTGTTTAAGACCCCATGAACCAGAGCTTCAACACAGGGCTGCCAGACCTCAGAGGATTCACACTGACCCAGGTCAACCCTCGTGGGTCCTTGAGACTAACAAAAAAAAAAAAAAAACATTTTACACCTTGAACATCTCTGAATAACTGGCCTAAAAATACATGACTGAGTTTTGCTTATTTTAAGCCGGCTAATCCAATGAATTTAATTCTATTTATGTCCACGTTATTTATTTTATTTTTTAGAATGTATTTAATTTTCATTTTTAACAAAGATATAAATATATGGGGGTGCGGTGGCGCAGTGGGTTGGACCACAGTCCTGCTCTCCGGTGGGTCTGGGGTTCGAGTCCCACTTGGGGTGCCTTGCGGCGGACTGGCATCCCGTCCTGGGTGTGTCCCCTCCCCCTCCAGCCTTACGCCCTGAGTTGCCGGGTTAGGCTCCGGTTCCCCGTGACCCCGTATGGGACAAGCGGTTCTGAAAATGTGTGTGTGTGTGTATATAAATATATTAAAGACCAGATAAATCTTATTTTGAAACTTACTGTAATTAATTGTCCCAGTTACCCAGCTGCAATCTTAAAGCAATTAAATTGCTTATTTAAACAACTAGGTTTTAAATATGATTTATGACTGGGAGTTTTTTTTGTTTTCCTCCCCGCTGTTGCCCACCTGGTTCACTCAGTTGTTAGTTATATGTGTTACATCTGTAACTTTGCATTCTTTTCAGTGACCTTGTTCAGCACTTTTACCTGCATCAGCACTCTGTCTGCAGTGAGAGGAGCACTTTATACAAACAAACTAAACTGAATTGAACTGAATTGAATTGAATTGAATATGAGGGTGGCACAGTGGTGCCACTTTGGCACGGTGGGCTTGTCCTTTGCCTGCTCTCTGGTGGGTCTGGGGTTCAAGTCCTGGCTGGGGTGCCCTGCATTGGACTGCTGTCCTGTCCAGGGTGTGTCCCCTCCAGCCTTGAGCTCTGTGTTGTGAGGTTAGGCTCTGGCTTGCTGTGACTCTGCTTGGGGCAAGCGGTTTTAGTCAATGTGTATGAATTGAGAATTGTGTTTGTTATACACCGGTTCAATAAACAGGTACACAAAAGGTTGATATATAAAACCAAAATCTTAAGAAGTTCGCAACACTTGCATTTGTTCAGCAAATAGATACACACACCACCTGAAACCACTTGTCCCGTACTGGATTGTGGGGAGCTGGAGCCTAACCTGGCAACACAGGGCATAAGGCTGGAGGGGGAGGGGACACACCCAGGACGGGACACCAGTCTGCCACAAGGTACCCCAAGCGGGACTCAAACCCCAGAACCACCGGAGAGCAGGAACCTGTCAAACCCACTGCGCCACCACGCCCCCCAGAAAATTGATAATATATCAATAATATCATAGAGTTCGAGGTTTACCTGGGATTTAGTGAAAGTCACCTGAAAGATTTGGGTGTAAGAGCAGGCAGGTTGTGTGTATGGAGTCATGAGCATCACACAGAGATCACTACACCCCCCCCCCCCCCTTCCCGAGTTGGTGGACACCACTCCATTCTCAGCTTTCCTCCAGGTCTGACAGTAACAGATAAACTGCAGTTGCAACCCGCTCTCACACATGGGCTTAAATTTGATATGATTTCCATATTTTATTTCACGTCTGAGACACATTGCCTAGATGAGGTCGGAAGCTGAACTGTTGCAAACGATTTGTGGTCAGTTATCGGTACCACGTGCCTGTTGCATATAAACAACAACAAGGGTGTAGTTTTGTAAACAACTTATGAGGCAGTTGATAATGTAGTGATTAGTGCTGCTACCTTTAGACACAAAGGTCGCAGGTTTGATCCCCACCTCCAGCTGTACTACCGTTGTGCAAGGTACTTACCCTAAATTACATTAACCAGCTGTTTAAATGGGTAAAAAAATTGTAAGTCACTTTGGAGAAAAGCATCAACTAAATGACTAAATGTAAATTTTCTTCAGTGTGTGCAGGTTAAGATAGCAGGGGGAAACTCCTCCTATCTTTCACTGTGTTCGTGTCCTTGAAAGTCCCTCGGAACTGCTGAATCCCCCTTAGGACTCAAGAAGGGTCTCAACAGCCACCTCTTCTGGACTCCTTTCAGCTCTGATTTCCATGCAGCTGTGTATGTTCATGTGTAATGCAGCACTTAGAGCTGGGCTCTTTGCATTCAAAGGTCATAGGTTTGAATCCCAACTCTGCCAGCTGTGCTACTATTGATGAATGTGCTTATCATAAGTTTCTCCAGTAAAAATTACCCAGGAAAAAGCATCAGCTAAATGAATAAATGTGGTGGTTAGCGTTGTTGTCTTTGGATTCAAAGTTCACGGGTTCGAATCCCATCTTTTCCAGTTTTACTACTGCTGATGAAGGTGCTTCGCTTCTCCAGTAAAAATTACCCAGCTGTATACATGGGTCAGTAGTAATACTGTAAGTTGCATACAGAGTTCCCAGGGTCATTCTGTGGTAAAGGCCTGGTGCTCAGTCCTATGGAGGCCTGAGAACAATCCCTCACCCTCATGGTGGTTCCTGGTCTGGCCTGGCTGCAGGGCAATCTCTGGGCCTTCGCATGCTGCAGAGTCAGCGGGAGGTGGTCAGCTCATTAGCCGCTGCGGGTTCGATCTCCCACCTGGGGCAGCCGCTTGCAGTCGCTGGGGATAAGGCGATTACCACGCTGCGTATAGTAGGAGCTGACTCTCTTGCAGTGCAGCCGGCAGCAAGCGGGGAATTTACATGCAGGAAAGATTAGTCAATGGTTACATTAAGCTACTTGCTTTGTTTGTCCAAGGCTCTGTGTGTGTGTGTGTGTGTGTGTGT
The DNA here is from genome assembly GCF_900964775.1 of Scleropages formosus. Taxonomy (NCBI): domain Eukaryota; kingdom Metazoa; phylum Chordata; class Actinopteri; order Osteoglossiformes; family Osteoglossidae; genus Scleropages; species Scleropages formosus. Next base: position 21,705,788 of record NC_041819.1, on the reverse strand, counting down.
GTGTGTGTGTGTGTGTGTGTGTGTGTGTGTGTGTGTGTGTGTTTCTGTCTTAAATAAACAGTCCACAGGTGAACTCTCTAAAAAATAGGTCAAGCTAATTCCTGTCTGGCCCAAAGACCTTAAAACTAAAGCCTCTGTTTCATTATGCTGCATGTATTTGTTTGTTTGTTTATTTATTTATTTGATTCCTTTGTTAAGGGCAGATATTACATCTGTGTTAAATGTAGTACATGGAAAAAAAATGGCTTCATGAAAAATGACAAAGCTCGTGGATATTAATAACCTACTATTGGACTGGGAATATTTCACATTCCAGCATGACACAAATATTCGCCGTTGTATGATGGGATATATTAGGATCTATTTCACTGGACTAATTTTCTTAATCTTTTTAGAAATGAACTCAATTTCCTAACCTTGGCTGAACTTTTTGGGCGAACAGAGGCGTGTGAGAAATGATCAGTAGCTACCTGAAGACATTTTGCAAGCATCTAAACATGAATTTGCCACTTTTTAGTGAAAGTACATGAAAAACAGCAGCCAGTTTGATGTAAATTATAACGAAACCAGTGTCAAAAGTGTGGAGTACACTCACCTTATCACATACGTTCATCTACAAGGTGCAGATACAGTTGCTAACTTTGCTAATATAAGAATGATGCTGGAATCTCGCATCATACTGCCAAACCAAGACCTGATGTTAGATATATAAATATGAGTAATAATCAATAATTCAGTTCCCTGAAATAATTTTTAACCTAAAACTGCCAGAACACAAGAGCCTGAAGCTGGATTTAATTCCTCCAGTTTCCCTTCATGTCACATTCCTGAGGCTCATCATGTAGCCTTTACGTTTTCATTGTATTATAATGACTTTTGCTGTAAAATAAGATGAAAGTACACTATGCTCTGTCCACTAACAAGCCAAAGTGCACTTAACAGGAAGTTGCTAAACTGATGCTGACTGAATGATTTTTTTCAGGGGTGTAATCGGATATGTAACGGCTTGTTCGGAATTATGGGGAAATATTTTCAATGGCGTTATAGAGAAATATTGAAACGGAAACACTGGATTTGCTGGGACACTGTGGGAACACCCTCCCATAATGCACCTTGCACATTTATATAACAGCGGTGAAATTATTAACAGTGCTCATCTGTTGCAAAGCATCACTGTGTACGAAACCAATTTATATTCCGATTTCTGCAGGACTGTGGTTGTTCTCCTTATGTATACATGTTTTAAATACGTACATATATTTATTTATTTTAATATATAGACAGCATGTTGTAGACGATGGAATGAAGCAATGATTGAATAGGATATAAATGCAATTAGGAGAAATGGTGGCTTTCCAGCTGCTACTGTAACTCAGAGGATCCATCTGCAGTATTGCATTATCTATCCAGCGCGCTCAGCGTCGATGACACAGGTTCAGCAAAGTATCCGTTGCCATGGAGACGAGCTGAGCGAGTCTGCAGTCGTGGATTAGAAAACCCGCCGTGACCCAGAGGCCCGGATCCGCAGCCCCCCATCCGTCAGGACGGCGGTTCGAGCGAACGGACTGCGCCAAATTCCAGCCAATCAGCGGGGAGAGCGCCGGGGGGTTTCGCGCGCGCGCCGCGCGCAGCCTTATCTTATTCATAAAATCGAAAGGGAACGTCGCGAGCGCCGCCCCCCCTCCTCCACCTCGCGGAATCTAAGATCCCGCGTGGTAAGCGGTCATTTTACACACCTGATGAGTCAAAGGACTTCACGGGGCTTGTGTAAAACGACATCATGTGACATACAGTAGTTTGACAAAATAATAACTTCATTAGTGTGCAAAGGGTTTCCCCTGAGCTCAGGAAACAGCAGTGAAAGTTACCTTTTCAAATCACTTGTAGCTGTTAGAGTCAAACACAAACACAAACACACACACACCGGGATGAAAACCGCTGGCATTCTGTTAGAAATATGTAATGACGTGCCTTTTATGGTTTCGCAAGGGCTAAAGATTTTAATGTATTATTATTATTATTATTATTATTATTATTATTCAGCACCGGGGATAGTGTGCCGAAGCGCACACGTACTCGCTTCAATGACGACCTGGTCAAGAAACACGAATACATTATTATTTTTTTTTTACATATATATTTTATTTGATTTCGTTTTATGTATCCACCAGTTCTCTGAGCTTTTTAAATATGAACATTATTCACATCTGTTTACAGTACATTTGTGTGTTTATTTTCTGACCAATTGTGTCTTCCCACCAAATAGAAATTCTTGTTCTTAAAGTGTCTTTTTCTTTTTTTTTGTTCTACTCGGTCACAATGTACAAGCAAGAGAACCATAATGAAACCCACAGCAGGGGCACCAAGGAAGGAGGAGTACAAAGAACTCAGATGGTGTAAAACTAAAAGCTGACTGTTTCCGGTAGAAAAAGGCAGTTTTTTTTTAACACAGGTAACTGCACTTCATTAACATGTAAAATGTCCTGGAGAGACTCCAGAGCAAATTTCACCGGTACCTGCGCTTATAGTAAAAACTAACCAACCTGCAGAGCACGTAGACATACAGATCTGAGAGAAGGAGATAAATACTGTCCGTTCTCTGTGGGTGTACATATACAGGCTGACATTTGCGAACTATAGCCTTAAAAATATGTGATCATATAGTAGCTTGTAGGGAGAACTGCAGTTTTGTCCTGGAACTAGTGCACATTCACGTCGATAACCGCATCACTTACATTCACCAAAACCAGTTGCATTGGTTCTCGTGTCTGATATACTGTATATAAAAAATAAATAAAATAAAAACATTAAAAAAAAAAAAAAACAAATTCAATAAAGTCGCAAGAACCAAGACAGCGTTGGCATTGATGTGTTTTAAATATACAGTGCAGTCGCATCTTATGCGCATTTACGCGCTTGAACGAGGTTTCCGAACACACCGCGTGCCCCGGGTGACTCGTGATACCCTCAGACCCCCCGGGATCTCACTTTCTTAGTGCATATTGTTAATGTTTAACTTCGTATTTTTTATAAACTGCAAGAGAGTTTTTTTTTTTTTTCAAAAACATGTGCATTACTATGTGCATTGTTATGGCACCGTAAGGTTCACATGGTGGACCGACTATACGCGCTTTTGGCTTTACGCGCAAGTTGCGACTCCACTGTAGAAATACATTAAAATAAAATATTTTGGACTCTAACAGTTGGCACGTAGGACGGCGATGAAGCAGTTGCTTGTGGGTTCTACTGTACATTCAAGGGTCAAGCGGGTGGCAGCGCCGAGCGTTTGCGCGCCCTGCCCGTTTAACGGTCAGCACCCTGGAGAGCGGCGACGCACCACAGCAGCGCAACGCTCCGCCGCCCCCTCCCCCACCCACCCACCCCCGCTCGCGTCCGCGCCCGCGCCCCACGAGACCGGAACGAGGTTGCAATTAATTGGGCAAAAATAAAGGACGGCGCTGGCCGACATTCCACCGCGACGGCCCCACCTGAGGCCATTTTAATAGGTACAGCGCCACGGCGGAAGGGTTGCGAGCGGGGTGCCGCACATATGCATGCGTGTGTCTGAAGTGCACCCCCTAACCGCGGTGGTGATGTGGGGGGGGGGGGGGGTATCTCCAGCAGCGGCACGAGGACATGTTCGAAACCGTTTTCACAACACGAAACATTTCTTATCAGAAAAGGAGAGAGAGAGGGGAAAAAAAAAACACGGATACCCAAAGTCACGTTCCGTCCCACGGGCTGCGCTGGAGGTTGTCCTTCCCTGGCTGAGCCTCTGGACCCAAAGCTCTCGCGCCCCCCTGACAGCACGCGTGCGTTTGTGTATGTTTGCGCATCCGCCTTTCCGTCCTAGCGGTCCAGGTCACCGGCGCACGTGCCGCTCGCGTCCGCGGACTCCCCCTCGTTCTTGAGGTCCTGGAAGACCTCGGTGAAGAAATGCGGGTCCGAGTTGATCCGCAGCATGTCGGCGCTCATCTTGTCGATGATGCGCAGAGACCTCTCCCAGAACGCCTCCTTGTTGGTCTCCACGAGGAAGGGCTTGAGCGGGTACGAGATCTCGTTGCCCATGTAGGAGTAGGCCAGGTAGAGGCAGGTCAGGAAGGTGGCCTGGAGCTCGAACTCGCCGGCGATGTGCTCGCCCACCGCCTCTCTGCACAGCAGGTACACGAACACCAGGTTGGCCGGGGTGATGAAGCCCTGGTCCTGCCAGCCCTGGATGAGCAGCGAGCGGTCCACGTTGCGGAACCACAGGATGATCTCGTTGGGGCTCAGTTCCTTCAGCCTGAAGCACCTCCTACACATGAAGCTGCCGAGGCAGCGCAGCAGCTCCCCCGTGGACGCCTGGACCACGACGCGTCGGGGAGACACCAGAGCCCGTCCGCTCGGCTGCTTCTGCTTCTGCACCGATCTGAGCTGCTTCTGGTTCTGCGGGCTGCTCTGGTTCTGGGCGCTCTTCGGGTTCTGGTTCGGGACCGTGGGCACGGGCACGGCGAGCAGCCCCGGCTTCTGCTCCCAGTGCGCCCCTCTGCGGTCCGGTGCGCTCTGCTGGGACTTCTTCAGGTTCTCGTGGTTCAGCTGCTCCACGGGGTTGCTGCTCTTGTTGCAGCTGCCCTTGGTCTGGGAGCCCGGGGGGTTCGGGTTCACCTTCTTGGCGCTCTTCTTCTTGGCCGAAGCGGCGACCAAGCGCTTCCACGTGAGAGCCGAGATGAGCACCGAGTGGCGCTTCAGGCTCTTCTCCGCCCTGCCGCCGGCCGACTGTCCGCCATCGCCCTTGTCCTCCGCGGCGACCCCCTTCCTGGAGGTCGGAGATATGGAGAGCACGGTGCCCATCTTCTCCGCACGCGCGCGCCACCAACCAACGCCCGACTCGCGCTGCTTTGCGGCTCGTCACCTCAAACCACCCCTGGGTTCGGGCCCATGGGGGCAATTCGGTTGACCGCCGGGGTTGATGTCCGGGGTAGATAAGTGAGGAGGCTGAACTACGCACGCACCGCCGCTCCCTGTGTGGTAAAACCCGGTGAGGCCAGTAAAACCCAGCGCTCCTGTCACGGGGACCGGTGGGCTGGACCGTGCGCTTCTCGCACTGAGACGCACCGTTGCAATAAAGCCGCAAAGCGGGATAAGCCGTCCCGCCTCAGCCAATCGGAACAGGGCTTAGAATGACGAGCAGGTCGCTCCACCAATAGGAAGCCGCTCCGGTGACCGAATTCTCCTTCAACAGAAAAGCCATTTATAGAGACGTGGTCGCCAAATACTTCTCTATTTTAGAAGGAGCCCCTAGTAGAGAAAGTCCTTCTGAACTGGTGCATTTTGTGAGACCAGGAGAACAAATTGTCCTAGAAATGCCCACAACACCGGTTTTAATTCCATTCTAAAAGAACCTCCTGTATATGTTGTTATTCCATCCTGTTTTCTGCATTTCTTAATTCAGCCAGTCTTTATGATTTTTTCCTCCCAAGAATCATACAGCATAAAAAGAGAGCTTAGCTATTTTTTCAACATAGTTCACTCAAGAAATATCATATTCACTGAATTTTTGAGTCACAACGGAGGAGTTTGAGTGGCAGAGGGAAGAGCTCAGGTGATGTGAGAAGTATATTAAGTATATCTCAAAAATATACAATATGAGATGGAAACTAGAGTATAGATGGCTCTTGGGATAACTGTGATCATGTGTTATTGCTATTATTATTATTATTATTATGAAAAATCTGAAAAAGTATCAGAGATATGGAAACATCATAAACACATAAATAAATAAAATAAATGATGATGTTATTTCTGACCCTAAAAACATCTAATACAACATTTAAAGGTGAAATTGTTAATGGATAGTGACCCATGAGAAACGGCATTCTGTGCATTTCCCACAGGTTGCTCTTACAACACTGGACTTGTATTTTGTTTTCATGAAGTTTGGCAGGTTCTGCACCATTTACAAACTACGCACATGTTTACTGGGACTTTAAAGACATTTTAGCACAAAGTACTTTGAAAAAATTCATTTATTCACCCATTATCAGTAACCGCTCTCCCAGTGTCAGTTCTCGGTGGTCCAGAGCCTATCCTGGAAGCAGAGGGTGTGAAGCAGGCTACACCCAGGATGACAGCTACTCTGAAAATATGTGTAATTTTTGAAAGAGTCAACATTTTGCATTGGAAACTTTAAAAGAGACAATTCCCCAGAGGCAGGTGTGTCCAAATCCTCGCAGGCCATAGATGAAGACTGTTGTCTCTGTACAAAAAGACGAAGAAAACGACACAAAATACTGCATAAATTCAAGTGTGGCAACACAAGAACCTTTTATGGCTTCTTATGAAGTATACAATGAATCACTTTGGTCGCTGTAAAGCTGTTTCGCTTTAAAATATATCTCCACTCCCTCATCGCTGAACAGCAAGGATATGAAACACCACCCACATTTGTTTGTTTTTTTAGCATTATGATTCAGCGCGATAAGTCAGTGCCCGTGATGAGGACCTGCTCCTCGAATAACCCTCATAATCCATTTAGTTGAACAGACCTTGTAGACTTATCTGAGAACACGGTTACCTGACTTGTACTTCATGTTTGCACCTGTAAGCTCCAGCTTTGGCGTGAGCTGTGTTTACGTGCACTGCAAATGAAATGAGATTATTTCTGAGTCTGTTGCCCAGCTCGGCATCCCCCCATGGTGGGTTTGGAGAGTAAAAGAAGAGTAATACCCTTTAATGATTGCAGTGGAAAACCTGGTTCTCCGCCCCCTCCCCATCACATCTCCCTCTCCCCACCCACCCCAAACCCCGCCAACACGGCGCGTCAGCCTGTCGGGCGGAGCACGACCACATATGGACCCTCCATCTGTGAACCCCCCCATGAATGTACTGCCAACAGGAAGGCGGATGCTGTACAAAGAACAAAGGGCTCCGACGCCTCCCCCCCCAGCCAGCGCAAGCGGCGAGGAGGGTGCCACGCCTGCAGAGAGTCTGTGATTCTTGTGTTTCCAAACACGACGGTCTTAATGAGGAATAACACGGGGGGGGTGGTGACCAGCAGTCTTTCCATCTCATCAATTAGTATCATCCCTGTTGTCATCTCAAACACATCATGGGCATTCAATGTATTTTCATAGTAGAATTATACACTAAGATGATGTCCACCCGATGTTTGTGTTGGTGTCCCCTAGGTGCTCTGGTTGCCTCCCACAGTCCAAAGACATGTGTTTCAGGTGAACTGGTGACTCTAAACCGCCCTTAGTCTCTTAATGTGTGTGTGTGTTAGTGTAGGGACTCGTGTCCACACCCTGTGTATTCTGGGATAGGCTACGGACCACTGCGACCTGGCACAGTTATTAATAATCAATGGATGGATGATCTACAGGGTGTTCCGGACAAAAAGGCATCTTGCATCTTATTTCATGGGCTGTAGCCTCTCATTTGTTGTGTATTTTTCATGACGGTCTGTCTGAAGGTCTGCAGAGAAATTTATACGACTGAACGAATAAAGTCAGGAATAACCGTAGAAATGAAGATGTTTTGTCTGGATGAAAAGCTCAGCTGAGAAAAATGAGAGCTGTTTCACAATGCTATCCCATTTGTGCAGCCTGTTCTGTCGCATGGTGAGAATCATGGGTTTGACTCCCGTCGTGTCGCCGGGGTGAGGTTGTCTCGCGGCAAATGCTGGAGCTCATAATTGGCGAGAGGAGTCTCATCTGTTCCCTGCTCTGGGGAGAGGAGGTGAGGCCACAGCCATCTCTTTGGCCGCCACACCTGTCAACCTGCAGTAAACACACTGAGGTTAAAACCTTGCACATTCACCCAAGCACACTTATATGGTCAAAATCTGGTAAAACACCTTGTAAACCAGGGTAAACAGCGTAAGAAAGTTAAAAAAGCTTATGCTTTCCTGAGATTTCATCTAGCTTAAGGAGGTTTCTGTTTCTTCTCAGTTCTTATTTCTTAAAAAGACTGGACCTCATTAAAATTTAACAAAGTTGTGTTGATGCTGTTCACTGCTCCACAATATTAAAATACATATCACAAACAAGTAATAGACGAAATGTCATCTAATTCATATTTGCACATTTAAGCTCCCAGAAATAAATTAGTGATGATTAAGGCTGCTTGAACACTTAACCAATTAACTGTTCAGTGGCCTGAAACTGTTACACAATTAAACCACTAATTAAATGTCAGAGAAGTTGTAATACCATCTAATCTCTGGAGAAAATTATCATGAAATATGAATTCTCTGATTTTTCACAAACACAATTTTCATCATTCTGTTACCAGAAATAAACTTCTAAACGGATAATCACTTTAATAAGTAGTACATCAAACAGCAAAGTGCAACTCTGAATCAGAGTAATAACTGATGATATGATTAAACAATAATTATTATAATTGAATTAAATTAGCACGATCAGTTAATTCAATCCATATTTTAAAATTAATACAATAAAATCATGAATAAATGTCATGGCCAGCAATTCAAGACATGGACTTACGACTTGAAGGTTACCAGTTCGAATCCCCACCCCCTACTATTGTTATAGTACCCTTGAGCAACGTATTTATCCTGATTGCCCCAGTAACTATACCCAGCTGTATAAATGGGTCAAATACCCTAAATCACTGTGGATAAAAGCCTGAGCTCACAATGCCATGATAATACAGTAAAAATAGGCACAGTTGTTTCTCCCCCTTGTGGTCAATGAGAGTCATTCCATAGCATTCAGCTCACATTCAGCCCCCACAGACAGCTGTGAAATTGCTCCTGAGCTCCTCTAACATGGTCCTCAGAGTAGTACACACACACACACAGGTCAAAGCCACTTATCGCAAGCGGGGTCATGGCAAGCCAGTGCCTAACCTAGCGACACAGGGCACAGGGCTAGAGGGGAAAGGGACACACCCAGGACAGGACACCAGTCCATCACAGGGCACACCGGGCAGGGCTCAAACCCCAGAGCCACCAGAAAGTAGGACCTGGCCAAGCCCACTGTGCCATTGTGCCCCACCAGTTTAGTACAGATTGCTCTTAACTAGCATTTCATCTCAATGTGTCGTACCCGGTAAATCCGTGGAAACAGTAAAGTGGACACGCACGACACGCACATAAACACACACACACACACACACACACACACATTTTCAGAACCGCTTGTCCCATACAGGGTCACGGGGAACCGGAGCCTACCCGGTAACACAGGGCGTAAGGCCGGAGGGGGAGGGGACACACCCAGGACAGGACGCCAGTCCGTCGCAAGGCACCCCAAGCGGGACTCGAACCCCAGACCCACTAGAGAGCAGGACCGTGGTCCAACCCACTGCGCCACCGCACCCCCTTACGCACATAAACAGAACTCCATATTCGACACCTTCATTTAACTAAAAACATATTCAGCTTCAGTGTACAGTACTCACTGTATTAATAGACTTCAGTAAATTATCCCTTCATTATAAAGTACATTGTTTATGACTATTATATTTATCACCCTATCTGTTCACATATCCAACAGATTGTACCTATCAATTACTATTATTATTATTATTCTTGGGGGTGCAGTAGCGCAGTGGATTGGCCCGGGGTCCTGCTCTCTGGTGGGTCTGGGGTTCGAGTCCTGCTTGGGGTGCCTTGCGATGGACTGGCGTCCCGTCCTGGGTGTGTCCCCCTCCCCCTCCAGCCTTACGCCCTGAGTTCCCGGGTTAGGCTCCGGTTCCCCGCGACCCCGTATGGGACAAGCAGTTCAGAAAGTGTGTGTGTGTATTATTATTATTACTTTAAAATGCGGTAATAGTGTCTTTTGCCAATATGTGCTCCATGCGATGGCTTGTTTAATTCATTTGTTTTTTCTGTACCCTTATGAATGTGCTCTGAGTCCGTCTTCAGGACAGTGGGCCGTCAGAATAAATGGCATCACTTCATAACTCCAGCGAAGAAACAACGTAAGACCGCAGTTCATCCGCTGCTCTCATGCATCCCTGCTGTGTATCCGGCACATCTAAATGCGGAATATGCTCTGTAAATGTCACAGCGGCACACTCATGAACAGGAAGTAACGCCAGTCTGCATCACACGTGTGGCAAAGCCGCGGGAGGGCTCAACGGGCCACGGGGGGCAGCCTTCTGTGGGTTACGCTGTGGTTTCAAATCGCCATGGAAACAGACCTGCTCTCACAATGACAGCACTCGCCTTTGGAAGTCAGCATGCAGCAACCCCATGGTGATATGGGTAAAATTCTCCTCCGTGGCTGAATCCTCTTAGGGCCCATAGTTGTGATGAGTTGAAGCAGAGCCCAAGCAGTGATTATAACCACCCTGCTGCAAATTTACAGCACTTTTTATTTTTTGGCAACATGTGGAGTTTGTTGTTTATTTATTTAATTCAATTCTGTTATGAAATTAAGTGGGGGCAGCAGGTGGCGCAGTTGTTAGAGCCATCGCCTTACGCTCAAAGGATCTGCCTTTAAACACCTGCCTTCCCTGTAGTACTCGTGATCAGGGTACTTACCCTGCACTCATACAGCAAAAAAATTACCCAGCTGTGTAGATGGGAAAATCACAGCCGGTAGTTCAGTGTACAAACCTCACATTGTAAGTCATCCTGGAGAAAAAGGCCAGTTGACTGAATAATGATTTATATAGCAGGGTATTTTACTGGACCAGCAAAGGGAAAATACCTTGGTTAGCAGTAGGGGACCTTCAGATTGCAATGCTACAATCACAACCGCTACGCCTCCTGCCGCATGAAAAGTTGCTCATATTACATTCATTCATTGAGCTGATCTTTTTCTCCAAAGCAGTTTACGAGGTTAAGCTTCTTACAATGATTTACCCATTTATAGAGCCGGGTAATTTTTTTGTTAGAGCTATTCATAGTAAGTACCTTGCTGGAGAGAACTGCAGTGGGATTCAGAACTAGGTCCTGTGAGTCAGAAAGTAGCAGCTGTAACCACCACACTACCTGCTGCTCCCTGTGTCATTTACATTCATTTTACTGTTTCCTCCAACGCAGCTTACACTGTTAAGGTACCTACAATTATTTACCCATTTATACAGCCGGCTAATTGTACTGGAACAGTTTAGGGTAAGTGCCTTGCTCAAAGGTAATACAGCTGGAACACACTCTCTCTGTCACTCACACCCTGTGGGTGAACCTGAACAGCATGTCTTTGGACTGTGGGAGGAAACCAGAGCACCCAGAGGAAACCCACACAGACACAGGGAGGACATGCGAACTCCACACAGACTGAGCAGGATTTGAACCCCTTTCCTCTCACACCACCCAGGCTCTGTGAGACAGCAGCGCCACTCGCTGTGCCATTATGATACCTGCGTATCATAACTGCTTCGAAACTGGGCTGCAAACAGCGGACGGAACCCACAGCCACGTGGTCCCAGGGTTCTGAGTCGGTCTCGGCTTTGCAGCTCAAAGCTGCAGCAGAGGCGTGGAAGCGAATCTTTCAAAGGTTCCCTGCGTCGTGACTGGAGCCCTTTTATCGTGCGCACATTTCACCTGCTAATGAATGAGGCGGCGAGATTAAAACCTCCTTCTGCAGTCTGATGGAAGGATCCCCCCAGAGGGACTTTATCGGGGATGCGGTAATCGATGCGTGAAATGAGTGTTCCTCTCTCCGAGCCGGGCCCCGGCTGTTGATCAAAGCCCCTGCGCTCCAGCGGGGGCTGCTGCAAACTGAGTCACGATCTGCGGGGGAACACGACGCTAAATTCGGGGAGACACTGATCTCGGGGGCTGGTGGCTCTTTGAGGGCCCTACCTATACTTCCCCACCACCTTCTTCTCAAAGCCTACCGGCGCAGCCCTGTGTGGCGAGACAAACAGAGGAAAGCAAGCTAAGAAAAGAAACTGACTTTTTACTCAATGGTAGCAGGTAAAATACTGCAGGGGGGGTTTTGATGTTTGAATTTTTTAGTGCTGGTACTGAGCATGAATTTCTTCTGGAAACCTGAAGATGTACAAATGATAACCCTGTATGAAATTGCACACACACACACACACACACACACACACACACAGGATGGGGCGCCAGTCCATCACAAGGCACCCCCAAGCGGGACTCAAACCCCAGACCCACCGGAGAGGGGGATCCTCTGTATGAAATCATCCCAACAAATTAATCAGGCACATAAATACAGTACGTTTTTATTTGTTTACTGAGCTGATGCTCTTCTCCAACATGATTCTCTGCCCCCTTTTCGAAGACCCCCCTCTTCAAAGCTGGACTGGTCTAGCATCTGCTCACCTGTGCTGCTCTGCATAGTTTTCTTACCACCCCAATAGTCAGGTCATGTTGTCAACACTGTGGCACAGCAGGTAGCACTGGTGCCTCCTAGCCCTCCTTGCCTTATAATGGACAGGTGTCCCATCATGGGTCCACCTTGCCTCCCACCCTATTCCTCCAGGATAGGTTCTGGACAACTGTGACCATGCACTGGACTAGGGGTTAATAATAAATTATTAAGATGTCATTAATGCTGCTGTAACACTCGGGGTCAAACACACATCAGTTTTGCCTTTTAGGACGACACCTCATAAAAACCACTGAAAAAACGTCCATCCATCGTCAACAACCGCTTGTCCCGAGTGGGGTCACTGTGAGCTGGAGCTTAACCTGGCAACACAGGGCATAAGGCTGGAGGGGGAGGGGCCACACTCTGGACAGGACACCAGGACACCACTCCAGCGCAAGGAACCCCAAGTAGGGCTCAAACCCCAGACCCACCATACAGCGACCGCTGGCCAAACCCACTGCACCTTTGCACCTCACTGAAAAAAAAAAAAAAAATTTTTTTCCTTGGAAATATCACTGTGATGAGATCCTAACAGAACATGTATGAATTCTGTGGACATGAACTGGGGACACAGTAATTGTGAGGGAGTTTGGTAAGTAGTCCTGATTCAAGTGGCTGAGAAAAGTGTGATGCACTGAGCAAACTGGAACAAGCGACTAATAATGTCTTTTTCATGTTATGAAACAACTTTCGCAACATATTATGAAATAATGTCCCTTTCTCATATTGTGAAATAACAAAGCAATTAAAAAATCTCTACTTGTTCATAAAATCTAAAAATAATTTGGTGCCGCTTGCAAAGATTTTAGCGCTCTATGACATGGGCAAAATAAAAGTTGGAATTTGTGTTTCACATTTTCAATTTAATATTTGATGGGGAGCTTTCCAATTAATTTTTTATCGAAATTTACCAGACGCCATATGAAAAACAATAGAAATTTTTTGCTTTCATGCCGTCTCCCTCTTTTCACGCACTCACTTTATTTCCGGAAATACGTTTTTATGTCTTCCTGACTTCATTCCAACCAGAGCTGGCGCAAGCAGTGGCCATAACTGGAAATGATTCTGTATTAAAGACGAATCCATCATTATGTCTCAGTCCCAGCAGAGGACGCTCTCACTCATACTTTGGCTGTCTCACCATGATGGTTGTAAAAAGGAAGGCAGGCAGGCGGCTCTACAGGGGAGGGTAATGCTTCCCGCAGCTCCCTTTGGATTCCAGAACACATACAACATGTAACAAGCTGCGTTATGAAAGTGAAAATCACCTCTGGCCCAGAGACACGGAAATTACTTCTGACTCTCAGGGATTAATATTCCCCTTAATTTGGGATACAAAAACACAGATTTTAATTAAATTGTTTGGTTGAAGCAGCCAGTGAGTTGAGTGTAAAGGGAAGTAGTGGATGGAGCACATGGGGGGATTTCCTTAAAACTCGGTTCACTTGGTACAGTGGTGCAGCGGGTAGTGCTGGTCCCTCGCAGGTTCTGGAAGGTGTGACTGAACATAGGTCTGATCCCCGCTTAGTTTGTGTGGGGTCTACATGGTGTTCCCGTGGTTGTGCTGGTTTCCTCTGAGTGCTCTGGTTTCCTCCCACAGTTCAAAGACATGCATTTCAGGTGAACTGGTGACTGTAAATTGACTCATATACACACAGTGTGGATGTGCGTGTGTGTTACACTGCATTGCTCTGCTGTATAGATGGATAAATGATTGCAGGGAATTTAGTGTAGTGTATCTAGCACTGTAAGTCACCTTAGATAAAGGTATCAGGTAAAGCATAATAATTGCAATACATCACTTTGGAGAGCAGGGCAGGTTCCACAGAAAACATTCTCTAAATCAGTGTGAGGGATTTTGTAGAAATTCAGGAAGACAGAGTTCACACTTATGGGGTGAAAAACAAATATATATTTTTCATTTTCATTGACCGCTTGCCCAGTGAAGGATCTTAGTGGTCCAGAGCCCGTCACAGAAACCTAGAGTGTGAGTCAGGGTACATCCTATATGGAATGCTGGACTGCCGTAGCGCAGGCACACACACTTATACACTCATACGCACACTGAGGGCAATTTAGTCACCAGTTCACCTGAAACACTCGTCTTTGGAGTGTGGGAGGAAACCAGAGCACCCAAAGGAAACCCATCTGAATACATGGAGAACATACCAACCTCACACAGCCTGAGATGGGCAGGAACCTACACCTGAACCCATTATACTATATTTTATAGGGGATTTGCATATGAGGGGTGCTTTTGCAATAACACATTAGAATGGAGAGACTTTTACCGCAGCCCTCCATAGTCTTTACTCTAATACTTCCTTTTGTCAGCTCCGCCCATGCCCCAGACAAGGAACAGGACGTCTTGTTCCCAAAGCCCCCCCGAGCGCACGGTGGAGTCGGTCGAAAACGGGCAGCACATGCAGAAAAGTGCTAAGAGGTTTGTGCTACACGCTGGGAACGATGTCAGCATGACCTTCTCGAGAAAAACATGACGCCTTGTCAAATTAGGCCAGCAAGGCCGTACAGTTCCCTCCACAGGTCGCAGCTAAGACTAGCCACCGATTAAATAATCCCAGCCGGCACACAAAAGCGTCATATGTCTAAGAGCAATCATTCAGACTTGTAATTAAATATTACAAAATTATTCCATCCAATCAGCGATGTAAAAGCTGTCTATACAACCTGGACAATGTGTCCATTTACAAATGCAAACTGTTCTCTTTCTCACTCCACTATCAGAGCAGTACGATTTTCAGATGAGTTCAACATCTCCGTCTTCATTCTTTATTAGGAATCACTTTGGGTTTTTGAATAAATTAATGTAAAGCAGGTAATAAAACTATTTTAATTCTCACATTCAACATCTTCATATTTTTGCCATAACAATATTCCACTTTGACACTGCAAGGCCTTCTCTGGTTATTCATTGAAACAATGGATATTATGTAAACCTTCCAAAAAAAAAAAACTATATAATTAATGAACTTCCCATGACATTGCGCTGACGTCTGTTGCGTGAGAGCATTTGGGAACAGAGATCTGTTCCTATCTCGTTTTGTTTGTAATGCCAATGTCAATTATACTCGTTTGGCACAATCAAAGGAAGCTGAATGAAATAGACGCTCTTTGGTTGATTTGCAGGTTTGGTTCTCTAAAAGCAGGGGGATGCAGTGGCACAGTGGCGCAGTGGGTTGGATTGGGTCCTGCTCTCCGGAGGGTCTGGGGTTCAAGCCCCACCTGGAGTGCCTTGTGATGGACTGGAGTCCCATCCTGGGTGTGTCCCCTCCAGCCTTATGCCCTGGGTTGCTAAGCTAGGCTCCGGTCCCCCCAACCCCGCATGGGACAAGCGGTTCAGAAAACGTGTGTGTGTGTGTGTGTGTTCTCTAAAACCAGTGGAGATAGCTTCAAAAAAAAAAAAAAAAAAAAAAAAACACACACTGGCTGAAACTGCTTGCTATAATGAAAACTAATTTAAAATTACTCACAATAAAAATAGGCTGTTTACACAATTGACAGATTGATCCTGTAACAACATACAAATTTTGTCATCTTATTATTGGTCAGTAACGCTCAGGAATACCAGGTGAGAGGTGTAAACACTGTGGAAGTGAGTTGAATTAAGGAAGCCCCACACTCCAGTCAGTTTTAGATCACTGCTGCCATCTGTTGACTTGGAGGGTAACAACAGGTAGCTTTTCCAACAAAAAACAAGAATTTCATAGCATGCAAATAAAAAAAAAAAAAAAATCAGAATTCAGCCTTTAGTAACTTGAGGAGCCACTATACTGTAGTAATTACAACATGGATCCAAGAAAAATCTAAATTGTATTCTAAACCATTTTAGCTTCCAGATATAAAAAAAAAAAAAAAAATCAGTGGTTTTCCACAAGCAGAGTTTCATGCTATAAAACAATTTCTTCTCAAAGGCCCTTCAGCAGAAAGTACTACATTTATACCACAGTTTCACCACATGCTACCAATCACCGGTATGACCGCTTCATAATTAATGAAATCTATAATATATTTATTCTTTCCATAATGAGGCCTTCAGCGTGCTTTCGAAACATTTTCCTCAAAACAAACAGCTCAGAATATTTCCACAAAGTTTGAGGACCAAATCCATAGAGCGATCATTAAAATCCACAGGCTTATTTTCATTTTGAGAAATACAACTTTTTTTCAAAATAGTTCAAAACAAGTATAACTTGTACGCTTGATTTAATGTAGGATAATTAAAATGGCTAATATTTCCTGTAATTTTTCGCACATAAACAGGGGTTTTGTCTCTCTGGGCTGCATTACTGTCTCTCATCAGTGGACGCTTGAAGTGGCTTCTGTAGGACATGATGAGAGCTCCGCTCCGAGCAGATGAGCCAGGGAAAAACATCTGAAACTCATTCTCATCAATTAAAGAGAGGAACTGTCGGCCCTGCAAATCACTGCTTTCCGCGAACCTCGTTAAAACTTTACCCTTCGGTCACTCGCTCCCGTAAACAGCGATAAAACTTGTCGATTTCACTGTCTGTTTATTTTTGTACCGCGCCCTTCCCAACAGGTTCCCTCTGAGGCCGTCGCACAGAAAAATTCGAAAAGCGGCGACAGACATGCAACTAGCAGCCGAAGTAATAAAAATAATGGTGGTCTTTTAAAAACATTGTAGTTTATTTGTTTTCTGGAAAAGCACTTGTTCGGCGGGGACTTCCAGATTAATAAACAGGTCCCAGCTACGAACGAAAGAGTGGGGTTGTCATATGGTCTCTAAAGGTGGGGGGGCATTTGCATGTGGAGAGGTATCTAGGTGTGGGGTATGAACTGGATGGAGGCTGGTTATGTCCAGGGTCTGCTTTAGGTAGATAGATAGATAGATAGATAGATAGATAGATAGATAGATTTGCATCAATGCGAAAGGATATGGCAAAAAATCCACAGATCGCACACAGCAGGCCTGATTTACTCAGTGTCTGCAAAACAAAAATTAATTTCTTAAAATATGCAGTTAACTCTTGAACAACGTGGGGGTTAGGAGCGCTGACCCTCCATGCAGTCGAAAATTCGCATATAACTTTTGACTCCCCAAAAACTTAATTATTAATTATAGCCTACTGTTGACTGGACTCCTTACCGATAACATAAACAGTTTATTAATACATATTTTGTATATTATATGTATTATGTACTGTATTCTTACAATAAAGTAAACAAGAGAAAAGAAATTAAGAAAATCATAAGGAAGAGAAAATACATTCGCAGTACTGTACTGTATTTATCGATACAATAAGTTTACATCATCTGCTTAGAAGATGAATCATCTGTCTATCTGTCAGTATCTATATCAATATTGTCTTATATGATACAAGACACTGCATATGTTATACATACTACATGTATATTTTATGGTAGTCAATGATAAAATAGACTAGTATATGTATATATTGTATGCATTCAAGACATACCTAACTTTTCTTAATTTTTTGATATTTCTAGGCTACGTGGTTCGTCTGCAAGTTTTTTCAAATTTTCGCGAATCTCCAAAAAATTTTCCAATATATTAATTGAAAAAAATCCGCGTATAAGCGGACCCACGTAGTTCAAACCAGTGTTGCTCAAGGGTCAATCTTGTTACAGTGTTTTATATCTTAAGTAAATTATAAAATATATCTGTGGCACTGCCTAAATCCTGTCTGCAAGCAGGAAACATTGAAAAATTTACTCATCTCAGGTTGCTAATATGAAGAGTGAGACAGTATGAAACTATGGACGATCTTGAAGGTGCAGCTTTGTAGTCGTTCACATATATTCACTGCAGGATATCTTTACTGTAGTAATTTGGGGTTAAACTGGCAATGTACTCATAAGAGCTGCTGCCTTCCAGTTCAAGGACCCAGGTTTGGGTTGAAAACCCTGCTCCAGCTGTAATACCCTTCAGCAAGGCACTTACCCTGAATTAATACAGTAAACATGCGCAGCTTTATAAATGGTAAACAATTGTAAGTAGTTTATTGTTTCAACTCAATAAATAAATAATAGTGATAAATTTCAGATTTAAACAGCCAGAAGTTGAACACCTCTTTCTCAACAATACTGGGGGGAAACTGAAGAAAAATAGTGAGATGTACTGTACTAACAGTACAGAATTGCGCAGTCAATCTCGTGTTGTGAAGACAATGACGTTGGTTGGCAGGGCAACATATCGTGGTATAAGGTCACCCAACCTTTAATTTTGGAGAGAAACAGCTGCACTAATGAGGGATACACTTCTTTTTTTTTTCCAAGGGACCATAATTTCAAGCGTATCATTTATGAGAACCTAAAATTATGTTATGTAGTACACAATTACAGAGTGAACACCAAAGTTTGGAGAATTTAGTGCAGTTATTAGACTCAAGATAATTTATCCACTCCTAAGAGATTAAAATACGGTGAATCCCATGAAGACACTTTCAGTGGAATGACTTTCGTGGGTAAAGGGTGTACCCTAACTGGCCTTGCACCCTGTGGTTCTGGGATAGGCTCTGGACCACTGTGACTCAGAGCTGAAAAAGCAGTTCATAAAAGTGAATGCTACTTGCACTGATTTACACATTTATGCAGCCTTTATGTTCTTCTGTGCTCCTCCTCATCATTAATGCCATTAATGTAGTGGTGATCACAGGGTCTCCATTTCTGTGTAATGGTAATTGAGCTACTGGGTAGTTGGATGAGTATTGATAAAGGATAACTAAAAACAAATAAATATATACTGTATATATATATATATATATATATATATATATATCTTGCTTGGGGTGCCTTGCGATGGACTGGTGTCCCGTCCTGAGTGTGTCCCCTCCAGCTCCAGCCTTACGCCCTGTGTTGCCAGGTCAGGCTCCGGCTCCCCCCAACCCCGTATGGGACAAGTGGTTCAGACAGTGTGTGTGTGTATATATATATATATTAATCTCCAGTATATATTTATTTGTTTTTTGTTTGTTTGTTTATAGCATCTACCATGGGGAATCATCAAGATACAGTAAAGCAATAGCAGAGCAATTTCATGGACCTGCAAAGTGACCTGGTTCGATGAAACCTGCACTATGAACAGGAACACCTGAAGCTTAAGCTGTAGTAAGGAAACACATTAATTCAATTGAATTTATTTTTATAGAGCACTCTTCTCACGCAGTGACACAGAGCGCTTTAACACAGGCATAAGGCAAGACAAACAAATACATCAGATAAAGAAACAGAGAAGACAGATGACTACCGGCTATCATAATATAATGCTTTTATAGAGCTATAAGTATGCCTACTGGCCATGGAGGAAAGTAACAAAAACTCGCAATTGAAAACTGAGGGAGAAAAAAACCTCTGGAGATCCAAGGGCCAGTGGCTGCCCCCCACCCCGTCTATCTATCTATCTATCTATCTATCTATCTATCTATCTATCTATCTATCTATCTATCTATCTATCTGGTGCTGTCTCAAATGTGTTGCAATACTCTCTCCTTCCTGTAGAGGGAGAACATCTCCAGGTTCAGTTGTCTGCAGGCCTGCAGAGGGCTCCACACCTGCTGGACAGATGTCTCGGATGAAGGGATGGAGCTTGACATTCGTGATCCGCACAACGTCCGTTTTCTGTCATTTATCGCTTGCCGGTGGTGTGGTTTCATTTCTGCCCGACGTGTGTTTACAGAGCGGCTAAGGCCCACGGGGATCGAGGTCTGGAGACCTGGAGCGGAGGGCAGGTGACGCGCAGAATGACTGCGCCACATCAGGCTCTCTTGGGACAGAAGAGTCAGACTCTAACAAGCAATTAAGTGACACAATTATTGCCTTTCATGCAGTGCCCTTTGAGTTTGTTGTATGGTTCCATTTCATATAATTATACTGTTCATTCACTTGCTTCAGGCTTTAATTAGAAACTGTATAAACATTTATATTCCCCCCACCCCATTTTACCAAGAAAAAAGAAATACAGATGTTCGTGTTAATTTTATTAAAATCTTTTTGAGCTGTGATAACAGTATGTACAATGAACTGAGTGTTTGAATAACCAAAAAGCTAATTCTGAAGGTTTTTTCTGCAGTGACCTGAAATTGCATTGTGGGTAAATCCGGATAGATCCTACCAGGTAGCTCGATGCAGGTTCTTATTTCCCCTCAGTCCCTCTCGCCTGGTGTCCCATAGGGCTCACTGCTAGGACCCATACTTTTCTCCTTTTACATCTTCTCCCTTGGCTCTGTCATTGCTTTTCACGGGTTTGTCTATCACTACTATGCTGACGATACCAACTTTTCCACTTTTTTATGATTGCTACATTACAGACATATCCTCATGTACCACTGATTTCCTCTCAGACACATCTGCTCCATCGACTATCTACTGATCGCCACCTACAGCTCATTCTGTTCAAAAAATGGAGTTCAGCACTTTGGTTAAACCCTTAAAATGGCCAAAGGATCTGCCCTGATACCTAGAAGACCGGATCACTCCCTACATCCCACCAAGAGCCGGGTTGCGGTTTAAGAACTTCCCTGGAACCAGCAGTGTGAACTCATGGTTTAGGAAGTGACCTGGCAGACTGTACACACAATGTAATAGCTTCAGTATTTTCAATGTCATTGTACTCTTATTTATACAAAGCCTTTAATCTGAATTGCTTTAGGAAATAGAGAGTTTCACAACTGGATGACACTGAAAGATAAATAAACCACTCATAAAAAAACGCCTTCTAGGAAAACACTGGCCTGATGGGATCTAAGCTATGAAAAAGGGCCCAGATATCAAGCAAAGAAATGTACACTAAATATGAGCATTTTATACAGTGCAACAGCAAAAAAAAACAACTGAATAAAACAGCAAAATAAAAAGAGAAAGTAACGGATAAATGATAAGAGGGAAAGAGTGCTTAAAAAATAGCACACATATGTGTTGAACATGTGGGTCTTCAGCCTGGAATGGTGCAGTGACATTTGTTATGGGGAAACTGAGAGTGTTGAAACCTGCAAAATATGAAGATCGTTTTGGATGCCTGGAAGGGCTTTTTTTTTTGCATTTATGTAACCAGCTCGAAGAAAGGGGGGACGAGTGCAGAAAGTGCTGGGCCTGGTCCGGTCCATGAGCTAGGGCAGGGTGCTGGGTGAACGTACAAGCGCATGTTTCCTTGGGTATTTTTGGGACTTGACTGGATTCTCAGATATTAAACGCACAAATGAATGAGTGCATGGCAGCTGTGATTTATGCCGCCGCGACATGGCACGAAAAAAAAGGAGCGCGAGCCGTCCAGCTGGAAGGAGCGGTCTTTAATATTTGTCGAGAAAGCCACAGGGAGGGCGTCTCCTGCAGGACAGAGGCCAGCGGTGCCGGCCGGACTTCCAGAAGCCCGTTTGATCCCCGGGCCAGACTCAGTGGAAATGGCGAAAAACCCTTTCTTTCTCTCTGCAGGGCTGTGGTGCTCCAGCGCATGGGCCGGCCTGCTGGAAGCATTACGGGCCACTCAGCTGCACAGCGGGACCTGGCCTGCTCCTCAGACATGTGCTGTGATACCGCGAGGGCTGTTTGGGGTGCCCTGCATGTGTCCTGGCCATGCTTTGTAGATGCGACGCTCTAAAGAGAGAAATACAAGCCTGCGGTACTTGCACAGTTATTTCTGAAAACCCTCTTTGGAACCAGTAATGATTTAGGCCTCTGCTGGATCTGCAGGTTTCCATTGTTCACCGGTGCTCACATTATGAATTAAAGACCCATTTTGCTTACAAAGTAACAACTAAACTGCTTCCAGGGTACAACATACCTTGCAGGAATTGCATTTTCATTTGTCTAAATGAGTGCTGTAATCTCTTAAGTGCTGGGAAACATGAAAAACTTGCAGATTCTAGATCTGAATTTGCCTGGCCTTCGGAGGCTAACATGGGGGAACTTCACAACCCACTGCCACTTTTTGCGACTGCATTTTTCAAACTTTCGCATGTAAACCTCCTGCTTTCACGTATCTGCCCCTATTTTTTTCTTAAGCATTCATTGATGTCACTTCCTTTTTAATTTACGGTCATGCAATGATGCACTTCCTGTGTCGGCCATTTTGTTTCTGCTGTGGGAGCTTCAAAAGGTTTAAAAATTCTATGGAAAATTATGATAGCGATGTTAAATCTTGATATTTGTAATTTCAGTGACGTGTCAAATCAGGGTTCTTCAGAAATAGGTGACAGTGCTCACAGTGATTTTGCTGAAGAAGTACCCTGTATTGCTGGTGAGGCAAAAGTCTGGATTAAGATGAACAAGATGGTAGCACTAACTAAATGGAGTACCATAGAACCGCAGACACAAAAGAAACAGTGAGAAACTGAGTGATTAATACAAGTTTTTTGCATCTGGACTCTAAAACACTGAGGGGTGAAAAGTGTACCCCACATTATTTTGTAAGTGATATCTTAGGGGTTTAACCTCCAGGGGCTAGAAGAACTGTAGCTGTAGACTTGCTTCTTCAACTGCTCATAAAGAGGCCAGATGCATCTTCCGTGTATCTTCGGCATGCTGCGTGGAACAGGGGATCTTAAGGGAGCTTTGTACTCACCATTCACTGGAAGCCCCACTGGAATAAAAAACCTCACCAGCATCTTCAAAACAACAATTTCACAATGGATATTTAAGCTCGTGTCTAAAAAAAGAAACAAGGTCTGTTTTCTTTCAACAGAAGCTGAAGAAATTTCCTTCAGCCTAGACCTTGGAAAGCAAATATGGACTTTTTTCCAAAGACCGAAGCGATACGTTCAATGCACAACAAGATAAGCGCTATTGTTTTACTTGTGGATCTTCCTCATGTTGTGTGGGCATTGTATGACTTTTTGGTGTCTTGCTTTTAACTTAGATGGGATTAAAACGGTGGTATCTCCAAAGGTGTCTGCACACACCGGAATGCTTTGTGGAAAGGAGTGATCAAAGTGAGAGTTATGCGCTTTGAAATGCATATTTGCTGCGAAGAGCATAAACACGGCTCATGCGAGTGGAGATTACCAGATATTAAGGACAACTGCTCCGGGTAAATACACCTGACAGCTCCAGAGTTCAAACTATGGATTGAGGACGAGAACACACAACCAAAAGCGATGTTCCGTACTAGAAAATCAGTTTTTAAAAATAGCAAATCCGCAGTTGACCATTATTGTTATGTCCATGTTCTATAATTTAACATTACACGTTTTACTGAGTATAAACAGTTGATTTTTTTAGTAACAGAGCTTGGTATGGAATGCTGTGAGTAAACAAAAAGTTATTAAAAAGCGGCTTTAATTGTGTCCAGCTGCTCGGCTGGAGGAGGGAGATGATTCAGAATGGCGGAATACCGCATTCAGAAACCACTTGTGTGAGTATGAAGGATCTGACGCACATCGTCGAGGGTCGTGGGCCGCTGGAAGCGCTGGGGTCGTGACTGGGTTACGATGCAGTTTCTCCATGCCCCAACGCTCATGATGTCACCACATGTGGTCACCTGGCAGAGAACCTGCTCCTTCAACCAATTGGTCGCTATACAAAACATCTACAAATTATACTTCTCAGAAGTGCAATCTGTACTATAGACAAAGTTCGAGAAAAATTATTGTTTATTCATTATCTGACGCTTTTCCTCTAAGCAACTTTCAGTTTTGGGTTCATACACCAATTTTCTTGCTTTGACCACTTGTACAACAGGGTCATTTTTGCTGTATCAGTTGAGGGTATTTCAAGGGTAATGCAACAGGAAGCGGGATTTGAATGAAATGAAAACTCTAACCATTGTGCTTTCTGCTGCAATAACCTAAAAGACACTTTCATAGGTGCTGGGATGATATATTCTGTCTTATTATGATGCCTTTATTGTGGGACAGCATCATAAATTGCAAGCGTGAAGTGCTGCCAAGCTTCACCCTGATGATAGATCATTAATCTCATCATGTTTGAACATATACCAGTTGGCACCCCCCCACCAACCCCAGTGTCAGAGGTTTGACGAGGCAGAACTCGTCACCCGCCTTGCGTAGTGCCTGGCAGGGGGATGGGCAGGGGGTCCCCTGGGCTGTTCGTCCTGCCAGAGAGGAAATGGAGTCCAGGTCTCGGTCCCGAAACGACTTCCTGGGGGTTCCGTGCAAAGCGGAGAGCAGTTTTCCTCTGACATAAAGCAAACACTAAACAGACGTGAAAACAAAACATGCTCTGCCGGAGACACGCAGAGATCCATGGACGTGTCGGAAAACAAAGGTACGATCCAGAGCGAACCAGTGAGTCGTGCACTTGGTTATTGTCGACCAGCAGGATGAAAGTGTAACAAACATTGACATGCCTCATGATATGACAGCCCTAGAAAATTTATTTCATTCAATTCTATTAGTCTCCAAATGGTTAAATGACATTCCTGTTAGACAGGTATTGGGATATTTTACCCTTGTTTGTTTAAATTACGTTTTTCTCCAAAACAATGTACAATATTAAGCTTTTTACAATGGTTTACCCTTGTACACAGTTGGGTAATTTTTACTGCATCAGTTCAGGGTCATACCTTGATCAAGGGCACTGCAGTAAGAGATGGGATTTGGACCTGGGTTCTTCAAGTGCAATACAGCCGCTCTAACCACTACGCCACCTTCTGCTCTCCAGGTCTAGTGGCCTCCAGTAATCATCTATTGGACCATATTCATATTTTGGTGTATTATAGTGTCTCGGGCTTCTGTGGTGTTGAATTGGAGATAATAAATGTATTGGTTTTTGTTCATACATGATAACATAATATCATAAACCATTCAGTTGTTTAATGGTTTTTCTAGCAGTGGTCAGAGGACAGAGCTCACTGTTTCTTTGAGGTCTACAGCCCTTTATTATCAACGAGCTGTAAGGAAGCTCTTGGTCTGAAAAGAGTGTTTGAGCAACCAAACATTTTCTTCTGTATGTCGATGACATTTTGAATTACCAAGTCCTTTTTCGCAACGGTTGTTTTAAAATATAAGCTGGCATACAGAAGCCGGGGTCACTCAGTAGAGCCATTTTCCAAGGTAAGTATTGCCATCAACAAAATCTTTCTTTCAAAATGAAATGAAATTGGAGAATGAATATTGTCTAAACGTTATCAATTGTAGGATATTTTCAACCAAAAAAAAATAATCTGCTGTCCGCTGTGGGCTCTGATGGACGTGCCTCAAGCTTTAGGATCCAACTTGTGATGTCTGATCTTAGCAATACACTAAACCCTAGGCATCAGCTCAAACACACACCGTTGACAGTAGCACCGCGAGGCTGCATTTCTCACGGTTTCATTGATCAACATATTTCTAATTGCCGACATGATTCAAACCCCGGGGAAGCATGTGAGGAGCACGCTGTGGAGCGCTGATGAACCCAAAGTGGTTCAACAATTCATAGCAGGCCCATATAGTCATGGCGGGATCCCGCCCCTCACTTCGGCATCTCCCAGGGATCTGCACATGAAAGTCCCCGCGAGCCATTGATGTGGTCTCAGGGCGTCCGTCAGGTTTGCGCGCTGCACTCATTAAACTGTCACGGGTGCACGTGACGGAGATGGCGGCGGTGGCGGCTGTGACGGGAGGCATTAAAGAGAACCTCTGTCATCTGGTTACAATTGTGTTATTGCGAGCAGCCTCTCCTGGGGAGGCCTGAGGATCTGAGCGCTCTGGCCCATAACGTCTGGCAACCACATTAGAAGTGCCTCCAGGAAGGGGAGGGTCCCATCTGCCCCGTCGGCAGCCCCCCTGCCTTCGTTCTCACCTCCGCACTCCTGCAGGTGGACCCCAGGGTCACCTACCTTACACAAAACATTTGCGAATTATAGATTTTCAGTAAATTGCAATTTTCAGGCTACTGAGTTTGGGACACAGTGTCATTCAGTTACAATATAGTGCTGGTATCACTGCAAAAAGTATTTTTATTGCTTTGATGTTCACCTTAAATATGTATTGCATGGTGTAATTCTTCTTATTATTATTCAAACTGTCTTGAAATAAATAAATAATAATAATTATTATTATTCTTATTATTATCAACAACAACAGCAACAACAGTAATAACAATAATAATAATAATAATGATAATAATAATAATAATGAGGATGGGGTGGCGCAGTTGGTTTGACTGTGTCCTGCTCTGTGGTGGGTCTGGGATTCAAGTCCCACTTGGGGTGCCTTGCAATGGACTGGCGTCCCGTCCTGGGTGTGTCCCCTCCCCCTCTGGCCTTACGCTCTGTGTTGCTGGGTTAAGCTCCGGCTCCCCGCAACCCTGCATGGGACAAACGGTTTCAGACGGTGTGCGTGTGTGCTAATAATAATAGTGAATTTAACTGCTGCTTTTCTCCAAAGCCATTTTGAATTTTAGATTTTTACTCTGAGTTGGGGGGTGCGGTGGCCCAGTGGGTTGGACTGCAGTCCGGCTCTCCGGTGGGTCTGGGGTTCGAGTCCCGCTTGGGGTGCCTTGCGATGGACTGGCATCCTGTCCTGGGTGTGTCCCCTCCCCTTCCGGCCTTACGCCCTGTGTTACCGGGTAGGCTCTGGCTCCCCCGTGACCCTGTATGGGACACACGGTTCTGAAAATGTGTGTGTGTGTGTACCCTGAGATGTTTGCAATGATTTATCCTTGTACAGCTGAGCCATTTTTACTGTAACAGTTCAGTAAGTATCTTTATCAAAGGTAATAGAGTAAGGGTTGAGATTCAAACCAGGGTCTTTCAGCTGCGTACACTTAATGTACGTATTATTTAAAATCTCAGAAATATCAACAGATCCGTAACTTTTATTAATTGCAATATGTTGCAACATATTGGGTATGCCTGTATATTTGGCTTTACTCCATATACTCATTGCATTATGCAATGTAATTCAGTTTATTCCATTTCATAAAGGTGCACAACACGCTACATGCTAAACTGGTTAAGTACCCTTACATTAAAATTCCTTGCAAAATGCTTTTGTAATACGCCAATTGGGAAAATGTAGAACAATCAAACGGTAACCATGTTTGGTAAATAATTGCAGGTTACTTGTAGCAGACAATTATACGGTGAATGAGCCAGGAACTCCTCTTTCCATTTGCACCGACTTTTGGAAAGTCACATGCGCTACTGTGGCCGTTTATCATCGCGGGTGACAGATGCAGTCGGCCAGGATGCGTGTGCATGCATGACTCCCGTGAGGCCCGTGCATGCTTCCAGAAAGGAGGGACGACACAGAGGAACGGCATCCTATGTGAGAGAACAGAACTCACCTGTGAGGAAAGAACGACCGCAGGTTTATACCTGAAAAAAATCTTATTTTATTGGCCTTGATCATGTTATTATTATTAAACAAACCTATGCATTTGATTTTTTTTTTTTTGTTTTTTGCTGTGGGATTATCTTGTAAACTGGGATCCTTTGAACAATATATTTATTCAAGTGTCATGACTTACGCCTCTATACTTACTAATGCTGCTGTTTCCGATTCAGTGGTCATATTACTTTCATATTTTCATACATATCACTGTAAATAACCGCTCTTTGTTCAGTACACACACACTTGCAGAACCGCTTGTCCCTTACGGGGTCACGGGGAACCGGAGCCTACCCGGCAACACAGGGCGTAAGGCCAGAGGGGGAAGGGGACACACCCAGGACGGGACGCCAGTCCGTCACAAGGCACCCCAAGCGGGACTCGAACCCCAGACCCACCGGAGAGTAGGACTGCGGTCCAACCCACTGCGCCACCGCACCCCCCTCTTTGTTCAGTATTTATTGTATTTTCTCACATTAATGTATTTAGTCGACACTTTTCTTCAAAGGAACTTAAATTGTTAAGCTATTATTTCTTATGGATTAAGTAGTTAATTACTCACCCAATTATACAGCTGAGTAATTTTTACTGTATCAGTTTGCTTAAATACTTTGCTCAAGGGTATTAGAGCAGGAGGTGACATTTGAACCCGGGTCTTTTTGATTCCAAAGCAGTGGTTCTACTGACTTATATTAAATGTGTGTGTATGAGCATCCAACACATCAAGTTCCTTCTAAATGCAAACATACCTGGCCATAAAAATGCATGTTTGTGTTTCGTTAATTAACTGCAAACAGTATTAAGACAGGTCTTCCTCCCATATATGTTGTTCTGCATCCACATAAGTTTTATTTATTCAACTCATCAAAAACTGTGAGCAACACTTCAGATTACTCAGTTCTTCAGCATAATTATGATACAGCAATAACAGCCAAATGAAACAGTTTGGAAGCCGACACCCTCCACCCAACTTGAATTTGCATAATGCATAGCAAATGAAATCATCTAGTTGGACTTGAAAAGCCTTCCACCAATTATCATACAAACTAAACAATTGTTTTGAAGCTGACAGCATGCAAAATTATAAACCATAAAATGCAACCACCAGCTGGAACAGTGTATATATATATATATATATGGAATTAAATATATATTTAATTAGGTGGTGTTAGTTTGCAGAAAAATGAATTCTTGTCAGTTACAGTGTATGACTTAACCGCTCAGGAATCTCCCATGAAAAGAGCTGTTACAAAAAAAGGCGTTTACTGTACTTTCATTCATTAATGTGGAAACACAAGGAACTTACTTTAACCGGTTATAACAAGGTTTGAATTGGCCAAATTGTTTTCCTACCTCTAAATTATTATTTTTTTTAATTAAAGTGGGATTAAAACAAGGTTGTAATGACAACTGCTGTCTCACCTGAACCTGACTTCTGGACCCAACAACCGTGACCTCATCGGAAAACGCTCCTCATGGAATCTTGTCGGAGGCTGAGATTTCGCCCCTCAAAGGGCCGTGTGCCGCACATGGGGGGAGTCGCTGAGCCCCGTCGTCTCTCCTTACGCTTCAGCCTAGGGGCTGTTTCTCACCCCTGTATCCCTGCACAGGCCCATTTAACTCTTGGAAGAGCTTTGCTATGATCCATTTTTGCTGCCCAGAGGCTCTCTCTCACCACACTTGGGACCCTGTTCCTGATGATCCTCTCATTAGTCCACCTACAGAGTCTGATTGCTGACTTCTCTGCTAGTTCTGGTCACCATGGCCTTTAATTTAGCAAGGAGGAGGACAGCGGGACAAGGATTGAAGGAAAAGACACCATCGAGGGGTGTGGTTCCTCGAGCGCCACCTACGGTGAACAGTCCTCCGTCTTCAGCCGTGTACTGTTGACACCACCTCTGTCGCTGCTCACGCCATTCATTGACTGTTACATCTTAAACCGTCTATTTTAGCATATTTTGTTAAATGCTGAATTGTTTTAAATGTTCTGGAGCACGACCTGTTAAATGCATGGACTTTGTTGCTGGTTCGGTTCTCTCTTGAGCAAAGCAGTTCGATGCTCCTGGAAACACATGCCTCTATAAATGGGTATAACTAAGTCAATTTGGACAACAATATTTGAGCAATTAAATGTTTTAAGCAAAAAAACTGTAATCATACCTGCAGATAAGGGAACATCTTTATGAAATCTTCCTTTTAGTTAAAAAAAAGATGTATATATAAAGGGGGTGCGGTGGCGCAGTGGCGCAGTGGGTTGGACCAGGTCCTGGTCTCCAGTGGGTCTGGGGTTCGAGTCCCGCTTGGGGTGCCTTGCGATGGACTGGCGTCCCGTCCTGGGTGTGTCCCCTCCCCCTCCGGCCTTACGCCCTGTGTTACTGGGTAGGCTCCGGTTCCCCGTGACCCCGGATGGGACAAGCGGTTCCGAAAATGTGTGTGTATATATATATCTGCTGAATTTGAGATACGGTTGTAAAAACATCAGCATTAAAAAGTAGACTACAGTATAGGGAGGTTGCTTTTTGGAAGAGGTGTCTATTGAGCAGCAAAAGGAATATATTCTTTTTTAATACGAAACTATTTCATCATAAGCTTTATCAGAGCAGAACATCAGCTATCAGCAACAGACTTTTGGGCCAATCTGTCCAGATCTGGTCTAGATTATTAGGAAGCTGTTGTTGTTAAGAGCTGTTGAGTGATGGTTACATGGCTCATAAACACCACATGCATCGTGGGAGATCCCCAGTGGATTAGAGATAAAAGTGAGCTGAAGATACCTGTTAAAGCTCCTCTCCGCTGTGTGCAGTTGATACTGAGCTAAATGTGTTTGAGGGACACAGTCTAACAGAAGTGTGGAGTTCTGCTGGTCCTCAGTGCGATCCATAGCCATTACTTTGACTGAACAGAGAAAATGTGGTTGAGAACCTGTAGCAGGTCCTCTCCTCAACATCTGGAGCATCACCAAAGAGGTTTTTCGTGTACTTTCTAGAAGTATAAGTTTTATTGTTATGGTAATTACAACGAATAAACGGTGGCACCAATTGGGCTGAAGGTAGTGCTGGTGCCTCCTCACAGCTCCTGAGCTGTGGGTTTGGATGTGGGCTTGAATCTGGCTCAACCTGTGCTGAGTTTCCATGCTTTCCCCATCTCACCCTGATGTCCTGCCCAGGGTGTACCCTGCCTCACAACCAATATCCCCACGATAGGTACTGCAGAACCATAACCCTGCATTTGACACACAGTTATTGATTGC
The DNA here is from genome assembly GCF_900964775.1 of Scleropages formosus. Lineage (NCBI taxonomy): Eukaryota > Metazoa > Chordata > Actinopteri > Osteoglossiformes > Osteoglossidae > Scleropages > Scleropages formosus. The sequence continues at coordinate 21,674,976 of NC_041819.1, read as the reverse complement.
TATTGATAATGAGAGGATGGATGGATGGATGGATGGATGGATGGATGGATGGATGGATGGTGGTATACAGGGAGTATACAATTCAGATTTTTCAAGGTCCAGGGGAACCTCTGATGTTAGTGGACCTTCTGTAAACCTGGATTTTAAATTTCCTGCAACTTCAGTCCTGACCCACTTACCTCAGTGACTGATGGACATATGCTAGAGAGAAAGCAAGCCCACCACTGGCGCTCTGAGCGAGAAGGTCCGCTGTCCCCCGCCGGACGGTGCCTGGCCCTGGAGACTACCAATCCGGACTCACGGCGAGTGCAGAAGAGCACCACTGGACCACAGAAATAATGACAAGAACAATGTGCAGCACAGCTGCTGCAAGTCAGTCTAGCACAACATGTAATTTAAAGGACTCCTTCGTCATGGGTCCCTCCTTACCAGGGTCGGCCATGTCCAGAAGAGAAACTTCTTTCCATCCCAGCTGCTCCGTTGCTTGACAGCGTGTCTCAATTCAAAACACAGTGGCTTGTTTTGGTCAGTATTTTGCAAATTTATAATTAGAACAGACACAGCTGGCTTTGTGCGGTAAAACACTGTAACACAGTACAATGTAAGAAAATGCACTAGTGCTGGACTGGACTCGGGGGACAGTTTGAATCTGGATATAACACGGCCGTACCTCGAAAGGAGCTCGAGTCCCTCCGGTCCTTTACCATGTTTATGTGTTTTTAACCACAGAAAAAGTTAATTATTACAAGGTACGTTATTATTATGTGGCTTCGCGGGCACTGTTTTCCGTAGTGATGCATAACTGTCGCGCGTTCGTGAAACGGGCACAAGTTCCGAGTGAGTGTGAGGGTGCAACGGCGAGGTCCACGAAGCCAGCGGCTATGAGTCCAAATTCTTGAAACGCCGATAAGCCCCAGGGAATCGACCTCGAAGGGAGCCACACCCTGAGTCGCATGACGCGTTCTCACGTAAAACACCAGCTCATCTCCACAAACTCCGAATTATTCCAGCGTTAATGTCAACGATATCCTTGGGTGGTGAGCAAAAGGCCTAACGATATATTTTTCTTTCCAAGTTGCCGGCAGCGTTTTGGAGTCGGGACAAAAATTCTAGAACTCCTGAGGACTTCCCCAGAACCCTATGCGCAGTCAGTAGCTGTGAAAAAATAAGAAAACTTTTATTTTTTTTTTTGAGGTATGTCCATGGGCGTCCTGGGCGTGACACGCAGGCAGTACGCTCCTCACAAGTCCCAACAGCCAGCTTGGGCCTTTGTGCACAGAAACACCGGGATGTAAGTTTACACAGTGACATCAGTGTTTCCCGACAGCGCCGCAGAAAAAGACCCGGCGGTGTGCATTTACACAGCATAGGAGCGGCTTGTATTATTTAACCCTTTAAAGCTTCCAGGCTGCAGGTTCAGTTCCAGCACCATTGTCTCAAATAGGGCCTAGAAGTACAGTAGCCCCTCCCCGCCGCCCCTTACCTAGGATGGATTTGTTCCAAGACCCCCAGCAGATGCATGAACCCGTGGATACTACCGAACCCTATATATACTTTATTTTTTCTTATACATACGTACCTATGATAAAGTTTCAATTATAAATTAGGCACAATAGGAGATTAACAACAATAACTAATAATAAAATAGAGCAATTATAACAATATTCTCTAATAAAAGTTATGTGAATGGGGCACAGTGGCACAGCGAGTAGCGCCTAGGTGGTGTGAGAGGACATGAGTTCAATCCCCGCTCAGTCTGTATGGAGTTTGCATGCTATCCCTGTGTCTGCGTGGGTCTCCTCCAGGTGCTCTGGTTTCCTCCCACAGTCCAAAGACATGCTGTTCAGGTTCACCCATAGTGTGCGAGTGCCAGAGAGAGAGAGTGTGTTCCACTGATGTATGGATGAGTGACCCAGTGTAAGTAGTGTATCTAGCAGTGTAAGTCACCACGGTGAATAAAGTGTATGAGCTGATAACACTACATAGAGTTCATTGGAAGTCGCTTTGGAGAAAAGTATCTGCTAAATGAGTAACTGTAAATGAATGCTGTCTGTCTCTGAAATGCGTATACAGCACTGATACGCTGCACAAAAGGACGATTCACGTCCTGGGAGGGACGGCGAGAGATTTCATCACGCTACTCAGACAGGTGTGTGATTTAAAACTCATGAATTGTTTATTTCTGGAATTTTCCATTTAATATTTTCGAACCGCACTTGAACACGGTTGACTGAAACCACGGAAAACAACGCCGCGGATAAGGGGGGACCACTGTACGTGCTCATATACCATTTTTACACGACCTTCACCCATCATGCACCTTCACTCTTCACTCAAAGAAGGTGCCTTGAGCGGCTTCCTGGAAAAGACAACCTCGGACCTTGTAACGGATGATGAACTTGTAACTGTCGGCCGTTTCCTCTCCTAACGTCTGCAGGAGGATGTCGTTCCATGTGCGGAAGTGCACTTACGTACGGCTCCTCGATGCAAGTCTTACTAAGCGATTCTGGCATTCCAGAAGAAAGCATTTCTGCGGTGCACGAGTAACAAAAACTGTTTTTATAAGTGGCCATGTGTTTGAGATTTCCAGCCTGCCATGATGCATATGAGACCAGCGCGGCGTACATGGCAGCAGCCGCACGTTATGGCATGGAACCCGACCAAAACCGAGAAAATAAGAACACGGGTGCTGCAGCCATCGTCCCCGTGTTCCCAGATGTGAGAAGACCACTGACCTCAGGTCCAGATGTGCAGGCGGGGCACTGAGCAAATCCTGTCGGAATCCTGCTGTGGTCGTCGTTGTGGAATATCCCATAAGCAACGTGGTCGACCGTATCCAGAGTCGTTCGGAAAACAAGCCGAAAACACGGTGTCTGTGCGTCGCAAGGGATGAACTCCACTCACAGTGTCTTCGTTGGCCGACCCCACGAACCAGGGGGCAACAGATGCCGAGGTGTTACAGCCATGTCCTTCCACCCAGATGACCATGGTTTGAATCCCTGCTACTGCTGTAGTACCCTTGATTAAATAATTTACCCTGAATTGCTGAGGTAAGAACTAGGGAGCAGTACAAATGGGTGAATCAGTTTAAGTAGATTAATATGAGCATCTAACTTCCCAAGTAGCTTTGGAGAAACGCCACAGCTGCATTTATGATAGGGCCGCCGAAATTTGGGGGCGTCAGATTTTGCCACTAAAATCGAAAAATAAATTGTGGTCTTGGAAAGAATGAATTAAAAAAAACCTTGCTATGGCAATAGAAACATTTTTATCTGAAAATTGAAGATCTGCCACCTGACATAATATGGAAAAATGATATCGCACATAGGGGGTGCGGTGGTGCAGTGGGTTGGACCGGGTCTTCCTCTCCGGTGGGTCTGGGGTTCGAGTCCCGCTTAGGGTGCCTTGCGACGGACTGGCGTCCCGTCCTGGGTGTGTCCCCTCCCCCTCCGGTCTTACGCCCTGTGTTGCCAGGTTAGGCTCTGGCTCACCGCGACCCCGAATGGGACAAGTGGTTCAGAAAATGTGTGTGTGATATTGCACATCGCCACCTCATGTCTTTGAAATTTTCCGGCTTTATAGGTAACATTTCGTATGAAACAAAGCATCGCACTGTTGCGTTAAAAGTTTATATCTATTTGTGCCCTTAACAAGCTTCAGTCTATAGAATGTTTAGTTCCCAGTTCATTTACAGCCTTTACACTAGAAATTTCTATTCTGTGCAAATATAATGTTCACATAATGTTGTAATGAATAATTACACGAAAATAACTTATTTTTTTGAAAATTTCAAATTTTACTTTCCCTGCTTCACAATCTGTTTGTATCTATATCTGAAATACAATTATTTTTTGCCATACCCATATATACAGTATGTTTGTGTACCTTTATTATAGTAGCGGTGGAAGTTTAAGGGGAGTTGGATTGATTGTTGCCCGGGGGCACCAAAAACCCTAGTGCCGGCGCTGAGGACAGCTAAATGAATAAAGCGTGACGATTCCAAGGTTCTGTTGTACTGCTCACTTTGACTTTTCATTGAGGGGTTCAACAGCAGCACTCGAGTAGAGATTTGATCTAACAACCCCAGGGCCAGATTCCAGTTCACTTTGCCAGACATACATATTTTAATATTGTTTTTCCTTTCTTTTAATCCCCCTGCCTGACACCTGGTGGGATTTGCATACGGCTGTTACTCACAGCTCACATCCCAGCGTGCTGAGACAGAAAAGTTACAGTTCGCATCTTGCTCGAACCTGTTACCACTGGCATCCAGATATTTTAGCTGTGAGGCACCCTGGCTCCAGGTTTGTTTAATTCTTTTTCAGAACCTGCCATTGTCTCAAAATAACTCAGAGGTCAAGCATTCTTGCTCCTTGCTTCAGGGCTGGGGTTCGACTGTCTTGAGTTAGGTTTGCCTGGATTCATCTGCAGTGTCTAGTAGGACAGGGGACAGGAGTAACAGGTTAGAGCCATTGCCATGGTGCGAATCCCCATTCCTGCTTTAGTAACCTTTATTGCGGTACTTACCATGTATAAATTGCTGTCAGCTGTGGATTTTTACAAAAGACATATTTCAGATATTAAAAACAATGGAAACTGCAGTGCTGTGTGTGTTTTCAAGTATAAAGTGCTGGCACACTACACATTACTGACAGCAGTGGTGACCAACCTTACTAGGTACGCAGGGTTTGCTAGGTTTTGCCCACCTGTGGATTTAAATGGTTAATTAAACCTATTATATGGGTTGTAATTACAGTAACTACATAGGCATAACCAACCAACTAACCAACCAACCAACCGACCAACCAATGTTTACAACCGCTTCTCCCAAGCGGGAACACAGTAAGCCGGAGCTTAACCCGGTGACACACCTTGGACGGGACGCCAGTCTACCGCAAGGCAACCCTATACAGGCATAGTATGTGGTAATTAAAATGTAAATCAGACACTAATTAAAATGTGCTTTAGTTTCTAATGCCTGCTGGATTGTGTTTCCTCAGGACCATGGATGGCCACTACTATATGAAACAGTCAAGAAACAAACAAGACAATTATCATAGGATTTGCACCCAGAGGCACCAACCGTAGAAGGTTGTAGAAGGTCATTCGGAAAAAAGTGCATGAAGAAATCTCTAGAAAGAGAGAAGGTTAAGCACCTTTTATGAATGGTAGGACAGAAAGACTGAGGCTTAAATGCACCTCCTGAGCAGTAGCGAAGAGTCTAGAGCTAAAGAAGCATGTGGCCTCTTGGGGGATCTTGGACCTCAAGAGCATCTTAGACACCCATCCACGGGAAGAGCACTCAAATTTTTTCTTGGTCTTCCATGAAAGGTCTCTCAAGTGGGATATGGTAAGCCTTTGTAATTAATAGGGCCATGTAGAACATACATCATGAACGCTGTGTTTTTCTGGCAAATGTCATCAAAGGCATCAGTAGCACGGACGGTGTTCCCGCATGATTGACATCGGCACAGCCCCAGTGGCTTAAAATATCCTCGACTGTCAGATCACTTATGATTAATTGAGGTCAAAACGTTCTCAGTCAGTCACTTGTGTTTCCTGGAAGTCCTTCCACCTACTGGAATCCTTTGTGTTAAACGGTGTGGATCAGGGCTTGCTGAGATGTTCTTTCTTGGAGACACGGGGATAGAAGGCTTCTCTTGCAACTGCTCAGATACTCTGTTGCTTCCCCTTACTGTGAACCATGGGGTAGAGGTGGTGTATTGTGTTTCCATGTGGTGATGTACTTTACTGGCCTAATTCTTTTCCTTTCTTATTTGGTTCACATCTCCAAGTGCAGCTTGGGCAAAGAGTGCTTTAGATCGCTGGCGTCCAGACATACACCCTACGAAGGCTGCAGAGTGTAATTTTGCTTTTACATGTATTGTGTAAATACCCATCATGTGATATTGTCTGATTATATTACTGTAATCAATTGCATGTCCAGAGGGAAAGCCCAGACATCCTGTAGACCTGATATTGTTGGGTCATGGCTGGATGTTCTCCAAAGCATGTTTTAGGACTTGGCTGAAGGTTAAATAATTGCTAGTATGCATTGTATCACTGGATCTTGCAGCTTTTGTTGTGCCTTTCAACCAGGTGATGTGACAAAATTTTTGCAAATATCCAGATTTTTGAGAGGTTAGTGGAAAATACATGAGGTATAGCTGGAAGTGGCAGTCAGAAGGACATTGAAGAGCGCTGGGATTAAGGACATACTGATTAAGGGATCCTGCTGCACAGTGCTCTGGGTGTAAAACCTATTGAGATGCATTTTTCCATTTTTGTCCAAATCACATGGGACAGCCTACACAACATGGGCCACTGAGCATTTCTCATGTCTCACATGCAATATTACTCCATTTCACTGAGGGAGAATTATTTTAAAGACTGCAGTGCACCTGAGGTGAAAGCAAAGCTGCAATAAAAACTTACAGTGATTTACCCCTTCATACAGCTGGGAAATTTTTACTCAGTTCAGACTAAGTATTTTGGTCATGTGTACTACAGTAGGAGGTGGGATTCAATGCTGGGTGCTTCTAGTACGTAACAGCAGTTCTGGCCACTCCACTACCACCAATCTATGCACAGTTGGGTCTGGGATCCAAACTCACATCTGTCCCAAGACTCTTTGTCCTCTTTAATATGCAGAGATTCTGGACCTCTGGACTTCTTTGTGGAATGGTGGATTTAATGTTCTATAAAATGTTTAGGAGCTCCCTCTTTCCCAAAAAGAGCTCTGCCATGGTGGTTGTGGTCAGGAAATGTGGAGAGCCTGGTGCAGAAGCGTGGGAAAGCCTGGATGGGCTTCTCCAGACCCTGGGTAGAGCATGCTACAAGAGAGAACATGGCCAGTTTTGTTAGGCTCTTTGCTTCGCGTTCCGTTTGGTCACAGTTTCATCTATCTGCCACATGTTTGCCTGGCACAACCCCGAGGCAAATGCTACACTGCTTCTTGAAGAGGCTGGAAAGCATGGGATTTAAACACTTTTGACAGCATTGTAGTGGAAGGTAAATTCATTCATTCATTCATTCATTCATTCATTCTCAATAAACTCTTAGCCAATGCAGGGTCATGGTGGTCCAGAGTCTATCCTGGAAGCACAGAGCATGAGACAAGGTTCGCTCTGGAGGGGATTCCAGTTCATCACAGGGCAATCATACACACACACACACACACACACACACACACACACTATGGGCAATTTAGTCACCCATCCATCTGAAACATGTCCCTGGATTGTGGAAGCAAACCCAGGCAGATTCCACATAAACTGAGCTGGATTGGAACCCATGCCTAGATCCACATCCCATGGCTACCTGCTGCGCCACCATGCATCCCCTGAAAGGAATGCTGTATAATAGAAAAAACCGTATTTTTGTAAACATCTCAAATGCACACAGGCGACGTAACCGATTTCAGATGTCCCGCATCAGTACAAGGCAGCGGTGGTGTCAAGCAGAGAGGTCTCTTCAAAGGATGGGTTTCAGGGGACTTTTGTTCCCTTTGTGTCCACAGAGGACAGGTGAGAAAGCACAGATCAGGGGTCAATGTGCGTCTCCTGCGACAGACACCTCGATCATACCCAAAGCACGGTTCTGGGGTGTCTCTCCATAATGCGTTCGTCCCGGTGTTACCATGGCAACACTGCTCCGGCCGGCTCCCTGAGAGGAGTCCTCTGGGTCACTGCATCTGTCTTCATTTGTACACTGTAATTAAGCCTCCTGCTCTCCTCCTCTCTCTCTCTCTCTCTCTCTCTCTCTCTCTCTCTCTCTCTCTCTCTCTCTCTCGCTCTCACTCTCTTTTTTAAGGAAAGTCCCCGTGTCGGGGGAGCGAGTATGGATTGAGGCAGGCTGCTTGCAGCTGCGCGACCACATGACAGGGTCCTCGGCAGTGAGGCGAGGAGATAATGAGGGCCATCGGCAGGGGGCCAGCCTCGGTGCCCCCCCACCCTGGAGATTAAAGACCTGCGTTCCCAGAGAGAGAGGGAATCGCTCGCTCGATGCTCTGAGGAGGCCTCGGCCCGCTGCCGCCACCGCCGCACCCGGGCCTTTCGCCTCCTGCGTTCGCGGGTCTCATTCCTGCACACAACTCATTCATCACATTTTTCCCAAACACATTAAAGGTCTTGCTTGACGGTTATGTATGCTCATAAAAGCCTAAGGACAGTAAAAATAACACTCATAAATTAATCACACAGCAGTGTGAGGAAGCTGAAAATGATTTTTAAAAAAAAAAAATGTATATATACATGCAGTGGCAGAGCCTGACCACGCCCACTCCCTGGACCGACAGCCGCTCCTGAGAATGGCTCCTTAAGAAGGTGTGGCTGCTTGTACCAATTAAGGGATGTCAACTAAATACTAGTAAATCATTTTATGCTGCTTTAGAATAAAGCGTGTGCTGACTGTATAAATGTTCGGAGCAGAAAAATGTAGAAAAATCTTTATCCAGACCTTGATTTTCCTTGGGTAGCAAGGTAAGATGTGTCAGTTGTTTTCTCGAAAGCTGCTGGAGGTGAGCATGTAAAAGGTGAGGACACACACCCCTGGACCGCTCCAGTGTTACTGTAACCAGCTCTTTGCCCCATGCTTGTTGTATGATGTATGAGCCAGCAGGTGGTGTAGTGGCTAGAGCTGTCACATTGCAACCCAGAGTAAGTAGGTTGAAATCAAAGCAAATCACTTTATTGTCCCTTCACCATACCAACAACTGTACAGGTGGCGAAAATCTTTGGTGTGCTCTCCGCAGCTGTTCGTAGGTTTAAATCCCATCTCCTGCTATAGTGCCCTTGGTCACTGAGGGTTTTCCCAGATATACTTGCTGTAGGTACCATGGTCTTTAGATCCTGATGCACAGTGTGTGAATCTTGGGTAAATGCCAGCGTTCGCACCTCTCCATGTCTCTGAGGGCGGATTGTCCTGTGAGATTGAAAGCTCCTCCAACAATTCCCTTGACAGAGCTACTGATTAAATTACCCAAGGAGGGATTTTTTTTTTTTTTTTTTTTTTTTAAAGGCTGCTTTGGTCCATTTTTTTTTTATTACCTTCTCATGTCTGAAAAACGGTTATTACTGCCAGTTTCTCCCAAGGGTTCAGGAGAGTTTGCAGAGGGTCAAAGTCCTGCACTGACAAAACACCATTCTGGAATCGGTGTAAAAAAAAAAGTCTTTCTCACAAACGACAGAGCAATTTGCTATCTGTAGCAAAGTGGTGTGACAGCTTCCAACGCCGCACAAAGCCGCTTCGCCGACAAACTCACGACCAATTGTTTTTTTAAAAAAATTATGAATAAATACAGTTTGAACAGAAGACACATCAAAGAAATAGATGAACACAAGAGATGACTTCATAGTTATGTCCCCAAGTCAAAAGCCAAATGAATCTGCTGTTGTTTAGGGTGAATGTATTCCAGCAGTCATCTACAGCAGCTTTTTGGGGACGCTTAGTTGTGGCTCATGCCCTCGAACCAGGAGTATACCCGTGACACGGAGTGTTTGTTATGCCTTAAAGCTAGCCGCCTTGCCCTTTGTGTTTAAAGCTGTGCAAAAGGATACTCTGATGTCATAATCCTCATAAACGTGGCCCTGTTCCCGCAGGCTTTGGAAGATGTGTGCCGAGCGGTTTCCTTGGCGGCTGGCCGCGGATTAAAATTACACACTAGAAATGTCAGATAGTGGGGGACGGCATCTCGAGGGATGCTGGCTGAGTCTGAAGGTATCTTTACTAGCTGACATCTAGAGGTGGACAGAGAGCTGGATGATGTTATTGTCCTTGTATTTAGCTGTATGTCCAAGGCAACATCATTTGTTGGGTTTTCCTACTGCAGTACTTATAATTATTTGCCCATTTAAAGAGCTGGGTATTCTTACTCAGTTTAGGGTATGTTCCACGGTAGATGATGCTTGGTTCTGGCTCCAGTGTGGTGAGGTGACCTCCCTCTTTCACTCAGAACTGCTGAATCCCTGGAAATATTCAAGAGAGACATTAAAATAGATCTTCTTCATACCCACTTCTCTTCTCATGTCCTATCTGCTCCTTAAATGTAACTACATTAGCTCTTTTAAAAAAGTATTCTCTTTTAAATGGTGATATTGGACTAATTGACTGTACCTTGGGAACTGGGTGTCTGTTGATATCTTTCCATCTGTTGGGGAAACGCACTGTTGTGTACATCAAGCGCCTGCTAAATAAATTTATTTAGGGCATTATAGTTGGAGCTGGAATTCAAACCTGGGAGCTCCAGACTACAAGGTAACAGACATAATTATTACACTCTACCTAATGCCCCAATAACAAAAGGACTAACTACTGTATTTTTATAACCTGCCTTGCAGTTTTGTATCACCCCTTAGATTGAGCTTGTGGTAAACAGCATTGCAGGAGAGAAAGTGTGGCGTGGCCAACCCTAGGGGGGCACGGAGCGAGACTACTTCCTGAATGCGTGACTCACCCCCAGTTGCATTCCAGATGTGTTTCAACAGCAGGCTTCATTCAGAAGCCAAGAGCAGTGGTTCCACAATGTGTCATTACTTTACTACTAAAACTGCACCTTTGAGGAACAAAAAGCACTCCGTAGACCGGATTGTCGTCACAACTCCAACGTCCCTCGATTGCTTAATTCAACGAGAATAAAACTCAAATTTGGTTTATACACCTTAATCTTCAAAAACAAAAATAAGTTAATTAAATGGATGGGTCCTTAATATAAAACTAGCTGAATGTACACAAATTGGGCAAACTTTGGACAATGTATTGTATACGGTACATTATATATGTATATGGTACATTCAATGTAAGCGTCGGTAAATGAGTAAAATGTATGCTATATATTGTAATACAATGTATAGTAATTGACTACAATGTCTGGTATACACACACACACACACACACATTTTCTGAACCGCTTGTTCCATACAGGGTCACGGGGAACCGGAGCCTACCCGGCAACACAGGGCGTAAGGCCGGAGGGGGAGGGGACACACCCAGGACGGGACGCCAGTCCGTCACAAGGCACCCCAAGCGGGACTCGAACCCCAGACCCGCTGGAGAGCAGGACTGTGGTCCAACCCACTGCACCACCTGTCTGGTATACAATGTATAATTATTGTATACGCTTAGGTGTATGGTATACTCTATACAGGTGTAGGTAATTCAGTACAAGGTATAGTAAGCAGTGTAAAATTATTGTATTCAGGGAGGTTTATGGTATACCCTATACAGGTGCAGGTAATTAAGTACAATGTATAGTATTGGCAACAATGTACAGTATGGTATACGGTGTATAATTATTGTATACAGTTAGGTATATGGTATACTTTATACAGGTGTAGGTAATTCACTGCAAGGTATAGTATGCAGTGTAGAATTATTGTATACAGGGTGGTTTGTGGTATACCCTATAAAGGTGCAGGTAATTAAGTAAAATGTATCAAATACACACACACACACACACACACATTTTCAGAACCGCTTGTCCCATACGGGGTCACGGAGCCTACCCGGCAACACAGGGCGTAAGGCCGGAGGGGGAAGGGGACACACCCATGGACGGGACGCCAGTCCGCCGCAAGGCACCCCAAGCGGGACTTGAACCCCAGACCCACCGGAGAGCAGGACTGCGGTCCAACCCACTGCGCCACCGCACCCCCCCCCATACACCATACGGTGTAAAATATTGTGTATAGTATTGTGTATGGTATACTCTACATCGGTGTAATATATCAGAGGCAGTAATGAATATAAGAGCAGACTGTACAAGAGGGAGAGGGGAAAAATGTTTCCTCCCACACTGGACACTGCAGGTGAGAGCAGATTCTTAGCAGTTTTTTTTCGTTTGAGGCAGTCGGCTTTTCCTGGCGAACCCTTGCTTTTAAACTACGAGGCTATCCCATACATCCATTTGTTTCCACCTTTTGTGTTTGCGTAGGGGAAGAAAAAAATCAACAAGGGTCCGATCCGTGAGCCAGAGGGTTTTTGACTCATTGTTTGAACATGTAATTTTTTTTTCCTTAAAAAAATGTTAAAAAGTTGAATGGGTTCGGTGTCTGAACTCTTCCTCACCCGTTTACGGAGCGCTGCGGCTCATGCGTGCAGACTGAAACCTCCCTTTACATGAGACGTGAGGTATGAACAAGACCCACCCAACAAAATTACTGCCTGCGAACAAGGCCTTGACTGCGGAATTTTGAATTATTACAATAAATTAGTAATATCGGCCGCATTGCAGCCAGCAGCGGTTTTCAGATGGAGCAGAAAAAGCAGCTCATGGATCCTCAAGCCACCACGTAATAGTGGGAAATTGTCTTAGCGTTCCGTTTCCGAGGATGTCTCAACAGGGTGGTCTGGTCTGGCTAATGAACAAGTCTCGGGTGCCGCGACGCACAACCCGCACTCCTAATCAAAACAGAACTCGTGAGCCGAGGGTACCGAGAAAGCACAACCATGTGATATTTATGTAAACATGATGATTGCAAAAACAAACAAACAGCAATTATGTAGCAGCTGCAAACAGCTTCACACAATCGGCACTCGTGCTATATGAAGCACGAGGGCTCGGGTTCGGGTTCGAGCATACTAACCCACAGTGCTCACTTGGGTTCTTCTTAATTTAAAGCAAAAATTATTGAATTGGGCTGATCAGATAATATGTAAGGGTTGCCTGCTCCGCATCAGCAGGGTGTCCATTCCAGTCCCATCTACTCTTTCGAAAAGAAATGGTGCTCTGCTAGTTTCCATATGTGCCATTATATATCACATTACACTGCACAACGCTCTACTGAGTGTACACTTTATGGCAATATGCCTTTGATCACTGCAGCAACTCTATAATTTGTTGAATTAATTTAAAATCACTTTTGGCCCCGTCTATGATTTCAAAGAATGGGTGATCGGCGTGTAGCCCTGTGGTGGGAAGGGATTCGACTGCAGCTCTGTCAGGTTTTACAATGAGGAAAGGGCTATTTTCAGTGCTGATTTGTATTAAAAAAAATAAAACGGAAAGGTACAAGAGGAATCAAGGTCCAGGTAGAAACCCCTTGTGTGGTAAATGGGTTATTTCTCTATTTTTAAGAGTCTTGGGAGTAGAATCACTGGTGGTGTAGTGGTTAGTGTGACTCCCTGAGGCTGTAGGTTCAAATCCCACTTGTAATTATAGTACCCCTGAGCAAAGTCATTACCCTCAAGTATTCCAGTGAAAGTTGGCCAGTAATGTAAATGGGTGACTAATCTTAAACAGCTCTGAAGAGAAGCATCGGCTCAATGAATAACTGTAAATAGTTGTTCCTAGGGAGACCTGAGAATAGATGGTACTTTTTCTGTGATTGGAGCACTTTTGCTGCAGTCCAGGTAATATGAAATGCAAATTATGCATTTGGCCATCTCCACTGAAATCCCCATCCCGCAGTAAATTTCACACCTGTTATTAGATGGACAGCAGTTTGAAACCCATTGTGTTTTATACATTAGTACTTTTCAGAACTGAAATTGCAATAAGAGACCATAAAAATAAACTGAGGAGAATCTAAAACGGTTGGCAGCAAACTGGATCGATGAGTTTTCTGACCCTTTACATAATTAAAAAACTTTTATGCATCCATAAAAACATATAAAATGTAAGTTACTACCTAAAACTGAATCACACTGTTAAAAAAAAGAAAAAGAAGCATAGCATATGTAAAAAAACAAGCATAATTCATCATTATTCATAATTCATCCAGAATATATCTACAGCACAGCATATAGAAGCCAGGAAATTACAAAAGCATGTTTTTTTTTGAGATTTTCACAATACCTGCAAACGTTTGGATTCTGCTGGCTTTCCAGCATTGCTTTCACAGATCTGTCGATGAAACGTATTCGCTATTTAAAGATCCTCAGATTAATACAAGGCAACCGCGGTACACGGCTCGTGGCCAGAGTGGGTCGACGAAGAAACACAACCGCCGAGATCAAGATTAAAGGGCAGTGTCTCTCTTATGCTTATGTTATTAATGCTGAAATTGCTAATTATACTCTTTAGATGTTCCAAGGGTGGGTTGATGATTCTGCAATTTAGCTCATTTAAGGCATATAGCTTTGATCGGACCAGGAGGGCTCCGGGTCACCGTGGGGTTAGCTTGGGACCAAAGAGGTAAACCGGGCAGCAAAACATTGCCTTTCCCACAACGACCACACCGTAAACATTTTCAGAAATAATTTTCACATTTGTAAAGTGATCTGGTGAAATGTACAAGGCTTCAGCATCTGGATTTAACCCCTGTAAAGCGAGCAAAAGCATATTGCATGAATTTCATGCTCTTTTCTCTGTAAGAAAGGTACTTGAAATTTTTCAGAAAAAAACTGCTTTATGGAGGGGAAAAAAAATATTGACTGTCCAGTATTCTTGATCACCAAAAAAAGTAGAAATAATCTTTTCATAACTGTCAAGAACTCTGAGAATAACTGTAAATGTGCTTTGGGGAAAAATCATCAAGACTCAAGAATAAGTTTAAAGATTAAATAAATATTTTAGAAAAAGAACTCATGAACAGTGATGAAAACTTTGGGTATGTGTTGATTTACTAGCCCTTTATTAAAAATCAAAACTATTTCTGTAATATCTAAAGGAGTGTCACAGCTTTCATTAACCTTGTTTCGATACAAGAGCTAAAAAGCGAAAAGAGCTTTTCCCATTTATTCATTCAGCTGATGCTTTTCTCCACAGCAAGCTACAGTATTAAGGTTACAATTACTCACCCATTTATAAACCCATGTAATTTTACTGGAGCAAATTTTTTAGGATAAGTACCTTGTTGAAGGGTACTACAGCCGGAAGTGGGGATCAAACCTGCAAATTTTGGATCCAAAGGCAGTAGCACGAAACACTGCACTACTAGCTGTTAAATTTAAACCTTAAAATGTATAAAATGACACAGTGCAGTAGAAAAGAAAACACACAAGTCTAAATGTTGGGCAACACAAAAAACAAGAACAAATAGCAAAAAAACTTTGATTCCAGCTTTGATTTTTATACTAATTTCAATTTGCTCCAAAGGACATGATCATAATGTGCTGAGATGTAAAAAAACAAAAAAAAAAAACAATAAAGACTCATTTTACAATTTTTTTTTCTTTTTTTTCACATTTCATTTCAATCCTCTCTATACATTTTGTTGAGAAAATAATTCAAAGAAAATTTTATTAATCACATTTAGTTGAATGCCCCCATTTGTACGGACATCCCGGATCCCTCCTGTCAGCTGGGAAGTGAGGGGAAGTTACAATCGACCAATGAAAGATACAGTTGAGTTTGATGGACATTGCAATCAACCAATCACCAATCAAGGACTAAAATATTTAAAATCCGTAAACAAGGCCAATTGGATAACATATATATCAGTCAGAGTATCACGAAGGAAATGGGGAATATTCAAGAACTGGAGAGCAATTCTAACAATGAAAAAATCTTGAAAATCTTCCTGTTTGGAGAAATAAATTTGTAAGTCGTATAACAGAAATGCAAACACCAGTTTGCTCAAGACCTCTGAAGCTTCGAAGAAAAAGTCAGTTTTTTGTTTTTCGTGATAGTTCTAAAGTTAGTTCTTACAGGGGAGGCCTGCTAGGGTGTTAGTTAGTGTCACTCTCTCTGAACCCAGAGGTCACAGGTTTAAATCCCATCTCCAGCTGCGGTATTCTTGAGAAAGGTACTTCCCCCGTTACGGTTACCACCCGTCAGCCCAGTGAAAGACATATGAAAACGTAGGGGAAAATGGACAACAAAATACTAAAATGACTGTAAGTGGAACAGCATCTCTCAAACTGTGCAGTTTCGAATAACCTTTGCCAGGGTGTCTTTTATAGGATTGGATCTGATGTACCCATGGCAGGATCTGAACCCACACCCTGCTTCTATTGGGAAACTAAACATCCGGATATGTTAACAATGTGGCTGCTGGGCAGTTCTGATCTTTCATCCTGCCAGGCATACTTGCAATCCTTTTCTTTTAGTATTATTATCCTCAAGTGTTAATGATGGGACACGTACAGCCTTACTGGTGATTCGTTTCTAAATCTGCTGTTTACTGTAAAAGTGCCCATAAACTGTATGAAAAACAATGAATGCACTTCGAAATTCACACACCATAAAAAGCATACATCCCGGTTATCAAAATCTCAATTACAAAGAAATAGGTATAATTTTATCTATAATTACCTTCATTGTGAGTGTTGAATGTAAATGCTGTACTGTATCCGTTTGTCATTTTCTCATTTATATATTTAATATATGGAAGAACATACCGCATGCTTATCATTTGTCATACGTCTTACAAACATAAAGTTGTATCCCCTACACATCTCTCACAGGTGTGTTCTCCTCTAGCAGTGAGGTGCCAGTTCATCACTACCTTGGACGCCCCCCAATGGCTCCTGCTGAGGCCATTGTTCACTCAGTGAGGTTAAATAAAATCTTGTGGACACTGGGGACCAACAACCGAGCGAGCGCATGAAATCCAAAAATAACCAACCGGGGCGGCGTGAGCGGTTCCACTCTCAGAGCTCCCTGCCGCTCAGAACTCGAGCTCTTGCTTCCCTGGCACTTCGGTACCGTGCCTGTATCAGCTGGTCCCTGAGATCCGCTCTTTGCGATCCACCGTTCGGGGAAAATGTACTTAAAGTATTTATTTCCCATCAGGCCTTGGCAACTGTCTGTTTTTCCGTCTCATTTTCTGGCCAGCTTTTCAAGAGCACTTGGTCGTGCCCCCCATCCGCCCCCCTTTTTTAAGCTAAACCACAAACAAAGTTTCTTTATTAAAAAAAAAAAAAAATCATAAACTACTATATGTGTTCCAGATCAGCTAACCTCTTCAGCAGTGATGTGCTCTTAAAATATGACTGACACCACGGTGCTCGTGTTTAATACTGATATGTCATTCGTTTGACTTGTCTCAGCACGATGTACTATTATGTCACTGGGGTATTTGTAGGGCACAGTTGTTTCTTTTCCTAACCAGACCACTTACAACCTGTTATTAAAAGTATTTCCATATGTCATGTGCGGTATAAACATTCTCCTGACATTAATTTATTGATGATATACAAAATGAAAGAGGTGTGGCATTACATTTTATCCTGCTTTTTTTTTTTTTTTTTTTTTTTTTTTAAGTTACCGGTATTGCTTGGGGTGTTTTGAATGAATAAACATGAGATTTTTTCAAAATGGAATATTTTAATTGATAAAAACTCAAGACAGGCTATTGGAAATAACTCTGCTTGTTTTCAAGGTGGGGGAAAGTTCACAGGCAACTTATTGTTGCTTTTTTCCACACATGTCTTCGGGAGGAAACCCACACAAACATGATCAGAAGATGTGAAGTGGATTCAAACCCACATTTCTAACCACAGCCCCCGGCACTATGGGGCTCCAGCACCACCCACTGTGCCACACTGATACTTACTGATGACCATGTGAGAAAAATGGGCAGAGGTATGTGAACTAACGAAGAGAGGACAATGCCTCAAATTAGCTTCATACTGTATTTATGATTGATTGATTGATTGATTGATGTGGGGGTGCGGCTGGTTTGCCTGGATCTTCTCTCCAGTGGGTCTGGGGTTTGAGTCCCGCTTGGGGTGCCTTGCGACGTGCTGGCGTCCCGTCCTAGGTGTGTCCCCTCCCCCCCAGCTTTACGTGTGTGTCCCCTCCCCGCGACCCCATTTGGGAGAGACAGTGTGTGTGTGATTGATTGATTGATTGATTGATTGATTGATTGATTTCAACACACATGTTTAAATACACATATGGGAGAGCTGGTAGTGTGGTGGCTAGACTGCTGCTTTGGGAAGCAAGGTTGTTGGTTTGAATCCCCCCTACAGCTGTAGTACCCTTACGGAAGGTACTTGCACTCAGTTGCTCTAGTAAAATGACCCAGCTGTATAAATGGGTAAATAATTAGTACATTCACATTGTCTTAATAAGTGTTGGTGAAAAGTGTCAGCAAAGTGTGTAAATGTACGTCCAAGTTGTGTTCATACAGCACCTTAAATTCTGAATTTTGCATTAATGAAACTTCCAGATCCAGTCGACGTGCTGTCACTTGATTTATTTGCAGTATGAAAAAAGAATAAAGTTTCAATTATTGGGAGCAAATATTATAATAGAAGAGAACCCTTCTTGTTTGAGCTCTCCTTCATGAGCAAGGAGAACCCCAGTGGCGTTAAACCCAGGATCTGTGCATTGCTTCACCGAAGAACACCGACATTTATTGAGCCCTAATTGTTTTTGACACACTGACTTAAACCCAACGCTGCACTTTTCACTCAGTTATCCTGCAGTCCAGCAGTGGGGGGTCTATGAGTGGGGTCATGCAGCCACTTGCTGCCCATCATGTTATGGGTTCAAAGCATTTCGGCGTGTGCCTATAGTTGTCCTGAAAAGACCATTTTGTGCTCCCCAGCAAGGTAATTCCAGCTTCAGTTAATTACAGGTTGGGACCCAAGTCGGGCAGTGTTCTCGTGGCCTCTCAGCTGAACTCTTACATGTGGCTACTGCGTGTGCGCGCCAGCTTGTGTATGAAATGCACAAGTATACGCGAAAATACAGCAGCGCATACATAAAATCTATTTTAGCGCTACTTTCGTAAAAGTCCTTTCATATTTAACTGTGCGAATGTAAATTTTTTCTTTTTCCCTTTGCCCATGTTGGGTTTGCATGTCATCCCCCCCGTATTTGTGTGGGCTTCCTCCAGGTGGTCCAGTTCCAGAGACATGTCTCAAGTTAATTGGTGACTCTAAAATTGAAGTCAGAAAATATAATACACGCACGCCGCAAATGTCAACAAAAAGTTAGTAACGGCCTCCTTATAGTGAAGTGTCTAGCAGAGTAATGTATGCTTTGTGTCCAAGAAGATGTTTTACATTTATTTATTTAGCAGACGCTTTTCTCCAAAGTGACTTCCAATGAACTCTATGTAGTGTTACTATCAGCCCACACACCTTATTTACCGCGGTGACTTACACTGCTAGATACGCTACTTACACTGGGTCACTCATCCATACATCAGTGGAACACACTCTCTCTGTGACACTCACGTACTACTGGGGAACCAGAACAGCATGTCTTTGGAGTGTGGGAGGAAACCAGAGCACCCGGAGGAAACCCATGCAGACACAGGCAGAACATGCAGTCTCCACACAGACTGAGTAGGGATCAAACCCATGTTCTCACGCACCCCACAGACACTGTGAGACAGCAGCGCTACTCACTGTTCCACCGTGCTGCCCAGCAAGGTAATTCCAGCTTTAATATTCACCAGATTTTTGTACAATGATCTTCACTGTTAAGTGACCTTATATGTTTGCTATGCTGAGGATGTACAGAAACTCGTGAGACATATACTGTAAAATTGCCCGTAGTCTGTATCTGTATGTAGCACATATGTGTGCGTTACGTTGCTCTGCTGGGCAGATGAGAGAAAGATTGCAGGGAGTTCACTGTAGTAACTCTAGCACCGTAAGTCACCTTGCATAAAAGTGTTAACTAAATACTACAGGGTAGTCGCTGTGTTTCGCTTTGGAGAAAAGCAAATGACATATATTATATATATATATAATGCCTTGTTTTTTGAGCTTTCAGGTAAAACTGTAGGATGTAATAATACCAAAATGAGAATAGAAAAATCAAGACAAATTACTGTATTTCAGAAAATTAAAAAAAAAAAAAATTCTAATGAGTCTGAAAACTACTGGTTTTCCTTTCTGATTTATTTTCAGACGCAGACTCCGGAAAATTCTGGCTACCCGGCTTAAAACGTAGATTCATCCCAGAAGTTTTCATTTTGGTGATTGATGGTGGGACAAATATCTCTGTCCGGTATTCCTGCTTACAAAGGGAGCACACTCACGAAGGGTTTCCCGCAACGATTATGCCCATCGACGACTCGCAGCGTCATGACATGGATTGCGGAAGGGGAGCACGAAGGTGCCTTGTGCAAGCAGGTTTTTTGCAGCACGTTGCACGTTTGCATAAATTCAGCGGTGTGCTGCAAGCTGTTGTTTTTGCCCCCAGTGAAAATCGCACTGACACATGCCCCACGGGATATACCTGTAGAACGAAGTACACTGGCATCAAATACAGGCATGTCCTCGCAGTTTGAGAATAGAGAAGGTGTGCCATGCGTTTCCAAGCACTGATAAAGGTAAGAGAAATGTAAACCCCATACCTAGAAGGTGTGTTTAGACAAAATTTTCTAGTGTACTCAAAGGACCCCAAAATTTTGACGAACAGCTTCATCATTTTCGTTAAAGATATTCCATGAAATATCTTGTTACATGTGACTTCCTTACTTCCCTCATGTTGTTCCTTTGAATAGGAATTCTGCTCAAGCTCTATTTATATTTGTTCCCTTGATTTGCTTCAAAATGACTTACAATGCTAAACCACTTGCACTTGTTTAACCATTTATACAGCAGTGTAATTTTACTATAGCAATTTAGGGTAAGTACCTTACTCAAGGGAAGTACGCTTCGAGCGGGGAATTGAACCGACAACCATCGGGTCCATAGGCAGTAACTCCAAACACTACACTGCCTACCATCTCCTTTCCAGCTGCTTATTAACCAGATGCTTTTCTCTAAACCAATGTAAATTAAAGGTAAGCAAAAGTGTGTTTTGCAGCAGACTAAGAGCTTTAGATGCAGATTTGCTGGCACACGTTGTTCAAGTAGCCTCCTCCGGAGTTGAAGGAGCTATGTAGGACGTACAAAGACAACCCAGACGGGTGGCATGTTGTAAATTTGTACAAATTTATGGAGCTGTCAGGAGATTAGAAACGAAATGGGTGTAAATGAGATGAGTTCTGAGACAGTTTTTGAATGCTAGTAGGGATCCAGCAGTTCTGAGGAGTACAAGGGAGTTCGTTCCACCACACCAGGCCCAAAACTGAGAATCTGCAGACTTTCGATTTGAGACTCCACTTCAGTATGACCACCAAGTGGTCAGAGATGGAGGGATGCAGCACACTTGCTGGGGCTTAGGGAAGCGCTTTGGGATAAGTGTTTTACGCAGGGATTCCTTGATGCCACCTGTTGTTCTGAACCAAACTGGCTTCTGCAAGCTTCGGTTCAAAATCAGTTGCGTTTGCCGGACAATTAAATGCCAAACACGACCGCCACGCTTTTACAACTGACAGATGTTAAAATGTATAAAGAATCAGCTCATTTTTATATTTATTGTTGATAGTTATCATTGCAAAATCCCTTCTGTAATTTTTCCAGTATGTTTAGAAACACATTTTTTCACAAACATAAGAAATAACTTACAAAAATTACACTAAAATATACCTTTGTACATGAATAAATTGTATTTTACAACATGAAATCCCTTAAAATGCATATTGTGTCAACCACTTGCTCCAAAGGGGTGCATGAGCTGCATTTACCGTGAAATACCAGAATTCAAACCCCCAAATAATGTAAAGCTGCATTATGCATGGTAATCAAACCTCAGTTAGGGATCTATGACTACCGTATCGGATTTGCATACAAGTAATAAATATAAAGTGGGGAATTGGAAAAGTGGTCCTTTAAGGATAAAATGACATTTATAACCTGCAATATGCATTGATTTTTTTGCAATGTGGTCATTGCATGATGGTGAATTTTCACAGATCTTGACAACGTTCTGGCACAATTTCTATTTTTTGCAACAAAACTTCAGTCCTTGCTAAATATGTAATGCGTTTCGAATGGCTTTTGGAGTTTAGCAGTCACCCGGATAAGTATCCGTTACCGATCATGATGCGAGACATGAAGGCGTACAAAATCATTTGTGCTTTTGAACGATGCTTGTTTCCTATTTGCTTCAGTGTTTTAAGTACTGACTCCCCATGCAGTGTTTTTTTTTTTTGTAACAATTAAAAAATCTTTCTCAAAATGCCATTTAAATACATAACTCAGGTCCGTATAAAATCCTTTTTTTTTATTAAATTACTTAACTTAAGAATACCTTCTGAAGTAGGATGCAGTGCAGATCTTAACAGTCCACCTGAACTGCGTAGGCCGGGTTCGAGCGTTTTGCATGTGACGCCCCTATGAGGCAATCTACTCGGAGCAGGATGCAGTCTCCTTCTGCTGCAGTCCATCGCACCTTGAGGGGGTAGGGAGGGGCGCTGGTGCTCTCACCCCCTCACTTGCAGACACTGACCCACTCGGTGACCCAGCACTCCTCACACACTACGTAGCAGCACCAGTGGAACTTGCAGTTGCAGCGTTCACTGCGTGTTTGCTGCAAGATGTTGTGGCCACGGCCGCAGCACAGGCTCTCGCAGCTGTCCATCCCCGGGCTGGTCTTGTTGCAGATGCGACCCCTGGTTCCCGTCGAGTCAGAGCGAGGCTCGCGATCGCAGAAGTCGGGCGACTTTTCGAAGTAGACGAGGTCGTTGTGGGCGGCACGCCGCCGGTGCGGGTGCGTCCCATGTCCGGCCTGCTCCACCTGACCCGTGTTGCGGTTGTGGGCCTTGATGAGTGTTGCCAACTGGAAGCGTTCCTTCAGCATGGCGCCCACTGCCCTAAACTCGGGTGTCACCTGCCAGCACGTCTTCAGCTGGCAGCTGCCCGACGTCCCGTGGCACTTGCACTTCCGCCGCATGTGGTCTAGCACCACCTACCAAGGACGAGAAAGACAGGTCAGCATCCTCAAAGGGTTCCTAAACATTCCACCTCCTGCTTATGTATTAGAAGAACTCATACATTTGCACGGGCTTTTAATCCACCCTAAATCACCAGTAAAACAGACTATAAGTAAAGACTTTGCATATTTAGAAGTTCTAAACAACCAAAGTGGTTGGGCAGAACCCAACCACTCAACGGTACACAGGACCCTGCTGGGTGGACAAAACCCAACCACTCTATGGTAATTAAGGCCTTGTGGAGTGTATTCATGCCCTGCACCATGTAATACACACAACCCTAATGGGGGCACACAACCTCAAAACCCAGTTTTAGATAAGACCCAACTGATTGGATTCTTCCTCAAAGCTCTGTACAGCATATAACCCTGCAGGGAGGTCACAACCTCAACACCCTATGGTAAATAAGCCCCAAATGGGTGGATTCTTCTTCACCCCTCTTTAAAACATGTGACCCTGTTAGGTGGACATAACCTCGACAACTTGTGGTAACTGAGGTCTCGTTGAGTGGATTTACACCTTCCGCAATGCAATACATGCAGCCCTGCTGGGTGGATACAACCCCAAAACCCTATGAAATATAGGACCCTAACAGGAGAACTCATCCCTATTATCCTGCAGATCATGCTGCTGTTTGGGCCCAAGCTCAACTGTCATTCAGCTCCACATGTGAATCACATGGCGACTTCCTTATCATGCCGCAATCGAAACAGGAATCATGTGACAGGAGAATGAGATATGGTTAAGGGAGGATCCCAGCCGCAGAACCGTAAACAGGCCAGTTCTCAAGGCGCGGAGTCGCCGACAGAAGACACACGATGAATGTTTTGTCAACAAGGAACAGAAAGCATCATATCGGTATCCTTTGCCACCCGTGCTCTGGCTGTCCGAGGCTACAGCACCTTCCGCTGCACTGCATCCACCTTACATTTATTCATTTATCTGACACTTTTCTCCAAAGTGACTTATAGTGTTTAGCTACTTACAGTTATTTACGCATTTATACAGCAGGATGGCTTTTTTCCTGGAGCAATTTAGGGTAAGTACTTTGTTCAAGGGTGCTACAGCTATGGGTGAGATGTGAACCTGCAACCTTTGGGTTCAAAGGCAGCGGCTCTAATCACTGCAGTACCAGCTGTCCCTCCCCCATTTGCCCGAAATGATGCGCGCGAGTCCGCCGTCTGCTCCATTTCAGCAAGCTGATGCTGCCGCCGAGGATGCCCATCCCAGCACAGTTGGCTCCTCGTTCCCTCATCAACGTGTCTGTCTGTCAACCCGTGACATAAACCGACGGGTCCCGCAAACAACAGGAAGCTGGGCGGCCCCCGCTACTTCCTGTCCGCACCCGAGGCAGCGACCTACAACACCGCTGGTTCAGATGACATTAGTTGTTTGCCCTAAAGGGTTTATTTTGCCCATGCTGGGCTTGAATAATTCAGAAAGAGTTCCACCAGATCAGGTTATCTACCTTATACAAGGGTTTTTTTTTCCCCCCCGGGATTTGTAAAAAGCAACCTTTATGAGGAGTCTTCTCGCTTAATCTGATTGCTTAACCATTTGTCATTGTGATTAAGATTTAGGGGAAAAAAAAAGGTTTGTTTATATTTTGGAGAGTGGGAAACTCCAGCAACCAGCGTCATCCGTAGGAAGTAGCCAAGATAATACGGCTCTGAATCGAGCACTTGGCGCTCGCACACCCCGGGTCCCGTTGCCCCGAATGTCTGAGCGTTTCACATCACGGCAGTTCAGTGCAAATCCCACCGCCGCGCAGCTCGCGTGCGCCGAGGGATCCTCTTTAACTTCACACATTAAGAGAAAATGTGACGTGGGAATTGTGGGACTGTGTTTCACTTAATTTAAACCATGTTCCTCTTTACGAAGGAAACTTTCAAAGGTTGAACGCTGCTGACGAAACAGGGTGAAACGCGATGTACGTTCAGCTACGTATACTGCTTTTCACCCATGTACACGGCTGGGTAATTTTCACGCAGGTACCTCGCTCGAAGGTACAACAGAAATGGGAATTTTAGGACACGGTTATGTTTTTATATTTATTCATATGGCTGAAATTTATAATGTCAAGTGACAATTATTCTCCTGGTAGGGTCGTTTACAGTTGCATATAAATATTCATATAGTTGGGTCGTTTGTACGATACAAAGGTTGGCCAGGTAGTGTACCTTGGTCAAGTGTGCAACAGCAGGATGTAGGAAATGAATCGGCGGCCTTCAAGTCCGAAGCTGTCAGATCTAACCCACTGCACCATCTGAGGTCCTTCAGATTTTTGTTTTAAACAAAGTAGCTTTGATATGAAAGGGTGGCAGGTCTTGTAGTAGAGCCTCAACCTTGTAATTACAGATTCTGGGTTCAAGTCCCTGCTCCCACTGTAGTACCTTTGATCAAGGTCCTTGCCGTGAATTGAAAATTACAAATTATTCAGCTATGTAACGGTAAAAAAAATGCAAGGAGCTCACTGTAAATGAATAAGTAAAAGAACAGAAATACATTTTATACCTTATATATAAGGTTCAGTGCTTTGGCACAGGTTCAGCATTACAAAAATCACTTTAAGAATATGCATGTATGTTGTGTAGATGTGTTAAATAGAAATGTCAGTTAAAATGACCGGTTTACAAGGCACGTGTGAGAAACGAGCGCAACCGAAAGGGGGTCCTGCTACGTTTCGTCAACGGGCCGCTCTCGGGACGCACATGTGGGGTGCACAAACTGGGAAAGAGTGGAACGGGCCCCCTGTAAACCACAGCCAGACTGATGACTGCGGTCAATTAATGGCAAGCTGTGCTTCTACGAGTTTATATATATCCCTTTTCCGATTCATAAATGCGCACGACTCTTTTCACTCCGTTCGCTTCAGATCCACTCGAAGCACCTGCTGGGTTAATGAGTTATTTGCAAGTTAAATGACACACATGGGCGACTTTCCTGTTCAGTGCGGTCATGCGTCCCACTTGCAGTCCTCTTTTGAAGACTCTTGGGTCCCATTTTAGAGTCTTTGTACATCTACATTAAAGACTTTTTATTACTGTCATGTCCACGCCCACAACTCAACTGATAGCACCCGACTCTGGTCCAGCACCTGACTAGCTGCTCACCCTTTAAAAGACCCTCCTCAGCTCCCATACCTTTGCGGAATCTCGTCAGAGATAACCACCCTCCTTCGTGATATCCAGTGCACACTCAACACTTGTTCTCCGTTCTTGTCTTCCGGTTTTCGTCCCTCCGCTTTGTTTCCCGACCACGTCCACGGATCTTCGTTCCAACGCCGACCGCAGACCGACCGACCTTTCGCTTCATCCCCTGACCTCGTTCATGGATCCTCGCCCTGACTCCGACCGCCGATCGACCGACTATTCGCCTGTCCCTGACTCCGAGAACTTGCCTTATCCGCTGAATCCAGACAAACAACTCCTCACTTGGGTCCTGCCGTCCCGGTTCTCCTGACCCCGTATGACAATTACAAGTTATTGCATTTTTTTTCTTTTTTATAAAACACAGGACAGTTCTCTATGTCCTGCATCACCGCATCTCAGCAGGTAAAAGGTGTGCAGGTGCGAAAGATTCCTTTTTCGACCAGAAGTCTTAGGAATCGCACATCTGCTCCCCCCTTAGCATCGCTTACTGCCCAAGACTTTGCTTTCCCGTGAAGGTTATGTTTCAGCGTACGTAGCGTTTAGTGCTCCAGCCTTTCGACCCAAAGGTTGTGGGTTTGAATTCCAACTCAGGCTACCACCCTCAATTGCTCGACTAAAATCGTGCAGCTGTATAAATGGGTAAATAATTTCAGGTACAGTAACACTGTAATTTGCTTTTGAGAAGAGAGTCAGATAAATGTCACATGTATCGCCGTCATGTCATCACACTGCAAGGGACTCCTTTCTCCTTGGTGTGTGAAGTGAGGAGCAGCTGGCGCATGTCCTTTGCTTTCTTACCGCATTGCATTCTTTCTAGATTAAAAACCATATTACATCAGCAGGTTGACCAAAAAGCTTTCGTTTGAACATACCGCAATGCAGCAGGCCGTTGTGACCGAGTCAGGTGTGCTCGGAGAGGCCTTGGACCGCTACACAAAGCATGGAAATGGGACTCTAGGACACACACAGCAGAGCCACTGGATCCACGGCAGGGGGGTTACAATGAGCAGTCAGAAACGCTGCGTCCACACTGATCCGCTGCACACCTTCTTTCAATGCTGCAACCTTGACTATCGATAACAATTTACTCATTTTCAGAGCTTGTTAATACCACCGGAGCAATTTAAGGTAAGTAACTTTGCTCAAGGGTATTGCAGGTAGACGTGAGATTTAAACCTGCAACCTATGGGTCCAAAGGCAGCAGCTCTAGCCACTATGCAACCAGCTGTCCCCCGAAAGATGATCATGTCTCCTTTGTTAATTTGTATACATGCCCACAATTCGTTCCAAACATATAATTTAGAAAACACATAATAGGCTTCAAATAAAGTTTTCAACCAAGATATGGAAGTTCTTAGATGCCCCTTCCCCATGCTGCCAAGGAAGCCCAGCTGCCAGCTCATTTCGTTCCGGGTTTATAAATCACCCAAGGGTCGATTTTTGTCCGTCATTGTTTGTTTGCCGTATCCAACCCGCTCTGACTCTGTGGTCCCGATGTACCGAAGGCCCCGTGTGTTTCCCTGAGTGGACGCTCAACCAAACAAATTAAACCCTTTTCTCACTGAGATATCGACTGTACTTGGACACAAAGTTGACGTACGGATGACAGGCAAGCGGACATTGAACATTACTGTTATTTTTACCATTGTTAGGATAATGGAAATCTTTACGTATAAAGCAGCGGCATGACAGGTGGATCGCCGAACACGGCAGCGCTTCTCGCTTTTTTTTGCTTGTCCTGCGGACAATTACAGCTATGTTTCCATCGCCTGGTTTTTTTTTTTTTTTTAATTTAAATGTCCTTGCGTCTCGTTGAGAATGATCATTACGAAATAGCTACCGTGGCCTTTTGCAGCATTTCCAGTTGCAGCTCGGTAACACTCCCACTGTAACGTCATTGGCCAGTGAGGACAGTGAAAAGGCTGCGTTTCAAAGCATAAATGGTCCTGCTTTGAGGTCTGACGCTGGAACGTTCCAAAACTCGTGATTGTATTGATGATGAAAGATATTTAGCTAAATGCAGCGAAAACCTGAACGCATTTGAATGCAGCACCTGCCCTACATTTATTTGTTTAGCAGACACTTTTCTCCAAAGCGACTTCCAATGAACTCCAATGTAGTGTTATGAGCCCACACACCTTATTCACCAAGGTGACTTACACTGCTAAATACACTACTTACACTAGGTCACTCATCCATACATCAGTGGAACACACACACACTCTGTCACTCACACACTGTGGGGGAACCTGAACGGTGTGTCTTTGGAGTGTGGGAGGAAACCAGAGCACCCAGAGGAAACCATACAGATAGGGGAGAACATGCAAACTCCACACACACTGAGTGGGGATCAAACCCATGTCCTCTCGCATCACCCAGCACTACTTGCCGTGCCATCGTGCAGCCGCTATACACCACCACAGCAGCAGACAAACATACTGCAACTGTGTAACATTGCCTGAGAATCACTTTTTAAATTTGTCTCCAATTTCTTTTTGTCAGTGTCATTCATTTTTTTATGACTAACTTTTTCTGAGGTCCACCATAGCACAAGGTACAGCATTACGCCTGTCGATCACAACCAAAACGCCCTGCAAGAGACGCCCACAGGGGCCTTCCAGTAAATCTGCCCTGTTTTCCCAGTTACTGTAAACATGAAAACACGACCAACTTTATTCCTGGTAAGATACTGCAACAACACTTAATTTACACTATGATGTCACCTCTCACATATGCATCTATATACAGCTACTTGCCAACAGTTGGATAAATTATTTCCACTTTGATTCAATTTATTGTTTCTGTATTTTTTTCCTCCATTGATAACCCCTCCCTACACACACACACACACACACACACACACACACACACACACGCACGAGACACTCCCCCTACGGTGTAAACCCTGTTAGAGAGGAGGAGGGAAAATCTCTTTTTACTCGCCGCCGTGTTTGATGTCTCAAATCTTTCGCTGCATTTTAACATCTGTTTCCAACCTGGCAGCAGCCTCTAATTAGAGCTTTTAACAAGAGCAGCCGTCCTGAGAACGGCGCGGCGGCCGGGCATGAAGAGACACGCACACCCCAGTGAAACCAGCACATTCCTCCACCGGGGGAGCCTCTTCGGGGTGTGGGTGCCGTCGCCCTCGCCGCACCCCGGCCCCCCGTGCGGGGAGAGGTTTGCCGTGCGCCGGCGGCTGCTCTGTCGGCGTGGAGTAAATCACGGTTCGGAGGAGCCTTGCTGTGGGGTGTCTGTCTGAGCACGGGTGCGAGAGCTGCCTCGCGAGGCGCTTGCCAGGCCGGAGGGCGTGAAACCCGATGCCTCAAAGACGCACGCGCTGTGTGGATCCTGTAAAGTGCTGTAACGCAGTGGCCAGGAGCGCTAAACACTATTGTGCCAACTGCAGCCTTACACATTGTCGGCAGTATGTTTTATGTATACATATATATGTGTGCGTACAATTTATGGCATCAGTAGTACGTTCATGTACAATACAGAAAATCAGAGCTATATTGTTATGTGTAAGGTGTGTAATGACTATATGTTGCTTTAGAGGAAATCATGTGTGCGGTAGAAACACCGTAGTACTGGTGCAAAAAAAAGTGAACCTCAATTTGCGATGATTAAACCCAGTAGGTAAGTAGGATCAGGTGTGTAAATCATCATCATTTATTTGTTTCAAGTTTATTTTAACATTTAGATTTTATGAGGGGGGGAGCGTGGGGGTACGGTGGTGCAGTGGGTTGGACCACAGTCCTGCTCTTCAGTGAGTCTGGGGTTCGAGTCCCGCTTGGGGTGCCTTGCAATGGACTGGCGTCCCGTCCTGGGTGTGTCCCCTCCGGCCTTGCGCCCTGTGTTACCGGGTAGGCTCCGGTTCCCCGCGACCCCGTATGGGACAAGTGGTTCTGTGAGTGATTTTATGAGTTTATTTTAATATTTTATACAAAAATTATGACCATCCCTGTAGGGTTCACTTACTTTCCAGCAGCACTATATATCATACCATAAAATATGTGGTAAACTTTAAGTTTGGTATTTATTAAGTTTTTTGTTTAGTTTGCTGTTCTTTATTAATTCCGTTACTATTTGTTATTTATTGTTACGTGGGTATAATTGCAGCTTGTTCTTATGTGTCATGTTGAGGTGCTGTGTGTGAATTTCCCTGGAGAGATTAATAAACTATTATCCTATCCTGTCCCTTCAACAATAATCAACAATGACAAAGAAATATAATGACAAATAAAACTCCAAAACCCAGCATCCCAGCATGCAGGGGTACGGTGATGGCACGGTAACTGAATTCTGCCAAATTGCATTGCGGCTGCAGGACTAGTAATGCTATATAGGGTAAATCTTGGTTTTGTGTGTTTCACACTCATTTGTAAACCTTGCAGTAGTGCTGACATTCCCGCAATCTCGCACACAGGGAGCTTACGAGGCCAGATAGGTTGTCCGGCCAAACCCAACATGTCCTCCTAGTGCTGAAGTCGTTTCCTGCGTTGGGCACCGGATTATCGGAACACCGATCTCTTGGTTCTAGGCATTCTCCGGAGACCCAAGAAAACAACCCTAAACTCCCTCGCTGACACATCCAAAGCTGTTAAAGTAGGAACTGCGCTGGATGGACCCAGGACCTCGTGTCTAAGGAGCGCTAGTGGGGCGGCAGCTGAACGAAAGAACGTAAAATCGCTCAAATAAACAGTTGAGCAACAGGTTTACCAACATTCCAATCAAAGGTCCAATCAAACTGCTGCATTAAATAATGCTTTACTAAATATTATATTGGCCAGTTAACATAAATCAAAGCAATGCACAATCTTATCAATTCTAAGAGCTCCATATACTATGCAATTCATGTAAAGCACATCGCTCAAGGGTATAACAGCGTGGCCCCGTTGGGAAGCTGAACCTACAGGTCCCACGTCCAAGCTTTTGACCTCCACTCTCCCTGCTGCGATACGATCAATGTGATATGAAATTCCTTCACTCTGGACTCGCACAGCCCTAAATCGTCCCTCGGAAGCTGCAACTTCGTCTCTAACGTCACCGTAAAGCCACACCGGTAAATCGCGCGACCCACCAGTAGTCACGTTTCCGAAAAGACTCATTCGTCCACCCTCCACCTTCTCCACGATCGCTGAGGAGAGTGTCTGAACGCACATGGACCGACAACTCGGAACGCAGCTCTCAATCCCGGGTGCACGTCGGGGGGGGGTGGCGACGCCCCTAGAAGAGCGCACCTGTGCTAAATGCGTGTGCGCTAGATGCGAGAGGGTTTCTATGTCGTCCCACAGCTGAGGGATGATGCAGGCTGCTGCTTCGCGATTGCCGAAAGGCCCCAATTGATCTACTGACAAAAAAAAAGTTTTAAGAAAATCCAGAAAAACTTGTCCAGCTTACAATTAATCACATGTATTTTTTTGGTCTTTTTTTATTGATATATCTGATTGTCACGCCCGGCCAAGTGCGATACACTCGGAACCTGTTTTTCACCGTTGGCACACTTCGCCGTGGATTTGCAGGTGCGTCCAGGTGAGGCACCCGGCACATAAATAGCTTTGCATCTTCAGCGGCTTCAATATGAATATGCAGCATTAGACATGCTTTAAAATAAGCTTCTTCATTCATCGGTGTGAGCCAAGGTAACACTGAACATAAGCGGCTCTGCGCTCTGCCTTTCTCCCAGTCCTTTGTCGGAAAAATCGGTGTGAATTAGTGGAAATATGCAAAATAATAGGTTGCTGAAATCCCTTTGAATCCCTTTGAAGGCTGTGTAAATAAGTTCAACTCTGCGTTTTTCCTCGGGTTCCCTCGCAATGAGGTAATGTGTCAAACGTTCCCCCGAAAACATGAAATAAAGTGAATCCCGTCCTCCGGCGAGTGTAATTGAAGGCATGATGGAGCTGTGCTGAGTCACCTGAGCCTGACATCATCCTCTACCCCTCCGCACCCCCTCCCCTACCCCCACCCCCACCCTCCACAGCATCCCCCACTGGATCATCGCATTGCTGCCGGGTAACGTAACGCCTCACCTGCCTGCCAACTCGGTTGTTGTGGAGTCTCATCCTGGCGTGGATATCCTTGTACGTCTCACGGGAGTCGAGGAAGTCGCGGGAGAACCGCTCGCCGAACTCCACGTTGGGGCTGCAGCCACCCCACTCCCAGGAGTCCTGGGGCCCGGGGGCATCAGCGGGGAAGTGCTCCATGACCCCATGAACCATGCCTTTGCCCCGGTGGATGGCCTCGAGCTGCAGGCGGTTCAGCTTGACCAGGAAGGCCTCCTCGTCCCCGCGCCGCTTCTCGTCGCATCCGCACGCCTTCAGCTTGCCCATGGCGCAGGCGTTGGAGACGGCGTGGACCACACCGGCTGCCGCGATGGCGTAGGCGAACGCGCTCTCCCTGAACCCTGCGCCGTGGGGAGAAGAGGAGCATCACGAAGAGGAAAGAGGAGACCGCGTCGAAGAAGACAGATACCGCACCGATCCCTTTTCTTCCTCGGGGTCCACCGCTCCGTTATCTAACTGCTGCTCTCAGCCGGGCCTTTAGAAGAGGTCGATCATTATCTGTGAGATGAAGGCAAAGCCGCACGTTGGCTGTGGGCCTCACCAGATTACCGCTACGATGCCGCCTTTAGCGGAGCGCGTGTGAAACGGTGGGAACAATAGAAATCAAGGGGAAGGAGTCGTCCAAGTGTCTTGTGTGGGCTGTCGTCATGCGGGTCTCCCTCCGCCCACAACGGGCTCCTTTAATCGGGCATCAGCTCACTTGTTGGCGTCCCGAAAACATGGCGGATTTACAGCAGCCTGCCTTTTGTACCCGCCACCGTGTTTACAACTAACCCGACTCGCGGCGACCTGCCATCGGATCTCTCGCAACCACGCGCTCCTGTCGCGCTCATAACTCCGAGTGTCCGCGTCTCCAGCGGGCGGCAGCACGTTGAGCGCCGCACGCGAAAGCGAGGCAAACTGAGGGAAAAATCGTTATAGTTTTGATTTTCCATTCTGTAACATCGGTTTGTTTTCCCCCCCCTGCTTTCATCCAGGCGATTGCTCTCTTTGTAGTTAAAGCGGCCACTTGAAACGGGTGCAGTAAAAAGGAGCCCTAATGGACACGTGTTACTTTTCCCGGTGCCTTTTTTTAATGTCTTGAGGAGAATAAGGAACACATTTGTGCACCAGTGGATGTGTTCTCCTACGTGTTCGTCGGAAGAAGGGGCCTCGGAGGAGCAATAAAACAGACCTCTCGCCAGACCCCTTTCAAGATCAGATGCAGTGCTGTAGAGGAAACTCATGAGAGCCTCTTTAAATGTTTATAATGTCCACTTAAGCACAAAATAAGGACAAAAAAGTAAAAGAGCAGGAATCCTCACAATGTAAGTATAAGCAGGGGTAAGATGGTAGTATAGCAGTTAGAGTTACTACCTTCAGATCCAAAGGTTAGAGGGTCAATCCCCAGTGCTGGCTGTAGCACCCTTGAGTAAGGTACTTAGCCTAAATTGTTCCAGTAAGATTATCCAGGTGTGTTAATAGATAAATAATTGTAACCTTAACATTGCAAGGTGCTTTGGAGAAATGAATAAGTGTAATGTATAAAGAGCTAAGACATGGAAACAGGCAACTTTTTTCCATTACCTGACACTTTTCTACAAAAAGTCTTAAAAATATAAGATACTTGCAATTGTTTATCCGTTTACACGGAAGAGTAATTTTTGCTGAATCTGCTGAAGGTTAGTACCTTATTCGGGGGTACAAAAATTGGTGGAAGGATTTGAACCAAAGTCCATAGAGCCAATGGTTGTAAACACCACGCCACCAGCAGGTTATTTTGTATTGACATAAATCTTTTTACTGACATGAACTGACACACTGAGTTCATAACCTTCATTCGATGTGCTTGGCAAGAATGCAAAAGATAAAATCTGCACTACTTCCTGAAGGCAGCGTTAAGAAAAACATGCATTTGAAATGATCGTTTTCACATTGATGCAACTAGGAAATGTTGATTTAAATCTAAACCCGAGATAACAGGATCAGATCAAAACATTTCTGAATGACAGTGATCAAATTGCGTTTAAGAATTTTACCCTTGAGGGTGAAGAAGGACGATCCGGAGGGCAATCTGTTTGAGAACATCGGTGCTGCACTGACTGCAAAATTAATCTAACCTGATAATTACCTGGAGGCTTCCCGTTCAAACAGGTTCTGAACTGGCCCTGACCCTGTGTTTTGAAGGGATAATCCAAGCATTAGAGGTTCAACGCAGATCGGAACTTGTCTCATTAGACCCGTGAATGCAGCCTCGGCAAGGCAGCGTCTCCCACTTTTGTCCACCTCGGAGGGAATTCATGACTAACGATCGGTGGACGGTTAAGTCAGGCGTGAAACGGATGATGTCTGGAATTTGCTGCCTTTCTGCTTGCTGCCCACCTGAGGGCAGGAATCACTTCAGGATGTAGAAACTGGATAAGACACGGATGTACACGGGGTCAATTGATCGTGCAACACCGGAATTACCACCCAGTCCTGTCCCACGCAACAGAGTGGAAAATTGCCAAAAAATTGGCCTGCCCAAAAACAGATTAGCTCCAAAAAAGTACGTCTTAGATGAAGGGACGCTAACATGAAGTATTACTCTTTTATAAGGTCTATAAAAGAAAAAAGATGTCCTGGGAACGAAAAAAAAACAATCAACATCTACAACTGCTTGTCCCGAGCGGGGCTGCGGTGAGCCAGAGCCGATCCGGCGACACAAGGCTCAAGGCCGAAGGAAGAGGAGACACACCCTGGACGGGATACCAGTCCATTGCAAGGCACCCCAAGCAGAACCCCAGCCCCACCGCACAGCAGGCACCTGCCAATCCTGCCATGCCACCACATCACCACAGAAAAAAAAAAATTAAATAAAAATTAATTTAATGTGAGTGACACACCCGCTGAAGCCGATGACTGAGGGAGCAGGAAAATGAATGAAAGATTGGTGGAAGCTGCCGTTTTAGGTGAAACAAACCAACTAAACAGGTTTATGCTTTTTGCCAAAGGACAGTTGGGAAAGCGCTGGGAGCAAATTCACAGCCGCAGCCCTGACTCCCTCCGCCCGGCTCCGTTCACACACAGTCCCCCAGCTTTGCCCTCTTCCAGGACCCAGAACGCAAAACGGATCGAATAATTACAGACTATTTTTGGGTATAATACAGGTGCTATAATAAAAGGTCCTGTTGATGACTTTACTTTACATGCAATACTTGAAACCCAAGATTAGCTATAATAAAGGCCGTCATTCTTGCAGTCACTATGAAATGCACATATCGAGTAACTCTGGGATTCTTACACTGCATCTGCTTTGCAATAATGTAGCAGGCAGTTTTAGCCAAAGCGGCTTAGAAGTTTATTTATTTAAACAGCTATTCAAACTATTAATATTAGGCTTGATGCCAAAGATCACAACCTTTGGGTCCCATGTCCAAGTCCTGGCCAAAGTCCCTGCATGCGGGGCTTTACCTCGGTTGAAAACCACGCTGTCGTAGGGGATCTTGTTGCGCGTTTCCAGGCTGGAGCAGTTCCAGCGGTGGCCCCTAAACTGGTGCTGGCACTCATGGATGGCGATCTGAATGCCCTGGATGGCGGATGCCGTCACGTCGGGGTTCCGCATGCACACCTCCAGCTGTTTCCGGGTCAAGCCCGGTAGCGTTAGACACACCGTGTTGGCATTGAGGATGGGGTCAAATGGGATTTTCAGCCCTAGTATCTCGTTGGAATCTACCCTGGAACACAAAATTTTTTATTTAATTTTTTTTTTTTTTTATGGAAAAAAATATGTATTAATGAACATATGAAATAAGTATCAGGCAGATAGCTGGAGCAGAATATTTAAATGAATTCCTTTCTGACGCTATGTGGGACACAGCCTGGGGTGAAAGAGGGATCAAACAAGCACCCGCCTCTGTGCTACTGTTTATCGAAACTGCTCGAATGAAGCAGCATGTGTCAAGAGCACACAGGTTTACACAAGCTTACCGCACCACAATAATTTCAATTAAGGCCTCATTTATCAGCATTTGTTCATGCACGTTGCCAAACAGGATAGTTAACTTTTAAATGAAGCCTAAAGATAAAACAATAATTAAGTAGAAATATATAACTGTATAAAACAGTTTTAAGTAGCTATATTCATAAATTTTAACAAAACGTAAGGCAACCACAGTTTACACAGATATAGTGTGTGTGGTTATTATACATTCTCTTCAACGTAACTGATTAAAATTTTAATAAGGAAAAACTCACTGAATATAACTTTTGGTGAAGGGGCCATGCACAAGCTTACCGTTGCATCAGAAGAGCCAAGACAATTACAGAACGGAAGAGATGTATGATCAAGAATCCCATGGTTTTCTCTGAAAACCTTGTTTTTAAGTCCTTCATGAGCGCTGGCAGAAGCACAAGTGGCAAAACCAGCACAGAGTTTTCATGAAGCAGTTGTCCTGCTGCCGAGCTTCAGTTCAGGGTCCCACAAGAGTCAGGTCTACCTCGCCAAACTTTGAGTAGGACTGATCTCCACAATTAAGATCTAGTCTACCTCTACTGGGAGGATCTACCGCCGCAAGAAAGATCTAACTCCACTAGATCTTCCTTGACAAGTTAGACTTTACAAGTAAGAGCTGTCTGAACAAGTAGGATATACCTGTACATCTAAAATCTACCTCCAGAAGTAATTTCTATCCCCACAAGTAGGATACAGTTCAGCAAGAAGGAGCTACATCCATATGTTGAATGGACCTCCAAGAGAAAGATCTATATCAAAAAGTTGAGTTTATCTCTACAAGTAGCATCTGCCTCCAATAGTATGATCAATATTAAAAAGTAGAGTCTCTCTCAACAAGTAGGATCTAACTTCACAAGTAGAGTCTATGTGGAAAAAGTGGGATCTACTTCCACAGTCTGAATCCACCTTCACAGGTAGGTAAGATTTATCTCCACAAGTGAGATCTACCTCCACAAGCAGGACTTTCCAAGTTGAATCCACCTCCACAGTAAGATCTATCTGTCTGCCCGCCCGACTAAGATCTGCATCCACAGGAAGATCTCAGAAGATCTGCTCAGGATCCCACACACAGCCGCACACGAGCCGAGAAAAGTCCAGGGCAAAGCTGCACTCTGGCGCGTCTGCAGCCTCTTGTCGCCACGCCACGGGCGGCTGCACGCGGAGCCCCCGCTGGAACGCGCCCGTTCCTCCAAAGATCCACCTGGACTGTCCGCGCGCGCGCGCACCTCCGACAAGCGCTCGTTTCCCGCGTCCCGTCCCGTCCCGTCCCGTCGCGGCTCCGCGCGCCCCGCTCTCTCCCACAAGACTTGACAGAGCGATCCTCTGATCGTCGCCTCCCCGCGCGACCGACTCCTCTCATGCTCCACCGCGGAGCTCCAGCCCACTCGTGCGTCACGCGCAGCGGCGGGGACCCGGGGCGCGCGGGCGCGCGCGTGTCCCCTTCAAACACGGCGCGTCGTCCTCGTCGCGATCGGAGCGCGATCGGGGTGATTCAGGGCGGGGGAGAGGTGTGGAGCCACCGCGCAACGAAAATAAACGCTCTGATTCACGCTTTTGATGCGTGTCGCCAAAATGAAACCGGATCAATTATGAAAAGCTGGACTGTCCAACATGGTTTTGGGGAAAAGGTCTACTTTACACAAGTGTGACTGTCGCTGTGATCATGATAACGACTACTGTCATTCAAAAACAATAAAACACAGCATTCTTCTTCTTCTTCTTCTTCTTCTTCTTCTTATTATTATTATTATTATTTTTATTATTATTATTATTGTCTGTTCTTTCAGTATATAGACTGTGATATGAAAAACAGTAAATCTCGTACTCAGACCGCTTGTGAAGTTCCCTTTTTGCTAAAAATCAAATGTTTTCATTAACTTATATGTGCAAAGCTTATAAGGGTCAAGGCTGATTGGGACCTTTATCATACAATTATTTTCAGGACAAGTTTCATGAACTTTCTGATGAAAGGGTGTGGGCTAAAACGGCACACATCTTTACTGTGAGACAAAAAATCACTTTCAGGCTCCTGCACAGGTGTGCAATTTTCACACAAGTCTGAGGGGCACCCCCCACCATGGTATTTGAGCATAAATCCATTGAGTAATATGAAGAATTTTTTGAGCTCCCAATATCTGACCAGCTCTTGCTCCACTGAGCTCTTATGAGTGATGCACATGGACTACCAGGTGTGGCATGATGTCCTCTAAAGGAATGTGTTTGGCAGCGGTTCTATGTTTCCTCCATCGTGATTCCGAGCTTCTGCACTGTCTGACGTCCAGCATCACTGGGATCCTGAAGATGAGACTCTTTTACTCCACTCATCCAGGAGGTGTGTTATTTACCAGCAGATCCTTGGCTGAGACCCGGGAAAAGGAGTATGGATGGATGATTTCGACAAACACTCAGACCTTACTGATAACAACCCTGCTAATTCCTGCAAAAGGGTGTGATTTTTAAACTGTGTTACTCTTATAGGGAAACATTAATATGATGGCTTATGGTCCATATATTGTACTTAAACAGTCTGAGAACTTTTTAAACAATTTAGGATCAGAAGTATCTTAAGAATGAAACAGTAGTTCTTGTTCCACTTTTGAGTAAAAACT
Organism: Scleropages formosus; assembly: GCF_900964775.1. Lineage (NCBI taxonomy): Eukaryota > Metazoa > Chordata > Actinopteri > Osteoglossiformes > Osteoglossidae > Scleropages > Scleropages formosus. Next base: position 21,636,513 of record NC_041819.1, on the reverse strand, counting down.
AATTAGTGGTAGGTGTGTCTTAAAATTACTTACTTATTCACCTAATGATATGGTTACATAATATGAATGCAAGTTCATGCTAAAATATTTGATATATAATAGTAATGCATGCTATGCCGTGAGTAATTGGGACAGCTAGCAGTATAAATGTCACGGCCATCTGCTTGGATTTTGAAGTTCCTGGTTCCAGTCCCTATTCCTACCATTGTACCACTGACCAAGGTACATGTGCCCTTTCACACACACTCACACACACTCACTCACACACACACACACACACACACACACACACACACATTGGCTAAAACCGCTTGTCCCAAGCGGGGTTGCGGCAAACCCGACACACTCTGGACGTGATGCCAGTCCGTCACAAGATACCCCAAGCAGGACTCGAACCCCAGACCCACCAGAGAGCAGGACCCCCTTGTTCCCTTTCAATACAGTATAAAACCCTGCTCTGCAAATACGTAAATCATTGTAAGTACCTTTGTGTATGTGTCTAACATTGTAACTAGACTTGGACAAACGTGTGAGCTAAGTAAAGGTTGATGAAAGTTCTATTATGATTATTTAATAATGTTAATGTCATTATGTTACTAATTATATATAGTGTTATTAATTTTATTAAAGATTTTGGTATTGTTGTTACATTCAATGGCCTCAGTCCAAAGGACCCAGAACCACTGAAAAATTGCCACATTCCAATTATATCCAATAGCTTCTCCGGTTCTTGTTAATCCAGAATATTCTTTATGGAGATTGAGCACATTAAAGAGAGGGTATGTAAATTCTGGAATGAGAATTTCTGCAGAGTGGAACTGAATCATCCCCTAGCACATATGCAGATAAAGTTCAGCTGTATGAAAACAAGACATATCATGCACCAGCTAAAGCATTATAGCATTACTCAACCCACTGTCATATTAGTAATTACCGTATATCTGTTTCATGTCTTCTGATCACCTTAATTATAACACTTTGACAATTCAAAAATAATTTATTGATTACTCATTTGGAAACAGCATTCACACTCTAAGCTCATAACAAGGTGTGGCTACAGGTAATTTCAGCTTGACTCATTAAGAAAAAAATGAAATACCCATCATTATGAGGACTCAGCCATAAATCTGTGCACCTTATAATAAGTCTACATACTGTTAATTCATTATCATTATTATTATTATATTATACAGGCAAACATTATTGTTTTCAGCAGAAACAAAATGTAATGGAAAGGTCATTGCTTTTACTGCCCCCCCAAGATAAATTCTACTGTACAGTCACAATTCTGCTTTCATTATTTCTGTCTCTGCACCCAATTGCAAGAGGATACTAATGCTTCATAAAGCAGTGTTACAGTTTCCACATGCTTTGTGCAACAATGCCAAAGACATTGGGCCAAAACCCGAATGTACACTGATGTTAATTGGCTTCCGTTGCTCTCTGGAGACTTTAGTTTTCTTACATCTATTGGATCATTATGCAGTTGGACCAGTTCCTTCAGGTCCAGTTCATCTCACACTGCTCCCAGTGTCAGAGCTAATATATTTTTTCAAATACAACCGAGGTCATTGTTTCTGTGCCTTATTGTGAAAAACACACTTCATATCCTCTGTGGCCAGATCTAAACGCTGGGATTTTTTTAAAATGTGGTTTTATTTAATTTGTTCCGAAATACACGACTGTTATTGCAACTTTGTTGGGTTTTGTAACGTCTCACCCCTTTGCGGTTTTGCTGTGTTCCTGTTAAAAGGACAGGTTGGTTTCCTGTCGGAGGGAAATACCTTTCCAGTGCCAAAAACGACAGGCCTCGAGGGGTTAAATTCTCCAGGTTAGACGGGCTGACAACAGCATGTTCTAGGCATGTTTAACTGTTTCCTAAAAGTGTCCTCATATACAGCATTTCATAATAAAAGTCCACATCATAATCAGCCCCAAACTCGCGTTCCATATAAAAAGTTCACGTTTTCCACATTGAAGTTCTCCAGATGAAAACACTGAGAAAAAAATTCATACTGACATATTATAGAGATAAAAATGATCATTTTAGCCACACTGACTGTTTCCCGAATCTCTCCAGGGGTCCTTATTATTCTGTAATGCCATCCGCTAGAGACGTGATGGAATAACAGCGTATGGCCTCATTCCAAAGATGTTTTATAGGACGGTTTCATGAAAAAGTGACTTTTATAAAGCACATGACTGGATAATCACATATAGCCTACGGCATTACAACGAAAAACTGCTGAGAGAATACAATAATACATTCAGGAGAAAAAAATGTGCTCAAAAGTATAGGTATAGGCTATGATTTTTATTTCTTAACTTAGTTCAATGTCAGCACATTCTTCTTTGCATATTAGTGCAATTAAATGCCCCTTGTATATTCGACACGGCTTTCTACGTGCCGTTAATAGCCTTCCAAAGGAGTCTTTCTGATACTCAGTACATCTTTTTCCAGCTGGTTGTCTTAGGACATCTAACGCCAATGATTTTATTGCATGGGGATGTTATGGTTTTGCATCTGAGAGTAGAGCCGTTGCGCAGGCTGAGTTTGTGGCAAGTTGACGTTTCTTCAAGAGATAAGAGGAAAGTAGGAGAGTTTAGGCAATTACACGTTTCTCCTCTAGCCATAAATTTTGCGACAAGCAAATACATGTGTTTGCCCGCAAATTTCTTCTGCAGCTGGTAGATGCAAAACGATCTCTTCAAGTACATTAGAGACTAGTTACAATTTACTGTTGGACATTGGAAATGACACACTTCCTTAGAAAGTAACCCAAACCCACCAGCTTTATGATATATATCTAGTTTACTGTATCTTTAAGGAATGGTAATTGTTGTTCAGTAATTAAGCACAAATCCAGTTATTATATTCTATTACTTCAGTTAACTGCCAGTTGTGCAACATCACCCAGCTATCATCACCTGCCCTATTAACCTGATTATATTTAAAAATGTTAATGTATTTATTCCCAAACTTCCCTCCATTTATCCATCAACGCACTATCCATAACCTCTTGCCCAGCACAGGGTCATAGTCTGGAGCCCATGCTGGTAGCAGTATAGGGGCAATCACACACACTCATTCACTCACACACACAGCAGGCAATTTTGAGTCACCAGTTCACCCACATGTCTTTGGATTGTGGGAGGAAACGAGAGCACTCAGAGGACACTGTTGCAAACACAGAGAGAGCAGGCAAAGTCCACACAAACTGAGCCAGATCCTCATCCCCCCAGCCCAGAGCTGTGAGACCCCAGTGTCACCATCCCCAATATTTAAAACACAGCAAAATCTCCATTGTACTCGATGAGCTTCTTTGGAATACAGTCTGCTAGGATGAATACTTTTGGAGGCCTTGGATTAAGTACTCAGTGATATTCTGCAGTACTGCCTTACGGTTGTGAACACAAGGCCACCCTTGGCAGAGTAGCTAAACACAAGCGCCTGGGACCCCCGCAGTGTGCGATCTATCAACGCAGTGAAATATTTTACTTAAAATCTGCGGTGTGTACATCGCCAGCTCAATTTCAGCACGCAGGGAACACAGTGGTTTGCGGTTGGATTTGGAGACTGCATGACAGGTGCACAAGAGCTGAGGTATTAGGGCCTGGGCGTTGCAAGATGCTGTGCCCAAATCTGTTTCCCTGCCAGATCTGGTTACTCAGCTCGCGTGCACGTGCATGCCGCAGCTTGTCGTGCATGAGCCCAACAGCAGAGTTCTGAGCTGTCTTAGTTGAGTGTGTTACATTGGTGTCAGAAGTGGGATATTAAACCATTTTAAGAGCCCTACAGGTGGGAACACCACTGGACATTTCTGCAGTGTGAATCTACAATCAAAGATCCCAGGTTTGAATCTTTGCTTCCACTGCCACGTCCCTAATTCAAGGTACCAAACAGATACAGTAGAAATTACCAGCCATGTAAATAGGTAGATAGTTACAAGAAGATTCGCATGAAGTCCAATGAGCTGTGTTGGAACAACGAATAAAGGTAAACCATTTAATAACTATCAGATGATTTTTACTTTTACAGGTAAACTGTAAAATGTGTAAAAACTAGAAAAAAAGTATGTATAAAAGTTTAATAAACATTTAGTTTTCGTATGGTTTCAATATGCAAATTTTCCGAGTACAGGCTCGTAGGGCCATAAATGAGATCCTCCCCGGCCACACACAAAGAAGCCCATTCTGCACACGGTGAGATTATTGTAGATTTTAGTTTAATACTTCTTCCAGTTTCTCCAACATGTTTTTGGGGTGCAGTTTACAGGAATACACTGTTGACTCACGGCAAGGGTGAGAAATGGAAGCACTCCTTTATACAGAGGCATTTTAACATAAGACACCATTAAGTCAAGGCTTAACCTTAGTCAAGAAGTGGTTTGTTTTACTGCCTTAATTAAGCATTTATGGTATTATCACCATATCCATTGAATCTCAATCAGATGGTGCATTATTAAAACTTAAATACCTTTAAATCCAAATGCTTGTGGTATCTGAGCCACAACGGCATTATGAGAAATTGTGGAAATTTCTTTTAAAAAAAAAGTTTTGTACTATCTAATATGTTTTCTAATATTTAAAAAATAATATATATATATTTTTTAAAGCTCTATTAAAAGCTGGTATTTTAACTCTAGTCAGCTTTTTTCTTCTTTTTCTTTTTTTTTTTACAAAACACCCATATTTTATAACTTCCTTCACAACTGAGCTGCCACTTTATTTTATAGTTTGTGTTTAACTGATATATTATTTTGAGGGAGTCTGTCATTATACACAATTTTCCTCAATTTGCCTTTTGTTTTAATATGTTGATCTCTGCTACAGATGACACTACTGGCGAGAAATTTTGAACCGCATGTCTGAGGCAATGATTTACAACGCATGCCGTTAACAGGGATCTGAATAAAATGAAAAATACGCCATTTATCTGATTCTGAAAGCTTTTTATCTTTTCTTGTAAAAATGATGTTTATTATTTGTCATGGGCTGCAGAAAGATTCCACTCTGCGATTAGTGCCACGACCGAGAGATTAAATCTGCAGTTGTTGGAAGTCGGAGGCCTAAATCAGAGAAGAGGTGACCGGCGAGCTGGTGTCCCCCGCGGGGTCGCACCCCTAACAGGGAAGTCCCCGAGCGCGGCACCGTGTCGGGACACAGCCGCAGGGGAGTTTCCCACTCCAGGATCAGGAGCAGATCCGCGTGGATGTGAATCATAAAGCGTGCAATGTTTACCCAGCCTTGTTTTCAAACTGCAACGCGCTGTACTTTTCCAGCGCTCGAGCAAGGCGAAAAATCTCGACTTTCTCTATCTCGGCCCGAATTCGGTCGCCGGCCGACACAGCGCCGCTGACCCGTCAGGAGATGATTAACTCTGACTCCAGGATGACACATAAATTGCAGAATTTTTCCTTCTGGTTATTGCGTGTCACTGAGCCTCTGTAATTTTGTGTGTGGAAGCCGTACGACATGTGCTACTTTGGGCTGTAGGTGCAGGCCTTGGCGTTGCGGTTTCGCGCGACCGAGATGGTGCAGCCGCAGCACAGAAGGTCGAGAGGGCAGTGCCGGGCACTTTCTGGCAGAAGTGTGAAATGAGAAAAAATGAGTAAAAATATTTGCACACGGGTATTCTGGGGATTTGTCACATCCGTCCAATTCAGGGAATCACCGCATTGTGTCTATATGAATCGTGAAGTAACACAGGAATTTGGACAGCAGGTGGCAAAGCGGTTAAGGCTCTCTCCCAATCTGACGACCCCCGGTGTGAATCCCTTGTGATGCTGTAGGACCCCTGATCAAGAGACTCATCCTGCAAGAATATAGTAACAGTGCTATAAAAATGAATCAGTTATTTTAGCTTTGGACATTTAAAGCTGTGTCGCACAAACAGCTCAGCTAAATGGATATTAAATGAACATTGAAAGAAATGAAATACACATTGCATGTGGGCCAGACACTTGGACTGCTGCTGTACCGTGTGTTTGACTGTATGTGAGCTGCCCGCTGGCAGAACGGTTTGCGAACGCCTGCGAGATGATGCACCCTGAAATAATAACACCATTCATTCAGCGTCCTCTTCTGTTCACGTCTTGGAATTGCTGCAGTTTTGTAGCTTGTAATAAATGTCATCTGCAATTTTCCCATCCTTTTCGGAGTGGTGATCATGTGTGTTAGTAATCCCAGACGAGATGCTGCAACTTGTTCGAGGACAGTCCTGTGGTTTTCATATTAAACCAAAACACCTGACAGGCTGAGTGGCTCAAGGAGGCCACACGCAGCTTTTCACCACGACAGTGATGACTACAGAGCTCTTCAGCGGCAGATTCCAACACGCTGCCCCTGCTTGTCAACATGAAGGTTGCAAAATTACTTTATAGTAAAAAAAGATGTAATGGCTCCACAGGAAAAGTAAAGGAAAAATATATAGGACTCTTCAAAGAATGGCAATTTAAGAATAAGTAGCTTATGTACAGTAAAGAGGCCAAACACCAGCTACGACATCATCATTCATGGGCCATTGCGTGAATGGTGAACATACTACCCCTAAAACACAGCAATTTTACATTTATTTGTTCAGCTGACCTTTTTGTCCAAAGCAACTTCCAATGAACTCTATGTAGTATTATCAGCCCACACACCTTATTCACCATGGTAACTTACACTGCTAGATACACTACTTACACTGGGTCACTCATCCATACATCAGTGGAACACACTCTCTCTGTCACTTACACACTACAAGTGAACCTGAACAGCATGTCTTTGGAGTGTGGGAGGAAACCAGAGCACCCAGAGGAAATGCATACAGACACAGAACATGCAAACTGCACACACACTTAGCAAGGATTGAACTCATGTCCTGTCGCACCACCCAGGCGCTGTGAGACAGCAGTGCTACTCGCTGTACCGCCTGCAATTACTGGTATAATGGTGACAAGATTCAAATAATGCAGCAATTCAAAGGACAGCAACAAGAAAAAGGACAGGATAATATTCTAACTATGCTTGCATGCTGATGAAGGCGAAGACCGAAACGCAGCCATACTCTCTAATACATTTTGAAAAAAAAAAAAAAAATTGTGCTTATCCTAAGGTCATGTGTGTGGTCCCATTCCCTTTTATTTGTGTTATTGCAACAGTCAGGATTTTAACACCCAAGCTTTCTGTTTAATGCAGACATTGAGTTGAGCGCACCTTCTAATATTCCTTACTTAGTTTGTCTACGTCACGCGCACCAGCTATGTAGACCCGATTGCTGGGAACCTCCAACTTGTGCCGACTTGTGACCGTCTAGCACAGAGGGAGCCATGTATAGTAATGTGGACGGCCCCAGAAAAAATCCTGTATTCTTCTGAGCCTAGAGACAGCCTGTAGAAAGTAACAGAGACATGGGTGAAACGTCCAGCAGCCTTTGACATACAATATGCTTCATGTGGATAATACTCCCAGGTTCCTTTCTCTCAGGTAGCACTGGTGTCTCACAGTGTCGGGTGGTGTGAGAGGACATGGGTTCGATACCTGCTCAGTCTGTATGGAGTTGGCATGTTCTCTGGGTGCTCCGGTTTCCTCCCACAGTGCAAAGACATGCTGTTTGGGTTCACCGAGAGAGAGTGTGTTCCACTGATGTATGGATGAGTGACCCAGTGTAAGTAGTGTATCTAGCAGTGTAAGTCACCACGGTGAATAAGGTGTGTGGGCTCATAATACTACATAGAGTTCATTGGAAGTTGCTTTGGAAAACAGCATCTGCTAAACTCCAGAATGTTCTGTCCTCTATTTGTTTAATTAGTCTAGAAGAGGTTGCGTCCATTACCACTGTGACTGCGGCCGTATATCTGGTTACCGGTCATCTTTTTCTTCTTTTTTCTCCAACTTCTTGAAGCCTCGCTGTCTTTTTTCAAGAGACAGTCCAATCTTCTCACGATGTGTCCAAAGTGTGGTAATTTTGGTCTCATCATTTGCGCTTCCAGTAAGAGTTCCAGCCTGATTTGATCCAGCATCCATGGGTTTGTTTTCCTTTTTTTTCCTGTCCACCTTCAGAGCCTGCCTCTGTAGACATGTATTGCGATCCAGAGCTATAAACAGTATTGCTATTTATTGTAGCTTGGAAGCCAAATAGTTCTGTTATGTTTATGCTATTTTTAATTAATTTATATGATGGGAAAACAGTTTATGGATTAGATTGCGCTGTGTCATTATAACCTGACGTGAAATACACACAGATGTGACAGCAGATCCTGCACAGTGAAGCTTTAGAAAAACACCAGCAAGTGGAGATTATCCATCAAAATCAAGGTCAAAAGAGACGGATACCATATGATGCCGGTTGTCATGGTGACACTATTACCTGCAGTGTGAGGCCTGTTGCAAAGGGTCTCACTGTGATTTCTGGTAAAATAATGATACATTTTTTTTATTGTTTTATTCTATTCTCTTCCCATCTCGTTTCTGTTGTCTTTCCTTGTAGGGTAGACAAGTTGTCAACTCATTTATTAACCCATTGTCAGCCCTGCTTTCTCCTATGTACAGAATACATCTGTTTACCCTTATAATTTCAACGTTTCTTTCTTATTCTGTGTTGATGCCCTTTGGTCTTCAGTGGACAGAATGTAGGTGATTCCATTGTGCTGTCTTCAAACGATCATCGTCCACTGAAGTGACCATTTGCTCTTCACCACAGTCCTCATGACTGGTATGTCTTCAAAGAGGCAGGTGGGATCCCTGTCTCAGAATTCGGCTGTCATATTCTGAGAACAAACACATGCTTTCCGCAGTTCTGCAGTAGAACATCAAACTGGAGGTTTTTGTTTCTAGAAGCCTACAACCACTGTGACCCAACGGAGCCCTCATACAAGCATATTATAGAAGAGCTCATTGTTGTAGAAGGTTCTGGAAGCTGAGACGTACCCTTTAGAATAAGATGGTTCCAGAAGCAGAGACATAACTCTCTTAGAGAGTTTTTGAAGGAGGTCCTTGTCCTGTCCTACACTGTTCTGGTAGGTAAGACTTATCTCTCTTTAAAAGGCAGTAGAAACTGATAATTAGTCTTCAGTGGTTCCAGAAGCAGAAAGTTATTGCTCCATGTTAGAAGGTTAAGCAAGCAAAGACTTATCTCTCTGTTCAAATGGTTTGACAAGCTGAGACATAGCCTGATCTTCTTGGGGTCCTGGACATGTCGTCTTTAAGAATTTGGACTTGGGTCTCCCTTTGGAGAGCGTTACAAACAGAAGTGGACGTCCTTCTCCTTGGAGCATGTGTCACAGCACACCACAGCGCACCAGTGGAACCTGAAGTGGCCGCTGTCCACCAGCCGTACCATCTCAACTCTACATCCACGCCCAGAGCACAACACACGGCAGTCATTAACACCAGCATTGGAGACACCCCACACCCAGCCCCACGTGCCCACAGATCCCACCTGCCCACCGGTCACACAGAAATCCAGGTAATGGGCCGAGTCAACGAATCCCTCGATGTCGGGGGCCTTTGCGCCTTGGCCTGGGGAGATGAGCATCCGACCATCATTAACCTCCCATCACCATGAAGTTGCTGCTGTACCTCCCCACTAGCCGACTGTCCACCTCACAGAAAGGGGGGTGTCTTCTTCCAAAAGGTGTGCAGGGTGCAGGGGGCAGACAGGTTGTAGCTTTTAGAGACCTAGACCCTTCTAGAAGAATTCACCCTGGTTTTGACCTGGATTACCACAATCCACATGCTCTGTCCTCAGGTGGCCCGTATTTAAATCTCAAAGCTCTACGAGATAATCTGTATGAAACACAATCTGTGACATGTTAATATTCATGTACAGTTCTACTAATGTGGGGAACGGGGGGGTCCACTCATGACTGGTCCTTTCAATGTACATGATTTTTTTAAATCCCCCTGACATGTCAATAATAATTTATTTTAACAGATTTTGACAAGTTTAATTATTTTAGTATTTTTGATTTTTTTGTGTGTATTTAGAGGTTGTACTTTTGCGATTGGCTTGGATTATCAAAATAGTGTCTTAAGAAATTTTGCTTCATTTCACACAGTATCTTTCTTACCCCTGGGCAAAATTAGTGATGATCTTTATTAGAGGCAGAGGAGGCTTGTTCAGATATCCAAAGATGATTTTTTTCTAATTCTGCATTTCCAACAAAGTTTGAGAATTGTAAGCTTGAAAATCACTGTAAATATTTAAACTAACTTTTTTTTCTTTTAATAATTTGCGTTCCATTTTGTTAAGTAACCAAACACTTATTCATTTTCTTTCCTGTAACATGTGTTTTAGAAAGTATTTTATGTTTTTCATAAAAGTAGTACCGGGATGTAGCAGACTGTAGGATCATTCCAGCATCCAATCATCTAGTTCCATCCAACTTAGGGAGAATCTGTCATCCTGGGGAGGGGGACGTGGTGGCGCAGTGGGTTGAACCGGATCCTGCTGTCTGGCGGGTCTGGGGTCCAAGTCCCGCTTGGGGTACCTTGCGGTGGACGGGTGTCCCGTCCTGGGTGTGTCCCCCCCCCCCCCCCCCCAGCCTTGCGCCCTGTGTTGCCAGGTTAGGCTCTGGCTCCCCATGACCCCGTATGGGACAAGCAGTTCAGACAATGTGTGTGTGTGTGTGAGAGTGTGACATCCTGGGTAACAATCCAGACGCTCTGCTGTTGGAACATGCTATTATATCTTAAAGACTCAAATAAGAAGTCGAGCAGTAAATGAATAGAAAAATTACGACCTCATTGCAAAAATTGCCAGGTAAATAACTAAATAATAAAAAATACATTCATACTCACACACTTTCTGAACTGCTTGTCCCATACGGGGTTGCAGGGAACCAGAGCCTAACCTGGCAACTCAGGGCGTAAGGCTGGAGGGGGAGGGGACACACCCAGGACAGGACGCCAGTCCGTCACAAGGCACCCCAAGGGGGACTTGAACCTCAGACCCACCGGAGAGCAGGACCCAGTCCGACCCACTGCGCCACTGTGCCCCCCGCTACATTCATACTGATTTAATTAATTCATCTATAATGGACTGGTGCCCCTTCCAGTTAGTATCCCCCAAACCAGGTAACATTTTTGATAGTTAATGAAAGTAATGTCTTCTGTGACTCTCACTTTAACATGATTGATATGGCTGTTATGCTGTTACCTAGGAAACGTAACAGAGATCCCCATTAAACCTGACAACACACCCCCCATTCACCTGTATTTGACCCCTTTGCCGAGGACAGCGTGTCATGTGCCTTAAGCTGTGATGAAGCAATCCTGACAACGTGCTCGAGAGGTGAGTTCCAGGTGAGAACTGTCTTTTCAGGTTTAGCCTTTCAACTGATTGGCCTGTAAAATGTACCATGTCTACCTGGCAACAATTTTCCGTGAAGGACCCTAGTGAAAATTCTCATAATATAAGACACCTGAAGTTTATGAATCATCGATTATGAATGTTACACGGCTTGCTGTTGGGAGAGTAAACCGAGGTGCTTTACCAGCCTTCCAGCCCCGCAGTTGTGCAGATCCACCAGCATCCTGATGTCACTCTTCCTCCTCCTCCTCCTCCTCTTGGAATCCATGAACTGCCTTGGATGCCTTTCAGTCCACATCATCCCTGCAGTTGGTCCACTCCCACTGAGCATCCTGGGAGGTCAAGGCAGAGGCGAGGGGAGGGGGGAGGAGTCTCACTATGGAGGGCTGGGCAGCTGCATCGCACCAGCTCATCGACCCTGCAGGCCTGCTGCCTCCATGGCAAACACAAGACCGTCTTGAATATTTGGGGCCATAGAAAGGACAGACAAAGGGGTTAAAGGTGACATTGGCTACATATAGCTGCACTGCAACTCGCGTCTTGCTGCTGTAAATATCAAGTTCAAGACTCTGGTCGCTCCCTACAAGACCGCCAGGCTCCACTGTGGAGCAATGAGCTCCCTCTATCCCTCAGAACTGCTGAATCCCTCTTAACATTCAGCAAAGAGTCTCAAGACACATCTCTTTCAGATCCAATTCTCTCCGGACATAAACTTTCATTAAAACGTCTTTAAAAAATATTCCCACTCAATTCTATATATAGTTACTGGTGTACAGGGGCAAAGTGCTGGTTTGGACTAATTGACTGTACTTTGAGAAACAAATTCCCGCATCTGAAATTTCTCTGTGTCAAATGAGATGCCCTTTTTCGTTGCACTTCATGACAAATGTTATGATAATGGCTGCGCTATGAGTAAATACACTGAGGGCACTTTCCACACAGCCCTCCCCACCAGAACAGCTGGGAGTCTCCCTCCAACATACAGTTACAACTGAGCATCATCCTTCCCAGTCTGGGTGCTTGTTTCTGAGCCTCATCATGAAATTAATAACCTGGCCAGTTGCTTCACAGCAAACATTTGCATTTATCCCTTTAGCTGATGCTCTTCTCCAAATCTGCTTACAATTATTTACCCATGTGGGTAACTGGAGTGTTGCAATTCAGGGTAAAGACCTTGCTCAAGGGTACCACAGCTGGAGGTGAGACTCAAACCTGCAGCCTTTGGGTCCAAAGGCAACACTTTTAACCACTACACTACATTACCACTTGCCCACATAGAAACACAGCTACAAAAAAAGAGACATAGAACATTTAATGTATAGTGATAAATGTCTACATTTACTTACTTACCAAACACTTTTCTCCGAAGCGACTTCCAGCAAACTCGATGTAGTGTTATCAGCCCACAGACCTTATTCACCAAGGCAACTTACACTGCTAGATACACTACTTACACTGGGTCACTCATCCATACATCAGTGGAACACACTCTCTCTGTCACTCACGCACTATGGGGGATCTTGAACAGCATGCCTTTGGACTGTGGGAGGAAACCAGAGCACATGGAGGAAACCCACACAGACACAGGCAGAACATGTACACTCAACACAGACTGCAGAGGGATCAAACCTATGTCCTCTCACACCACCCGGGTGCTGTGAGACAGCAGTGCTACTCGCTGTGCTGCCCCTGTCTAAATATACACACTCCAAGGCAAACCAAAGCCTAACCCATCAACACAGGGTGTAAGGCTGGAGGGGGAGGAGACACACCCAGGACGAGACACCAGTCTGTTGCAAGGCACCCCAAGCAGGACTCGAACCCCAGACCTGCCAGAGAGCAGGTACAGGCCAAACCCACTGTACCTCCCTCTGATAAATGTCTACTACAGGCAAAAATCCAATCAAAAGTTAAAATATGACAGTCCCCTTTGGGAATACACTAAATGCCTTTTTAAAAAAAAAAAAAAAAAAATCTGTAAAGATATGATGGCTGTGAAAAGTCACAAAAAATATCTTTGAACTCCCTTCTCCTGTTTTCCTTCGGGAAACAAATACCAAACGAAATGTAGTGTGTCTGAGCCTGTCGGTCTGAGCAGTCAGCGCCAGGAGGGACTTCTGCAGGAATTAGTACATTTTTTTCCTCATTAGCTGAATAGACCCAACATGACTGACTCACACACACACACACACACACACACACACACACACACGTAGACTTAACTTACCATCTGTAACTCTGAAGTCTCGTTTACTGGGAGGGACACAGGTGAGAAGGCGAAAGACCACCTGAACTTGGGAAAAAATTCAATATAAAGAATTGGGTTAACATGCTTCTTTATGGTCTGTCAACCTGTGTTATGATTACGACTAAACCGGTTCTCCCTTTTTTGTTGAAACATGTGATGTCTTGTCCACCTGTGTGGCCGTATCAAATGAGAAGGTGGAAGAAATGAAAGAAGGTGGAGATGAAGATGGAAGAAGGTGGAGATGTTCACCTCGATTCGACTGGTTCAATATCAACGTTTCCCAGGGTTGTCGTGTTGGTGCCGTGACCCGGACCCTGCAAACCGCTGATGACTGATCTGCTGAAGCTTCTGCTGTTAGTTAGAATGAGATCATGTGGAGCAGCTCAGATTATTAGAGTTCACTCTGGTGTAGATGTGGAACAAGGTTAACAGTTTGCTTTCTTTATACACAATTCTGGGTCTTTGGTTTACCAAACCAACTCTGCTGTCAGAACGTCACGCATGTTTCTTTCCAGGCTATTTTGCAGCAACACACAGGAATTATGGTGGTATAAAAAGTAGATAATTCAACCGGACCCCATATTTTGGGAGCAAAAGACTGGGCAGCAGTTACATTTATTCATTTAGCTGATGCTGTTCTCCAAAGCGCCTTACAATGTTAAGCAGCTTACAATTATTTACCCACTTATACAGCTGGGAATTTTTACTGGAGCAATTTAAGAGGGTAAAATACCTTGTTCAAGGGCAATGGTTAAGGATATGGACTTGTAACGTAAAGGTTTCTTGTTGACATTACATTAGATTGCGGTCCAGATGTTCCAGCAGCCAGTAATTTTTTTCAGCTTTCGAAATGGAAAAACTTGTTGTCATGGCACAGTGACAAAAACAAGGAATGTTTACATGTTTTAGAGGAAGCAGAAAACATCCTCGAATTGTTTTTGTTGACAGGGAAAAACACAATAATCAGGTGGCTTGTATGTGCATATTGAAGACACATTGCTGCAAAAAGACACTTAAACATCATTTGGAGAGAGCAATGGATTCATGAATAGTTTCCAGCTAATTGAGCAATGTCCTCCGCACTGTTTTCGGTGGCTTTCCGGGCCCATCGAGGCTAAATTCTTGGCCAGAAGCAAACGTATTCATGGTGCAATTACTGTGAATAATATACGGACACGCAAGCAGAAATGTACTCATTGGTGACTCTGAGAATCCACTGAAAATGACAGAGGTTCCAGAAACATGGTGGGGTGAGCAGCCACTGGAACTCGGACCCCGAGAGCTTTATTTTTCTCCATTTTTTCCAGTTGGAAGTCTTTTGTTTTCCTCTCTTCAGCTGTCGGGTCTCTTTGTCCTTTTTTTCCCCTGTTTTTCTTTTTTTTTAAAAAAGTTTTTCTGTGACACTTCTCAGATTTCAGTGCTCTGTCACTCTGTTGAGAGAAGAGCTTAATTAAAAAAATGACATTAATAGATTAAATTACATTTAAACATGGACCAATTATTGAAATAATAAATACAATGTTGTATTATGTGTAATTAAGTGTAAAAAAAATGAGTGTGCAGGCTGATGCTCTTCACATCCTGCCGGTTCTCCAATGTGTTTGAGGTGCAGGACGAGCCCTGTGACGTGGAGACACACGGAGGGGACAGGACAGCACTGAGCTTCTCAACATCCACACATGGGACACAGAAAGGATAACGATGCTTCTCCTATTTCTCCATTTCATCCTTTTGTTCTACAGTTTACTTTTTGCAGCCGGCGAAATAGTGACGCAGAATAACCCCACAAAAAGCCTCAAGTTTGTTTTTTCTTTACAGATCGAACCCCATGTTTCTGAAATAACAGGAAACGCAGAAAGACTGTGAGTCACCTGAATGTCGTCATCACTTGCACAATTTGGACCATTTTGCGGTCAGGCTGTGAAAATGATCCAAGGTCTCCAGAGCTGCAACTTTTTATTTGATTGGAAAATAATATTTCATAGAACTGATAAGAAATGGTACCGAGAAAGAGAACCGGTGTGATGACTGACGTGACTCTCTCGAGCCCAAACACAGATTTTTCTAGAGTTCTTATACACTTCCCATGCTCCCGTGTCCCGTTAAGTGTTTAAAACGAGCTTCCAAATTTCCCTTGTCCTGTCTCCAAAATAAACTCCTGCAATAACGTCAAAGAGGTGACTTTCTGTTCAATGTACTCAGTATTTCACCATTTACAAACTGGTGTTCTTCCCCTGACCCGAGACCCATGTAAAAGTCACGGTAATGTCTGAACTGCCTTTCAGTGGTAAAGTTCATGGGATTCATTGTTCTGACATTCCCTTCGAAAATCTCAGTTTTTCACTTTCTATTGTTCACACTGAATCTGTTCAGAATAAAATGCAATAAGGTAAAATAAAATTTACAGTATATATATAACTTGGTTACTATTTTTACACACATATATATACTATACATATGATCCATGGTCTGCTTCTGCTGTTCATGTGTTGCTTGTCTTTGAAGGGATTTATTGTTATGTTGCTTGAAAGATTCCATTATCTAAATCAATGCACGCGCACACACACACACACACACACACACACACACCTTCAGAGCCGCTTGTCCCATATGGGGTCACGGGGAACCGGAGCCTACCCGGCAACACAGGGCGTAAGGCCGGAGGGGGAGGGGACACACCCAGGACGGGACGCCAGTCCGTCGCAAGGTACCCCAAGGGGGACTCGAACCCAAGACCCACCGGACAGCAGGACTGTGGTCCAACCCACTGCGCCACCGCACCCCCCAAGCTAAATCAATGCATTTGACTTATATTTTTAAATTTCACACATTTTTAAAGAAACGTATTTATTGAGGAAGCTCAGAAAAAGGGTTCAAACAGAAGCTCCTACTTGAACCCGCAACTGTCAAAGCAAAAGTCCAGCTTCTCAACTGCTACACCCCCTGCTGTTCACATGTCGTTATTTTAATACAGTTGTGATTTAACCCCTGACCTTTTGCAATATGTTCGCCGTGGTGATTGTGATCCTTGACTGCAAAACATGTTTGATGTTTCACCCCCCTCCCCCATCTGACTGCACAATGCCAGTTCCATCTCATGGTTGCAGTCTTGCATACATGAAATAATATCATCACTGCATATGTCTGCATCAGCATCTGGATAATGTGCTGGTTTCCTTCACAGCTCATCGGACTGTAACAGTAGAAATACTGTTAGCAGTCAGATTTCTGCAAAGTCAGCTCTACTTTGGAAGTGGAAGAGTTGGGTTTCTAATTATGTAGCGCCACCTTGTGGTAAATAATCTTAAAGCACAAACTCAGGGATCAACTGCTAATCCAAAGAGTCAAGTGTTATATTTAGGATTTCATTTTCAATACCTAGTGCAAAAAAAAAATGATTTTTAATGGGTCTTGGAAGACAAGTTCATTATTATGCACTGACTTCCTTTCCAACATCCTTGTTAAAGGTCTGTCAGGATGGCCGAGTGGTCTAACATACCAGACTCAAGATCCTCAACTTTCTGTACATCTGAAGGGAGGTGTGGGTTTAAATCCCGCTTCTGAGAGTCCTTAAGGATAACTGGCAGTGTAGTGGTTAGAGCTACTGCCTTTGGATCCAAAGGGTGCAGGTCTGACCTTCACCTCTGACTGTTCTACCCTTGAGCAAGGTACTTACCCTAAATTGCTCCAGTTAAAATCACCCAGCTGTATAAATGGGTAAATAATTGTAAGTCTCTTTTGAGAAAAAATTTCAGCTAAATGTATGTGTCTAAGGTACATTTTCAACCAAATTCGTATTTTTACAAGTTGCAATTTTTGACGGATTTTTTGCAAAAATATTTCAAGGATATATAACTTTCTTGACTAAATTTGATTAAACTATCTGGTCACATTTCAACTTTCTTGACTATTTAACCTCAGTTTTTTTACACTTAAACCAGAAAAATACACAATTTTCAGGCAGTTGCGAGAGAAAACTTCTGGTCCTGTATGGTAAGATGTGTCTGGTTTCATTTCTAGCTTAGACTGTGCTTTTCTTTTATATGAATCTCAGCTATAGTACAATCATCTTTAATTAATTTTTACCCTTGCTGAGAATCTGGAGAATTACTTCACTCACTTGGCAAATATAATTAAAAAAGGTTGTCTTACAGTCCATGAAATTTGGGACTGGAGAAAACAATAATATAATAATTACAAATTGATGTTTTAATTTTTGAAACATTTTGAATGTCAGCACAGAGCAAGCCATGTTGAACATTGTAATTATGGTTTATTCCCCAGTTTGCTCTGGTTTTCAACACTCTCTCTTTCTCACCTTTTCTCTTTGTCTGCTCAGTTTCCTCAAGTTCATTTTCCTCCATGCCAAGTAAAACCAACAGAGGAGAAATGTACAACATAAATTTAAGTGGTCATATTTTCAGATTTTGTCTAGCACTGATGATTTTCTCCAAAGCAACTTATAATGATAAGTTCCCCACAATTATTATTTACCCCATTTATACAGCTGGGTAATTTTATTGGAGCACTTTAGGGTAAGTACCTTGCTCAAGGGTACTATGGCTGGAGGTGGGATTTGAACCTGGAATCACTGGGTCCTAAAGCAGCAGCTCCAACCACTATGCTGCCAGCTGCCCCTTGTTCTCTCACTGGAGGCCTTGTGATGAATTTTCAGTTTTTCTGCACCTCATTGCTCTCATTCCCATGTGATTCTGTATCACTTCATTCATAAATAACTGTGCTGGCCCTTGAGTATTCGGGGTAGAAGCGCATTCTTTTACAGTGAAAGACATTCCTCAGTGAAATGTCCTGTTAATGGAAATCAGAGGTTTTTGCTTTGTCAATTACTTTGATCACATGGCTTTTAAAGGGCCAGAGTAACAGCCGGGGAGACATATTCGCAAAAAAAGTTGTTCCCCTGGAAGAATAACTCATCCACCCATCATTATTATTGCAGTCTCAGATTTTAGCAGAAGCTGCCATTAAATATTCTATGTAGAGGCTGCAAGACAGGTGCCCTGCGGTGGAGCCATAAATTCCTTCAATGGTCACGACGTTGGATGCTGAATTCCTAGCGGAGGATGAAGTGCTTAGAAGGTGATTTGCATCCTCCGTGAAGCACCTCCTTCCTTAAGTCCTCGTGCAAAAATTCAGACGCCATGACCTGAAGTAAACCGGGGTTAAGGAGTGCACCAAAGTGCTCTACATGCGTGTGCTGTGCGCGTGCGTGATCCTCTTTGCAGGGATGAGAATGCGAAACGCGGGAAGCCATCGGGTGTCTGGGAGCGCAGGCCACTAAGGAGAGGGGCTATTGTCTGTCTGTCTGCCGTGGGATGTAGCAGCAGGTCAGCGAGAGGTCAGCGGGAGATCCGATTGCCATAAAGACAGTTCAGCTCCACTTCCCAGCCCCAGCGATGCCCTCTGACCCCACTTGAAGGAGGACAGACACAAACCTTATTATCACCTTCTTCGTGGTTTCAAAGCAGAGAAAATGCAATGACAGGTTTTCTACAAGACAAATTCAGGGTTATTTGTGGTTGCACTGAGTTAAAAATAAAATTAAACTCCTCCATATCCCGGGACACAGGGAGGCACGTGGCCTCCTTGTCTGCAGCTCTTTGTTGGCGCAAAATTGCGAGTCAGTGGTTGAGGATGAGAGTGAGGTGGGGGGTTGGGGGTTGGTTCCGCTCGCTGCACACAGACGGCGTTTTGTCTTAGACTGGACTTTACTATTATTGTTTATATATCAAAAAATACAAAAACTTTTTTACAAAATAGAAATTATTGCACAAATATCACTACATATTTACGTGAAAATTGCATTTTTTTTTGAGCAGCAACACTGGGTCACAATAACATACAATAACACACAGCTGCAAATGTAAATCAAGGATAACAAATCACAAGACAATTGTGATAAAAAAAAAAAAAAAAAAAAAACGAGTTTAGACCACAGCAGCACAATACTACTAAGTTATTTAGAATAAAAAAAAAAGAACTTGGAACACTTGAAATATTTCGATGGGATTATGACTAGACTGATTCTCCATTTTGTATAACATTAAAGCATATTAAAATCCTCCATCCTATAATTATATGAACATTGAACTTGACAACAATTGTTAGCCCAGGTAAACAGGCTGTGCTATTGTCAGGTAACTAGAACATGTGATCCAGGCAGGTAGAAAACAAAGAAAAAGAAAGAAAGAGATGAGGAAAAGACAGACAGACTATAACAAAAACTTTACAGAACACCCCCCCAATTTAGAGAACCGGTCAAACACCAACATCATTTTATAACAGAAACACGATCCCATTTGGTGAAGGCAAGATACCAAAACATTTACAGTTAAATTATTCAACCCCTCATGAGTAAAGCTCTATTTTGTTTATTATCATTACATACATTATTAGTTCTCTTATTCTCTGCATTATCAGATGCAGGTGGTGCAGTCACTGGAGCCACTGCCTTAGACCCAAATCATACCCCCTCATTAGTACATGTAATCATTTACATTTATTCACTTAGCTAACACTTTGACTCACATTTTTTTACCTATTTATACAGCTGAGTAATTTTTACAGGAGAAATTTGGGGTAAGAACCATGCTCAAGGATACTACAGTCAGAAATGGGAATGGAACCCACAACCTTTGGGCCCAAAGGCAGTAGCTCTAAACCACTACACTACCAACTGTCCTTACTGAAGGTATTTTACTCTGAATTAATACAGTGAAAATTACCCAGTTCTATAAATGGGTAAATTCTATTTATTTTTATAGAGTGCTCTTCTCACATAGTGACGCAGAGCACTGAAGAAATGCATAAGACATTTATTTATTTAGCAGATGCTTTTCTCCAAAGCAACTTCCATTGAACTCTATGTAGTGTTATGAGCCCACACACCTTATTCACCAAAGTGATTTACACTGCTAGATACATTACTTACAGTGGGTCACTCATCCATACATCAGTGGAACACACACTCTCTCTCTCTCTCTCTGTCACTCACACACTATGGGGGAACCTGAACAGCATGTCTTTGAACTGTGGGAGGAAACCAGAGCACATGGAGGAAACCCACACAGACACAGGGAGAACATGTAAACCCCACATTGACTGAGCAGGGATCAAACCCATGTCCTCCTCCACCACTCAGGTGCTGTAAGACAGCAGCACTACTCACTCTGCCACCCAGACAAGAGAATTGACTATATAGAGTAATAATTATCCATGCAGTTATTAAAGCCTATCTAAAAAAAGAAAAATAAAGAAGCTGAAAGTACAAAACATTGGAAGTGCCTTTGGAGAAATGTGCTGGGTAAATGAATAAATAAATGGTGCAGTTAAAGTGTACAGTAATATCAAATTGGGAACGAGCACAAAACTGGGTCTTATTGTCCCAGGGTTCTTGTACATTAAGTGGGATCCATCACTGTAATCCATGGGTAGAAGTTCAAAAAAGCCAAAGCAATGTGGTTCTCACACAATAAGAGCAGAGACTCATTCTGCTGATACCTGTGTCACTCTTGCTTTTTCCTGAGTTTTGGCAGTATGAGAACACGGCCTGGTATTCCCACACACATTCACTCTTTTCTTCACACCCCTTGAACCATGCAATCATAGAGTGTACTCTTTATAATCATATACTGTATGATGTGCTGTAATAATATTTTAATTATTAATTTTAAATATTTCAGTTTGACTTAATTCATTTTTTACTGGGTCATCTGACCAACTGAAAATTTCAGGACACAATTTACTTATTTCAGAATATTACACATGAACTCACTGAGTCTCGTGCCCTCAAACACAAACTAGAAGAACCCGTTCTGTATTTTATCACAGGAGACTAAATATGATTTACCACACAATATTTTTCACATTTTTTAAAACATAAATACAGACATCACTTTGAAGGCTTTATACCTAGTTAAAAGCCACATTATCAGCAAACTTCCTGACATTTCAGACTGCAAAACATATGATGATGTACACAGCACTGTGTACTGTTCTGTATTTTAGGTTTCTCGTACAAAGTGATTTACAGTGATTTATGGAAAGTCTAACCTAGTTCCTCACACCAGACTAGTCTATCATTTTAAATCTTCACACTTTTATTGGTTTACTTCTCATGCTGGTCATAAGAATGTCTTAACCTGACCTCTGAGCTTCCCAGGGGAAACCAGACGTACACTGTCACTCTTAGACTATGATCTATCTTTTAACATTGTTTCTTTTGGGGGTAAATAAATGTGTCAGAATGAGTAACGCTGACAGAAGACTGAATTAAAGGCAAAGGTCTTTTCAGGAGCGTGAAAGATTGTGGAGAATTGAGTGATTTGAGAAATTTGTTTGAAGACAGTTTGTAGGGGAATACAGTGGCACAGCGGGTTTGGCCTGTGCCTGCTCTCTGGTGGGTCTGGGGTTCAAGTCCGAGGGTGCCTTGTGATGGCCTAGGATCCCATCCTGGGTGTATCCTCTCCCCCTCCAGCCTTGTGCCCTGTGTTTCTGGGTTAGGCTCAGGGTTGCTGTAACCCTTTCAAACAATGTGTGTTTGTAGACAACAGCTTCACGTAGTTCATAACTTCAAAGGAAAATGTTTCTACGCTATCCAGCTGGAAGCACAGTCAGCATACAATGTAATTTACTCAAATTAATTGTGGAACATATGACTCCATGATAAGTAAGGGTAAGTAAACTCAGGATGTACTCCATGACCTTTTCAAAGGTGGCTGGGATGTTGCAGATGCCAAAGGGCATCATCATGAACTGCTACAGACCCTGCACTGTAAAGGTGGAATTAGCACAAGCTTCAGGTGCCATGACCACCTTCCATTACCTACTCCTAAGATGTAAAGAACTAACCACCGTAAATCTGGAACACAGTATATTGTCTTCTTTAATAATGAGGGGGTATAACTCTTTATATGATATACCTTTCAGCTACTGGAAGCCAACACAGAACCAAAAAACCTTTTTAGCTAACCTGTCCCACTATTTGTGCTCTACTTGCCAGTGGACTCTTTCTCCAATATTCATTCTCCTGGACTGGAGGAGAACTGGTTGTGAAAGCAGAGCTCTGATGAGGGAGTTGATGCCTGGCTTGAGGGATTCTATCCTACGGTGCCCTGAGCTTCTGCATTCCCAATCACAAGAAGCATCCAGCTGAGTCTACAAGAACTGGGGCAACCATCTTACCTCAGTTCACAAACTCATGCTTTTGGTGTAAGTAATGTCAAGGATAGCCTGTTCTCTTCCACAAACACCTCCATCTCCTCCAACCTCTGCAATGGCATGCACCTGTGGCTCCAGCTGAGAGGGCTTTAGGCTCCAATGGAAGGCATGAAGTCATAGCAAGCAGAGGCTAGGGGAAAATCTGGATTCACATCTTCCACCAGCTATTGGGTGTCAGCCACTAAGAAACCCACTTTCACTAGCACCTGCCAGAGCCTACTATGACTCTAGTCCTGGAGGCTGACCAGGTATTTCTTAGCCAGCAGCACAGGACAAAGCAAAGAGTATCCAGTAAATTACGCATACCTGTTTTCCCCTCGGGCGCGGTAGCGCAGTGGGTTGGACCGGGTCCTACTCTCCGGTGGGTCTGGGGTTTGAGTCCCACTTGGGGTGCCGTCCTGGGTGCGTCCCCTCCAGCCTTATGCCCTGTGTTGCCGGGTTAGGCTCCGGTTCCGTTACCCTGTATAGGACAAGCAGTTCAGAAAGTGTGTGTGTGTGTTTTCCCCTCAAACATCTAGGACCCTCAGTGAGAGTGAACCTATTACAGCTGATTATCCAGTTGTTTTGTTTGATGACAAAGTATTCTGGGATAGCAGTCATTACCTCACATACCAGTTCCACAGTAGGCAATTTGTAACAGTATGCAGTAAGAACAGAAATACAGTATATTGTTGGATTATGAGGGGGGTGCGGTGGCGCAGTGGGTTGGACTGGGTCCTGCTCTCTAGTGGGTCTAGGGTTCGAGTCCCACTTGGGGTGCCTTGCGACGGACTGGCGTCCCCTCCTGGGTGTGTCCCCTCCCCCTCCAGCCTTATGCCCTGAGTTGCCGGGTTAGGCTCCGGTTCCCCGTGACCCTGTATGGGACAAGCAGTTCAGAAAGTGTGTGTGTGTTGGATTATGTGGCTCAGATAGTGAATGTTTTGTAGAAGCTCATAAATAACATTAGGTCACTTTGCAACAATGTCATCTTTTGGTTTAGAAGACAGCTCTACCTGTAGTACCTATAGGGTCTCACCTTCAACAACCGACAGCAAGTTATCCCAAAAAAAAAAAAAACAAACACTTTACATAATTGATTAGCAAAGTATGAGTTAAGGGTCAGAAATAACGGGTAATAAAAATATGGAAGTTCTTATAGAGCTGTTGCTCCGATTCCACTAGTAAAAGAAAGTGGAAACACTGTGTCGCTCGGAAAACCTGAAGGAAAATGCAGCGCGTTTCGGTCCCGGGACATGGAGAGCTCTCTCTCTCTGTGTGAGTGTGTGTGTGAGTGTGTGTGTGTGTGACGTCTCGCCGAGGGGGGGAGGAGCCCGGACTGACACGTCCCACTCTCTCTCGCAATGCGTCCCACGGAAGGAACGGACTGGTCGCGGCTCACGGTCGCGGGTTCGACCGACCGCCCTTAGCGCGCTTCCCGACGCCTCCCGGTGGCTCCACCGCTATATTACCGACAGCGACTATACGCCGACAGCGGAGTGTTTCCGCGCACGCCGTGAGCGCGCCTCGGACCCGGTGACACGACGATGCACTGTTTGACGCTGCTCTCGCTGCTCCGGCCCGTGGGCCCCGTCATCGTGGGCATCTCCCTGGGCTTCACCCTCAGCCTGCTCAGCGTCACCTGGGTGGAAGACCCCTGCGACCCCGAAGGACTCGGGCACGCCGGGCTCGTCACCGGCGGCGGCGGGCTCGAGCTCGGGGACGGGGACGCGCGGGCCCTCGACGGGAACGCGAAGGGCGCGCGCAGACCCAGCTCCATCTCCATCTCCAGCATGGACACGGAGGAGGACTTCGAACCCCGGATCGTCCCGTACAAACCGGGCACGCAGCCCCAGAGCCAGGCCAAAAAAGTGTTCAGGTGAGCGGGAGCGCGCCTTTTACGGGCGATTAATTATTAATGGTGATTAATAGCGCGTGTTGGGCTCATTACGCGTTTGCTTCCGCGAGCTCGCTTGTTTAGTTTATTATATTTACCCATGATGTTTACCATCCCGTAACCCTTGAACCAATAACTTATTATAACCTAAGCCTAAGGCTTAGTTCCGAAAGTGCACTTAAGTTATGCGACAAAGTAACTTTTTAAAACATTTACATGTAGCAACTTGAAACAACTCACGTCACGATAAGATGTATTAAAGTTTTTTTATATAATAATTAATTGCTTCGATACCATAATCACACCGCGAGCTGTTACCTTACATTTTGAAAAGTATTAAAAAACAAAATTATCAGGTCTTTTACACTTACAGCCTCTCATACTGTGAGAAAAATAGAAAAATAAATTTAGTAGTAATATTATGTTTAAATTAATTTACTATTACTGATTTCACTCTTAACATGCATTTTCAGTTGTTTGAAACATAGATTTGCTATCGTAAATGAAAATCAGGGTCCAAAAAATGTACCCCAATTCAGTCATTTATATAAAATAATATCAGCAAAATAATAACAAAGCAAAACACACTAATAGATCAAGGGGGGGAGAAAAAGGGTAAGATAAAATATGAAGTGTGGATGACGAAGAATCTTCATCCTGCATTGTCTGGTACTACAGTCTCACTTTTTTGTATTTTTCACACAAAGTCTAGGTTTATATAGTACAGCCCAACTTTTCATAACTGGGATAAACAAACAAATTATCTTTAAAATTTCCACCATACAGGATCTGGGGCAGAAAGATGAAGTGGTGAATAGGTCCGCATGCTGTTCCGTTGTTGCATTGTGTTCCTACATTGACCCCCATTAATAACGCTTTTCATTATTAGTCAGGGGAGAAAAAAAATCCCTGCTATGCATTGCTTTGATATGTGCAGCACATCGGTCCATATTGGCTCCATATAGTCTGGATCTCTGTATAGAATGTTCAGTAATTTAAGTTGGTAAAGATATTTTGAAATATTGCAGAGAAAAGGGTGTATTATATAAGGCATATTTGTCTCACTTGACAGTAAGACTGAGTCCCTGTGTGTGTGTGTGTGTGTGTCTGTGTGTCTGTCTATATATGTAGTGGCGCATGGTGGGGGCAGCCATAGAGTGGGATTACAGGACAGCACAGAGGAGGTACAGCAACAAAAAAGGGTTAATTTATGGCAAAAAGGAGCTCAAAACAGTCCATATTCAAAGGACAAATGAAAAACAAATCCTTGACCAAAACTTTGGTTTGTAACCCAGCAGCCGGTCCAGACAGACATGTCCCCCCCGTCTTCAGGCCAGCTGCCTTTATATCCCTATAAAGGGGCGACACAGATGTCTTCAGCCGGCCGTCATTCGCTCAGCCACTTATTCCATTAGGGCGGCGGGAGGCCCTTGGGAGCTGTTTGTCCGATAGTTCCCGCCCCCTCCCGGAGGCTAGACCGCCCACGAGCTCGCACACACACAGAGTATCGCAGTATTTCAGGATTGTCTGACAGCCTTGGGAGGTGAACGATATCCAGAGTTTTGTCTGCAGACGATGTGAGGTTCCTTAACGGGGAGTCGTCACCCTTTGGCGGCGGTTATCGGTTGGCGCTCTCGCCGCAGAGCTGTGCCGCGGCATTTCTGTTATCTTCCTAATCCCTTGAAGATTATTACGTAAGGAAGTGAAAGAGTGACCCGAGTAACCTCATCTACCCCATTCCACTGTCTTAACAAGAATGTTCGCCCTTCGGCGACTTGTTATCGGAGCTGAAGCCGTGAGACGCGCTTCCAGTTCTCAGCGGCGCTCGGTGGTTTTATCCCTTTTATTGCATAAATACGTGAAACTGGTGCGTTTTTACCGGATTTATGAATTAAATGACATTAACTGGATGTGTTCAAAGTTTTCATCAGCACTGTGAGGCTATTGCTCATTTGTCTGGGGTTAGAGCTGGAATCGTGCAATGTGAAGGTCCCCGGTTCGAGTTCCATTGGCCAAGGTAATTACCCTGAATCGGTACAGTAAAAATTACCCCTCTGTATTCATTGGTAAGTCGTAGACGAGGTTGGTGACTAAATAAGTTAATAATAAACTGTAAGGTCAGTTTTCCCTCGACGTTGTTTTAATGATCCGTTGTAGGGTTTCGGTGAAACTTTCATGACGCGCTTTGCCGATGGAAACGGCACGTGATGTTGACAAGGCCGTGATGACTGAACGGATGACTAACCGCGAGCAGACATAACGGCTAACTAACGTCACGTTTTGTCGCACCCAGGGCCAAATACATCAGCACCGAGCTTGGGATCCGGGAACGGCTCTTCGTGGGGGTCCTCACCTCCAGGAGCACCGTCGACACGCTGGGCGTGGCCATGAACCGCACCATCAGCCATCACTTGGACACCGTGGTCTTCTTCACCGGCATGCGCAACCGCAAAGTCCCGCACGGCATGTTTGTGGTGGCGCACGGCGACGATCGCCTCATCTGGAACATGTTCCAGACCATCAAGTACGTGCTGGAGCACTACGCGGGCGAGTACGACTGGTTCTACTTCATCCAGGACGACGCCTACCTGGAGGCGGACCGCATCAAGGCCCTGGTGGGGCATCTGAGCGTGAGCCTGGAGCTCTACATGGGGCGGCCCGAGGAGTTCGTCGGCGGCGAGAGGCAGCGTCGCTACTGCAACGGCGGCTTCGGTTACCTCCTGTCCCGCCCGCTGTTGCTGCGGCTGCAGCCCTTCCTGGAGACCTGCCGCAACGACATCCTGAGCTCCGGCCCGGACGAGTGGCTCGGACGCTGCGTCGTCGATTCCACCGGCGTCAACTGCGTGGACCGGCACGAGGTAGGAGGGGTGGGACGAGGGCGCGCTCTCCGGGGAAAGTTGGTTGGGTTCCACCGATAAATTGCAGGGTTGGCCGAGCTGCTCTCTGATCTCCGTTTTAAAGCCGTGCCTCCCACTCGCATTCCTGGTGCCGAGAAGAAAGAAGAGAGTGAACGCGAGTCTCGCCGCGTCGCTCCCCGAGCGCAGACTCGGAGCCATGCTGACATGGGCCTCGAACCCGGTCCTCCTGATCCGGCGAACGCTGCGAATGAGGCGCGCTGTGAGGCGATCGTGTTGCAAATGCAGGAATCTACTGTTTATTGTCGGCATTTACTTTTTATTCCTCTCTTCTCCAAAGCGACGTACGACATTAAGCTACTTACAGCGATTTACCCATTTTTACAAAGTAATTTTTACTGGAGCAATTTAGGGCAGGTACCTTGCCTAAGGGTATTACAGCAAGGGGTGGGATTCAAACCCGTGACCTCCAAGTCTAAAGGCACCGCATATCTATTTATAACTACCCCTAAACAATGCACTTACCCCGAACTGATACGGTAAGAGTTACCCTGCCGTACAAATGAGTAAATAACTAAGCAGTTTAGTGTACAAACCTCACACTGTAAGTCACCTTGGAGAAAAATGTCAAATAGGTGATTAATTGCTATTAATTATTAATCTAATTAATTGCTAACCTATATTTAAATATAGGATTGGATCACATGGTTATGAAAAATCATTTAAAGGGACATGACATTTAAAAAAATAAAAAAAATTTAAAAAAAAATGAAACTTTTTAGAAATTGTGATAAACTTGAAGCGACTCCATCATGGGGCACGTTTTGAGACCGTCGGGGCAGGTAATACATGGAATAGTCATGACGCTCAGGGACAGGATGACCTCACCGTATCGGAGGCCTTTCTGCCGGCAGACACCGGTCTGTAGATACCACCACGGCCTTGGATGTTCTTGAGGGTGACCGGCGGGGCGTCTCTTTCCACCCCTCCTCCCGCTGGCCCGACTCGGGCACCGTGTCTCGGCTCCTTCGACAGAGGAGCCGTCCCGGCTGACGCCTCGACCCTTTTTTTGCGGTCACTGTGTCGGGGAGACCCGACGAAGGACTGGAGACTCTCTGCCATCTGGCGGCGCGCCACCATCAGTCGGATGTCATCAGCGCCACCGAATCACAAGACTCTAATTAGTATCGCGTACCAGAAGTGCACTTCGTTCCAGTTGCCCCGTCCAGCGGCCGAAATAACCCTGCGTGGAATTTTTACCCGCCGATGAAGCAAGTGCTTCACTGCGCTCCTTTCCTTGCGCCTTTTTTTATTTGCGTTACAACCGACCCGTTGTTTCTCCGCCGCGGTGTCGGGTGTCGGCAGGAAGCGAGGCCGCGCTCGCCCTCACAGCCCGGCCAGTGTGCCGAGGGCCGTGTGGGGGGCGGGGGGCGGGGGCTGAGCGGCTCCGACCCCCCCATCCTACCGCAGCCGCGCTCGCGCCCACCCCGAGCCCCTCGGAGGACGCTGCTCAAGGCCCTCTTCTTTCCTCCTCCGCGAACGCATGCGGGGACACACGTGTGCACGGCCTGGGGAGCGTGAGCAGGCGCACGTGCGCAACACGCGTCCGCCTTCGCGCTCTCGCACTTGTATACAGCGAGTAGAGTCGCCCGTACGCTCAAAGGTGTGCGTGTACCGTGATCAAGAATCCCATCACTCATTCACTGAACTCGTGCCATTTGCAATGATTTAGCCGTTTACACGTGGATAATTTTGACTGTATCGGTTCAGGGTAAGTACTGTGATCAAAGGTGCAACAGTAGGAGATTGGATTCAAACCTGGGTCTTTGGATTGCCATGCGATTGCTCTAACCGCTGCTCCCCCTGCTGACCTCTGATGGCACCGGGGCATATAGGTTCTCGAACCTGTGTGTGGATGCAGTCGATCGTGCGCACTAATGACTACACACACACACACAGTGTGCCAGTGAAAGCAGAGCCCTTATCCAAACGAACGGAATGTTCCTGATAAGGCCTGACTGCAGCGCCGCAGTGCGACCTCGCGTGGTGACGGCGGTCTGGATGTTGGACGCTCTTCATCTTAAACCGCCGGGGGGGTCGGGACGCGTTTTGTAGCTTTGCGCGAACCGATAGCCCGACGCTGCCTTTCCAGAAGAACAGGTTCCCTCCCGCGCCCTGTTAATTGGCTCAGGTTCTTAACGGCTTCATGCACCGCGGTGTGCCAGCTGACCTCAGAGTACATACGCTGGTTTACAGAGACTTAAAGTGCCGTCCTCACCGAGCGGCGCGAAGCGTTCGGCTCCCAAGTTCTCTCTCCTGTGTTGGATTTTCCCTAAATCGGGCTTATTTTTGGCCCGGACTGTGACTCCATTACATAATGTCCTGGATTGTTACCGTATTATTGTTGGGGTGAACTACCTTGGCACCGATGGTGTTGTTACGGAAACGAGGAAGGAGACTGTATGGTGCTCGGTGGTAAGTAGGAGCAGTGGCCCTACGAGACGTGATACTAGACAAAGTAGCAGTGCCTTTAAATACCACGCAGTGATGCCGAACCCCAACCAAATTGAAAGCATCCTTCCTGTTTACTAATAAAATAAGAGCATCTTGGGGGGCGTAATGAGAACTCCTAGTAGTAACTGAAGAGTCGGGGTAGTATAATATTTTGTATTTTGTATTTTGCTGATGTCTTTGTCCCAAGGCTTCAACTGAATGTATAATGTTAGGTTTTTAAGCTAAGCTGCTTGCTGTTGTTTTATCCATTTATATGGTGTCAGAATTTTTACCGTTTAAATTCAGGGTAAGTGCCGTGATCAAGGGTACTACGGCAAGCGCAGGGATTCGGACACGCAACCTTCAAGCGCAAGGCGGCAGCTCTAACCGTTACGCCATCTGCTGGTGTGTGTGTTTGACACACTCTCGCTCCTCTCTCTGGGGCTGGTTTGAAAAGGCTTTTTCTGCTTCGGCAACATTGTAAAGCCGCGGAAATAAGGCGACAGGAAAAATGTCTTTCTGCTTTTTTTCTGACCTTTGAATTATAATACATGCAAGAAATGCTTGTCTTAAAGGGCCAGCTTCATTTGAGGTTCTGCTTTTAGAAGCATAATGATCATCATCCAGAGAAATGGAAAGCAATTATGAATTTAAAGGCTAAGATTAAAAAAAAAACAAACATCCATTGACCAGCATTGTGTCGCTGTAAATTATGGAAAAATGCCTTTGTGAGTTATTATTGGTATTGTAATGAATCATATTGTGAGTATGGACTTTTTAGGGAAAACTTTAGTTTGAAGTTACAACTGTTGATTATCCCTATATTTAGAACTTTAAAATGATTCACTTAACCAGACATGACGTGGTGTGGTTTATTTACTCAGCCCGTCGACTATTTCTGCTCCATTTAAAATAAACCCTCCCTCCCAAATCTGTCAGGATGGAAATAAATGCAGCGTGAATGAAATGGAGAAGGCCTTTGTTGTGCTCCTAGAGCAGTAGTGGGGTCCTGAAGGGTCCTGTAGGGTCCGGTAGGGTCCTGGCCCAAGTCACCGACACGACCGCAACCGGCGTCACTGCCACGATTCTTTGGAAGCTTCTTGCAACCATCAAGCCTTTTATTTTTCCTTTTCCGCTCCAGAATGAAATCTCAAGAAATTGCAGGGCTGCTTGTGTAGTTAAATGCACTGGCTGCTCAACTTAGACGCAGTTTGGACCGGAAGTACGTTCGTAACTCGAGTGACTCGCTCACTTTCCTTAGAATCTCGCCTGAGTTTTAGGGTTGTGGGGTAAATCCATAAAGGGTTAATAAAACAGACTTCCCCCAGTTTATTCACAGCTCTCGTTCTATACACACCTCGCACGCATACTTTGTAGTCCTGATATTTTTATTAACTTTGAGCTACGTTTTTGCTTGTTACGTTTGTACACTAAGGTGCTTTATTTTTTCAGCTTGGTAATTATCTACTGATACAGCGCTGCTTGACAGCATGGTAACCTCTTTTGTCGCTTAGTTTTACCACGAACTGGTTCTTGAATGAGAATCAGTTTTTCTTGTGTGACATAACAGGTGTGTAATGGCCAATTCCATATGTTGCTTTAGAGGAGATCGTGTGTGTAGTAGAAACACGGAAGTGGTTCAGGTGCAAAAATAAGTGAACCTGAAGATGCATTGGCTCAACCCAGTAGATAAGTACAATCAGCTGTGTAAATCATAACATGTTTAACGTTTAAGATTTAGATTTATACTTTTTTTTTTTTTTTTTTTTTAATACAAGAGTAATGACCATCCCTATAGGATTCGTGTACTTTCAAGCGGCACTGTCCTGACACACAGTACACCATCTGCCAAACAACTCACTGCAATTTACTGAAAATAATAATCATATACAGGGAAATCGGACACCGAATTTCCACCGTTTTGATTATTAAAAATGAGATATAACATTCCGTGCAATGAAGCCAAGCATGGTTTGATTCCTTTACAACGTTTAGGATCTTCTCGTTTATCACTGAGGAATACTACATTAATTGTAAACGCTGCAGGAATTAGTTGGACTTGCGTAACTTTGGGGGTTCCCTACAGCCATGTATTGTCCGTGAGCTTAAAACATCTCGTTTGCCGCTCTACAAAGAAATTTTAGAAAGTCACCTTGAAAGAAATGCAGTTAAAAGTAAACAAACTGGGCAAAGGTTTGAATCTTTGAACGCTGGAATGGAAATTTGATTGATTGAGCAAAACTAATATTCAGTGGTCCACGAGTGTCAGTGTTTGAAATTTGTTCAGCGTTTTGCTTGCGGGCTGTAGTCGAACGCTATACTGACCCCCGATGCTCATTCCTTAGGATCTGCGGTACCTCCATTTCGAACTGGGTCAAAACTCTGATCCCAGCAAGGAAGAAAGCGAGCACTTCGAGAACGCCATCTCCGTCCACCCCGTGTCCGACCCGGAGCAGATGTACAGGCTGCACAGGCACTTCACCGAAATCGAGCTGCAGAGGACGTACAAGGAGATTGAGAAACTACAGGTAGGCTGAGCTTGAAACGTTGAAGCCCACCTCGGAACCACTTTGCCTGGTTTGTAAACGTCCCAGAAACATTGCCTCCTCCTCTTTATCCACAGGCAGAAATAAGAAATGTGAGCGAGGAGGCGGTCGATGGCAACCGCAGTACCCATTGGCCTGTTGGGGTCAATCCTCCGTTTGAACCGAAAACTCGCTTTGAGGTCCTCAGATGGGATTACTTCACCGAAGAGCTGATCTACACCTGCCTCGATGAGTCCCCAAAGTGCGAACTTCGTGGAATTGACAAGATGGACATCAACGACGTCATTGAGACCGCTATGGGTGAGCTGAACAAGAAGTACAAGCCAGTCCTCTACTTGAAGAAGCAGCAGCTCATCAACGGTTACAGGAGATTTGACCCCACCCGGGGCATGGAGTACACCCTTGACCTTCAAGTGGAGGTGGTCAACCAGAAGGGAAGGAGTCGCTCCATCACCAAGCGTGTTCACCTGGTGCGCCCTTTGAGTCGTATTGAGATCATACCCATGCCGTATGTCACCGAGGCGACCAGAGTTCACGTAATCCTACCAATGACGGTGCATGACAGAGAATACGTCGGCCAGTTCCTCGACGTCTACGCCACCCAGTTCTTTGAGACGAGTGAGAACGCCGTGTTGACTTTCCTCTTTATCTATGACCCTTTCGAAGCCCAGCAGGTCAACCAGCACGACATTTTCTCTGAGGTTAAAGGGAAAATCACGAGCTGCGAGCGCAAGTACCCCACTGTCAAAATCCCATGGATTAGTGTCAAGACAGAAGCGCCTTCTCAAATCAAGATCTTGGACATCATTTCCAAGAAGCACCCAGTGGACACACTTTTTTTCATAGCTCACGTCAACACCAACGTCAACTCTGAGTTCCTCAACCGCTGCCGCATGAACTCCATCAACAACTGGCAGGTGTTCTTCCCCATCCACTTTCAGGACTACAACCCCGAAGTCGCCTACCACAACCAGGAGCCTCCGGTCTCACCCACCTTGAGCAAAGACGCAGGGTACTTCGACCGCAACGTCTTTGACGAGGCGTGCTTCTACAACTCGGACTACATGGCCGCGCGCAGCCGCATGGCCGCCGACGTGCAGGAGAACGAGGATCTCCTGGAGACTCTCGATGTGTATGACATGTTTGTCAAATACTCGGGCCTACATGTGTTCCGCGCCGTAGAGCCAGCGTTGCACCAGAAGTACCGGCACCAGACGTGCGACCCGCGCCTGAGCGAGGATATCTACCACAGGTGCATCCAGAGCAACTTGGAGCGGCTCGGCTCCCGTTCTCAGCTCGCCGTGCTGCTCTTCGACCAAGAGCAGGGCAACAGTACTTGACCGTGGATGGAATTCCGGTGAGATATCGTGTCCCGGAAGCACTTCCATGTTGTATACGTTCCGGAATATTTCCCAAGCAACACGTGTGCTCTTGACTCGGACTAATTGCAATTCCAATTGTTTTGCTTGGACCAAAGCGGCACCAAAGGCGCTATTTTTGCGTCACTTGTCTTCGGCTCCTTTGAAGAAGGACATTCTGTCAAAGGTCACTCTCATTCAAGTTTCATTGCACCTCGTCGGTGGATTTTGATGGTACGAAAATAAATGTAGAAACTTTGAAACAGAGCTGCATTGCATATGTGCAGCTGCCTTTGGTGGTTACGAAACAAAAACCTCTCTGGATAATCACTACCAACACATTTTTTGTGCCTTTTGGGATCTCCCAATCTTTCGTCATATACAGTAATTGCAGTATATTATACATTTTATACGTATTTTAATTGAAATGTTACTTGATTTTGTTTGATGCAAATGTGTCCACTAATATATAAACTACTTCATATAATATGTGTTTTTAAGGACTGAAGGTCAAGTTGATTGGAAACTATGTTTACATATTGTTATTTTAATTTTTTTTTTCTTTTTTTTTTTACTGAATCTTTGAACGAAAAGACCGTTGGAAAACACGCGGCGGGTGTTGCTGCACAAATGACCTTAGCTGCTTGACGTGACTTCCGTTTGCCGAAGGAGGGTGCTCACAGGCGTCTAGAAGTCTGAATGTGCGATGAACTGACGAGTTGCAAAAAAAATTGACTTTCGGACAGCATGGTGATAGGTGTGCTGGTTAAATGAAGAATTTTTTTTTTTTTTTTTTTTTTCCTTTCCTCTGTATGAACAGTTTACTTGGACATTTGGAATTTTCTTACTGTCATAAATCAGATGAAATAATTCAACCCTGTGGCAGATGATTCCTGACACACACATACACAGCGAGTGTAAATTAAACGTGAATAAGGAAAGTTCTGTCTAAACGCCATCCTCTCTCAGCGTAATTAGGAGGAGCCCCTTGCGGGTCAGTGTGTTTCCGCTCAGTCGCCAGAAGTAGTTCCCCGTTGTTACTGTCTGCATGTGTTAGCTGATGACATTCTTACGTTGTCATGTGCAAAGTGAACACTGAAGGCACTTTTGTCTGATCACACATACAGAGAGTTATTGTGTCGGTTATTACTGTGTTACATTTATCATCATCATCATTATTAGTAGTAGTAGTAATTGTAGTATTTTTAATGCAGCTAAAAGAAGCTTCTTTTCATTTCTCTTGTTTATTTAAAAGACGTTGCCGCTCATATAGATGGTATTATGAGTTGTACTTTGGGCTTGATGCAAAGACACTGCGGTGTGTTTTTTATTTTTGCCGTTAGTTTTGTTTACACCTGTAGCCAACAAGGGGTGTGCCTTCAACCTCCGTCTGGCGCTCGCCGGACCACATGCGTTTCGTACTTCATCGTCAGCGTTCGCTCTGGAAATTGTCCTCTCGATAATTATGTCCAGAGTATCGAAGGAGCGCCGACTTGACAGATTATTTGTGTTGAAAACAAACCAAAGGGAGACGATGCGGAAAAATGTGCATGTTGTGCTTTTTCGGTTGTCTAGTGTGAGACACGCTTCTTGTCATTTTTACTGTTTTTAGTTCGATGCCCAACTAGCTTCACCTTTTATATACAGCTGGATATTTAGACATTTATCCCTTGCGCAGAAGTTCAATATCCTGGTCCCGCCTGGGGTCTGAACCAACAGCCTTCAGGTTCCGGCGCTTTGTCCTTAACCACTACGCCTCCTGCTGCTGGGACTGGTCCTTATGTGGAGGATGGTGGTACTTATTCTGCTATGTGACATCCTGGTTGGGGCTGAAGGTCCTCAGCTTGAACCCACTTTGTTTGGGGTGCTGTTCTCCCTTTGCTGTGCGGGGTCAAAGTTGGCACTTTTTTTTTTTTTTTTTTTTTTTGGGAATATTGCTGTTACACTTTTTCCCAGCAATGTACAGGGTTGTTCCTTCAAGGAGAGTTTATTTTATATATATATATATATATATATATATATATATATATCCAATTCATCCATTATTAACTGTTAGTCCAGTGCAAGGTCACAGTGTGAATACATCTAAATACATGAAATTCTGCCAAATTGTATAAAAATATTATAAAATAACCCTGATGGTAAATTAATGTTTGTTTCATATCAGCGTAGCCTGCAGCCCCTGCAGCTATGGTTAAAGCAGCAGCGGTGGAACCACGGGTGTATGTGGTTTAGACCCCACATTATGGGGTACCTTCACAAAGCTGCACTGAAACCATCGCGTGATCAGCTTTCCTTCTGTAGGATAACACAAAATTCTGTTTATTTCTGTCCTCATGGGACAAAGCTATAGAAGGAGATGGAGACCTGGGGAGAAAAAAATTCCTCTTAAGCAACGGAGTAATATTGTAACGGCGACTTCCAAGATGCAAGAATGTTCATATGGGCAAGGTGAAAATGTTGTGATTCCCCTGGCTGATTTTCACAAATCCCACATAAGGGTTGTATCTAAAGCTTTATACAACTGTGAATTTTGTAGTTATGAAATAAACAGATTTGAAACAGATGCCAGTTCTGTGTGACTTGTGTAGGGATGTAATGACCATAGTGCACCAGCAGGTGGCAGGAGAGGAGCAGTCTGCTGCTTTGCTGTGAAACACATGGACAAAAACTGACATGTTAGTTACTCTTTCTAAACTAGGTGTATTCTTTAGATTGAGTGAAGCTATTTATATAATTTTTATTCATAATTTTAATGGCCTTGTAACACTTTTGACTATTATTAGTGTTAACACATATTTTGATATTGCAAGGTACTCCTATATGGTGAGACAAAATGATGGTTGGTTATGATGGACATGGTAATTTTTTAATGGATTATTATGTAACAGTTGATAATTCAGAATCACGGTGGTAGTGGCAGTTAACGTAGAGATCTAGTAACACGGCAGCGATAAGGGTTGAAAAGCCCTCGGACGTGGTATGAATGACATGACTCACGACTATCATTGTGGCTTAGAGTGTTAGATCATCGACTTGACACTGATTTACCTATTTATACCGCAGGGTGTTCTTACCCCAATTCGGGATGTGTACCTTGATCAAGGTTCCATCAGCAGGAGTGAGGTTCAAACCAGGGACCTTCAGATTGCAAGGCACTAACCACTGCGCCACCTACTGGCCCCATAATAGGTGTTTAGTGAGTATGTGTGAGAGGGGGCGCCGTGGTGCAGTGGGTTGGACCGGGTCCTACTCTCCAGTGGGTCTGGGGTTCGAGTCCCGCTTGGGGTGCCTTGCGGCGGACTGGCGTCCCGTCCTGGGTGTGTCCCCCCTCCCCCTCCGGCCTTACGCCCTGTGTTGCCGGGTAGGCTCTGGCTCCCTGTGACCCCGTATGGGACAAGCGGTTCAGAAAATGTGTGTGTGAACAACACACACACACACACACACACAATGTGGGCACTTCTCTCTCACACACACACTGCAGCTCATGTTAAACTGAATGAACTAATGGGAGACATTTATCCAGTTGTTATCGATACTCCAACACACTTGGCTACACATTATTATTATTATTACTCTTATTATTGCTCATGTTTTTCTCCTACTATTTTTAAGCATTTACCCATGTATACAGGTGGGTAGTTTTCACTGTAAGCACTTTGATCAAAGGTAGTAGTGGACAAGAGGGGTGGGATTTGAACCCGCATCTTTGTTAGGGTGCAGAACGTACATGGTTTGACTCTGCTGGGAGTGCAGTAATTAATACAGTATTTTAAATGTGTTGAAGGTAAACCTGAGCAGGCTGCACAACACCGGGATAACAGGTAACACACGTTTTGCTATATGCAGAAAGATGGGGGTGTGGTAAAATGGAAAAAGTACATTATATTCCCATTTGTACAACAATTTTCATTTGTTGCAACGTGGTGCAGTTTTCTTCTCCCTGTCACATTCCTAGCAGCGTTTTCAGGACGGGGTGTCGGGGAAACGGGGGATGTCGCCGGCCGTCCGTCCGCGTTCACCGTCCATGACATTCTGCGCTGTATTTCTTCATTTTTTTTTTTTTTCCCCCCTCCCTGCACATTTTTTAAAGGTTATGAATAAAACATCGCAAGTCGACTAAATAAGGTCAAGCAACTGACGGTATGTGGGATGGAAGATGCGTGAGTCAAGTGTGGCAGCTGTCAGAGAGCATGGATGGAAATTCTGTCAGTGGAGGAAAGGGCGGAAACGCAGTGATAGGAAATGGGGATCCTGCTTTTCTCCACGCAGGGACAAGTCATATCTCTGAATTATGACTGGAATGTGAAATTGTTTTTGTTATCGAGAAAGGACCCCCGATGTTGGTGAATATTAAGTACTGCTGTATTTCTCCACTAGAAATATATTATTTAAAGGGCACGTCTCGGGGAAATGTTTTCACCTTAACAAACAGACATATGAAGATTTTAACTGGGATGCTTTGACGTAAAAATGGCTTTTATGATTAATGCTTTTACGTTTTTTACATTGCTTTCACGATTTTTAAAAAATTTCTTAAATTTATTCATTTTTGTCTTAATATTTATCTTTTCTGAATTCCTTAATGGTGAATGACAGCGATTCTCCGTTTTATTGTTATTAATCCTGGCGCTTTAGGCAAGAGAATCTGATTTATCTGGACAATGGGAACATATTATTTATTCTTTTCAGGAATTACTTGTGCGTTTAGGTCATTAAATTACAAGGTGCTTAACCATTATAAGAACCAACTTTTTGGTCTGTTCTTCATACAGTATTACCTAAAGGCCACGTGGTGTGTTTCCGCTGGTCATCCGGTGGATGTGTGTGGGGGGGGTTGGAGTGTGCGAGGGACCGTAGGGTGAGGATTACCGTAAGATGGACCATTGCAGTGGTGTACTGGAGAGTGGTAAAGGTTTTGGGAGGGATTCTTGGAGGGGTGTGGGCGGAGCATAGCATGGACTGGGGGAGGAGCATGGGGGGGGGGTCATAAGTAGGAGGAGTTGTGGGAGGGTCATGGTGGTGTGCAGGGAAGAGAATGTGGTAAGGCTGTGGGAGGGACCATAGGAGAGGTGTGAGAGGAGGGGAGGGGAGGGGCTGTCTGATGCATCATGGGAGGAGTGGGTGTGTGGGACGTACGAGGGACTGGGGGAAGTGTGTGAGAAGTGTGTGAGAGGTGTGGCATGGATCGTGGGAAGGATCATTGGCAGGGATGTCACTCTTGAAGACTGGAGGTGTCCCATCTCTTGAGGGTCCACGAAGGACCCCAGAGGTCTCCACCAGCAGCCTTTGGTGCCACTTTACTTCCCAGACTGACCGCTCACCTAGACGCTAGATGGTTCCAGCCTTCGATGGTCACTCGGTCATGAGTTCACGTCTCGGGAGCAAAAAATTGGCTCGTGTCGAATGGTGCAGTTCGTGGAGTTATGTGACGTTTATGCCGGCTGTGGATTTCCAGCTCAGGAACGCAGGGTCCATCCCGGAGCCGTGACCCCCCCATCCCCCGCTGGGCACCGGGACCCTCGCGTCCGAAAGGCACCTGTTGAAGCAGGTATTTCTGCTCTGCGCTTCACGGAGCCGAAGTTTCTGCCGTGCCTATTTATAGAGGGCGCACCGAGGGCGGCTCGCTTTAGACACGCGTACGGTCGGAGCTGGCCGGCCGCATAATCACAGGGCACGTTGTTTCAGCCGTACATATCATTACGTGTCACATATACACAGAGCCACACACATGCGCCGTGGTTTTGGTAAATATATACGCGCACTAATCTTGGGTCTCGCGTCGCATGTCGAGAGCTTAACGCAATTCCCATTTGTCTCACTTTCTAAGACGTGAAGTTATGATTATGGTTGTATTAAGTGTTTCCATGCATCATCTTTGGGCAGCAAGTGTAACAGTAGTGAATAATGAAACATTGCCATTATATTTAGTGAACCGCATGTCTTTAATAGTCTCCGTCTGCAGGTCTTTGCTTCCCTTTCGAGATTTGCCCTCGTGACGTCAGTTGCAACGGGTGGAAATTTTTTTTTTGGATCAGAATTGGCTCTGTGCTTCAAGAACACCGTAGCAAAACCAGGTGTATGGAAATTATTTGAAATATATTTTTATTCGTCATTAATAACCACTTGTGTAATGCAGGGTTTTCGTGGTCCAGAGCCTATCCTGGAAACACAAGTCATGAAGCAGCAAACCCGCTTGAAAGGATGGCAGTCCTTCTCAAGGTGATCTCACAAACACACACACACACACACTGAGGGCAGTTCACAGTCACCAGCTCACCTGAAGCATGTCTTTGGAGTGTGGGAGGAAACCAGAGTGCCTTGAGGAAAGAGGGAAAACATGTAAATTTCACACAGGCTGAACAGGGATTAAACCCATGTCCAGTTACGCAGCCCAGAGGCTGTGAGGCACCAGTGCTACCCGCCGTGCCTCCGCGCTGCCCGCGAATGTCCATCTTTCCATCAGTCTCGCCGGACCTCGCCGTCACAAATTAAGAGGCAAATTTACCGTAGGGGATCTCCACGAGAGGCTGATAACATCCATACCAGAAACATTTCATTTACCAATCTTAATATTTAATGGAGTTGTGTTTTACCGTTACAGTTATAAAATGTGTTCAGAAAAATCGAGCCACAACGGACCTCTGTACAAAATGTATGCAGTGCTGTCTGGTAGCTGCAATGAATGTTTGCTTGTCGTTTACACGTATGACGTCATCTCTCCAAGTCTTTCCGTGTGGAAATCGAACCTCTGCGAGATGATGAGCGCTCTCTTCTGCATTTTCCCATACTGCTTACTGTTTCCCGTTGCCACACCTGGTAACAGTCAGGCCCAAAGTAATAATAATTTTAAAAAAAAAGAAAAAATCAAAAGCTAGATATACAATCTGTGCTCAGGAATAGAAACCCAACAAGTGTGCCAATGGGTAAATAGTATTGATGATAACGGTACAGTTAAACCATCGAGCGTGCAAATTCTAAACAGCGATGTGTATTCGAGTGGAAAACAACACTCTTTGCCAACGACGGAAGTGCTACCGCAACAGAGACTCGAAGGAAATAGCCACAATAGTCACTCCAGACTCCGGGTTTTGCTCGCATTTGGTACGTTTGATACAAGAGCTGGTGCCGTGTGCTTGCCGGGGCGCGCAGCAAACAATTTTCGAAAAAAGCAAACGCTGTTACACGAGCGTCGTCCTCACGGGAAGGGCGTCGCGAGAAACGCTGGTCAAAATCAAACCTAAAATAAGAGCGAGGTGGTGGGAAAATTGACTGCTACATGTTATGTGTTCCCAAGCTGTCGTTATAGTGTGTGTGGGTGTGTTGGGGGGTGGGTGTGTGCGGGTGTTGAGTCTCCTTTATAATAGGAGATGAAATTGGTGCGCGTATGCGTATGCAGTGCGGCATGTCATAATGAGAAGCTTATTTATAGACTCTTAATAGTATTATGATAAATCATAAAATAATGCGATCGTGCAATGCCCGAGGCGGGTTAACATGAAGCATTAATGTGCCATAAGCATTTGCATACAAAATAAGTTGTTTTACTTGTATGTGTATTACTTTATTGAATATGTTTGAAAATTATATATGAATATGATAGGATAATAGAACAGCTGAAATGAAAAGAGAGTAATAGGAGAGAATATATGACCCTCCCTTGGTTATATATTTATATTATTGGGATTGTATAATTATAAAATGAGTCACTCTTAGGGAGTCACCTGATGTAGTATTAAAGTTAAATGGTGTGAGAACAGTGATGGTAAAGTGATGGGCCTTTCCGTAGGGCTCCGTTCTGTGTGTCCTTACCTGCGACCCGTACCGAATGCCAGCCAATCGGGGGCCGCGTACGGCAGCCGAATATCTGCTTCTCCGCTGTACATCTTTGGTGCGTAAACGTTGTGAGCTACATTGCGGTCCGCCGAGGGGAACCGGCGGTGGTTCCGCAGACAGCATAATCCGCTAACCGGAAGGAAGTGTTACATGCAGCGGGAAACTGCGATGGCTCCGAAATTGGTGTCGCGCATAGCAGCCCTGGGCCTAGCAGACTGGGGACGAAGATGTCGCACAATCTCTGCGCGATAGACCAGGCCGACTAAAGCAGCTTCGTTAGATGAAAAAGCCCACAAACCTCAATGACCCCGAGGAAGCGGTTAAGAGCGCGCCTCATCTCCTCCAGCTCCACCCAGCCTCCACCTCTGGATCATGTGTTACATCCCAGTGGGGTTAAATAAAAAACAAAAAAAAACCTCATCCCAGTGGGATGCCTGTGTTTTGCTCCCAAATTTGCACCAAAGAGCCCCCCAGCTGCGCACTGTGGGAACACATTAGCATTTTGTAGAAATGTACCTGCTGATGAGGCACCGATAGAGTAAACGGCACACGTCAGCAGCATCGTTTCTCTCTCTCCGGTGAGGTGGGAGCGTGATTAAACCGTCCAGCGACTGCATTGGTGTGTGTGTGTGCACGTTCGAGGACATACGCACACGGACCACTGATGTTAATGTGCAGGGCAAGATAGGGGTAAAAATGATCAACTGTCCTACACATGGTGTTACTCACAATAAGCATGTTTTCCGTGTTTGCGTTATACAAAACTTGAACGAAACCGACCTTGCGATGCCGATAAACATCTCTAAAAACAAACGGAGTTCAGTGTCACTGCCATAACATCTCCTAGAATTTAGATTTTTTTAAAAGATTTTTAGAATATTTTTAAAATCCTGCCCTAACGTAAAATTACAAAAGTTCCTCTGTAATACAATTGTTAATATTTATATTTTTATACTATGTACTGCTGTACTTTTAAAATGAAACAAACAAAAATGATAATGTTAACTGTAAAGTGTGGCTCCCATAATTAACGTAATCCAGGCTCAAAATGGCATCTTGGGAGATGGAAGACATATGGGCTACAAGGGGCACTAAACATATGTGTTAATATGATGGAATAATTAATTAAAATACCGACCAACATAAAAAATACTGCGTGAATTTCGATTCATCGATGCGTATCAAATTAAGAGTATGAGAAAGGTTTTTGTTTTTGTTTTTTTTTTTTTTTCCAGAATAGACGGGGTCAAGGTGACATGCAGTTATTTCGCGCACCTCTGGCAGGGCCAGTAGCAAAATCATTGGTATAGAAATTGCAGCCACGGGAACAGCATCCTTGGAGAGGAGGATGAGGATGCGAGTGTCCGGCAGTCGGCGGCCGGCAGGGAGGAGCCACGGTGCTCCATCGGCGCCGTCCGAATGCAGCGCTCCACTTTGGCTGTAGCTTTCACTGGTGGCAGAAGTGTGTGCTGAGCTCCCACGCTCTGCGGCCTGTCACTGAGCTCAGATCCAGCACTGAAAGAACTTTTCTTCTATCTAATTCTTCTTCAAAATGGCCGCCAAGGCCACAGGGTCCAGGGTGGGTGCTGGGGGTGGAGTCCTAGCAGGCGAAATCCTCAAAAAGCCCGCGATGTGCATGGTGGTGGTGGTTTGGGAGCATCCCTGTGGGGTAGGACGCCCCCTCCGCGTGACTCCTCGTTGGTCCGCTGGACTCCTAAAGGCCGCAGATAAAGCAGAATAATAAAGACTACATTACCCACGGTGCAAAGCGGCATAACGCCAGACATTTTGTTCTGTTCTGTTTGAAAAGACCCGTTTCACATTTTCGCAAACGGGAATGCGAAACCCAAGTCAAGAACAGGGTTCTAAGTGGATGCGATCCATTACACATTAAATGCTTGAGCTGCAGAAGATAAGGAAGTGTATATAACATAACTCCATTGCCAATTAGAGTATTTACGTGTGATATTTTATACACTGTAGTGAATTAAAACTATAATGTGAATAAATGTTAAATTCTGAGGGCATGGCAACATTTTAATCTTTGCCAAAATATGTTACTAGTTCATAGTTCAAACCTTTAGAAGCTGCAGATCACACAGGGCAGCTTTTTGTCTGATTTCACCTCCACCGACTGCCATACGCCGGTGCCTTCTGGTTGTACTGAGGACGTAGTCTTGGATACTATCGCGCCTGAGTCTATTTGAGGCTCATTGCTGAGCTCTTCTCCTGCAGCCCCCAGTTCCAATTACAGTCTGCATCTCACCTTAGATTTGATGTCGTCCAGTCTGATGGTGGCGACTGCGTTCTTCTGATCACCTTTCTCATCCTTCTTCTCTTCCTTCTTCTGTGGTTTCACCAAACGCAGCAGTCTGGCCTTGACCACCTGTAGACGGGGAAGAGAAATGCCACTGTTAAATTTACATTTACACTTATTCATTTAGCAGAGGCTTTGGTCCAAAGCGACATACATCTCAGCAAAAGTACAATTTATGCATTACATTGAGAGAAGGAGACATAGCTGCCTACATGAAAGTCTCAAGCAAACCTAGTTTGTTCCCTACCACTTGCTGCACCGAGGGTCATTGTTCGAGTAGGTGCATAAGACACAGGATAGACAAATCCCGATACCCACACCAATTTTTTTTAATTTATTTTTTTAGTAAATATTGTAAGATACACAGACGAGCTGTACAATACCAGAGTAATGTCTGAATAAAGGTTGTATCTGGGGATGCTGCTGGAGTTATGATGTGTGAACGGTTACTCTATAGATGATCTGAAGAGATCTTGGGCAAAGTGGATCTGGAAAAGGTGGGTTTTCAGACCTTTCTTGAAAACAGACAGAGTTTCTGCAGTTCTGAGTGACAGGGGAAGGTCATTCCACCACAACGGACCCAGAACCAAGAACCTCGTTCGCGGGACCACCAAGCGAGCAGAAGTAGATGAGCGAAGGGGCCTGGCTGGGGTGTACTGGTTGATCAAGTCCTGTGAATAGC
Source organism: Scleropages formosus (assembly GCF_900964775.1). Lineage (NCBI taxonomy): Eukaryota > Metazoa > Chordata > Actinopteri > Osteoglossiformes > Osteoglossidae > Scleropages > Scleropages formosus. Next base: position 21,591,772 of record NC_041819.1, on the reverse strand, counting down.
CGGGAGCAGTTCTATTGATGCATTTGTATACAGTAACCAGGGTTTTGAATTTGATACGGGCAGCTATAAGAAGCCAGTGCCGAGAGATGAGTAGAGGAGATACATGGGAGCGCTTTGGCAAATCAAACCCAACTCATGCAGCAGCATTCTGTAGAAGCTGCAGAGGTTTGATAGCATTAGCCGGAAGGCCACACAGAAGAGAGTTGCAGTAGTCCAGACGGGAAGTCATCGTGGCCTGGACAAGTAGTTGGGCGGAGTCAGTAGCGAGGTAGGGACGGATCCTATGAATATTATGCAGGATGTATCTGCAGGACCGGGTTGTGGCTTCAATATGTTGAGAGAATGACAGACTCGCATCAGTCGTAACTCCCAGACTCTTAGCAAAGGAGCTAGGCGAAATGAGTCAGTTTGATCGAGAGGTTGTGACAGGAGGACAGGCCAGCTGGGAGGTAAAGAATCTCTGTTTTGGAGAGGTTGAGTTGGAGGTGGTGATCATACGTTCGTGAAGAGATGTCCGACGCACCAGGTGGAAAGGAGAGGAAGAGCTGGGTATCATCAGCATAGCAGTAGTATTTGAAACCATGGGAGACTATGACCGGACCAAGGGAGGAAGTATAGATGGAGAAAAGAAGAGGACCCAATACCGAGCCCTGCGGAACACTGGTTGAGAGAGGCAGAGGAGAAGAACGAGAGCTCCGCCAGACCACTTGATAGGATCTGTCAGAGAGGTAGGACTCAAACCATCTGAGTGCCGCACCTTTGATCCCAAGCGGGATAAGAAAGGAGAGTAGAATCCAGTGATTTAAAATGTCGAATGCTGCAGACAGATCGAGGAGGATGAGGATCGAGGAAAGGGAGGCAGCTCTAGCAGCTTGGAGAGCATCAGATACCGCCAGAAGGGCGGTCTCAGTGGAGTGACCAACTTTGAAACCAGACTTATAACCATCAAGGAGATGGTTCCAGGTGAGGAAATCGGACAGTTGATCACAGACTGCCCGCTCAAGAGTTTTGGACAGGAAGGAGAGGAGAGAGACCGGTCTGTAATTTTCAACCAGACTGGGGTCCAGGGAGGATTTTTTTAACAGAGGTGAAATTAGAGCAGTTTTGAAGGCAGCTGGGAAACAGCCAGAAGAAAGTGAGGAGTTGATGATAGAAGAGATGAAGGATGAGAGTTGCGGGGAAATGTTCTTAAGGAGTGATGACGGGATCGGATCAAGCGAGCAGGTGGTGGCTCCGCGCAGTATCAGGAGGTCAGCAACTTCAGATTCGGAGAGTGGCTTGAAGTTGGAGAGGATAGCTTTGCAGGGAGGTCGAGCGCGAACCGGGCAGGTTGATGGCGAGATCAGTGATCGCTTTGACTTTGTCTCTGAAAAACAAAGCAAAGTCTTCAGCAGTGAGAGAAGAGGGAGGAGGAGGTGGCAAAGAGACTGTGTGGTTTTTTGGATGCAGACTGTATTTTGTTGTGGGAGAAGGAGGTTTTAGCTGAAGAGACAGCAGACTGAAAAGCAGCTAAATACATCAGAACTGAAGACGTCGGATGCCCCTTGTCACACGCCTAGCACTCCTGAGTTCTACATGCTGTTCTTCCACAAGGGTTCTGCTGAGGAGCATCTCAATCTGTTTGGATGGAGTGGACATTCATCCCTTGTGAACAATGTCTCAGCTCCAACTGAACAAACATTTATTCTGAAAGCTGATGTGACTCTTGAATGTTCCATCCTGCAAACCCCAAGTTTGATCAGTCCAAGATAAACGCATGGAATTACCAATTACCTCGTAGATGTAGTCAAAGATTTCCAAGATCGTCAGAACACTGGCACCGATGAACAATCCCATCTGTCCGCCAATGTCGCCTGCTCAGAAAACAGTCATTTCACGGTGATGAATGTCATAGAAAAAGATATACAGGATCGGTCAAAAGTTTGAGTACACCAGGGCAGCCTGGTTAATACATTTCTGGGAGGAACTGGACAGAGTAAAAGCAAGGCAACACACGGGTGTCCTATATCGCTGCGAAATGCTGCAGAAGAGCTGGGAAAACATGGGGGCTCATTTTATAATCAAACTTGTAAACCAAATGCCTTATGGGGGGGGGGGGGGACTTGTTCCACGTTTCCAGCATGTGAACTAAAAATTCTGACTAGTATTGCATACAATGTGGAGAAATATTAAGTGCAAATACCCACCCAGTAAGGATGCCACATCATATGCCTTCTTCTGTTCAATGGTTTCATAATTTAGAGCTTCAAAGAAAATATCCAGAACAAGAAAGTTGTCTCTGAAAAAAAAATCAAATACAACCATAACACACAGGACCACATGATCTTAGGCACTTTACTACATCCTCCACAATGTGCTTCACTGTACACTGCCAACAGATTAATACTTTTTTCCAGTCCCACAGACATGATTAAAGGTAAAATGCAGTAAAGCTACCCTACATTATTTTTTTAACTTTGCTTGCAGTAGCCATAGTGTAAAAGGGCGCTCGAAAAAAGGAAAACCCAAAAAGCACAGTCTTATTTTGGCTGCGGCTTTGAAAGTAAAAGCAATAAATTTGGGTTTAGTCACTGCAGGATTCGAACCCCGACTGTGCTCCTGCGCTACGTTCTAAGCAGCTACCGACAGCACATCTCTGTACATTTCTTCCCTGTAGAAAACAATTAATAACTCTCCATGCTACATCGCCTCCCGCTGTCTGCCATCTGCCGTCATTCTGGATAGAACAGCCAATTTACACAAATAGTTTTTTCACCTTGTTATAATGCAGGTGCCAAACTCACTTCAAAACTATAACAATTAAAATATCTATTTAAAACTATCAGACTGTGACAGGTATCCAGGCAGCATCCATCTTGTCACTAGGTTGAGGGTGGCATCGAAAGCTACCGGTTTTACAGTCGCAGCGCAGACGGAAAATCAGTGTGTTATTGGAGCCACGGTGAGCTACAGCTACAGCTACAGCTGTTCATTAGTTACAGAGGAGGTATAATTTATTAGTATTCCATGAATGTATTTCCGTTCATTTTCGGAAAATAGCAGGTGGCAATTAGTACGATGTTTGACGAACGTGACGCTAATGTAGCGTGCGTGCGAACTGCTAACGGCCGTTCTCTAAACTTCACAACGCCCAGAGTATTTCGGGGTATTTCCAAGTGTGTTAGGGCGACCTGTCGGCCCCGGTGGCGAATCCCAGTGAGAAAGACGGGTGTGGTCCGGCCCTGCTCCGAGCGGGTTACCTGATGTACTCCTCGGACTTGTTGTACCTCTTGGCGAGGTATCTTGCCGAGCCTCGGCTGGGTATCTTCACCATGGAGAGCTCCTTGCCGTAGCGGGTCAGGCTGCAGGGAGTCTGGCACGGACAGAAGCTGCTGGACTTTTTCTGCAGCATGACTGGAAGCAGAGGCAAGGAGCGCATTCAGAACAGGTGCCAGGTGTCTGCTTGGATTCGTCTGCCTTTGTACCCAAGCGAAGGATTTGTGCTAAATATTACATTGAGCAGGCAGGCAGACAGACAGACACACACACACACACACACACACACACGCACGCACCACTTGTCCCATGCAGATTTGCGGCAAACCGGAGCCTATCTTGGTAACACAGGGGGTAAGGCTGGAGGGGGAGGGGACACACCCAGGACAGGACACCAGTTCATTGCAAGGCACCCCAAGCAGGACTTGAATCCCAGACCTGCCATAGAGTGGAACCTGGCCAAACCTACTGCACCACCGTGCCCCCCTTTTCAGAGCAGACACTTCTCTCCAAAGCAATTTATGATGTTGAGCTACCTAGCTATTCACCCATTTACACAGCTGGGTGGATCTACCGCAGCAATTCAGGGTAAGTACCCAACGTAAGGGTATTATAGCAGTAGGTGAGGTTTGCGGTGGCAACCTTCGGGTCCAAAGGCAGCAGCTTCAACTGCTACACTATTAGCAGCCCCTTTAGAGCCGTGAATAAGAGGTTCGAGTGGAGAAGGTGGTCTTTAGGGTTACGGAGCGGATCGACACCTACAGTGGGACAAAGTCACATGGCCCTGATTCCACAAGACATCCCACATGTGCCCATTCCATTATTATTATTACTTTTAAGGAACACCTACTTCCACACAGTTTTGATAAGCTCAGGTTCTTGGGACTGTCTCTCACTTGACTGCAACATATGATTCGTAACCTCACCCCAGCAAACCTCCACAAGATCTATTTTTCAGGGTTTGCTCTTATCAGCTTCCTCCAAAACGGCCCCACAAGGTTAGGAAAACACATACTTTTACGCACATACAGTATCTCCGTCTCTTTCACGGCCACATCCAAGGATGCCCTTGTCACTTCTTCCTCTGTTTATGGCAAATTTCAATTTCAAGGAGCAAAAGCAAGAGGTAGATGTTGGTCTGCGATATCATGAGTACAAAAGCAGCGATTCCTTGTTTCCGCGCAGCTGTAATGAGATCCTCTGTATGCGGGGGCCAGTTCATCACCTGACGGATTGAAAAAAAGGACCACTTCTTCTAACAGCACGATCCTGCGAGGTTCTGTATCGCAAATACGGCACATTTATTCCAATTATGTAAATAGAATATACTTTCGATGATGTAAGGTTGGCCTATATCTGCTCATCCACCCGATAAATGGGGACACTCGACTTTTGGGAAAAAAAAAAAATTACATTTCTAGGCTTATTGGAGCCGTAGCTCACATTTGTGGTGAACTGTTTTTTATTGGTGTCATGAACTTCTCGGGGAGGGAGTAGCGCGGGGTATGTGCAGATAAATTAGCACGTAAATTTACAGCGAGCTGACCAGTTTCAGCAGTCAGACACAACAGGCTGGTGTAGTTCGAATGACAGGAACCTTCGAACCCATGCCCCACCGCAGCCCAGGCCCTCACTACCACCCCCCAGACCCCCACTGATCTCTTATGTGATTCACCACAATGGTGTCGTGACGCTGACTCCACCTCTTACCCAGAGCGTCGTCCACACACTTGATTTTGTTCGGGGGACAGATGGTCGTGTTTCCTGGGTCTGGAAAACAAATTTAGATCAGCCAATCAGAAGACATCGATTTTTCATAACCTGCTTGAAATCCCTCGTCCCACAGAAGGCAAAGGGAATACCAACAATGCCTTCTCCTTGTCACACTGGCTCTGGTTACAGTTTGGAATAAAGTGCCACATCACTGCCTCTCGAGCATATTTAGGAAGTCTTTAAAAAACAATCAGTGATTCCTTCTCCAGCATATTGTGGGACTCACCACAATGATCGGTAGACAGGAATTCATCAGCTGCGTAATTAATTGGGGAGTATATGAATGCAAAGGAGACAATATTCTTTGAGCTAATGGTTTTATAATGGTTTATTTTTCTTTTGAAATCAAGAAGATTTATCTATAATCACCGCAGAGGAAGTGGGTGTTCATTAAACCGCGGGATGAGTAATTGAAGGAGTATCTCGGTATTTCTCCCAGTCTTGCCTGAGTGTGTAATAACTGTTCGGGGAACGGTAGGACAGTTACATATCAAGCTAATGGGCCGATAATATATATATATATATATATATATACATGTCTCTGCTGATGACTGAGTGACAGGAACGAAGGAATGAGTTACAGACAAGGGTGAATGAGACGGACGCAGAAACCGGGACACGGATGGGTGAAGGACTCAGATGTACACCTGGCATGTGGACCATCCTGCAGTTGCAGTGCTTCACCACTTCGCTGGTCTCGCATTGCAGCCGGCAGGCGCTGATGCTGTAGGTGTCGTATCCCCGGATGAGCTTCTCCGAGTTCGCCTGGCAGTTTCCCCACGGCTGAGGCAGGTAGGTCAGCTTCAGACAGAGAGGGCAGCAGAGGGTCACTGCGGGGGCGAGGGGTATACAGGCAGACAAGAGGTAGAGGTGGCAAGGGGACGGGCCGGTGCCTACCCTCTGCTCCTGGCAAGAGACGAATGTCTGGAAGCCGGGCGAGATACCAAAGCCCAGCTCGTGGATGTACGGGGGCTCGTCCTGGCTGTGGATCTGCACTCGGATCCCCGCCTCCAGAGACGTCTCATCTGCCGCAGGAGACGGGGAGACGTGTGAGCGGAACCAGAGACGGAACCTATACATGATCCGCAGGTTTGACAAAGTGATGAAGTTCATCCCAGAGTGCTAGAGCAACTCTTCTGTCACCACACAAGACTGCTGCCACACAACATCTTTCTATCTAGTTGAGTTTTTTTTACCGCAGCCTAAGTACCTTGATCAAGGGTACAGAGCTGTATATACTATTTCTATTCTGTATATATTTATTTATCTGCATGCAGTTTTACTGGCACTCTGATACTCATATGCACCTTGATAATTACTCAGGTATCTTTCTATCTATCTATCTATCTATCTATCTATCTATCTATCTATCTATCTATCTATCTATCTATCTATTAAGTCAACAAGTCGAAACAATCTGTACACCCATGGGATTATCACTTCCATATTGTGCCATAATAAACTAATATCTTTATTCTACTCTCATTGGAACTATGCGCTTCTAGTCAAATAAGCATGTTCTCGGTTTCAAGTCCCACTTACGGTTTAGAAATGACGTTTGTGCAGAGTACAAAGTGAAAACAAAGGGTCTCCAAACCTTAATAGTGGTGGTCACTGAACTAATTGAAATGGCTGAATTTCATTGACATCTCATGAAAAAGCTATAAAATCCATAAAATAAGTTTCAACTTTTTATTTTTTGAAGAGTATGGAACCAACCACTTCTTCCTTAGAGACGCCACTTTTCCACAGCGCACAACATCCTCTCATCCTGACTTACTTGTCTCCTTCCAGATGGGAAGATACTCATCCTGCTGGATGTCCAGCATGATCTCCAGGCCGTTTCCCATCCCACCTTGCTTTGTTTTCCTTAACATGGTCTTGTTCCCATTGAAAGTGTAACATTTCCCGTATCTGGTGTAGACCTGAAGAACAGGGAAAGACATTTCCAGTTACATTTATCCATTTAGCAATGCTTTTCTCAAAAGCGACTTGCGATATTAAGCTACCTGCAATTATTCACCCATTCACACAGCTGGGTAAGGTAAGTTTACCAGAGCAATTCAGGGTAAGTACTTTACTCAAGGGTACTACAGCAGTGGGTGAGACTCAAACCTGCAGCCTTTGCATCTGAAGGTAACAGCTTTAACCAGCATTTACATCACATTTACAGTGATTTTACCTGAAATTCCACATTGAAATCTTCTTTGAATGCATCAAGACTTCAGAGAATATTATATAATTATATTATTAATATCATATAATTATTCAGTGTGGACAGTCCTTCTGTACATTTTTCCCTCATATGCCTGTGTGCTTCAGATGGGCTGTGGATGGAAAGGGGTCGCGATCTAACAGGAGGCTGCAGCCACAGGACCCTGAATACAACCTTGAACTGGTTCTCCATCAAGGGGTGTGAACATGAAGTTGCAGACGAGTGCGAGGTAGGAGCTCCTCCCCAGAATGCAGGATCTCAGGAGCAGGATCACTCTACGCTGAAGAACTGGCGACGTTTCTCGGAATGAGCGCGCACCTCCGAGATTTTAAACCGCACCTCGGCTCTCTGCGCTCCTCTTATTGACAGAATACAAAATTGCTTGAGATCTAAAATAAACCGCTATAACTTAATTTGCACATTTTATCCTTGTACACTTTTGCTCGATGTGGACGAGTCTCTGAAAAACTGGCGTTTATTGCTGGTCATCTTAACTGTACCTCAAAGACTTGACATAGTCAGCTTTAAGAATAAGCCAAGGAAAGCACAATGTTAGGAGGAGAGATGTGGAAGTGGAAGTAAATGTGAAAAAAGGGGAAAACATAGCCTGGGTTGTATTTTGTTAGACAATGGGGATTTAATCCTGAAATAAACACTATGTACCGTTACTCGGTGAAACGCGTCCTGTGTCGCGGTTCTTTGAGAATCATAAACGTACGGGGATTACTGGGGAAAAAAGAGCTTTTATAGCAAAAAAGAGCGCGGGGGAGGCAGCTACCTGAGAGAAGCGCTCCTGCTATCTACATTTCGGCTTTGCTGTAATCACGGCTTGGTGGGACTCGGCTCATTTTTGGGTGGGAGTAGCATTTGTCAGCGAGGAGCTCGGGTCCTGGGGCGACTGTTTGGAAACCTCCACAAGGAAACGGAGGGGGAGAGGAGAAATGCACGTGGCACACATCGCAGCCTCAAAATCAATATGACATTCTGCCAACGTGGAAGAAATAGACGGCTGGTAGTGTAGTGGTTGGAGCTCTTGCCTTTGGACCCAAAGGTCACAGATTTGAATTTCACCTCTGACTGTAGTACCCTTGAGCAAGGTACTTATGCTAAATTACTCCAAGAAATGACCTAGCTGCATAAAGGGGTAAATAACTGTAATAGGGATTAATGTTTGAAGTTGCTTTGGAGAAAAGCATCAGCTAAATGAAAATTTACCTGGGTTGGTTATGCATGTGATTTATATCTTAAAAAAATAAAGCCGGTGTTTTATATCGTATATAATTCTACCAAGCACTTTGGAGAAAAGTGTCTGCTAAGCGAATAAATGTAAATGCAGTGCATTTAAACCTATCATATCAGTCTGTTTCATTATATTTGATAAATAAAGGCCTCAAGAACACACACACTTTTAGAACCGCTTGTCCCATACAGGGTCACGGGGAACCGGAGCCAACCCGGTAACACAGGGCGTAAGGCCGGAGGGGGAGGGGACACACCCAGGACGGGACACCAGTCTGTCACAAGGCACCCCAAGCAGGACTCGAACCCCAGACCCACGGGAGAACAGGACTGGGGTCCAACCCACTGCACCACCACACCCCCCGACAATATAATATAAAAACATAAATATAATTAACATTTAAAATTAGGAATAATCCTAGAGTAATTAAACCTGTCATCCCAGAATATATCCTTCCCATTTTTTTATTATCACTGATCAATAAAAAACCTCATGAATATGTAAAGACCATTATGCTGGATAAGTATGCCACAGAAATACTGGCAATTTAAATATTCTGACTCCTTAAACTTGGAACTCGGTACAAGGTGGGGACTCTGGTGGAGGTCGGAAAGTAAGACACAAAGTATGAGAGCTAAAAAGTGGAAAGATGTTCCCCTGCATATCACCTGATTTTACATCGGCTTTGAGGTAATATTCTCTCACATCCGGACCTTCGGAACAGTTATACAGCTGTTGATCTTCATTATTGCCTGTAGTTTGTGCCAACTTTTAGAAAACATAACACATATATTCTGCTTTGTCATACATCCACATGCATTATATGGGATTATACAAAGTAACTATCAAAGATTTTCTTGGAGTCTCTGTAACATTTATTTTCAAGAACCACAAACACTGGCTCCTCAACTTACAAACACTACTGGCCCAAAGGCCTGTTCATAAGTTGTTTTTGTTTGTAGCTCTAAAATAACTGTTGCCACAAAGTCACAGTAAAGGTTAATGATACAGATGCAATAATACACACACCCACATTTCCTGAGCCACTTGTCCCATACGGGGTCGCAGGGAACCAGAGCCTACCCGGCAACACAGGGCGGAAGGGACACACCCAGGACGGGACGCCAGTCCGTCACAAGGCACCCCAAGCGGGACTCGAACCCCAGACCCACTGGAGAGCAGGACCCGGTCCAACCCACTGCGCCCCCGCACCCCTCTGCAATAATACATGACCTGATTTATACAGTGACTTTCTTTAAAAAAATACAAATGTGTTGTAAGACCTATTTACTTAATTGCTTATTTATTTAGTATTTTAATTTACATTTGTTCACTTAACTGACTCTTTTCTCCAAAGCAACTTATAATGTTAAGATACTTGCTATCATTTACCCATTTATACAGCTAGGTAATTTACTGAAGTAACTTAGGGAAAGTACCTCACTCCAGTGTACCAGAGGTGGAGGTGGGATTCGAACCTGTGACCTTCAGGTCCAAAGGCAGCTGCGCTAACTTCTACGTTACCTGCTGTCCCGTATTTGAATTTAATTGAAACAGACTAATTTAAAAAGACTCTGAAAATTAAGCCTTGAAAAACAACCGACTTCGCTGATTCTCCTCATAAACAGGTGCGGTGTCGCTCATGTTTGAACACTGACACTTAGAAACAATCTGTAAACACTGTAGAAGTGATGTGAATTAAAGCGGCCCCAGATCGCTCTTCTGTCTGGGTGCACTTTACTGCCACCTGCTGGCTGGGAGTTCACAGCCCACCTGTTTGCTCTGCCGCAGAGAGGAATTTTCTAGTGCAGATAGTAAAGAAAAAGAACTTTGAAAATAAGTACATTTGGAAATGTTTGCAATTCCCAACTCAGCTGCTCGTAACACAAGGAGGGGGTCCACGCCCGCATCGTGTGATTTCAGCACAGACTCCCCACAGGCTGGCTGAGTAAGTGTAATGTACGAAAGCGGGAGGAACCAGGAACAAGCGCTCATTTGGACGCGGCTCCTGCTCTCTGATCACTCACGGATGCACAACGCAATGCATCAAAGTCACGGAGTCGCAGCAGATCTGCACTCTGTAATTGCCTTCTACTGGAGCCCGTTTTACACAATCCACAACTGTAATTATGGGAAGGAAGGCGGGCAAGTGACGCAAAAAGCAAATCACACACTCGCGCGCTCGCGCACACACAGACTCACAAACACATTCCCTTAACATTATCTCCAGTTTTAAAATATAATACCTGTTTACTTGTATAATGTAATACCTATACATGATTAAACCGTTCATTCAGGGACATTATGAGCAGCAGGTAATGTAGATGTTAGAGCTGCTGCTGTTGGGCCCAAAAGTTTCAGGTGTGACTCCTGCCTGCTAGAGATGCTGGTTTATTTCTTTTGTTTTTTCTTTAGTTTTCATTTCAGCTTATTTATTTAGCCAATGCTTTCCTCCAAAGCAATTTACAGTGTTAAGATACTTACAATTACACACACACACACACACATTTTCAGAACCGCTTGTCCCATACGGGGTCACGGGGAACCGGAGCCTACCCGGGAACACAGGCCTTACTTACAATTATTTACCCATTTATACAGCTAGGTAGTTTTACTGGAACAATTTAGGGTAAATACCTTGCTCAAGGGTACTGGCTTCATGGGGATTTTATGTTCTTATGATAAATTCAGTCACTGGCCCAGCCCAGCAAAACACAATGCAAGCCCATGTTCTGGTTTTACAACACACACTAGAGAGGACAGTTACTCCGGAGGGCAGATACCACTGTCACCAAACCAAAGCCCAGGCTGCTGCTGTTTTGATATCCTAAAGACTTACTCATGAGAAAAGTATATTATAATACAGGATTTCATGTCCATCCATCCATCCATCCATCCATCCATCCATCCATCCATTAGCAATAACTGCTTTTCCACTGCATGGCTCTGGTGATCCAGAGCCTTTTCTGGTTGCAGGGGACTCCCTGGAGAGGATGCCCATCCACGAAAGGACAACGACACACACTCAGTTACTCACGCACTGACACACTACGACCAATTTAGAGTCACCAAATCAGCCGAAACACATCTTTGGACTGCGGGAGGAAACCAGAGCACCCGGAGGGAACCCATATGAACACGAAGAGAACGTGCAAGCCGAGTCTGATTCAAACGCATTCTTGAATCCCCAGCCCAGGAGTTGTGAGGCACCAGCATGACCAGTTACCTGCCGAGTTTATTCCAAGGGTCCTGCAAAACATGTACAAGTGTTCCATGGCATTTTAGGGATAATATCACAGGAGTTAGTGATATTACTGTTTGAGTGGTTGAACAAGGCTGGGATGGAAAGCACGGTATTCCTGCTATTCCTACTGTTCGAGGGCCACCACCTTCAGCACGATGCTCCTTATACAAAACCAAAGAAGCAAAAAGAAGCTAGAGAATTTCAGCTTTACTGGACGCTCTGATCACTTTGTATTTCTCCAAACTTTGACAAGGCAACCTCGGGATTACTGCAGACCGGATGCAGGAGTGTTACTGCGCTTAATAAGCTTTCTTAATCCTATTTACCTGACACAATCTTGATAACGACCAGGAAGTATTAAATACGTTCCACCTCAGCAATACATTAGTCATCAAATCAGCCACTGGCAACAACAAACCCCACTGCATCTTTCTCCTCTCTCTCTCTTTCACACACACACACACATACACACAGAGACAAAAAAGCCTTTGCCTCCAGTATCATCTCCGTTCAGTGAGTTTTTCCATTATCTCTTCCTGGAACTTGTTGTTAGGAAGTTCACCGGCCAACTTGTCATCTCTGCAGCTTCCTTCAGACTGTATGATTGATGGACCTGATTTCTCTCATTAGGCCTGCCAAGCAGAGGAAAAAAAAAAAAAAAAAAAACAGACTCTCGGTTTCTATCGGTTCCTCTAAAGTGCAGTGAATTGTTTCTGAACAAGAAAGGGGGAGGGGGTGGAGGAGGGGAAAAAAAAAAAAAAATACGCGGTGACATTTGTCTCACTAAGTTGGCGGGTGGTGAAAAGAACCAAAAAACTTTCTTTTATGAGCCCTCAGGACTCCTGGTTCTTCAAGTCCAGTCATTTAGAGGCACTGGTCTGCACCCGCTGCTGCCTTCTCTGTGACATCTGAGAGACCCCCAGCCCACCTGACCACCAATTAGACTGTACTGCCGAGCCAGGGAGAGATCCTCCTCCCCGTACGATGACCTTCATCTGCCCACTCTATGTGCCTAGGCCATCAGACTAGACATTCATGGGCACCGCTGCCTGTCTGGTGTTAGCTGTCATCCTCCCTGTTCCACGACACTCATCAACCCTTTGCCGAGGTCTCCTCGCGTATCTCAACCTGCTGCTGGCTCTTACAATGACTCTTTGCTCTTACTTTTGATAAGTGTCTACACAACCTTACCGCTGCTCTCCTCTGTCGCTGCACCCAAACACCTTTCTTCAAGCTGGGAACAAGGGGGTCAAAACCCTGACGCTGAAATCGGTGCAGACTTTTTGTCAGACATCTTGGGTCTTTCTTGTAACCAGAAAAAGCAAGAAGACTGAAGAAGCTGGGAGATGTTACACTTTGATCTTAGCCAAAAGGTTGAGACATGAGGCATGTTGAAATTCTTGAGAGCGTTCCTGCCACGATTTGTCCCCCGTGGCTGCGAGGGGAAGGGCGTCCATCCCAAGAGCGACGGGACATTCCTCCGTGGTCGGTGTTGTTCTGGCGCGGGAGCCAGGATGGGGGGGGGTGGGCAGAATTCAGTGCCCCGCTCAGAGACAGCCTCTCGAAGACCTGTCAGATTCGGTGGAGGCGCAGGCTTTTGACTTGCCCCGCCATTGCGCTGAAAGCCTCCTCGGCCGTGCCACCGGCCATATTAGCATGCAAAGCACATTCGCTGCGGTACGATAAGTATGTTCCGGAAGGATTCCGACTACACATATGCATAAATCATTCCCCTTCCAGCAACCCCGTTTAATTGGGCTTAATGTTTCGCCATTAACAGTGTTTTAGCATTTTTTTCCCTTCCCAAATTGCCTTGTATTAGCTTCTCTGCTTTAGCATGTTTGCGTTGGCTTCGAGGCAACGAACAAGCTGCTCGCACCAGCAAAACCGTCAAACATCCGCCTAGCGATGGAAAGCTGACTCTTCCAACTTTCGGCACGCTCCTCTAAATAATCCACCGGAGGAGACTCGAGAGCCGGGCGATCAACATCGGTTTACCGGCCCTGAGCGAGGATTAAAACCCATTAGCGACGGTGGGAAAGCAAGGAAACGCATAAACACCGCGTCCATTAGCGACGGCTGCAGCAGCTGACTGTAGCGTTCGGATTTCGCGGCGACGGCGGGGAGGTCATCCCCGAGCGTCGCAAAAACACCGCGAAGGCACATTTCACGCCTTGCTGTGACAGACCAAAATCTCTATGAAAACAGAAATATATGCAAGTCGTAACTGGGACAATATTCCGTCACACGTGTTTATGCGTAAACATTCGTAATTATCGCATTCGGCGCTGGTCCGCGGGATGACAGCGTGCCGCACTTCTAACGGTGACAGGGACACGATAGCACGTTTGTAAAACAGATTTCACGGATGTGACGGAGGTTTCTAGTGAAAGGGAAACTTATTTTAAACACGTATTAAACGTCCTTGGGTGTGGACAAGAACGGTGCCTTAGCAGGCATTAGCAGCGGAATGAACTGTAATAAAAGACTGAGTGTATTAAAAAGAAGAGGGTTTTACTTCATTAGCACAGACTGGCTGAATAGGGACTTTCTTGGAGATCCCGTAAAGTCCGAATTTCCACGGCAGGTCGTCGGCAGGAGCGTTGACACATCCGAACGGAAGCGACTTCGCTGGGCCTGTCTTGACGCCTTCCGAGGCCTTGATGAGAGGACGCGGAAAATACCGGAACACACGGTGTCCGGTTCCTCTGAGCAGACCCGCCCGATTTGACGGAACAGTTTTCCGAGCGGCGCCGGAGGAGAAGGAGCGATGCGGACCGTTCCGATTCATTCGTTCCCCCCCGCTGTGGGTGGCCGCGAGGCTCCGTCTCTGTCTCTCAGACAGACTGCCTCTCGGCGCATCATCAAATACCCCACATTAGCGGTGTGCCGCCTTCTCGGGCCGTGAGACCCGCTGGCTGACTCACCGGGTCTTTTAAAGTCGCTCATTATGCTTGCGTGTGATACGCAAAGTTTGTCATCCTGGAGAAATATGGAGGAAAACAGCTCCGCATCATGGCAGACCTTGAGCCTTAAAGGCAGAATCGTCTTCGCTGGGGGTACGAGGCTCACATGATGCTTTCATGCAAAGGAAATCAAAACATTTATTTATTCAGTTGGATATTTTACGGAAGATATTCGCAGCGAGGACCCTCGTCGAGGGTGCGACAGCAAGGCCTCTTGCGGTTCTTTAGCCATAATAAACTCGCTTATATTCACCAAAGCTGCAATATTGATTAGATATTGAGTGGGGCAGCGATTAGAACTGTCACGTTGCAATCCAGGTACGAATCCTGCAGTGATACCTTTCATCGATGTTTTCACCCTGAATTACACCAGTACCCAGTAGTTCCAAGGAATAAATGGCTGTAAGGAGTGAGTAGTCAGAAAATTATCGAACAGCACACTGACACACACACCTCTTCTTTGATGAAGTTTATAGGTGACACACTGGACACTGAATACTCCTAACATCCGTCGTGTCGCTGTGTTTTGCACACATTCCTTCTGTCAACGTTCGTCTCGTGAGCATAAAACTACATCGTTCGTGGGTAACGCAGCGGATCAGCGGGTAGTGCTGGTGCCTCATGGCTCCTGCACTGTGGGTTTGGATGTGGATGGGATCCGGCTCCCTTGGTGTGGAATTTGTAAGTGTCCCTCATGTTTGCACAGATTTCCCCCCGTTGCTCTGGTTTCCTCCCACAGCACAAAGATATGTTTCAGATGAATCGGTCATTCAAAATTTTTCTTAGCGGGCGTGTGTGTATGTGCGAGCGTACAAACGTGTGCGACTGCCCTGCAGCGGACTGGCGCCTCTTCCAGGGCGTGGTCGGCCTCTGGACCACAGCTACGCATACACACTGGACAAGAGCTTGTTAATAATGTATGAACGGAGGCTCGTTCTAGACGCAGACCAGTATGTAGCGCGAAAGCATTCATTTTAAGCAGGTCTTCTTTCAATTCATTAATACATCTGTCCGCATCTATATTTCATGACCGACTTGCATGGCTGTGGGGCTCGTAAACATCTTCTCACATCACGCTCGTGCGCTTTTATTTTGTTGCCCGTGGCAAACCAGCTCCCTTCTTTGAACCCGATAGCCCAACCCCGCTGCTCTCCATTCCTTCCCGCCGCAGAGGAGAGATGTGCTCCTCAAACTCCCAGATGCGACCGTGTCGATTTCTGGGTCAATTTCTGCTTCTCTCTTCTCTTCACACTGTTTTCTAGGTTCGGTCATGACTGATGGGACCGAAAGGGGCCCCGAACAGTTCAGCCCGGGGCACCCGTCGACCCGCTGACTTTGTCTTTCCGGTTCCCTCGGGTTTCATCCCTCTTTTTCACCGCTCTGTTCATTACTGCAGGTTTCCGCCACTCCCCTCTTCCATCTCCAGTTGCACTGCTTCCCGCACACTCTCCCTCCACACCTCCACCACATCCTTTGAGTCGGACCATGGTAAACCCCTCACTTGACATGCATTCCGTGCAGAACCCTTGATGTTTTCTTCTTTGCATCGTTTGCTTTTCTCCCAGAGCAAAAATAATACCCGATGTACAACTATATCTGAAGCCTCCTGAAATAATGGCGCCGCTCTCTGAGATATCGGCCGTGTTCGCCAACGCGACGACAGCAGCTCCGATAAGAAAGGAGCTGATACGCGAAGCGCACCGCAAACCGAGCTCGGGAGCACGTGTCCGATTATCTTCGAGGTGAAGCTCTCGAAGGCGAAGACCGGGGTACGGATGAGCGGAAATGAACAGAAGCGCATAAATAAGCACCGCGGTTTGTCCGCTGCGAGAGCAGCGCTGGAGCGGAGCCCCGCAATCCCGCCGATCCCAAATGCCCCGCCAGCGAATACCCAGTGTCTCGCTCAACCGGCTCCTGGGCCTTGAACTCGGAAACTGGCGACTCTCCCCGTGGTAAACACAGTCCCGCACCGCGGGCGCGCCATCGAGATCGAACGGCGTTCACCGTCCACCGCCGCATCACCGTGTAACACCCTGCTCTCTTCACCAGGTGGTGCAATAAGCCCAGAGAAAAATCACGATCCAACTGGAAGCCATGTTTGTAACGGAGAGAAAAATTCGGAGCAGAACCACTAAAAGTGTAAAACCCAACGGGAACGTGTCACGGGGGGTACGGGATGCATGTTTCGGGGCGATAGATTACCGGTAAACAGTAGCCCAGAGCTGTGGCTGCTGCCCATCGCTTTTGGAGCATGAAGATATTTTGTTTCCTGGGAGGCCTTAGTGCATATAAATGCATATGAAATCCTAAACCATGTAAATCACTGACTGGAAGAGCCCCTTGAAGCTCAGCTCAGACAAGTACGTATCACACCGACTGGCCCTTCGCCGGGGGTCCTGTCTAGACTAGTGAAGTGCGTGGATATTGACAGTGTGGAGCAAGGCCACGCTGGCAGATGTTTGGCGCGTGTACTCGCCGGTCACGGATGGACTCGATGCCTGCGGGACCGCGGGATACGGTCCAAGTTCCCGGCGAAGTTCTCCAACGCCAAGGGCACGTTCGTCGTCGAAAGTACCCTCCCTCCGGGACGGTCCAGCTTCCAATGTCACGACTCCCCTTGTCCATTGACCCATGGCTGTTTAGACTCACAACTATATTGGACAAAGTGCAATCGATACACCGCGCGCCGTGTTTATCCTGCTGGGATTGGTCTGGGGGGGGGGTTGCGTGAACTGTGTGTCAGAGTGGTCCGTTTCCGTAACAACCGCGACGAGGTGACCTGGATACCACAACCCGGAGGGCATCTATTAAACTCCAGGCACTTTGACTTCCGTTGACAGGATGATTATAGATACGGGACACAAAATGTGATCACTATTATGTGTCGTGATTTTATTTTATTTTTTTTTTGTTGTCCTGTGTTGATTTTTTTTTTTTTTCTTTCTGTATGGGCACAGCAGTTAGGTTCAAATGTATTATATTTCATATTCGCATTTCATCGTAACTTTCCTGATGCAAAACGAAAGAAAAAAAAAGAAAAAAAAAAACCTTCAGTGCTGTTTGACAGAGGAATTAATAAAATAAAGAGTATGAAAAAGAGACTGGACTTTCTAAAGGCAGGTTCATTTCTCTTTGATTTATTTGCCCTCATTTACAGCGATGTTTATAACATGAGTCAAATCTGAAGTGTGTGATCCCACTTTGATTATTATTATTAATCTTTATTTATCTGACACCTTTCCCAAGGTGATTTACAATGTTTAATCAACTTTACAATGAATTTATACGGCAGGCTAATTTTGACTCTATCGCTTGTTTTCAGGGGTGTGGCACACTGGCTCAGCAGGTAGTGCTGGTGCCTCACAGTATCAGTCGACGTGGCGTTTGCACGTTGTTCGCGTGTTCCATAAGACATGGATTGGTGCCTCTAAAGTGTCCGCAGTGTGTGTGTGTGAGTAAAGCGTGTGTTAAATTGCTCTGGTGTAGAAGTGGGCGAATGATAGTAGGTGAGTTCAAAGCAGTGTATCCAGCACTATAAGCCACTTTGGATAAAGGCATCATGTAAATACTAGTTAATAATATTTTCAATTCAGGGTATGCACTTTAGTCAAGGATAATACAGCAGCAGTGGGATTTGAACCAAGAACCATCAGATTCCAAGGTCACAACCCCTGCCAGCCACTGCCCTAATTACACACATAAAGCACACATCCATAAATAATTGAAAGCGTACCCTGAAAAGAAAAGAAAAAAAAGAAAAAACTCGGGACCTGTTGTTTCATTCTCCAAGTGATATACAATTTGAAAGGCATAAAAAAAAAAAAAAAACTCTGCTGCAAACATGATTTAAGATTCCGCTTCCATAAACCCGCTTAATGATTTCTGCCTTCCAATCTCAAATTAATTTCCTGAGGGTTAACCCTTAGCCCTGTGACATTAAGAGTTCAAAAAACACTCAACGCACACCCTTTGAAATGAAAGTGTACCAAAGGGTGGAAATTGAATAAAGTGAAAGATATTTAAATTCATAGACGGACAAAGTCCTGGCTCACCTTGTCCCCCCCCCCCCCCCATCCCCGCCATTGTGTACTTTATTTATAGTTTCCAATTAGTCGGCAGATGATTTCTCAGGAAAATTTGGGCGGGCGAGCTAGCCGGGCATCATGTTTCATCTGCGGGAAGTTTGAAGGAAAAATGTCAGAGGGTTCGCCAGTTATTTTTTTTAATTTCCACAGCTTGTCCTGATATTTCTCCTGCTTCTGACAAGGTCAGTGGACGTAGATGGGCTCTTCTCCAGGGAATCGCCCCCTCCCTGTAAACAATGCCCCAGTGGTTATAGACCTTTCCAACCTGATCTTGAGGGAGATGGAAGAAAAAGCCCCAAGAGCAGCACCATGATGCAGAGCATTTCATTTTACATTGTGACCAACAGGTGGCATAGCGGCTAGAGCCATGCCTTGACAATCCAAGAAATAAACATTGAATGCACACCCTTCCTTCAGTGCCCTTAAGCAAGATACTTATCCCAAAATCATAGAGAAAAAATAACCCTGCTGTATAAATTGGTAAATCGTAATAAGTAACTTAGTTTGCAAACCTGATACTGCAAGTCACACTGGAGAAACATGAGAATTAAATAAGTGTTAAGTAGGCAGCAGGTGGTCCAGTGTTTATAAGTGTAAATCTGGAAGCCAGAGACAGTTGGTTCAGCAACTTCTACCAGTTATGAAGGATGAAACTGAAAGAATATGTATTTTATATTGTGGAAAATGTTGCAGCTATAGAATAAAAATAAGAAAATGTATAAAAAAAAAAATACATGGGTACTGGTCGAAACCCGCTTGGTGGTCCCACGCACAAAAGGCTCAAAAGCAAAAGCACAAGGTTCTTGGTTCTGGCTCCGATGTGGTGGAACGACCTCCCCCTCTCGCTCAGAACTGCTGAATCTCTGTCTACATTTAAAAAGGGTCTCAAAACTCAACTCTTTCGAACTCACTTCTCCCATGATTTCCGAAGTACATGTAACGTGTAAATGTTCATGCTCTATAACTTTGAGATCATAACCGTTGAAAAATGGATAAACCTTCATGCAGCTACTGGGGTAATGTAAATGTTTAATAAAAAAAATATTAAGAATGTGATTAGGAATTGTTGATATTTGGATAAAGTTTTATGCAGCTACTCATGTGATGAACATTGGTTCATATGGTGAAAAGAAGTAAACTAACTGTACTTAAGAATCATGCATCTGCATCTAAGTGTCTCTCTTTCTGCTAATGTAATGAACACATTGTATCTTCTATGAGATGTACGTCGCTTTGGAGAAAAGCGTCTGCTAAATGAATAAATGTTAATGTAATTTTTTTGGTAATTATTTCCGGAAGAACAAGGGTTAAGGTGGAATACACCGTGGTGAGAATATCGGTCTATTATGCATGCGTTTTCTCGGACTCGCATGCAGATATCAGGCACTTCAGAGCGAACAGATCACCTGAGTTTTGAGGACACCTGAGGCCCGGATGGCGTCCAGACAAACACAGAAATAAAAGAGCACAGAAACAGGGCTGGGGCTCGATTCGAACCAGCAGCCCCGGAGGAGTAGATTTAACATATTTATGCCGCAGCTCTTAAATTGTTTATCTGAAAGTCAAAGCTCTTCGTGGCAAACGGGAGCATGTATAGAACCACAGGAACAAAGACCCCCGACAACAAAGACCCACGACAACAAAGACCCCCGACAACAGAGACCTATGTCTAGAGGCCAAGCCAAGTCAGGCCAAGCCGGTGGAGTTTAAAAACAGGCTGTGATCAGCAGACAAAAACTGATGGGTCCATTTAGAGTTCTCCGAGACACAAGTGCATGTCCCTCCGATCGTTGGAAGCTCTTCCTGCACTAGTAGCTGCGCTTGAGTGACAGCAAAGCAGATGCACTCTGGCAGACCCCGGACTCCAATGCTCCGTAGCAGAGCAACATTTTTCATACTCTGGTAGCCACCCGGGCTGATTCTTACCCTATTGCTACTAGAGAAGCGAACGCGGCGTTTGCCTCATATTAACATGGAAAGCGATGCACTTCTCGCAGCTTTCAGGCGTTCTCGCCTTCGCACCGTCGGGGGAAAATGTTGTCCTCCTTGGTTTTGTGCGCGGATCCGAGCAATTACCAGCCTCTTTTGTGCGCTTAAAAATCAATAGCCGCAGTCATTTTCGCAGGGCTCGGATGCGACGGAGCCGGAGTACGTGTCAGCAGGGAGGGAATTATGTGTTCAATCAGTTAATTGATTCTCCGGTTGCTGTAACGGGGTTTCAATCAGTGCTCGAGAGCCGCCGTTGATAACAAGTGTGTGTCTGCGTGCGTGTGTGTGTGTTTGTGTGTGTGTGTTTGTGTGCAGCGGGGGGCAGGATTAAGAAGTCAGTGTCTCAGGACTCCCCGAACACTTTGCTTTCTGCCAGAAACTCCTCATGGAGGCCTGGGAAGGTGTTGGCCGGGATCCCCCCTGGGGGGAGGCCAGACATCTGATATTGACATCTGATGGGTTTGCCTGGGAAAGAACCCCCACCACCCCCCCCAAACATGTTTTTTTCCAGGGTCTGGGATTTTTCTCTGCATCGCACTCCCCCCTCCCCACCCGACTCCTGCTTGACGGATCGCGCCTGAGAGCGGCAACGGCGAACAAACACCCATGGGGGTTCGTGGGCCTATCCGTCAGAGAGGGGGCTGCCCCATCGCCCCCCCCGTTCTGCTTTTTATCAGCCCCGGCGAGTGAGTTCGTGACAGAGGGAGCTGTCGACTGGCTCTCCCCGGCGAGACGTCGCACGACCTGATTGCTACCTACCGCTGGAAACGCGCCGCCGCCGCTCAGAGTTCACTTTTACTCACGGCTTCCTACACACAGCCCCGCCGGCGCGGGTTATAGTCCATGACAAGGGCCATTACGGCTGTCTCTGCCTGTCAGACTGAACTCTTTTTTTCTTAACCGCGATGGTTTCGGAACACCTTACGAATCCACAGTGCGCCGGCTGGGACCGCACAGGTCAATGGCGCAAGGCTAACCAGAAGGTTGCTAGATCGAGACCTAGGAGACCTAGGGTGGCCCTGCTGTAGTGTTTCAGCTTAATACTCGTCCTGAATTGTCCTACTTGAAATATCCGGCTTTAAAATGGAAAGGAAATGTTACTGTGAGAAAAGCCTCAGCCAAGCAACAGGGGAATTAATATAAACAGTCTGACTTTATTGTCTCAAGACAAAATATAATTGTGAGCAGATATTCATGATTAAATATAACAGGTGCAGGCGATGCTTTTAGCATATGCTCCCTGGGTTGAATACTAAGCTATTTACTGTGATTTACCCATTTACAGAGCTGGGGAACTTTTACTGTGTGAGTTCAGGGTAATTGCCCCGATCAAGGGCACTGCAGTAGGTGGTGGGATCGAAACTCAGCACTTCCCTATTGTAAGGCAATGGCTCTAAAAACTATACTCCTAAAATAATATAAAATAAACTTTTAATCTTCATATATCCCTGAACAGTATGGACAGGGGATTTGACAGTATGTGTCTGTTATAGATTTTAACGTCACAGTAATGAATCAAAGAGCGTGAACTCGGATATATTCAGTTTTCCTGCTTTAGGGTTTTTAAAATTCACGTTATTAATAAAATTATATTAATTTTTAAAACATTCGTATTCATTTAAAATCTCACTGTGTGATTGTCGGTCCATTGATTGAAACACCCAAACCCCTTTTCATTTCCCCTTTCAAATGAACTGATAATTCCAGAGGTTCACTTACTTTGGCCACACACAGATGTGTAACACTGGATCATTTTCCTCAACAAATAAATGAACAAGCATAATGTTTTTGTCTCATTTGCTTAATAGGGTTCTCTTTACCTAGCTTTAGGACTTGTTTGAAAATCTGATTGCGTTTTTGGTCATATTTATGCAGAAATAGTGAAAACTGTGAAGGGTTCGCAAACATTGAAGCACCGCTGTAGTTGCAGTGATTTGAAAAAGTTCACGTCCTGTAGCTCCGCCGTGACGTTTCTTTCTTCTCCAGAAGCCTCTCAGCTGGTATTTGGTACAAAAGAGGAACGACACTACATTTATTCATTTAGGTGACGCTTTCCTCGGAAGTGACTTGCAATGTTAAGGTACTTTACGGTTTTTTTACTCATTTACACAGCTGGATAATTTTACTGGATGGGGGGTGCAGTGCCACAGTGGGTTTGGCCTGCGCCTGCTCTCCGGTGGGTCTGGGGTTTGAATCTCACTTGGGGTGCCTTGCACTGGACTGGCATCCCGTCCTGGGTGTTTCCCCTCCCCCTCCATCCTTCCACCATGTGTTGTTGGGTTAGGCCCCGGTTTGCCGTGACCCCGCTTGGGACAAGCGGTTTCAGAGTGCGTGTGTAATTTTACCGGAGCAATTTAAGGTAAGAACCTTGCTCAAGGGTACTACAGCTGGAAGTAGGAATTAAACCTGTGACTTTTGGGTCCAAAGGCAGTAGCTCTAACCACTACACTACCAGCTGTCCTCAAGTACCAGGGTCAACTCCCAGGCACATAACTCTATCTAATATTTCATGCCACACACAGTCATGAGTCATTTTGGCCAGTGAAGACCCAATACACATACGACCGGGTGCAGAGCATCCTTTGACTGAGCGTTTAATCGCAGCACGGTCCACGGCCGCGACCAGCAGCGAGCATCTCTGTGCGCGCGGCCCCGTCCCGCTCATTAATTGAACCCCCTTCCCCTTTAAAAAGCCAAATAATGAAACGGACTCGCAAAAAGCCCTCGGAGCCCAGAAGATCCCTGGCGTGAAAAGTTCAAAAGAAACACACATCAGGTTCAGACACAAGGTCACGTTCAGAGCGAGGAGAGTCAGATCGACCAGAATCTACAGTACGTCATTAATTTAATGCATAAACAGCCCGTCCAGGACAACATTTAGATCAGACGTGGACCTTCTGGAACATTCTGCACTCGAAGGCAAATGTCTTAAAAGGTCAGTTCGCCTTGCATGAATCGGGGTGGCGCAATTCCTTGAGGGCGCGTTGGAACATTGTCTAAAATACAGAAATAGATCGGAGTCGCGTCGCATGAAATGCGTAAGAGCGCAGACACGGGCCCTTAGCACGTCAGGAAAAAATGCATAATTATTATAAATTACATCAGGAAACAGCAGCGTGGTGAATATTGTCATCGCAGAGGAGTACCGGGTTGGCTTTAGGCAACAACCGAGAGACATCAATTAACATGTAAATTAACAAGGGTCAATAAGGGTAAAAACATGGTCCGACATGCACGGTGCCCAAAGCTTTTACTCCGAGTTCTTTATTTTTCTATTTTTATCATATACTAAATATAATTTCCAGCAAACAGGCTCGCTCTCCATTGATTAACACCGACACCCATGTATTTAATGCCCAGAAAGACATACAGGAAAAGCTTCAGATTAAAGGTCAACCAGCCTCATTTGCACCCATCGCCTTTGTGTGTAATGTATGCGAAGCAAGTCGGAGCAGCAGCTGCTGTTTCGAACGCGGTACCTCTGAAAGCAATGTTCCACATTCTATTTACATTTAATTACTTAGCAGACGGTTTTCTCCAAAGCAACTTCCAACAAACTCTATGTAGTGTTATGAGCCCACACACCTTATTCATCATGGTGACTTACACTGCTAGATACACCACTTACACTGAGTCACTCATCCATACATCAGTGGAACACACTCTCTCTCTCTGGCACTCGCACACTATGGGTGAACCTGAACAGCATGTCTTTGGAGTGTGGGAGGAAACCAGAGCACCCCGAGGAAACCCCTGCAGACAACATGCAGACTCCACACGGACCGAGCAGGAATCGAACCCATGTCCTCTTGCACCACCCAGGCGCCACCATGCCGCCCCGATTTTATTATATGTCCTCTTCACGAATTTAAATTGCATCGGTTACACCGCCATTACAGTTACGTGCGGACCGAGAGGCCGAACGGCGGATCGTCTACACCTTTTCCAACAGTTCTGCTCCAAATGAAGTTCGAAAATAAAAGGTCACCTGAGAAGAGGAGTCAGACACTTCCCGTCACATTATGAGAAAAGGCCAGAACAGCCGCGGACGGACGACGTGAGCAGTTATTTTACCCTGAACTGTCCCTGCCTCCGCGCGTACAACACTGTTATTAAACCAGGAACCCATGAATAATTCATATCTGCTTTCGTTTTTTTCCCCCACGTCCTTACATCCTTCCGCAGCCTTAGGAGAAGCTCCTCAAAGCCA
This sequence comes from Scleropages formosus, assembly GCF_900964775.1. Lineage (NCBI taxonomy): Eukaryota > Metazoa > Chordata > Actinopteri > Osteoglossiformes > Osteoglossidae > Scleropages > Scleropages formosus. Next base: position 21,566,795 of record NC_041819.1, on the reverse strand, counting down.
CCCTCCCTCTGTCCATCCAGCTTGAGCACATTTACATTTCTTATTACCTTTCCTGCATTTGGAAACACTAAATTTACATCACCTTCACCTGTTTGTCCAAAATGACTTACAACATTAAGGCACTTACACTGATTGACCCGTTTGCAGAATTTTTACTGGAGCAATTCGGGGTAAATACCGTGATGAAGGGTCACAGTGACACGGAGCTCAGCCCAGGGCGCACGAGGCAGGCGCCACAGGGGTTTGCGCCCACATCTCGCCGTTGAAAGGGTCGGGGTCCGATCCCACTTGACGAAATATTCCGTTTAACCTCGTGTAAACAGGCAAGGTTTGGATATATTTCCAGGATGCCAAACATGGACTCATTTAAAAGCGCAGAGTGTCTTCAGGACTCAGCATTGTAGCAGGTGCAGTTTGGACGATACACCGAAAACCAGATGTCCTCTAGCGTGGACAAAAATGAATGGCTTCGTCTCAGGAAGATAAATGGGTAAATCACTGTAAGTATCTTAGTGAAAAAATGTTGCAGATTGCTTTGGAGAAGTTAAGAGTTCTCCGGATAAATGAATAATAATAACACATGAGGTGAGGAAAAGTTCCCTACACACACACACACACACACTTACACTCACAGCAGTGATTTGACAGTGCAGGGTAGTCAGAGTACTACAGGAGAGCCCAGCAAACACAGGGACACCATGCAGAGTGAGCTGTAATCCACTCGGGTCTGGACCAAATGGAGCTCTGGAGCTGTGAACTGCAGCAGCACACGGTCCTGGTCCGCTAGGATGTCTAAACACGACCGTGTTCGGATGACGCCGTTTTCCGAAATCACCTCCAATACAGCTTAGAGACACAACCCCACAGTAGGAAAGGGTCCATCAGTCAGGGCTACAGATGAGGAGAAAGAAAAATAATAATAAAAAAAAAATAATAATAATAATAATAACATAAATTGTGATTTGAAGATGCAAACAGAGTCTGCCCATCCAAAGATATTCAGGTTCCAGTGGCCTCTCTACACCATACCAAGGAATAAAATCATCTCAACGTGTGTGTGTGTGTGTGTGTGTGTGTGTGTGTGTGTGGGACAAAGATAGAGACATTCCAGCTCTTTAAAGAATCAGTGAACTCAGCACTGAGAGGGAAGACCTCATTAGGACAGTTAAGCAAATGATGACTTCAGTCAAGTGCTTTAGGCCTCAGGTAAACCAGAACCCTACACACACTGTCCCCCCTCCCCACATACACACTTCTGCTCCGTGAAGCTCAGAGTCGGGGGAAGGGGTCTACTTCCTCTGCTAGGGGGCTGAAGCCCTGCAGGTCTTAGAGAACACTGCCAAAAATAATTAGCTGAAAAAATCTATCATGCGTAAGCAAAGGATAAATACAATAAATCAATAAAACCGGAGGGGCTGTGCTGGTGCAGTGGGTTGGACCGGGTTGGACCGGGTTGGACCGGGTCCTGCTCTCCAGTGGGTCTGGGGTTCGAGTCCCCCTTGGGGTGCCTTGCGACGGACTGGCGTCCCGTCCCGGGTGCGTCTCCTCCCCCTCTGGCCTTACACCCTGAGTTGCCGGGTTGGGATCCGGTTCCCTGCGACCCCGTATGGGACAAGCGGTTCAGAAAACGTGCGCGTGAATAAAACTGCATTTGATTTGCTCAGTTATCGGACACTTCCCTCCGGAGCAACTTACAACAAAAAGCTTCTTACAGTGACCTACCTATCGAGAGAGCAGGGTAATTTTTACTGTACCAGTTTTGGGGAAGTACTTGTAGCAGGAGGGAGGGTTCTTAACATGGACCCTTCGATCCCACTGTTGTGTTGTTTTCTGAGATGTACGTCGCTTTGGAGAAAAGCATCTCCTAAATGAATAAAGGTAAATCTAAGAGGATTATACCATGCTGAAATCACGGGCTGTTTGTTTTATGAGTGTTTTACAGTGTTTTAGTGGGTGTTCAGAAAATCAGCTGGGGTTTGTGGATGGACTGGAAACATATTGTTATTCTTCTCATTTGAAATATTAGAAAATCGGCTTTTGGTATCCAAAATTTTGGTATCTCAACAATTTTTAGGAATAAATCAATTCAGTAAATTTATGGATTGCTCCATACATATTACAGACATACACACAGCCCGAAACCGCCTAACCCTAACTCGGCAACACAGGGCACAAAGTTGGAGGGGCTGGGGACGCACCCAGGACGGAACACCAGTCTGTTGCAAGGTACCCCAAGCAGGACTTGAACCCCAGACCCACCTGCGTGCAGGACCCAACCAAGCCCGCTGCGCCACCGCAACGCCCCCGTACGTACATATAACGTATATATGTATAATTTGCCATCGATTGGCATTTTTTTAATGTTTCCCAATCCACTCCAACCCCTATCTCCAAACCCAAATTTACATATGCAAGCACAAAATGCAAAAGAATAAAGACTCCGTCCAAAAGCCAGTTTAATTAAAGCTGGCCGAGTCTCATTTATTTTTTAAAAAAAGGCCACCTCCTCTGGGGCTCCAAAATCTACAAAGTGAAATTGTATACAATATGTTTTTAATTTCCCCAGGGGCCGGAGAACCGCCTGCTTAATGCTGGGAGGCGGTGGGACGGAGGGCAGGAGACCAGGACCGGGACGCACCCGTGGCCTAAGCTCTGCGGGGCTCTGCGGGTCTCTCCGCACCCCGCTGCAGCCCCTCTGCAGCCTCCGCTCCCAAGGGGGACCCTGCTGTTCCGGCCTTGAGCAAGGCTCCCGACCCAAATTATTTCCTGCGCGTCTGGCTTTGTTAAACAGGCAACGTGCAAACTTTGCAAGTAACCTTGGAATTAAAAAGTGCCCACTGAGGACCGCAATAATACAGGACAGGAATAATAGCTGCTATACGGTGCAGCGGACGTGGAGACCAGGGGCACGGCTGAGTTGGGATCACAAGACGGTATGACGTGTTGTGAGCTGCATCTTTGGAGTGAAAGAGATCCCAGCTCCACATGCATAAAATATCAAAATTTAAACGATAGGTCAGGTTCATATATGCCTCCTATGGAAAGGAGCGGTTTCCTCTCACAGTCCAAAGACGTGCTGGTCAGGTTCACCCAAAGTGTGTAAGTGAGAGAGAGAGAGTGTGTTCCACTGATGTATGGATGAGTGACCCAGTGTGAGTAGTGAATCTAGCAGTGTAAGTCTTTGAGGGCTCTGGTTTCCTCCCATAGATGAAATACATGCTGTTCAGGTTCCCCCATAGTGTGTGATTGACAGAGAGTGTGTGTGTTTGTGTGTTCCACTGATGTATGGATGAGTGACCCAGTGTAAGTAGTGTATCTAGCAGTGTAAGTCACCGCGGTGAATAAGGTGCGTGGGCTCATAACACTACATAGAGTTCATTAAAAGTTGCTTTGGAGAAAAGTATCTGCTAAACAAATAAATGTAAATGCAAAAGCAACTTACAATATCAGGTTTACCCACCAAGCTGCTTATAATTTACTCCAACCATATAGAGGGCTGGGTGATTTTTTTTTACTATATTTATTCAAGGCAAGTACCCTGTTCAAAGGTACATCCAAGGAGCAGGGATCTGAACCCCACTGATTGTAACCACTGCACCACCTGTTGCCCCAAAATTTGCTGCTGAAAAAAATACTCTGGGATGGACTGGCACCCATCCAGGGTGTATCTGGGAGGCCTTGCACCCAGGATATCCCAGGATAGGCTCTGGAGCTCCGTGACCCTGACCAGAACATACAGTTGGTGAGCAAGGAACCAGTGAATGATGTAGAAGAGCACAGAAGAACCCTTTTAATCATCGATAATAAATTCAGGCATCATCCCCCAGTGACTTAAAACACTCTTGGCTGCCTGGATATATTTTGCACACTTCCAGCCTTCTTCTGCATGCAGAGGTTTTGATTTCGTTGGTTCATATCACATCTCACTCTTATCAATGGCTCGTAACTTTTGGGCACTTCAGCTGCTCAAGCTGTTTGCTGACCAGCAGGTTTAAAAGTGCACATCAGCAAGTTTGTTAGAGAGCCACAGATAGCTCATTTAGAGGAATAAATTAATAAAGAGCTACCAAGTAAATATAGGGCTTAATATTAAATATTACTGATCAATACAGTCGCTCTAAAATGACTGTAACAGTATTTATTTTATAGTAAAATTCCCCAGGCCCCTCAGCAATTTCTGAATCAAGCATTTGCCTTTTATTTATGCCCTTAAACTGAGATGCATCGTGCAGTTCGGGATGCAGAAATGTTGAAACCGTTAACATTTAACCCTTTCCAGGCAGACGTTGCAAATTAGCGTCAGCTGGTAATATTTTTTTATTAATTATAACTGCCAGTATTAATTTCACCCTGAGAGGGTTAAAGTCACTTTCCGCATTATGACCTTTTACATTATATTTATATTAACTGTTAAATATATTAAAAATTAAAAATGTCTACAACTAATTGTGTATGCAGCTACTTGTGTACTATATGCCAGTGGTATTAGACTAATAAACCTCGGTTGTGTGGCTGCATCGCTTGCCGGTGAAAAGCATTTCTGTTCACACTGAGTTTTACTTCGCTTCAGAGGAAACTGTTCAATGAATAAATATAAACATCTCTTGACTGATGAACACTCAAAACTCAGACAAAAAAACACCAAACACAAACTATGGACACCGTGGAAACGAGTTGAATTAAGAAGGTCCCATGTCTGGGTGCATTTTACTGCCATCTATTGGCCTAGAAGGGAAACACCATTTATGTTTGCTTCTCTAAAAGCAGTTTTAAAAAACAGAAAGCAAAGACTGTTGGAAATGTTCACACACACACACACACAATGCCTATAACTGCTTGCCCCGAACGGGGTCGCGGCGAACCTGAGCCTAACCTGGCAACACAGGGCATAGGGCTGAAGGGAGTGGGGACACACCCTGGACGGGACACCAGGCCGTCGCAAGGCACCCCAAGCAGGACTCGAACCCCGGACCCACTACAGAGGAGGCCCCGGCCAAACCCGCTGCGCCCCCGCGTCCCTGCATCCCTCTGAAAACGTTCACAACTTTGAAAATTAGCACCTTAACTGTCTATATCATGAAGGGTCAGTCCACGGCCCAATCGAGGGCATCTCGTTCGCTCCAACTGGTTCTTACTTGCTGTGTTGCCCTGGCCTCTGTGCTTTTTGTTTTGCCACAACTTCCTCTAACTGGGTGCGCACAAGTCGCTGTTCACACGCAAAACACACACCGCCTGTCAGGGCTTTGCAAATAAACAAACAAACAAACAAACAAACAAGCCGCATGTCACACAGTACTCCTAACGTGCCTTGTTAGTCTTCGCTCTCTCTGTTCTTCCGCAGAGCCATCGGCGCCGGTGCCACGCTGGGTCTCGCTCCCCGCACGTCACCGAGACCCCCCCACGTGATCATCCCCCTTCCCACCCGCCGCGTTCACAGGTGTACGCGACTCCAGCCGGAGAGTGACACGGATGCGTCTGCCAATCTCTCGCCGCACTCGTCTTGTCACCATGGTGACGACGACAACAACGGCGGCGGATTTTACGCACGCGGCGTGCCGCTGATACTTCCCTGACGCAGCGGGCGACGTGCGTCACTAATGCTCTCGCACATTTACTTTTGTGCGCCGACAAAAGAAAGGCCAGACCGCTGCTTTGAGCGAAGCGGGTCCCGAAACGAAATGCGTCTGTTAAAATTCATCTGCGGGTGGGAAAGGAGTCACTTTGGCAGCAGGGTGGGGGGGGGCAAATCAGTTTTCAAAAAATGACTTTTATGAGAAAAACAATCATGCGACGGTGCAGTGAGCGGAATGCAAATCGGAGACTTTGATCGAGGCCGCCACGCGGGGATCTCTGCTGGAGACCTGATCTCCGGCAGTCCCGCCACTCCAGTGGGAAGGGTGGGTGAGGGAGGGGGGCGTTTAAGGGTGGGGAATATTAATGAAGGCGGAGGCCGGAGCGGACAGACTAACTTAGCGCGCGAGCGTGTAAAGCGGAACCATTTGACACGTCTTTAGGGCTTCGTACGGAGATCCGCCGAGGGCCCGGACGGGTCCCGCCCACCCCGGAAGGGCGGAGCTCCTGGCCCGACCACCGCCAATGGAACTCCTTAAAGGGCTCCTCGAGAACCAGCTCCCACTTCACGCTCGTCGCTCTCCTCCGCTACTCCCCCAGATGGATAAAATGAAAATCAATCGCCTCCTTCCCGCCGTAATGGAAAGGCGATTGCGCTCTCTATCACTCGCCGTTCGGTGACACGGGGCCCGGCCTCGACTCGCCGCTCCTATAATTTGCCCCCAAAACTTCAAAATTTCCTCGCGAGATGTGCTTTGTCATGATTATTCACACGCGGACAGGTTGGTGTGACTGAGTCGAGGCCCCACGAGAAAAGTTTTTCGCAATGATTCGCTGTGAGATGTACGAAGGAGTTCCACAAAAGGGTCATTCAGTATTTTATATAAAATTTTAAATCACTGTTGGACAGGTATAAAGCTATAGGTGTCCACTGCAGGTCAACTGCACATGATGTAAATTCCCAAAATAACCTCAACACAACTTTCCCAGTTTAAAGTCTTCCTGTTTACTCTGTATAAATCATATACACACAGTTTCTGAAAAGCTCGTCCCATACGGGGTCGCAGGGAACCAGAGCCCAACCCGGCAACTCAGGGCGTAGGGCTGGGGGGGGAGGGGACACACCCAGGACGGGACGCCAGTCTGTCGCAAGGCACCCCAAGTGGGACTCGAACCCCAGACCCACTGGAGAGCAGGACCCGGTCCAACCCACTGCGCCACCGCACCCCCTATAAATCATATATACAGTGACATTTATGTGAAAAACATATTATGGGCAAGAGGTTATGAACAATCAGTGGAAAATATGAACATAAAAATTATAAAGAACGTCTTTTTCTTGCGTGGGGGGCACGGTGGGTTGGACCGGGTCCTGCTCTCCAGTGGGTCTGGGGTTCGAGTCCCGCTTCGGGTACCTTGCGGCAGACTGGCGTCCTGTCCTGGGTGTGTCCCCTTCCCCTTCAGCCTTACGCCCTGTGTTGTCGGGTTAGGCTCCAGCTCCCCGCGACCCCGTATGGGACAAGCGGCTCAGAAAGTGTCTGTGTCTGTATTTTTCTCACACCCCCCATTCAGTGTCAGTTTACTGTTTAAGATTTATAAATTCGACAGGAGTAAAAATAAGATTATAAAATCCTATATTTTAAAAAAAAAAATAATGCATGATGTACAGTGGTTAGAAGGACAGTGGCTAAAGGTGCTGCTTCTTCACTCTAAGGTTCTAGGTTCACCTCCCACCTACTAAGTGATTTACTCTGAATTGTTCCAGTAAATACTAACCAAATGGGTAAATCACTGTCAGTTGCTTTGTAGAAAAAGGTAAATTATACCATTATTGTTTTTACCTTGGAGAAAGTGACTCTCACTACATGGTACATTAGAAAGCTGCTCGGTTTATTGCCTGCTGAACTTTCTTAATGATGGCGTGTACTTACTTTTTATTATTTTACTTTATTATCCACAATATTTACTCCCGTTTATTGTGGATTCTGGTGGATTATGTCTTTTATCATATCATCCCATTATATCTTATATAATACTTTATTTGTACTCATTCAGGACATCATCATGAACTCCATGCTGTAGAAAGTGCTAGAAGGGAAGCTCCTCTGTAATGATAAAATTCCACAAGGAGTTACTGGAGGGTAAAAGACCTTGGATGGTTTGTGTTTCGGTGAAAGTACATGAATAAGTTTCAGGCTGTATCAAGAGATGGAACTGAGCCATGTACAGATGCGCTGGACCCACGAAACACACGGATGTGTGAACATCAGTGTGGGAACGTATGCGCTGTGTGTTTATGTACATCACAAACAGTAATAAACCGTTTTAAGACTAGACTGTTGTGTCTCATGACCGAGACTCTAAAGAACCACAACCTCTTTGAAAAAGATCAGATCCAACAGTTAAGCTCAGGGTGTACGCAACCTCACACCTTATATTTCCAGGATAGGCTCCGGACCACCGCGACCCTGCTTTGGACAAGCAACTACTGATAATGATCAGATGAATCAATGCTTCTTTACTGGGGCAGGACCGCATATGAGCCGTAGTGCAGTCTGCACGCGTAATCGCCGTCGCTAAACCCACGGCGGAGCCAATGGCCAACCGAAGGGTGTAACCGCTTCCGTCCAACACTTCTGAAAAGGGAGAAAACTTTACTCTGCGCTCCTCCAGGATTAGAGTCGAGAGCAGAATTACGGCAGCGGCTACACGCTGTGTAAATGCTGGAGATAAAATCCTGGCCCCGGAGACGGCGGAGCCGCTCCCTCCACTGATCTCCACAAACAAAAGGCAGATGTTTCCCTCCATTTATTTATTTATATACCCCCCCCCTCCCCCCGCGCTGCTTTTTTCGGAACACATTTACTCGTATTAAGATGCAGGAGGCAGCCTCTGGTGCGAAGGGGGCAGTTGTACCTTTTTACCACCGATGTTGAAAAATGCCGGCGATAAAGGGTAACAGATGGCACCTTGTCAGCCGGTTTGATGGGACATTTTTTACACGGCCCCCCCCCCCCACCCACATTTTATCTCCTTTTATTTAAGGTGGGTTCTGGAGAAGTGTTTCCAGATTCCCAATATGAAACCCATTTTGTCTTTTGCGGGTAAAAGATACACAAGATTTCTGTTTCCTCAGGGTAAAGAAAAGCTCATGGGGAAAAGTCTTGAGCCTCATGAGTCATCTCCCTTTATGATGACAGGAGCTGAAGCCTCTCACACACACACACACACACACACACACACACACACAGACACAGACAAACCATCACCCTGCATCCCCACATGCATCCCCAGAGAAGATGTGGAGCGTATAGTGGAAAGACCCAGAAGAATGAGGGAAAGCCCTATTGGATAGGGAGGGATTACCATGTCCTTACCGTGTCTATTGATCTGCCTCATCACTAAACCAACACACAGTGGATTATGTGCAGATCGAGGGACACTGGAAAGGAGTGGAGGGACTAATTTGAGGTGACAGTGTTCCAGATAGCAGTGTGTGCCATAACAAAGTTTGATTCATAGGTACACGTGTTTCTCGGGCACAGAACCTCAGGATGATGGGGGCAGCTGGTAGCGTGATGGTCACCCGCAGGTCGCAGGTTCGAGTCCCATCTCAAGCTGCAGTTCCTTCGAGCGATGTGCTTACCCTAGAATTACTCCAGTAAAATTACCCAGCTGTATAAATGATTGTAAGCAGTTTAAAGTTGCAGGATGCATTCGGGCAAAGTGTCAGTTAATGAAAGATTAGAGGTTCTTAACCTTTTCTAGGCCTTAGACCTCTTGAAGAATATGAAGAAAGCTTAGGAGAAATATGGAGAAAATAATGTTCCCAGTTTATTGCACAGAAAATTAACTTCGCATACATTTATGTCAGCGTCGTCATATTTTTAGTTTTTATTCAGTAAGACGGTTTCATTTTCGACACGATTCTACACTTCACGGACCCCCCCCGGACCCCCAACGCTGGATTTGTTTGAATAAGAATTAGTTTTTCTGATGTTGACCCTGTATGTTTTTATCGGCTGTGGATGCGTGTTTTCGACCGATACACTAAAGTAATTTGCTCGCTGTGGTGCGAGACAGACGATGTTCCCGAAAAGGCACAGATGCATCGATAATCTCGCCGAGCTGCACGTTGGCAGCGTCGCAGCACTGACTCCCACCCAGCGATACTCAGAGGCTCCCGCCCCCCAGTTAGCAGCTAATACTGTAGATCTTCACTGCAAATTACAGCAAACGTCTTTGACAGCACGTTGCCTGGATATGTCAGCTTGTCATTCTCCAAATTCTGCCTTCTGCTATTTCTTGGCCCTTTGAGACCATATTGCACAAAAGAAGAAAAAAAAAACACTGGTGGTTTTGTTTTGTCAAACGGGTAAGCAGGCAAACATCTAGACTGGCTCGGGAATTTATGCAGACATTCCTTCTCATGTCAATTAATGTTATACATGTCATTCTTTTTGATAGACTTTTGACTGAGCCCTCGGGGTATTAAATTTGTCATCTGTTATTTAAAATTAAATCAGCCGTGACCCTACATTACTGTGGAAGCTGGAGGGATATTTTATATTCCGGAATCATTACGGAGTGAGCGGCACAGCGAGTACTGCTGGTGCCCTATAGCTCCTGGGCTTTGGGGTTGGCTCCGGGTTCGAATTCCGCTTAGTCTGTGTGAAGTTTGCCTGTTCGCTTGGGTTTCTGACAAAAGGAAAGTGAGTTAAGTGAATTGATGACTCTGAAAATTACCCGTGCGTGCGCATGTGTGGTTTTGCCAGTGGGTGCTGTGTAGCAGGTCTGGGGTTTGACTGCCACTTGGGGCACTTTGTGGCAGACTGGTGTCCTGTCCAGGGTGTATCCCCTCCGCTTTGGGCCTTGCACCCTATGTTACCGGGTTAGGCTCTGGCTTGCCGCGACCCCGCTCAGGACAAGCGGTTGTAGGCACTGGTTGGTTGGTAGTGTGTGTGCATGTGTGTGAGATTGCCAGGTGTCCCAGCCAGGGTGTACCCTGCCTCATGTCCCGTGCTTCTGTCTGGGATAGGCTCTGGACCCGTATTGATGTGCACCGGACAAGCGGTTATTGACAATGGATGAATAATTTGGAAGGGATGTATAATTTCTTTGCATTAACAACTGATAAGGAATACATTTTGAGCTGAAATACACACACATTTTCTTTCAGCACCCCCCACCACCCTCCAGGCCTCCCTTCAATGTCACTTCACTGTTAATATTTCTAAGTACTAGAGGGGCGAAAAGAAGACTATTAAAACCTAATTGTCTCATGAACTGTCTTTCCCGAGTTGCATTAATCGACCGGAGCCCCCCTGCTGCCAGGGAACCGGTTCCATTGTACGCGGCGCGTCCCACTCGGCGCCACTGAGAGGCTTTACAGACGGCGGTCTGTCAGAAACAAAGTGCAACAGGTCTCCAGCGGAGCGCCGAAACAAAGGCGGAACAAAGCGCCCATTGTAACGCCACTTGAAAAAGGCTTTAAAATCATTTAGCTGGTGCTGTCGTAGCGGCGCCGCACGCGGCTCTCCGCCCCGCAACTCAATGTGACATTTCTATCTGCTCTGTTATGATAGCTAGCTGACGAACACCGCAAAGCCCAAAGCTTTTTTTTTACCAGGCCGCAATGGCACCGGCGGTGTGCGATATATTGTTCGCGTTAATATAAATCTTCAAATGCAGCTGAGCTCGAGACTTTTACTCTTCTGTATAAGAGCTAAGCTGGGTCGCTAGCTGATTTAGCTTGTCTAAGCTAAACTGGCGTACAGAGAAAGCCACAAAATGTCCATAAATATTATTAGAGGAAGACGGATTTATAGCAATTCTGACCTCTGACTAAGAAGCCAACGTATGCTAGAAAGACTTGGCACTTTAATGACGCTTCTGTGCAGATTTACAATCCCGGTTCACGTCCCCAAAAAGGACACGTAAGCCTTTAGGTTTGGGACGGCGGTATGCACCCGAGGCCTCGGCCTTTCACCCAAAGATTGAGACAGGTGAGACGGGGAGATCGCATCTGAAGCTCGCCTCCGGGCTGTCCCCTCGGACCCGAGCGGCAGGGATGTCACGGACTACCGCCCCCCCCCCCGGCGCAGCCCTACCCGCCCGCCCTCCCTCCTTCCCGTTTTGTGCCTGAGCGGAGGCAGCCACGTGGACGCTGCGTAAGTGTGCAGCACCAGCAGGGAGGTGCGATAAGGAATACCCCAGGCCTTCGCAGATTAAACCGCTGGATTAAACTCCCCGCTCTGCAGCCACCTTTTCTTCCCCCACCCAATATCTCCCTGACCCACCCCCCCCCCCCCCACCCCACACGCACACTTTTCTCGCCCATATTTGCCACCGTACATTTGTACAAATGTCATGCTGGCGAAATTGCTTTTTAACCCTGCCTTTTTTCCCTTGCTTTTGTAAAGGATTTTTTTTTTTTTTATTGTGTGTGCAGTAGAATGCAAAAAAAAAATAAAATAAATAAAATAAAGCAGAAAACAAAAACAGCTGGCCTTGAGCAAATGCAGACACATTTTTTATTTGACAGATATATTCGTACTTACTGTATCTTCTGCCCCCACTTCGCCAGTGCTTGATGGGACTGCATTTGGTTTTTTTTAAACCTGCTTGTGTATTTTATTTCAGCTGAAAGAAATCTCAAGCAGGGCTCAATAGGGAAGGAGAAGATTGAAGAGGTGACGGAAAAAGGCACAGATTACAATAAAATGACATTTATTTTCACTCTTGTAATCCCACCGCTAATAACTTTGTTTCTGTTGCATATTTCGTGTTCAAAGGAAAAAGGGCGCCGGCAGCATCAATAAATTGCGGCTGTGATAATGCTGTCCTCAGCTGTAATATCTTCAAGCTACACAGCAGAAATGATTTGCGCTTCATTATATATTTATTTTATACTCGGAGGATTGCGGCCGCAGTTGCGTCATGCCGGATCGCCCGCCTAGGCCGGCTTCCATCATGTCCTTGCATGTGTGCAAAAGTTTCATGTCTTTGGGACTGCGGTATGCTAGAGGTGTTTGGATCAGGTCAGCCATACAAAAAATTCATAATTTAACTTATGTATATTACAGATTTCCATATCTCATGTGTTACAATGAATGCATCTTAGCAGCTGCATGTTTACCGAAGCAGCTGTGGGCCAACTGAAAGTCCAGCTCCCTAGACTGTTGATGTTCTACCGATGTGCCGATGCAGACAAAAAGACTTAGGAAATACACTAGGATGGAAAACAGATAGCAATACTATGAAATGGGAGAAAAATGCATAAAACTGCATAAAATGCAAATTACAGCAGCCTTTGCAAAATAACAACTACCGAGAATTATTGAACTGATAAGCTGTTGGTGTCACGTCGAACGCAGGGAACAGAGTCGTCAAACCCGGTTGCTGGTGTTTAGTGAGGCACTGAAACCAAAAGAGGAAGGCAGAGACGAAGTCAGAAACAGGCAGAGGTCACCAATGCGCAGACTTTGGAAATCTCATCGGGGAAAACCAGAGTCAGGGTTCAAGAAACAATCCGAAGGTCAAAAAAGCCAGAAGAGCAGATCCGAAGAGTACAGGGGAGGAACAGGGCGATGGGAAACTGAGCAACCGGGGAACAGGGAGATGAGAAGCACGGCGCAGGTGCGCTCGTCCGGTCCGAGGTCGTGGGCGTGACAGTTTGAATAAACAATGAGCAATTAATGATAAACAAAAGGGATATTCAGTCAGATTCTCAGCCTCAACATCCAAGCCTGTGGTCTGAATGCAGTATAAGTAAAAAAACTGATTACACTTTCTGAAAACTATTTTTTCATAATTGACAACATTCCAAGACTAGGTCATGAGTCTGAGCTGTTCTTCATTTCCCTTTTTCGCAACATAATTCTTCCACAACTTTAAAGTGTATTTTGGGTCATTGCCACGTTGAAGAATGGAGGACTGCCTCACTAGCCATAACCCTGATGGAGCGGCACACCCCTGAAGTATTCTGTGATAGCCGTGGTGATTGAGATTGCCATGGACTTGACATAGCTCAAGAGTTTTGTGACCACCGAAGCAGCCCCACAACATGACACTACCACCTCCATGACAGACAGTGGGAGCCACTCAAGCTAGGTTCAAACACTCACACTCTGTGTCTTACAAACACTTGACAAGTGGAGCAAACTCTTTCATATGTTTACTCATTGATTGACAAGAGTTCCACTCCTGAAATGTCCATTTTGTCAATTTTATCAAGCAATTGCTTTCAAAAAAATGACTGGTACTATATGTCTAAATGTCGGACGTACATTAAGTACAACTAAGCACAGAACGCACTGAATAACACCCATCCTAGTTTGCGAATTTCATTGTTTTATTACAGATCAATTTGTGTTCCATGACTTCAAGGTAAATATGTTGTCATTAATGTTTGTTGCAGACATCATAATATTCTAACTTTTTTTTTAGTTTTTCTCTGTTTAATAATTTTTCTCTGGAAAATACGCCTATATTCCACACTGCGCACTAAAGATTTAAATTAAAAAACATTTTTTGAAATTACTTTTCCATTTTTGCTAATTACTTTTTTTCATTTTACCATAATTTAACAGAAAGGTAAAGGTTTGGCAAATTATATCATTAATAACTGGAAAATTTTCTCATTAATAATTTAGCAGGAGTCCATTAGTATTTAAATTATGCCTACAGTATACTTTATATACACCGAAAATATGTTCCTTTATCTTTTTCCCACTTGATGAATGGCAATTTTTTGGGCATGCGTGTATTCTGTCGAAGGTTAATACCTTCTGTTTGATACGCAGAACATGAAATTGCCTGGCATTATCACGTTCGGGAAATGGCACCGTAGGTTCCTTCTTTAAGGAAATGTACCCCCCACCCCAACCCCTGCAAGACTCCCCCAGACCCCTCAAACACCCCTCCCCTTCATTGGTTGTATTAACATAGGTTCCCTTTGCGGTAGGTAGCTCCGATAAGGGGGCCAACCACTGGACACGCCATGACATTCCATTGATCCAGAAAATTGCTGCAGAGCCAGCCTTGAAATTAGCTGAAATTGCTGAATGAAACAGTGTTATCCCCCCTGTGCCGGCAGGGCCAGCCTAAGCCCCTCCACCTCTAATCCCTGGCTGATTCTAGAACTTGTCACGGGATTGAGCAGGGCACCATGTGACTGACAGGGAGTGTTTGAGTCACTTGTTCAGGCACACACAGGCACAGACATGCACACACAAGCACTTTGGTCTCAAAGGGCACTTAAAGCCAGGTGGCCAAGAACAATAAAAACAAAACAACAGCAAAAATCATCAAGACATAATAATAATCATTACCATTAAAGCAGCACAGTGGCACAGCTGGTGGTGCTGGTAACTCACAGCTCCTTGGCCTGGGGTATCAAGTGTGGGTTTGAATCCAACTCAGTTGATTGGTTTGCATGTCCTCCCCATATTTGCATGGGGTCCCTCCCACAGTCGAAACATATGAGTTGTATTTAAATTACCCATAGGGTGTGAGTGAAGCACGATTGCCCTACAAATAAACTGGTATCCTTTCCTCAGTGTATCCTGCCTCACCTCCAGTGCTTCCAGGATAGACTCTGGACCACCAGGGCCCTGATAAAAGTGGAAAATTACACACACACACACACACACACACACCTCCACCATCTGAAACCGCTTGTCCCATACAGGGTCGCGGGAAGCTGGAGCCTAACCCAGCAACACAGGGCAAAAGGCTAGAGGGGGAGGGGACACACCCAGGATGGGACGCCAGTCCATCACAAGGCACCCCAAGCAGTACTCAAACCCCAGATCCACTGGAGAGCAGGACCCGGTCCAACCCACTGCACCACCACACCACTGCGCCCCCCTTGGAAAATTATACAGTTAAGGAAAAATTAAATGATGTGTGAATGAACAAAGCAATCTACAACCATCATTGCAGATCTTGCTGGAACACAACAGGGTTTCTCCTTTTTCTGACATCCACCACAGAAATCCCCTCCAGAACTGCAAAGGGTGACATCTTGCTCTACAACCATGTGCCTCTATACCTGTTACACCATTGTGTTTGGCGTCCCTTTCCTTCAATCCTGAAAATTCCACGGCATAGTCGAAGTGCTTGCAATTCCAGGCACTGCTGTTTCTTAGGTGGCTAGAGATGATTCCACGTGTAGGAATTCACATGAACTCCAGTTCTGGTTAGTGTCAATGAGGCTTGAGGCTTGAGTGAGCTATTTGAATAGGAAGAACCATGGACTTCAGTTTCCAAGATGTCACATGAGAAGTCTTTTCATTCAGGCCAACCTTTATCTACAACAGGCCACTGTTCACTTAGATATTCCCAGAATAAATGTTTTCTTCAACATGGTGACACAACTGCTCATCTATAGCCTCCAGCCAGGAAAACAATTATCAGGATATTTATATCAGCAGAGCCACCCGTTCCTTAATGAGTCTGTTTTATTCCACGTTCCATTGATTCGTCAAGGCCTGAGCACGTTGAGGTCTATTGAACACAAAGCCAACTGCTAAAACTCTAAAGCACAACAACGCAGCCAGTGATCGTTGTTTTGCTTGCAGCAGTCTGCCCCAGCCTCATATTCCATTAAGAGAGATTCATTGACAATCTAATATTAGAATCGAGCTTAGCGAAGATGCCTGGCAGTTTTCTTACAATTGTTTTACCAGCTTGGCCTGCGGTTCGAGCCATTAACACAGATAATGCAGGGCAAACAGGTAATGGTGCAAAGCGCTTGTAGAGTTTCAGTGAATTATTATCTCAGACACGAAGAAGGTGCTGGTACACGCTGTCAGAAACAACTCTTGCTCTTGGTATCCCACGAGATAACCTATGGGCAGATGATGATGATGATGACAATATAATAATAATAATAATAATAATAAACGGCATGATTTAGATATTGCCTAATTTATTGTCTCAAGCCATTCCATCTTGGAGTTTGTATTAGGAAGTTCCAAGCACTATTAGATACTGGGATCGACAACTTTATACTGTAGTGGTGTGATAAATCTACTAATTTGTGTTTGTAAACAAATTAAAGATGGAAGAGCGGGTATCTCAGCAAGATTTTTCACTTGGAATCAGTGGAAATCCAATGTGAGATGGGGTAAGCGATAAATATTTCTGGACACACAGTTTTCTTATGTTATACAATTAACTAAGGAGTACTGTGTTGGCAGGAGGCATCCTAAGCCACGCCCCCATCACCTAGACTGAAGGCTGCCCCTGGGTGAGAGCTTGTTGAAATAAGCCCAAATGCAGTCATTCATCACTGACTGAGACTCTTTTCAACAGAGGCAATTTTGTGGCAAACGGGGAATTGACAGAGTTGATATTTCACAGTTTTTAAGTAGTGCAGCTTTTTAGATATTACCATCTCCTAAAAGGCTTCTGACACTGTCCTTTATAGCTCAAGCTTAAAAGTCTTTTGCTTTTCTGTTATTGGGTATTTTTGAATAACGATTATTATAATGTTGGTCAGGCCAAACTATTACAACTATTTCACAAAAATATTCCAAAACAGAAAAAGACTTTCAAGTTGAAGCCTTAATTTTGTGTTAGAACCTCAAGCCTGATCACTCCCAGAACACCCTGCCATATTGCATCCTACAAGGCATGTACATAAATGAACATTACCACGGGCCTCACGGACAATCATGTACCGATACTGAAAAGGACCAAGCATGAGACGGGAGAGATCATGAGCGTCATTACATGGTAAACAAAAAAACTGAAAAGGACTCTCGTGTGAAGTTGAATGGTAGTTGATATTTGCTGTATGTGAACACATAGCTCTGCCAACCCAGTGAAACTAGCCCAGATAACAGAAAATTAACTTTCATCAACCTCACTGAGACTGTATAGATGACTGATTTTGTGCCGTTTAAATCCTACCTCCAGTGTTCACAAGCTGATAACTGTTACTTATTATAGCCCTTTATTATACGTCTAA
This sequence comes from Scleropages formosus, assembly GCF_900964775.1. Taxonomy (NCBI): domain Eukaryota; kingdom Metazoa; phylum Chordata; class Actinopteri; order Osteoglossiformes; family Osteoglossidae; genus Scleropages; species Scleropages formosus. The sequence goes on along the minus strand of NC_041819.1, from coordinate 21,549,247 downwards.
AACGCACGACGGGCACGGTTTTCCTTGCATTTCTGGGGAGATATCTCTTCCCTGAGGTAATAATATACTTTTTATTAACTTGTCTTCAGTTTTCTCAGCTCCCAAACGCAGAGATTTATGCGACTTTGAAATGCATTCTGGTAAAATAAATAAATGAAAAGAAAAAATAATAAATAAATGAGCCTGAGATATATAAAATGTACGACATTGCAGGCATGGGGCAGGGGGGGGAAAAAGTTTGGTGGAAGGAATTGTTATCCCCACAGATTGAGCTCACGCTGATCCGGGGGGCGGCGTGAAGAGGAATACATTCCCAGGAACTCGTACACTGGGGGATGTATCCGCTCCGGGCCTCGGCTGACATTCAGCGGTGCTGATGGAAATGAAAACACAATCGACAAAGGATCTGATGGTCGTCTGCAAGGGCATAAATAGAGCTAACTGAATAGGAGGGAATAAAATTACTGATAAAAATTTCTAGTGTTGATGTTTTAGCCAAATATTTTCCATCAGATACCTTACATGTAAATGGAGTGGCTTGCGCTGTGTGGTTTCTTGGGAGGATCCCGAATTACATTTACATTTATTCATTTAGCAGAGGCTTTTCTCCAAAGCAACGTACATCTCATAGAAAATACATTTTGTGCATTAGCTTAGGAGAAAGAGACATAACTGCAGATGTGTGACTCTTAAGTACAGTTAGTTTCCTTCAGCATAAGTACCGACGTTCATCGCACAAGGAGCTGCATAAAATTTAACCAGAATATCGACGATTCCTAATCACCTTCTAGTAGCTTTTTTTCTCTTTTTTTTTGAGATACATATAAACATTTACGTTACATTGCAGGACTAGTTGTGTAAAGGATTGATCCGAACATGATCATGAACATTTATACCTTACATGAACTTAAAAGATCATGTGTGAAGTGAGTCCGGAAGAGATGAGTTTTAAGACCCTTTAAAAATGTGGACAAAGACTGAGTAGTTCTGAGTGAGAGGGGGAGGTCGTTCCACCACGATGGAGCCAGAACCGAGGACCTCTGTGCTTCACCTATTTCTATATTATATTACAGTATTATAGTGTAGAAGTATAGTGTATTATAGTCTATAGAATTATAGTGGTATGTTGTGCATTATCTATCAATTGTACACTTGAGTTATTTCTACAAGTGGATTTCTTGGAGAATTGTCTGAGAAATAAAATTTATTCAGAGGGAGATAAAAAAAAAAAGGTACATAGCTAACAGAGGTGATGTTAGTAAGAAGAGAAGACATCTACTTCCTTCAGCTTATTCCCCTCTAAGGACGCAACCCCATTCCCACCACTCCACCGGCTCTAGATGGCGCTCTTCAAACTGAGCGCACGGATCAAACGTACACCCCCACGGTGCAGAGACTTTGCTCACCTGCCGAGTTGCTCGCTGGGTGGCGGTCACTGATTTGCATTGACCCCCTCGGCTTCCTGTCACGCCTTGCAGCCGCCTGCTCGGCCTCCTGGGGTCACACCCCTTGGAGGAGACCCTGAGGGCAAAACCTAGGCACCCTCAACAAAGGCAAGAACATTGACATTCTGTGCACGATGCTCACCCACACAGTTGGGAGGACAGCATCTGGTGGCAACTCAGGGCCCAGAGAGCTCTGTAAACTCCCTCACAAGCTGTTCTGGAGTTTGTTCCGCTGGTTTATGAGTTTACCAGGTCACTTTATGAACAACATCATACATCCCATCACGATGTGTGCACTGGTCCTTCTGGCTCCACTGCAGCACAATAACAGGACATTTCCTACTAAAAAAGAGCTCCTTTAAGCACTTCTTTCTTTAGTGTTGTTCTATTTGCTTTTACCACTCTCTTCCATCTTTGCTAGGCAACTTTTTGGTGTTGCTAAATTTTGCCCTTAACTGATGCACTGTACTTGTCAATTCTGAAAAAAAAATGTTTTTAATAGTTGTCAACCATTGTTCTGCAGTGATTTTCCTCATAGTGGCCCAAGCAGACGGGTCTGTCTTTTTCACTCTCGGAGGCCATAGAGGTTCCTTTTTACACTTCATAAATGGGGACAAAGACTGATTTTTTTAAGAAAAAAAGGATTAGGCTGAGAAAACATTAACCGTATTTAGGTTTTTGCCTTGGATGTCCATGGTTTGAGTCTCTGACAGATCCTGCCACAGCTCCCAGACATTTCCCCCTGCTTACTCTCCAGTCTTCTGGTGCTAATGCCCACGATGCCGTGGGAGGTGTTTCCACCACCCGCGCCAAGAGCACAATGCAGCCACAGCCATTAGGATACAAGGCAGAAAGAAGCAACTGCCTTATCGAACTTGCAGACTAATGATCCGCCGCGGCCATCAGATTGGGTGATTAACGCAGTAAAGACAAAGTCCTCCCTCAGCGATGGACGATAGAGATATGGTCCTGGTGGGGCAGTTTCCATGGCAGCAGATATATCACTGATCTACAAGAAAATTGACTTTCTTCAGGGAATCACCCCATGGATCATAATTTTCTGAATAACAGATCACTGCGTGCTCTACTGCCTACTAAATTTGAACTTTATTTTCGTATGTGAAATATTGTTCATGGGCATATGACTGTAGCAATATCAGTTATGGAAAGTTTAAATGCTGCAATATTTACATTACATGTCGAACTATTTTCTGCTAAGTTAACACCTACAAAACAAAATATCTGGAGTTAATATAAATACCATTTTCTGACAAACAAGAGAAACTGTATTGAGTTTAATTGTACATTTAATCACTATCTCTTGTAGCTGATGATTATAGATTTGAAAAATAATCTCTGCTGCTATTGATAATCTCTGAGCACCAAGGCCATGAAGATAAAATCGGGTGTTCAAGCACACAAACATGCACAAAAAAAATATATAAAAGTAAGAAAAATGAAGTAAAACACAGCAGAAACACTAGATTACATCGAGATCAGTCTTAGATACTAGCACAAATCGGATTTATAATCGGAGACACTGTCCCCTTGGGATGGTTTTGAAGCAGCTGAGTCTGAGCCCAAGGGTAGCGTTAGTAAACCAGTGAGTGGAAACTCTATAGCATAAGCCTAAATTCAATCAAATCAAAGTGTGGTACAGAGACTTATTTCAAATAGAGCGCTTAATTTCCTTTTCTTACCATGGCATTGGACTAGATTCTACAAAAATATGGACATGTCAAAGCCAAACTCCAGATAGATGCCTTCACCTCATATGGTGTGTCCTGGCTTGGCCATGGAATATGAGCGATATGATACAGTGCGCTCAAGGGTCCGCACCAAACCTGAAACTTGTCAGGGAGAAACTTCTTCTGTAGGGAGAGCTGGCAGTATAGTGGTTAGCACTGCTGTCTTCGAACCTAAAAGTGGCAGGTTTGATCTCCACCTCTGGTGGTAGTACCTATGAGCAAAGTACTCACCCTAAAATTGTTCTATTAAAAATTACCCAGCTGTATAAATGGGTCAATAATTGTAAGTAGCTTAATGTTGAAAGCTGCTTTAGAGAAATGCATGTTATTGAGAACAAAACTATTTGCCAACAGCTCAAAAATATGCCCATTTACTGGCTTTCCTGTCTTGTAGCTAAATCACTATACATCAGAAACATCTTCCATACCATTGTCAACAACCACTTGTCCCAAGGGGGGGTCACAGCAGGCCAGAACCTAGCACACAACGCAGGGTGCAGGGCTGAAGGGGGAGGGGACACACCGAGGGCGGGACACCAGTCCATCGCAAAGCACCCCAAGCAGGGCTCAAGCCCCAGACCCGCCACACAGCAGACACAGGCTGGACCCACCATGCCACCACACCGCCCCCCCAGAAACATCTTAAATATGAAAACATTAGGAATGAAAGCAGAATGACAATGGCCACTAAGTCATTATTAATCTAAACATGAATAATGGCAGACAGAGAAAAGTGGAACCACCTCCGACAAGGTGCTGCAATATAATAATATTTTCTTTTCATTGTTATATAAAGAGAATTGTCTTAAGAACGGAGCAACTGATGGTGTAGTGGTAAGAGCTGATGCCTTTCGATGTGGCCAAGGGTTGCTGGTTCAAATTTCATCTATTGCTAAAGTACCCTTAACCAAGGTATTTGCCCTCAGTTACGCCGCTAAAATTACTCAGTTGTATTTACATGTATTCATTTAACAGACACATTTCTCCAAAGCGGAGTACATCTCATAAACGATACAATGTGTGCATTACATTAGCAGAAAGAGAGCCTTTGATGCAGGCGCGCGCTTCTTAAGTACAGTTAGTTTCTTTCCACCATATGAACCAATGTTCATCACACGAGTAGCTACATAAAACCATCCGAATATCCACGATTCCTAATCGCATTCCTAGTAATATATACATTTTTCTATATAAACATTTATGTTACATTACAGTACTAGCTGCGCAAAGGTTTATCCGGGCATGATCTTAAAGTTATGGTGCATGAACATTTACATCTTACATGAACTTAAGAGGTCATTGGTGAAGAGAGTCTGGAAGAGGTGAGTAAAAGCAGTAAATCATCCAAACAGTAAATCACACACACTTTCAGAACCGCTCATCCCATACGGGGAACCAGAGCCTACCCAGTAACATAGGGCGTAAGGCTGGAGGGGACACACCCAGGACAGGACACCAGTCTGTCACAAGGCACCCCAAGCGGGACTCGAACCCCAGACCCACTGGAGAGGAGGACTGTGGTCCAACCCACTGCGCCACCGCACCCCTCAACAGTAAATCATTGAATGTTTAATGATTTACTGTTTGGATTGTTGTGTTCCTGAGGGCAGTTATTCTGTATACTTCATTTGTAATATTTGTGTCTCACCATAGCTATTAACATGGTTGTGTTTCATTGCATGTTTTAATGTGTCAATTTTTTTTTTTTTTTTGGGTGCTGTCCTGTGTAAGTGCACTCGTCTGCTGGCACCATTTGCATGAGTGTGAAATTTAAAAAAAAAAAAAAATGATGGAAATTGGCGTTTGCCAAGTTGTCTGTTGTCATCATATATTTTTGGGGAAAATTTTGTTATCCTCCATTTACAAATTTTATGTACAGTACACTAAAGTGGACCCTAATAGGATTTTACAGAAAGACATTAAGACATAAAAACTGCAGCTATATAAAGTGTGTACACACACACACACACACACACACACACACACACACACATTTTCTGAACCGCTTGTCCCATATGGGGTCATGGGGGACCGGAGCCTAACCTGGCAACTCAGGGCGCAAGGCTGGAGGGGGAGGGGACACACCCAGGATGGGATGCCAGTCCGTTGCAAGGCACCCCAAGCGGGAATCGAACCCTAGACCCACCAGAGAGCAGGACCCGGTCCAACCCATTGCACCACCGTGCTCCCTGTCTATATGAAGTATATGATGATTAATTTAACCAGAAATACAACACATAACATTACAGTGGATAAAAATACAGATGAATCAAAATAGATATCGCCGACAAACACTGTGCAGCAGTATATAGTTATTAGAATTCAAAGATACTAATGACACAAAATAATAAAGAACAAGAAGATTGACTGAAATAATAAGGCAAGTAAAATGTCATATCATTTCATGACATTTTAATAACTGGGTAGATTGTTTCAATCTTCTTGTTAAATTGTGATATTCACAGTAAAGTGGATTAAGTTTCTATGTATACTGTGCAAAGGGGTTAAATTGGAGAACAGTGATTTTATTATATGTATGAGCAGTTGGTCAGGTGTTTGTGTTATGTAAAGGGAGCGGAGTGCAGGGGTTTTATCTGAACGGGTCAACCGATTGCGTTCACTTTGCTTCGCAGGACTTCTACAGTGCTTGCTTCACTCGGGAAAAACCACAGCTGGATCACTACTAACTCCCCAACACAACACCAGAGTCTCACATTGTTAAGCTCCAATGCGAAAGGTAGTTGAACCCAGGTTCATTAGAAAACCAGCCAATATTATGCTTACTGCCATTTGGCAAGAATTTGACCGTGTCAAAACTGCAGCAGCGTGTTAATGACCACCTAAGAGCCAATCAGTCCCTGCGGTCATCAGTAGCCAGTGTGGTCCTTGGAGGTAGGTCATCTGGCGCATGAGACTAGAGTCCTTATAGCCACTATCTGCAATCCAGATCTCATTGATGGAAACCCACTGAATTATAGATTGAGCAAATCAATGCGCACGTGTGCAGTACCAGCGGTAAGTACGAGTCAACTTGCTGGAAACTCGTTTTTCTCCCAAAGATCTAGGTCAACACTTCAAATCATAAAATGAGCTTCAATGTCTTCACAGCTCTTCTGCAGAAATTCCCAGAGATGTAGGACGCTTGCGGATTGCTTTGCTTTCACTCTTCTCTCCAGTCCCTCCACACAAGCGTTGACCAGTTTGCCCGTCACACATGTCCACTGTATTGTATTATTTAGGAAATCTCTCAAGTTGACCGGTACTGGGTTTCTACAGTTGGACTAAGTTAACCGTCCATCACATACCGGGAAACAGCTTCACCGTTTCAGGTTTCTCCAAACAACGCTGACTCTTAAACCATATCAAAGGGTACTCACCTGACCTTTGGAAAAAGGAAACACTTGAACTCAGCCAACATGAACAAGTGAATCAGCTCCTCGCTTTTAGCAGTAACCTGTTTGACTCCGACTCTGCTCATGTACCCCTTGATAAAAGCTCTTAAGACTGAACTGCATCACTGAAACACACATGTCCACGTGAGTGATCTGTGTAAACAACTGAATTCAACTTGTTCCTCAGAGTGCTCAGAAAACCTGTTATTAAAACAACACAAGGTTGTATTGCAATACTGAATTGACCACTAAATCATCCACTGACACGCAGCTGCACGGTGCCCTCAGTACCGGTGTTTTCCAGTCCCTCCAGAGAACACAACGTTTCCTCTTCCGCTCTACAGAACAGATTCGGCGGGAATAATAAAGAATTAGTTTCTTAATCTTTTATCAAGCCAGCATTCGCCGCGCCTGGACAGGCATGGATTATCCGCTTCATCTGCTCCGTGTTTTTATTACGATATCATCTGTGAAAATGAGACGAAGGTCGGGTGGCTTAGCGATCGGAAACTGGGGCGCGCGGTGCGCGCGGTGCGTGCCGTTCCCGCCAAAATGCCGCCCGTCCATCACAGTGCCAAGGGCGGCGAAACATAGGCGCGAGCTGCGCTCTCCGCCCTCTTCCCGCCTTTTGGGATCGCCGCGCCGCGCCGTCCTTCACGGGACGGTCGCTCGCGGACGCCTCGCGCTTTGCAACGCATTTTTAAAGGATAAACGACTTTGTAATCCGCAGAGCTTCACGCACCTCTTCCATTAAGGGTTTGCTTGGGAATCATTGAATAAAACGCGCTCTTCAAAGGCACATTTGTCATCCTATCACATTGCTCGCTACAGTAAATTGCTGTTTTTTCGCGCTGATGACCAACAATCAATCTGAAATAATTGGACACTTAGAATGGACGCGCCGACGTTAAAAAAAAAAAAAACAAATAAAAAAAAAAAACTGTTGTATCGTTGTTCTTTTTTGTATTTTTTTTTTTATACATTATGTAAATATTACAGCTACCTGGTGTTTGCCTCACCAACGCGGACCAACGGCATCACAGTTTACACCGATTTTGGAGATAAGAACCTTAATGCATCAAAGACTGGAACTTTTGATCTCGCTCACAACGTTACACAGAAAACACTAAACTACGAATATAATTTACGATTTATGCATAATTATTTTATTTACTCTTCTTTTTTGATTGTTCTTAGTCTAAGACTTAGAACAATTTAGTTTAACCTGCACTTAATTAGCTGCTTGTTTGCATGAATTAATTACACATTTAATAAAAAAATTTCCTTTGAAATGATTTTCACGCAGAAATAATCTAGGCAGTATGATCGAAAATGAGATTCGTCCGTAAATTCTTTAACTGTGATTTTTAAACTGAGTCATAATTTAGTATGGCTGGAAAAAGTTATTGTTTATAATGTTTTACTAACATGAGAAGTTCATTCAGCTGTGGATAACATGTACCTTTTTGCCATGTTACATGCAAAGTATATTTCTGAAAACACAAAATAAACCTCAAATTAACACTTTCAAATTGCACTCCTGCTTAATATTCATAGGCAAAATTATTTATCATCAATGGTAATGAAGTAATCAGTGCAACTTCATGTTACAAAAACAAAATGAAAACAGCATGAAAATATCTAAAATGAAATGTACAACAACACAAATTTTCTGAAAAAAAAAAAGATTTTTTTTTTTTAAAAATTATAAAAGGGTAAGAAATTATGAATATAATTCATGGACACTCAGTGTTTTCATTGATATCAATTTGAAAAGTCAACAGAAAGCTAATTAATATTTATTTAAAATATAAACTTGTGAAACTATAATGCCTAATATAGTTTTTTTTTTTTTTTTTTCAGTTTTTAAATACAAACACTTGTATGGCAATCTGCGGTAATAAACTAGCACAATACAAACTAAATATTTGCAATTTATTCTGTGAAGTAATTAAACTTCTCCTCCCTGACATCAGTGAAGTGTTTGAACTTGATTCAGCAAACAAGCAGTCTTAAGCAATGTTTGTTCTGGCTCATGAGTTATATGAACAAACTTAATATTCAATGTGTAAACCAGTAACAACAGAATTCAGGTACACATAAGCTTACCATACATTAAATAGTCATCATACTGTCGATACATGAATAATATATTAAGACGCCCAGTCAAAAGGTGTGTTATTGTCTGACTGCTTATTTGCACATGCTCTAAATTATATGAACAAATTTACAGAAATGTATTGTCATGCATAGTACTATCATACTATAACCTCCAGCACTGCCTTTATGATGGGGGTGGGAGCGGGGTTGGGGGGTGAGTTTAACATCATATGATTTAGTTAAAATATTTAGCTATATAAATCTGGAATGGACTGATATCTCATCCAGGGTGTACCAAGGGTGGCGCAGTGGCACAGACAATAGCGCTGCTGTGTCACAGTGCCTGGGTGGTGCGAGAGGACATGGGTTTGGTCCCCACTCAGTCTGTGTGGAGTTTGCATGTTCTCCCTGTGTCTGTGTGGGTTTCCTCCCACAGTCCAGAGACATGCTGTTCAGGTTCCCATGGTGTGTGAGTGACAGAGAGAGAGTGTGTTCCACTGATGCATGGATGAGTGACCCAGTGTAAGTAGTGTATCTAGCAGTGTAAGTCACCATGGTGAATAAGGTGTGTGAACTGAAAACACTGCATAGCATCCATTGGAAGTCACTTTGGAGAAAAGTTTCTGTTAAGTAAATGTACCTTGCTTTTTGCCCTCTGTTTCTGGGATAGACTCCAGACCACTGCAACCCTTTTCTGGACAAGTGATTATTGATACCAGACAGATATACAGATGGATGGATGGATGGATGGATGGATGGATGGATGGATGGATGGAACTCTTTACCCATGTACAGTTAAAGTGTCAGCTGTAAATTACATTACATAAATGTATCTCCTGGGCACCAATGTCAAGGCCAGAGAAGAGCAGTCACTATATAATCTGCTAACAAGAAGATATGAATCTAACTACAGGAGAGCAAATACATAATCTTCTCCCTTCGAGCTTTGGATTCTCATGACAGATTTTTAATGTCATCTGAGTGCCAGAGGCAGAGATTGTTAGCTGGGAAGCAGCAACGCTTTTTGTAAAATCCCACAGAACTGGACACCGCGAGCTGATGGCCTCTCGATCAGAGGAAAATGTTGCCCAAGGAATTGTGGGAAATACATTGGTTTTCTGGGGTTAGACGGGAACGCCGGCAGTCCCAAGGGGTGACGACAGGTCATCTGAGCATTGCGTTTGTCAGAACCAGTTCCCTGCAGGTTTGACACGGCTCTAGCCCCAACATTTGGACCTTCGATCTCCCATTGCTGGTTAAAAACACTTTTAGCGAGAGAGTAGCTGAAGTCCAACTGTGCGGCACGTCCGATTTCTGTTGACAGGTTTGTTTTTGTTGTGCATTACTGTTCTAAGTGTGGGTGAGGACAAGGGTGCATGAATCTGTTGACAGCGGCAAGCGGAACCACGAGCGCCCTGGCCAACGCCACACCGATTACAATCGCCCAAGGAGTCTAATAACAGGTCGGCCAAAGCAAATAGGGGTCGTAGGTCACATAACCTGTTTTCACAGCCAAGCACATTTTCAGTCCACTGGCCAGACCTACTGACTGCTTAATCTTCAGCGTTGCTATATCTATCATACAAGCAGTGATTCGTCATGCAAAGTGCATTTTGTTTGTGTTACAGTTTACCTCTTTATCACCACTGCCAGATTTCCCATTAGGCACTGTAGGCACAGTGTCTAGGGCTTATGAAATTTTTAGGGTCTGTGAAGTATGCGAAAAATGTAAAAAGCAGGAAAAAAAGAAGGAAAAAAGACCGTGAGGCAGAAATTTTGTGCTACTACAGTTTCAAAGTTACATTTTGAAGGTACTACATTCACCTAGTGCTTTCTTCCAAAGCAACTTACAATGTTAATCTACATTTTCAACAATTACTTTTGTACAGCTGGGTAGCTCTGCTGAAGTGACATAGGGTCAATGCTGTGCTCAAGGTTACTACAGCTGGAGATGAGATTCAAACCAGTCACCTTCAGCTTGAAAGAAAGCAGCTATAACCACCAAGCTACTCCAGGAATTTCACATACCTCTGAACTTTTTTGGCATTTCCTAAGAAATTTTCTTCCATTTCTCCAACAATCACATGGTTTAGTATTAAAACAGTTCAAAGTGCATCATGTCAATAAGGGCAATTCAATTGGTATTTACTGTTCCGTTTGCATATTTCAGAGTAAAACGGCCTAGGGTCTACAAACATCAAAAATCACTGCATTTTATGGGTTTGGTCAATTTCCCTGTCAAAACTTACTTAGGTTTGTGCACTCAGCCACTGTCAAGTCAGAGTAAGTACACTGATCCAGGATACACCAATGAGAGAGGATTCAAACCCGGGGCTTTCTGATTGCAGGGAGGCATCTGTAACCACTACTTCACCTGCTGACCTCTTTAAGCAGTGTGCTGAGATTGAGTACCATGGTAAGTTTTCAAGTTAACAGCAATTTACAGGTTCACTCAAGTGAAACTGTGCACAAGTTACTTTTGTCAAAACCTCGAGGTCTTCACATGGGCATTAACCACAAGGCCCAAGCCCAACAGCCCTCAACTAAGATGTAATTTATGCTCGCTGTCCTACCATTCTGCACAGATTAGTGTGCCGTCCTCTGAATTCTGATATGAGAACTATGCCCCTGGGTCTATCTTTAAAGTATATAAAAATATAAGTGTACTTTAGATATATATAATAAAATCCTGTTCTTTCATGTGGTGGACAAAAAAAAAAAAAAAAAAGAAAAACTTTGCCCTCCTCTCCTCTGTAAAGACCATGGAATTTTAGCAGGATGAAAATACACGAAAAGAGTATTCCTCCAATTCCAATTCCTCCAATTTTTTGAGAAAACCAAAGTAGCTGTCATGGGGGAGGGTTTCCAGTTAAGTATCTGAACTTTTGTTTTATCTATTTGAATAAATTTAACAGGGATATGATTCTAAATATGAAATCTGTTTTGAAGGTATATAAGAGTATATAAGTATATAAGAGTTGGAAAAAGGGACTTTCAAATCCTCTTGCTTCCCCTGACTGACCTTCACTTGACCTTTAAAATCAAATAATGTTCTTAAATCTTTTGAGCCCCCTTCACTCACCTTAGAGCCCTGGCTGTAAACTGGGTATCTTTCTCAGACTTACTGCTCTCCACAGTCAGGTTATCAAACACTCTAGAACGTGAGCAGCATTCTACCACTGTGTTGTACACTGGCTCCTCCACATATGATTTTTTCACAAGCGTTTTCCATTTTGTTTATGTATTGACTACATATCATCCCTGGTTATGGAAATATTTGCATGAGGAGGAAACACAAGCTATGTTTGCGAGTCCAGCCTATAGATGTCAGTGTATTGCACTGAAAGAGTGTTTACAACTCTTGTCTGGTGTTCATGAGGGTTGGTGATCAATGACAATGAGAAGAATGCTGTACAGATTCTTGGGATGAATCGATGAACACTCTGCATTGAATAGGAGCTTATAGAAACAACGTCCTGGTATTTTCAGTGTTTTTATATCAATTTTGCTGTACCGAGGTTAAAAAAAAATATTAAACTGAAAAGTCTTATGCTCATTGATTATGATTTTTTTTTACTTATTATAGTTATATCTAAAATTTTGACAGAACCTAACCCAGAAAAAATTTTGAGACATCTGTGTTATTTGGAATTTACTGATTGTGAGGTTAAAGTGACTGAATTCATTCAGAAATTGCACACTTCTGGCCCCCAACTGCGTTTGTAGACAGAGAATCCAGCGGACTGGCTGCAAACTGCCCCTAATATTTTCAGCTGACTTATAGGGTTTCCATACCTCTCGTAAGATGCTGGATTCAACAGGTGTCTCTACCACCTGAACCTGGACGTTGACCTCCCCAGTGCCTTCTGCTGAGGCGGAAGGTGGCTTCCTGCTCCATTTGTGCTGCGCTGCAGAGCACATCCCACCTGCACTCCATGATTGATTTCCAACCTACTTCCAGCTTAGTACCTGCAGTTTACCCCACAGCTGTGGTCGCCATGGTGAAGTTCAGGATGCGCACACCCACTGCGACCTGAGAGCCTCCGAGTGTTTTTGTGCTAGTATCTGAGCTCTCTGATCTCCCCAGGGTTTCGGCACATCGGCTCGCACTCAGAACTGTTTCAGACTGTCCTCTCAGAGGAGAATTGCCCTAACGTTCCATTACCTACACAATCTCTGTCCCCGTCCTCCAGGAAATAGTCAGGCACGCCCTCCGCTCCGAGCGAACAGCCTGGAGTCCGTGCTGCAATTTCCCCCCTGAATCAACAGGCTCACCTCTCCAGCTTCTGATAGTCTCACAGTGGTTTTCATTGCCCATTTTAATCACTTCGCAGTCGCAAGAACAAGAGCTGCAATCACTGACTTATGCGTTCAGTTTTTCCACACTCTACCCGCTTTTGGCTGCCACACAATCGCCAATCTGCAAACAAATATCCTACAAAGAGGGGGGTCCCCTGAGTCAGAAACCCCATCCGTTGCACACCGGAAACCCATTTCCGTGGAAATTTCAACTTCTTCGCCACAAATTGACCCTAAAAAAATTGCCCAGTGGGAAATAAGCGTATTCACTCATAAATGCTACAGGACTGATAGGTTCTGAAAAGGGTAAATTCAGTTCTCCACCAGGTCTTAAAAGCATTCAGTTTTGTCCTCTAGATCCAATACAGAACCCAAAGATGGTATTATATGAATCACCCCAAAGGCATTTACTTTCCAAACACCCTAGAAGAGTAAACAGGGTATCTCCAACAACGATGTACCGTAGACTGCATGTGGACTGTTGCACGTACACTGTTCTGCCTTAGACACTAAATATTGTGTCTTCAGTAAGATGGATCCTAGACATCTAGAACCATAGAAGAGAAACAGCAAGTTCAATAATCTTATACTGTACATGGTGAAGTCCATTTCTTCTTCTTCTTCTTCTTCTTCTTCTTCTTCTTCTTATTATTATTATTATTATTATTATTATTATTATTATTATTGTAATGTAAATGACAGAAAATGTGTACATAAAAATATATATATTTTTTAAAAATTACCAGGAAGGAATCATCGGTATTTGGATAAAGTTTTATACAGCTACTGGTATGATGAACATCGATTCATGTGGAGAAAAGAAACAAACTAACTGTACTTAAGAATCTCGCATCTGCATCCAAGTCTCTCTTGTAATGTAGCTAATGTAATGCACACATCATATTTTCTATGAGATGTATGTCACTTTCGAGAAAGTGTCTGCGAAATGAATAAATGTAAGTGTTATTATCATTATCATTATTATTATTATTATTATTATTATTAAGATGACTCTTTCTTTCAGAGCATCTTTATTCAAAGTGTTCTGCACACTAAGGCACTTGCAGTGATTTATCAGTTTATACAGGTGGGCAATTTCCTTTGGCGCAATTGGCGGTAACTTTCTCAAAAGTACAAAACAGTACAAAAGTAGAACAGCCAGCGCAGTGATCAAACCTGGGTCCTTCAACCATGTTGTACCCTAGATAATAAAAATGGTATATTCAATAATCATACACTACAGATGTTGGGTGCAGTATCGCCAGTAATGTTGTACTGTAGATGCTGTTATGTCCAGTAATGTTGACCTGTGGACGCTTAGGTCTAATGAACTCCGCTGCATGCTAAGTGGATGTTGGAACAAATCCCCAAGGCATTAAAGAAGAACACACGGCATCAGTGGCTGACCCGAGGTCACTGGATGGTCATATTCTTCATCATCTGTTCTACCATATGGCAAAACAAGCCTCCGAAGACTGCATTGCTGATCCCCTTATCTTGACGGGCGCTAGGAGCGGTGCATGACTAGTTAGCGTCAGTGTTGCTAACACCTCTTATCAACGCGGCCACAACGTGCTCGAGATAGAACTGAAAGCCAGAGATGAATTGCAGGATGACGGTCTCACAGCCAGTCATGCAGACGTCCAATTAAGGCATATCAGCGGTTAACGTTCGTTTTATGAAACCGTACTGAAGCGCTGTATGTCCCCTTGCCAGTGACTTCATTATTTCCTCAAGTGTCTCCTCATCCAGAAACCAAGGAAGACACACACACAGGCGGTGTCACTAAATTGCAGACAGGTCTCTACAGACATTCGCTGTTCTCGTTGGACATAACTGTCAGCACAGGCCGCGAAGAAGTGTGGAAGCTGATGACCACGGCAGTAATGTGGACTCTCGTACACAAGCGGCGGCAGGGAGAAGTGAAAATTTTGGGAGGGTTCTGTTATCTGGCACCTGTCTTCATATTTATGACTGAGTAACTGCATCAAACGGACATGAGGGGATTAATCATAATGCCGAAAGAGACGTTCCAGCGCTCATCTCCTTTCCATAGATCATTCTAGATCATTGGCTTGCAGGACTCATACTGCGTGGGCAGCCATAGGCCAGAGGTCAGCACTGGGTCAGCAACCTCTGTTCACACGGTCAGCTACTGTCTTCTCATTGGGGTACAAGCCAAAGATGATCAAAATGAATTCGTAAACAGTTTCTGAAATATCATATCTCATGTGATACACTGAACTGTAAATGCCATTCAAAGCGTCTGTACACCCAGCTCTAATTCTAATGTAATTTCTGTTGTGAGATTAAGCTTTAAGAGTTGAACGCAGATGTATGTGAGTGTGTGTATGTGTTTGTGTGTATATATATATATATATATATATATATATATTTGTATATATGTCAAACAAATTTATTACGTCTATAATCTGTTCTTCTGTAGAAGTGATTTTTTTCGATACACGATTTCATCTTTGCAGGGTATATTGTCTGAATGCATTGCCAGCGGAGTTCATTTCCTGCATCCTTCCCTAAGTCATTTCCCTCACTGTTGTTTTTGACGCCCAGCATTTCCTTTGCCATGGTGACACAGCGGTGGTCCCTCGGAGACAGGGAACGTGGCAGGAGCCATATAAGTAGTTATCAACTCTCATAAAAAAAAAAAAATAAAAAAAAATACTGTGGCTCAGGGTCTCACTTTTTCTAGCGTATGGCACACGTGCAAAAGCGAAATTGCAAAAAAAAAAAACTTTTAAAACTTTCTGAGAATTATGCCAGTCCAAAAACAAAGGTGATAGCTTTGGGAATAAAGAACGGGGGTAACCAAGGAGACATGACACCCAACACAATGTTTCAGACCCTCGGTATTGTTCCCGCTAATGTCCTGCAAATACAAATCCAGCACAAATTATTTAACAGGCAACATGCTGTATATATTTGTACAGCTGCTGTTGTTTATTCTCAATGTCCCCAAAACTATACATGACCCCTCATGAATCCATTTAAAACCCATTTCCAAGAAACACATTTAAAAAAAAAAAAGATGTGACAGGAAGTGCATAGGGAAGTAGCACTATTTTTTTGATCTCAATATGTACTAATATTATCAGTTTAAAAAAGCACTTTGCTGTTCATTAATCAGATGCGACACACAACGGCAAACCAGTGTCTTAAAAGCATGCAACCACACAAAAAGCATTTTAACAGTACATCCAGTACAGAAATTGACCACACAAAGTCCAGAGTGAACCGGAGGGGACCATAAACTGGATAGAAAAAAATAACAATGTAAGGATAAAATATAATCACAGCACCATTTAGACCAAGGCCTTGCTCCAAGAACTCAATAATAAATCACTCAAAGGGAATAAAAAAGTCTGAGGTCAATGGTTTTCTTTTTTCTTTAACATATTTAATAGGATGAAATATCTCATTTGGAAGATTATCGTACACATGGCGCAGCCACTTCATTTAAACCTTGTGTCTTTAAGCAACACCTTGCTGGGCTAAAATTTCATATTCATGCTGTTTCATAGCTGGATGCTATTACAGTAAAGCAGGGTACTGCTTTTACAACAGCAGTTGCCCTCAATTTGACTGGGACACGTGACCATGTATTTTTTGTAGTTCTCGAACCACGGCGCCACCTGCTGCCAGAAAGACAGCGGCCAGACGCAAAGCTCAAAAACAACCCGTGGTCAGGAACCAGGTACGGCCCGTTGCGAATTACTAATCGTCCTCCGGGTTGTGAACCATAACTAATGGAAGATTACACCATGGCCACTCTCTCAAAGGTCTCAGCGAGCTGTCCACCCTCCAGACCGTCATTAACCTCCGCAAACCGGGCACGGGAAGAGGATCCTCCGGATTCGGGGGGATTAGCGGATGATTTGCATAATTACAGCCAAGAGCAGACAAACAAGGTGTAAATATGTGCTGTACAGTGGATGACATCACAGCAAGAGCAGGGAAGCCCGCCGGGCTGCAAGCTGGAACATGAAATGCATCACTCTGGAACCCAGAGTCATTGAGGTACAAGTACACTCTATATAGATGAACACAACAGGTCCATCCTATTGTCCTTATAAATGGTGGAAGTAGCATGGAATACCATACTCTCACAGGCCCATGTCAAAGTGAAGGAATGGGATTCTCCTTAATTAATAGCTTATAATAGCCTGCTGTTTTTTTTTTTTACCTATTTATACACCTCTTTTATTTTAATTTTTTTTTTTTTTTTTTCACTGTTTGGATTCATGGAAAGTAACATGGTAAGTGGTACTACACAGAAGGAGCAGGGATTCAACCCCAACACTCTCATACTTGAATGCAACGACAAGAAACCACAAGGCTACAAAGTGCCCATAAAAATAAGCACATTATTTAAATTTTTCAATAGAGTTCTAGAACTTTCACCAGTCATATGGCTCTGGTTCACTGTATTGGTTGAGGGAATTTGACTGCACATCTCTTAACGGATTCAGCAGGACTCAGAAAGTATATTCAGGCTTTCAAACATATTACCTGCCTTTCACCGGGATTTGAAGTAAAAGCAAATGAAAAGCAGCATAAAAAATCCAAACATTAATATATGTCATTTAAATCATTTCTTAATTTAGGGTTATGATCCAGGCTTAGCTTTATGGCAGCCCTAAGCAGAATTTTAATTTGCGCCCCCCTGCCCTCACCAGTGTAATCAGTACTCCAATATCTTTTTAAAATTAACTTCACATAATTGCAACACACAGGTTCTTAGTGTATATTTGAATATTGGTAAATAAAAACTTCCTTTTTGACCTGTTAAGTTTGTTGGATTCAGCAATATGAGATGGGGACGAAACATTTTTTTTTTTTCCACTGAAGCAATTATTTCAATTTCAGCAAAATGCAAAATTACAGAAACAGGGAAATGTATCAGCTGAATTTTGACACCGGAAAGAGAGCAATAACAATATTGCCATGCTGACGAGGACAATAGTATTAATACAAATTTATAACAGTAAAAATATAATTTAAAATACTGCAATAAATTAAAACAGTGGGGTCCGAAGCAGTCGATTATGTCACTCATTAGATAGGGCTGCAGCTCCAGAATGTGGACATTTAATGATTTGTACGTATAGTTTAAAAACAAAAATCCCACCCTTGCATTTTTTTTTTTTTTTTTTTTTTTTTAAATTAGCTACTCTCCACTGAAAATGAGTCAAAATATGTTAGCATTTCACTCACAGGTTCGGTTTATGCAAGAGGAGCCATAATTAGCAAGTTGCTGAGCAAGATTTAACGTAGCGTTATTAGGAAGACAGTTCAACCGGCCAATCGAGTCGAGAGGCTGCGAAAAGTGGTCTTTAAGTCTGATTACCACTTAGCGGAGCTTTACAGTGCTAAGCAGGATTTATTGGTAATCGTCGTGTTGGTTTTGCGTTGTTGGGAGTTTCTATAAACAAAGAGTAAAATTACTTGTCAAAGGTTGTCCTATAAAAACATGAATGCAAAAATCTTCTGACCGGGGGCCCAGATATTTTTTCTGTGAATGTGGATGGTGAAAAAAAAAAAATCTTTATTCTTACTAACCTCTAACTGAAATTTAGTGTTTCCTTCAACTATGAATTTAAGAAATATTCATATTTTCATAACTGTATTTGAGTATAACTGGTTTCTTTTGTAATGCTGTACATTTTTTATTTTATGCATTTAAATACATTATTCTGAGAAGGGGTCCTCAGGATTCACCAGACTGCCAAAGGGGTCCATGGCCTAAAAAAGGTCAAGAACCTGCTTTGGACACACTTGAGGTTTGTGGTTGTGTTGCCGCAAACCTCTCAGCTGATGTCTGTGAGTTGTGGCACTGCGGCATGATATGATGGTTGCTGGTTCGAATCCCAGGACGGGGTTCTCAAGCTGTTCTTGCTGAAGAACATCAGATGAAAGTAAAGTTAATATTTGTCCTGGAAAAACAGTGTCAGCTAAACAACGAAACAATCAGCCCCCAAGTGCGCGTTTCAAATGTGGGAAAACGGTGTCCTGTCAAGAAGCCCGCCTACATGCTACTTAACCTGATCAAAGTGCGCTGGGCGAAGGTGGGTGGGTATAAATTTATCTTCGCTAAGGGGGACAAATTCCAATAGTTCTCATTTTTATTTGTTACATTTCAGTTTCATTCGTCCTGCTTTTTAAACATCTCAGTTAAAAGTGTTGGTTGAAATGAATCACGTTACCCAAAAATGCAAATCAGTTTCTTTTGTAATGCTTCACTGAAGCGTTCAGAAAATCAACTTAATGCTTTTTTATTCTCACACACACACACACACACACACAATGCTTACAACCGCTTGTCCCGAGCAGGGTCACGGCAACGTAGGGTGTGAAGCTGAAGGGGAAGGGGACACACCCCCGACGGAATGCCAGTCCGCCGCAAGGCACCCCCAACAGGACTCGAACCCCAGATCCACCACAGAGCAGGCTCCGGCCAAACCCGCTGCACCACTGCGCCCCCCCATCAGAGCACAAGCCATGAACTCTGATGTAAATCCATAACATAATGTCTGCAACAAATAACTAATGCCTGCAAAAAATGGATGAGCTACTTCATCTAATGAATAAAACACCTCCAACCGCATTTCCAACGTAAATTATGCAAATATTTTCAGTTACCTTTGACCCCTCCTTGCTGACTACTGCGAATCCCAAGTTGCCACCCGGGTTGAATTGCAATGGAGTGCCAGAGTTCCAGAGGTGCCCTCGTCTCCGGCAATCTCCGTACCTCTTCTCATTCCTCGCCATGGCAACGTCGCAAACCGGTCCATATCTGCTCCGACCAATCCCGCGAGAAGCCTGATGCGGTGACTGTCCCCACAAACACCCGGCAGGCGGGCACCCAATCACAGCCCCTCCTCAGCCATCCGTTTTTCCAAGCTCTAACTGATCGTTTTCTCTCTAATGTCCTCGGCCCGGTCTCACGCTGGCCGATCAATGTCACTGAAAGTAGGAGAGTGCCTCTTCTTTCAAAAAAAAAAAAAAAAAAAAAAAAAAACAGTGGGGAAGAACAGAGCACACTAAAATGGAGAGTTTTTGAGTGGCTGGAGAAATGCTTGGCTCCCCCATTGCGTCCAAAAACATCCGGCTCATCTTGTCTCAACCGCAGAAAAATGTCCAAGATAACTATTGCCCAGGGATCAGCAGTCCCTCTTTGGGGTCTTTGGCACTCACGCTGAGTTGAGCCGCTGTAGTGACCACTAAAGCGGTCCCCAGCCTCTGCCATTCAACTACAAGGCCCTTCAAAAAACTTATTTATATTTAAACATTTATTCCAGCTTTTATCTGATATTGGAGAAGGTCCAACAGATTATCACAGTAGCTCACTCACTGACAGGAAAATCAATGTATTATCATATTCTGCATGATACATTAAATTACTTCATACCTACTATCTAAATAACCTCATGCATTTTTTACCAGTCTCAATAAACAGTAAAGTACATATTGCATTCATGAGTCTCTATTTTTTTTCTATATGCGGATTATATCATATGTCTTGAGCGAATCGATATGCTATGTCTCAAAGTTGTGATCAACCTCCATAAAAACAGTTAGATGCAAAATAAAGGGACTCTCTCTGGAAATATACTGCAAAAAACAGATTATGATGAAGAGATGTGTTATTTATATGGTACTATACTATACCTCCTGCATCAAAAAATAAGAGCTTCCCGTTACTGTTAATTACATATTGGCACTTGTGAGAGCCTTCGCTTATTAAGGAATCACTCATTCGGTCGCCATGTGTGAAGCCCTACGAATCCTGCAAGCTGTAATAAAGGATAAAGGCTGATGCCATAAACATTAATGAATACATAACCCATATGGTACAGTGCAGCGCAGACTAGAAACAGGCATAGTTTCCCGTGTTGTATATTGTATGAATATGCAACTTAGCCTCCAGGAGCTGATACAGAACGCAGCAAACTTGCATCCTTCTGCCGCGGATCTGTACTTTGGCCCTCAGCTTGATATTCAGATCATCAGACTTCTGGACAGTTTTTAAAAAAAGAAATGTCAAGTCATTATAGATTGTGTTTTTTTTTTTTTTTTTTGCCCCCCCAAAGTAAAACGAATACATGAAATCTTTATTACCCACAAGGCTGCGGTATCGGGGCGGGATCCTTTCGGACACCTTCCTTTTCTCACTTCACTAAGGCAGATGTGACGGCGGTGCGGTACTCCACTCCACAAGTTCGCCGGAGCCTGTCATGTTCGGGTCACCCCCTAATTACGGAAGGGCTTGATCAAAGTGCTGGAAGCAGGAGTGGGGGTGGCAGGGCTTAATTTCTCACCGAGCGAAGATTAATTGCCTCACCCCCCCAATAACCCCACCATACCAGCACCCCTCCCCACCCTCCCTTTACATATGCTGTTGTTTTAGGGTTGGGAGGGGCGCCCAGATGTTTTGCTGACTTGAGCAGGACAGACAGCTCCCGAACCTCCCATAATCAGGAAGATGAAATAAATGGGAGGCATCAGGATTCCATTCCATATGTTCCCACAAGATAAATGATTGCACAGATAGAAGGTGTGGGGGGAGGGCTGCACCAAGCTTGTTTCTCATAGCAGGTAGGCGATCAAAAAAAAAAAGAAGCTTAAGATGGGAATGTGCAGTGAATTTGAGAAATGCTCCCTTAAAATCCCTTGGTGTTATTTATTTATTTATTTATTTATTTATTTATTTATTCATTCAAGGTGTTGCCGATGTCTCTTATCTGCTCCTCAGAATGACTGCAGACACACGTGATCGGTTCATTTCGCAATGGCTCCTGCTGGCGAATATCGCGCTGGCGATCACACTCCGACAGAGTCTCCCTCGGGCACCTTTCCAACCTCAAAACCCAGCACTTCATCAGCTCAATCTTCCTCATCTCCTATCAGCGTGGCGGGGTGGTGTTTCGGTCTCACCAATGAACTTATCCTTAACGTTATATTTCAAAATTCAGCATGTGAACCGCTTCTTTGGAGGCCTTAGAGGAGGACAGATACCTACAGGCCTTTTCAGGGTTGTGATCCATGAGTGCTTTGAAGGTCGAACAAGACATACGTAAGAGGTTCTCTCCCACAATCCACCTGGACGTAGGAGGGATTAGGGAATTATCATAATCCCCATGAAAATTTAAACACGCTGGCACAATGTCAACAGCGGCGAGGAAGTCGCAGGGAGACACTGGAAGGTGGTTCATCTCAATCAAATGAGGCATTATGGGAACTTCACTGCTAGCTAGAGCCACCAGGGGCACTCTGTCTACCAACAAGGCCAGCTGAACATGTAGCCTCGGTGCTTCTCCAACAGTGCTCTCTCTAAAGATTTCCCACAAACCCTCAAGAACCGCACTTCCAACTCAAAGAACGCATAAAAGGAAGAGCTTCTTGAAAAGTTTAATACTTGTAATACATCCATTACAGCCAAACTGAATGAGCGCAAGTGTTTTGTCTAAATGTCACTCTGGATAAATTCCCAGCGCTTAAAATGAGTGAGATGTTGGAAAGAAGAGATGTAAAGGGGGTCAAGACTTCAATTAAGCTGAAATTCATATAGATGAAAACAGCATTAATTTTTGTCCAGGCAGCAGGTCAATGGGGTCATCTACCCAAAAGCCATGGTCAACATGGCCAAAAATGGAGAGGTTGAGGTCTTGAGCCTTATATGAATATTAAAAGTGTCTGACATTCTGTAAGTGGTATATTAAGGGCTTAATGTCCATAGTAAATGGGACACAGACTCTTCAGAGCTCTGAGCTCCATTTATCCTCGGCTCTGTGGGACAGGGACATGATGGCATTCGTGATGACAGTGGATTTTTCGCCCGTTTTCGTTTGGAGAGGGACCACCTCTGAACCCCTCTCTTGGGTATCCAATCAGACATTCCCTCTGCCTCCCACCCCGTCTTTTCCATTTTCCCTGTTATGAAAGTCCACACAATTTTGGTTTTCACCCCCCCTCTCTTCCTGGGGTTCGGGCCTTGTATGGAAGCTCACGATGTTTAGCTTCTACTGCTATAGGAAATCTTGCACATGGATGTCTGCGAGGACTTTAAACTTTCACAACATGGTATAGCAACAGTTCCAGATTAAACTGACCATCCTGCTGGGGGAAATGAGAAACTTCCCAACATTTGCTTGTTCAAACACGTAGGCTTAATTCGCAGCTCCCACAGAAGCTCATTACTCTGTTCCTCTGAAGGAGTCAAAAGGGAGGATGGGGAAACCATGTTTTCACCCCCTACCACCATGAACTGCCCCTCTCAGACCCCCAGCTGACCACATCAAGTGCAGTCATTGTATGAAAGCACAAAGACCGCAATCCCCAGTCCACTGTTTGTGGTACAGAAAGGTTTTTATGTATTCAGTATCTGTGTACATACAGAACGTGCTGCGATATGGCCCTATTCCCACATTCACCCATTAGGAAGAGCAAAAGTGAAAGGTTACCTCTTATGAGCTTCATTATTTCTGCTCCTATGCCCTCTTTGGATGAGATCTGTATTCTCCACATCTGATTTTGATTCAGTTCTTCTTCCTACACTTTGATTTGAGCCAACTTGTCTTGTTTTTTCTAGAAGCGATCGAAGAGGCCTTAGCCTGTTGGTAGTGTAGTTAAGGTCAGCACCATCATTGTCGGTAATTGGGGTTCGGTCCTTCCACAGACTGTCCCCAGCAGAAGTGTTATGTTGTTGTTGAACCCCATGCCTGGCAATCCTAAGGAAGGTCTGTAAGACCAACTTGCTGAATGTACCCTTTGATAAGGCAGTTGAAGTTTCGACAGAAGACTCGTGCAGGACTGTGTGTAGGCGTTGCAAAGGAGGGGGTAGCGTACCAGTCCTGAAAGCCCCACTAAGAGGTTTTGACCCGTTGGTCATGTGGTCTGCATTCATAGGAGAGCTTACTTACTTCCATTCATAGGAGAGCTCATGGACCGAATCTCTTCACATACTGTCATCAACAGATGAAATCTGTGCATTAATGCAAGAAACTGTAGATTTGCACACTATATATACAGTTACCTATATTACCAGTACAGTAATTTACCTTTTACAGAATATACAGTACTAGAGTAAATCAGGGTAAGTACCTTGATTTGTCAGTGCCAAGGGTATTGCAACAGGAGGTGGGATTTGAACCTGCAACTCTTGAGATAGCAGCTCTTACCACTACACCATTTGCTACCCCAGGTGTACAAATATAGATATAAATGCACAAATATTTAAGTTGCGCGCACACACTCACACACACACACACACACACACACACACACTTTTTGTGAGTTCAAAGCCCATGAAAGGGACTGCTGTTGTGCTCTGGAGTGAGGCCTTCAGCCTGAATGAGTGCAGCAAATATCCAACTATTAAAGACGGAGAAAAGAGTAAATCGGCAACTGATGGAAGTGACCACGGATGAAGGCACCTGCTGAGAGAATAAATAAAGATGACGGTTTAACACCAATTGTTCACAAATGCTTCTTTGGCACCGTAATCTCAGAAGTTCTTCTGTAGCATAATGCGGCCCATCTGGGAGACCGGTGGAAGTGAGACAGGTTAAATCCTGCAATAATTGGTCAGAAGAGGAGGGAAACCGCTCAGGCGGAATAAACACCTGCTGACATGGTCGCTTCTGAGAGCACGCCTGTGGAACCTTAATCCCTCTCTCTGTATAAGGGTCAGAAGCCAGATGTCAAATCTAGTTGATTTTTTCCCTGCCCCCAAAAAATAAATCAACCTTATTTTTTGTTGCCGCACTGATTTCCTTCCAAGAATTACAGTGCCGTTCCACCAAAATGTCTATATAGTGCCAGATCTGATGGACCATGGTGCTGTAGGAGGGGCGCCCTCTAAGAGTCTTTGATTTTCCGCGTTTTGTGGGCGGCAAGGAAGCCGTACGAGGAGCAGCGCCTGGTGTTTCACCGAAATGTGTGAAAGCAAGTGAAAGCTGCCTGACTTCATTACCGGTTCAGTCAGAGTGGCGGTAAATGGACCAGACAACACACTGCGTCTGGAGCACTGAAGGACTATAAGGAGGGTCAGGGCCCAAGATAGGTCCAATTTAACTCTGCTCTGGACCGGGCGGCAGCAGAGATGTGTGCAGTCATTTGGACCAGAAAGCTCCTGCGCTGAGAGAGACGGCCAAGCATGTGACCGAGGCCCACGTCTTTCATAGCCATAGAGCAGTGCTACTACACGATCGTCCAAAATGAAGTCTCATGAATCTCAATTTAGCATCTAATTTTCAGGACTGACAAGCGGTAACAGACCTACTGTTGGGAAATGTTTAAAAATTACAACATTTCCCATCCAGTCTTGTCATCTGAAAATAGCAACTGCTACTGAATATTTTTTTTTTCTGAGGCTTCCAGGGTGCTGGTAGGTCAACGGTCTCCTGATCAAAAGGAGCATGGGGCCATGGAATAGCAGATGACATTTCCTCTTTCCGGGGTCCCCCAGAAATCTGCTCAAAGAGCATCATCAGCCCTCCGTCGTGCACAACGTGAATGTCAAGGACGGACAAAAACGCGACCGAGATGACATGCCTAATTAACACCCCTATTTGTTCCGAGTGCCGCGGTTACGGGGGCCGAACGTAATGAAACCGTTGAAGCTGTGAGTTCGAAAGGGATCGCTTTTGTTTTCTGTCCCCCGGGGATTAAAAAAGGGGACTATTTCCATCTCCCAGACAGGCAATACATTTTGAAAAGTGGTTTCAGATGAGAGGCTTTAAATGTGTGACATTTGCATTAAACCCAGGTCAACAGCACCAGAGATCAAATTAGTACTGGAGGCATTATGCACTTTGTGAATAGAAAATAAAAAAGTCACCATTTCGCTCGCTTTGGGGTTGAAGAATCCAGTTTAGCGCCTGCTTCATATAAAATGTTAATCAGATGTTTGCAAACGGAGGCGGACCGTGACAGATTCGAGCATTGTTTCTCGTTCTCCTGGCTTCACATTCTATTAAGTACTTCGAAAGGTGATTTGCATATATTTGCATAGCTCATGCCAGCCGAAGTGTCACCTGAGCCAGAGATGATCCTCAGTAGGACATTTACTGTAGTAGCGTATTAGTCTGAACGCAGGGACCGTCACTGGACTTTTGTTAAGTCTAATGGTGCTCAGTGTTTGGGCTATGGTCACTGTGTTTCACATTACTTCAGACTGGTGTACGATGTTATCACTGCTCATCGTAGTGCCAGGCTCCACTGTAAAATGCAATGGCATCAGTGGACAAATTTAAGTTTTTAATATTTAAGATTCAGGGTTCAAAAACATACCTGCACTATTTGCAGTACCTTTGATTAACGTACGTACTTTGAGCTAATACAGTAAAAATGTATAGTGTGTAAAAAAATGGGTGTATGAATGGGAAAATAATCATAATTACATTCATATACAAACCTAGCATTGTTAGTGGTGTTGGACAACGGCTTCAGCCAATAAATGGTTAATAATAATCATTATCGTTCTTAGATTTGCGGGGGGTTTACCCCCCTCAGCTTTGCACCGAATGTTTCCAGCATAGGCTCCAGATCACCGTGACCCTGCGCAGGATAAGCTGTTACTGAAATTGAAGGAAGGGATCCTCATCACAATAATCATAAATAATCACAACAATGATACACGAACTGCAAGTTTGCTTTATGTACCAGCATGTTAGATGCTCACCTAAAATGGGCAATTCCTTGCAGAAATACTTCCCAACTCTTTTCGTATCAGAAGTACCTTTCAGCTCCGATGCTGCACACGATACAAGATGGCTCGTGCACTTTTTGTACAGCTTGATGAAAGCACATTCACGGCGCATGTGGGAACGGCCTACCTTGCACTTCCCCAGCGTCCGCAGCTCAGCCTAATAAAAAGGGCCAGCTAAGTGCTCTTAGTCGAGTTGCGACAGCAGCACA
The DNA here is from genome assembly GCF_900964775.1 of Scleropages formosus. Lineage (NCBI taxonomy): Eukaryota > Metazoa > Chordata > Actinopteri > Osteoglossiformes > Osteoglossidae > Scleropages > Scleropages formosus. The sequence continues at coordinate 21,522,328 of NC_041819.1, read as the reverse complement.
TAAACCCTATTGTTACGTACTGAGGGATTCGTAGTGATGGCGACTGCGCTTGACATTGCTCCGCGACTGGGCCCTTTTAGTGCCCTTCTCTCCTCCAGCGGTTATGAGCCTCATAAATAACGGCTTGGGTTTATGTACTCAGGACGAAACTGCGCGGCACACGAAAGCGCTCGGGCCGAGAGCGGTAAACACGGTGCGGCGTCGCTCTCTCCTCCTGGAGGATCAATGTCAGGGCAAATTTCAGATTGCCTCCCCTGACGTGTGCCAAGTTATCTGTGATTCAACATTAATAGGTTATCGAGTGGTGGCGGCGAGGGGGTGGGGGTGGGGGCCATTAGAGGAACGGGGCCGTCCTTCAAGCCATCGACGATCAAATTCACATAACCTTCTCATTATCATACATTATGACCCTCGGCGTGAGTCTCTGGCACGCTGACAGGGTAGAGTCGCCGATGGATTGTTCCGGGGTGGGCTGAGGGGGCACGCACAATTGCGACTGAGGAAAAGCATGTCAATACAGAGCCTTTGGCAACCTCGCTCTAAAGGAACACAATGCTGACTTGGGGGTCACTGTCCACTGGGACGTCTTCAACCGATTAGCTGGACCAATGGTGGTATCTTTTTCTTTTTTCCTTTCTGAAGTAAAATAAATGCTTGATTGCTGTACTTTCTCTGTTTGCTTGTTTGTCTCACCCATTTTATTTTGCCTTTATTTGAAAAAGATTTTTTTTCATTTTAAAATGTACTTAATATTTTATTATTTCATCATGCACGATGCGCTAGTTAGCACATCGCTAACTTAGCATGTCGCTAACTTATGCGGAACAGGTAAGCCACTCCATTTGACAAAGGTCTGTGAGCGAACGGAGCTCGGCAAAAACTTGTGAAACCTTGGGAGAAAAAAAAAATATATACAGCTTTCTGAAATGAAAATGTACATCAATAAAGAAGGTGATTGATTGTAGCTCTTATGTCTGTGAAATGGGAGCAGAAACGGCGACGGTGTCTTCCGACTGCTAAAGCAAATATGCAGAGAAATAAATCAAACCGTGGGCCAAGTCAGAGGAAGAGAGCACTGTCCTCAGGCAAAGGCAAATAAATGTGACTTCTGTCTGTCTGTGTCTGGATTTTTTTTCTTTCATCTGTTCTGGATATGGTCCCTATGCCACAGGGGTTCAGAGAGCTACCCAGCTGTCGCTGATGCCCTGAACCATCAACTCGTACCCTGCCCTTGGACTTCTGCTTAGACATCTGTGCCAGTGTCAGCTCGACATCCATACGCGCACACGTGAGATGGCAGGACACTTCCCGGGGAAAGACACGGATCACACAGAAATTGCAAGGTCCCCGGTGCCTCCAGAGGTCCCAGTTTAGATTTTAAAAAAGTTCAAAACAGTCTTGAAGTTGCCGGCGAGACCAGCTGAGCACACAGAGGCAAGCGCCGACCCCGGGTTCCCAGCGCTTGCCGTGTGAGCGCTCTGCGAAACAGCCATGTTTGCCAACGGAGGCCGCTGGCATGAAGCCGATTTTGCACCCTAATGGTTAAAACACGTAACCAAGACATTCAGCTGTACAAACACGGTTTGAATCTCTAGCAGGACAGCACGACCTGTGCAAAGACACTCTTCTGTCATCGAGTGCTCAAGCAGAAACCCTACCGATGAGCTGAATCACCGTTGTCTATCACACAATGCCGCAAAATTACCTAACAACCACAATGACAAAGTTATTAGTATCTTTATCAAATGCATTTTGACATTTTTCTATAAGGTTCTCATGCTTCATGGACACCAGTAGTCAGGGGGCATCACCCGAACCAAGTCCTGTTAAGTTTACAGTTAAAGCATGAACAGATGTGATCCAGCGATTTGCTGCCCTTGTCCGTTGCGTCAAATGTAGCGGAATACGGATCCAGTTTAAAGTGACCAATAATCCAACTTCTGGTTATCTAAAACTCTTTTTCGTTATTCGTTTCACAGCCTTTGTTTATATATGATGAAAGGTTTCAGTGTTGTGCTTTAACATATTACTATTCAAAGTTCCCCCCAGAATTAATACAGTAAGCTATAGAGCGATTTTATTACCATATGTTTATGTAAATAATCTGATGTTGAGAATGGTATAGGATACCTTGAATGGTAATGCATCTCATGCATTTTTATGATATTTTGGATTTCCTAATGGTGTGGATGCTATGGATACTAAACTAAAAAATGGATGTAATGCATAGAAAGAACAAGCGCCAGCTATCGGGAGCAAGATGTAAAACAATAGCGTACGTGGAAACAAACGTTACGGTTCTCCACTGCGTGGTGGGCAAATGATAAAGAGCAGAATTTTTTCTAACGGTTGTCCCTCTCTTGCTCATCTGTCGACCTCTGTGGTTGTGCTCATTTGCTCTTATCCAGCATCTGATGATGCGTTGATCTCATCTTGCCTATTTCTTAGGCCAAGGTCTGTGACCCCTGTACGGCCATAGTGCCCTTGTGACCACACCACTGGCATCCGGCCAGCCGAAGAAGACCGCCCATGGTCTTGACTTTTCTGAGCACTCTGTTAGACTGCTGTGGTGCTGCCAGGTGAGCACCGGGCACCTCGATGTGTTGCGTTCCAGCTCTGGTGCCCTAGATCCGGGTGGACATCCATTACAAGTGGACCAAAGTTCAAGTTCCTTTTCCCAATCAAGGTACTTTTTCCGCTCCAGCTAAAATATTAAATTCTTTTATACCCAATTTTTGGTTGCACCTCTACTCACATCGAGGAATAATTTAAGATGTTATTTTTAAGGGTAACATAAACCAAAAGTCCTGTAATTACATGTAATTGAGAACAGCACTGGCAATTAACTTGCCATTAGTTCTGGACACGTTTTTTACTCAGTAGGCGAGATCTGTTTTTAATATGCTTGTTCTGAAAGGCATATCCTGAACTGAGAAGGTTCACACTTGTGTGACAGATTATTGATAGGGGCCCTAGAGCTACATTCACACAGGTAGACAGGTTATGATGTGGTTTGATGGACTCGTTCCACCACAGCACCGCTTTTTGACAGGCCTCTATGATCGTCTATTTGACTATGAGAGGGCACCAAGAACATGGTGTAATACCCTTTTCGTACTGACTTCTGGCTAAGTTAGACCACTGGACCAAAGTCTAATTATAAGCTTTTGATCTACTCAGCCAATAAAGTAATATTTGAGGGTTCTGTTAAAATTTCTTAAGATGTTTAGTAGAAAAGTCATATATTGCAAAAACAGCCACACTGACAGCAGCATGTTTATCAAAGCAATGTGCGATCCATACAACAGTACAACCACAAGAACCCTTCGGTGACTCAAACCTGCCACCCCTCCATCAGAAATCCAGCTCATTAAGAACTCTGTCTTTATGCCAGTATTTTATGCCGTGGGGAGACAGCAGGCCTACGCTTAGGCATCGGCAGATGACACATTAAGGGCCCATTTCCACTAAATCAGTGTTACTGGAGTAACGAGCGCAGCGGGTCCTCTTGTTTATTGCAGCGCCATTCACAAAATCAGGACGGGGAGACCATGTATCACCACAAATCGTCTGCACTAAGTTGCCCCAGCTGCTTCATTTAATTGAATTGCTCTAGACAATCAGAAACCTCCCAAACAAAAGGTAATTTCCCCAAGATTCAACATACTTTCATTTATTTTTAATATGACATAACTGGGGGAAAAAACAGCCTGTAAATGACATAATACGAATGCATCCCCGGTTGATGTGAATCCAGCCGACATTACACTGAAATGGGAATATAATATGTAGATGGTTTGCTCATTCTTTGTTGCTCCATCGTACAGTAATGTATTCAGTCAGGCAGTTATCTTCGTGACTGAATGATGGCGCACTCGCGGAGTGTAATGACTGGTGGAAAATCAAGCATTGTGCTGTGATTTAGATGACACTTCTTCGCAGCTAAAGGTCGAGTGGTTCGTCAACATTGCCTGAACCTTGAGAGTGAATAATTGCTTAATAGACAGCACATAACAGGCAGCCTGCTACAGTTCAATAATACAAAAGCTATTAAGTATCACACTCATTGTATAAGTATTATTAAATATATTTACCTGACACTTTCCTCCAAAGCAACATATAATGTTAATCTATTTACAATTACTTACCCCTTTATGCAGCTATGTAATTAGTGGAGCAGCTCAGGGTAAGTACCTTGCTTGTGGGTACTATAGCTAGAGGTGGAACTTGAACCTACAATCTTCAGAGCTACAGGAAGCAGTTCTAACCACTATGCTATCAGCTGTCCTTATTTAACTGACATGTTTCTCCAATGCAACTTAAAACATGAGGTTTGTACATGAAGTTACATTTATATAACTGGGTAATTTTTACCATCTCGATTCAGCAAAAGTACTTTGATCATGGATACAGCAGCAGGAGTGGGATTAAAACCCATAACCTTTGATTCAAAGGTGATAGTCCTAACCACTACACCACCTACTGCTCCAGTTGGTTATTGATAGGCCTTTATGCAGAGTGATTTGAACTGCTGACAGTGACATTAGTCTATTTGTAACACAGTGTTTCCAGCTCAAATTTACAACAGCAGCTCCTTGCCAAGGATGTGAACCTGCAACCAGCTGGCAGAAGGCCCAACGAAACCACAAGCTCGCACTGCAGCAGCTCAAACACGAACCAGGGTGATTCACCAAACATACATGCATACCTTAACCCACATAATTTAAAGGAATATGTTCATTATTTTTTCCGAAGGTGCAATCAGTGTAGATGTAATGTGTTCATTATGTCATTTACGCACATTGAAGACGTCTCAGTGTCCTCAGACAGCTCAGTCACGCCTTCACTTTGCTTCAGCACACACATCCACTAGGACAGACAAATATAAACAAAGGCTTACACCACAGTTTTGGAAATATTGCAGCAATACATTCCGTCTAAAATTAAACAGTCATTTGGCTGCACTCACACATCATCCTTTGGCATGAGATCCACAGTAAATAATGGGAGTCACTTCTGTCCTGTGACTCCCACACACACACACACACACACACACACACACACACACACACACACACACACACACACACACACACACACACACACGCCACTGATGAGTGAGAATACTTCTATACCAGCATGAACAGTATTTCAGATATCGTGTAACAATATAAAGCAACAGGTGATGTAGAGTCCCTGCTTTGCAACCTGAAGGTTCCTGGGTTCGAACCCCCTTCCTCCTTTACTTCCCTCGACCAAGGTAATTACCCTGAACCGATATTAGAAGAATACCCTTCTCTATAAATGGGCAAACAGTGTAAAACTAAACATCTAGCATTATAAGTCACTTTGAGCAAAGGCCTCTGCTAAATGAAGAAATATTCACCATATTGTAAATTCAGTACTTATAATACTGCAAAATTTGTGGTATAGCAGTACCAATGGGCTACTGCTTGAATTCTATCACCATGGAAGCTGCACTGGAACGGATTTATCTCAGCTGTTCTCTGTGGGACGTTTTGGTTTCAAAGAGGAGATAGAGGGGCCACTTCTTGGCTTTTGTGTGCAGTCTAATAGAGGACACGTTCTCTTTTGGTCGCTTCATCGGGACACAGATACAAAACCATTGGACGAACCTGCAGTGGAATCCCTGTCGATATTTTTCTCTGCCCACAAACTCGTGAAAAATTTAGTCTCAGACTCAACGAGGTCGATCCTCGGTCAGCTGGAAGGGATGCCTTTTCCGCCGTGTCTCCTGCAACCGACTGCAGAGCATTTAGATCTTGGCTGCACACCTTCTAGCGGCACTTCACCAGTTCTGTCATTCCCGCACGCACAACCTCTCTGATCTGCATGAACTGAGCATGAACTTGACTGTGTTAAAGCCACAAATTAACTGAAGGTCCTCCAAAACCATCTATAGATCTGTCATGAAATAGATGTAAATATTAAATTCATAATGTTTCCAAACGTGTGTGTACGAGATTGAATCCAAGAACAGCAGAGTACTGTCCACTGTAAGTCTCATAGTAAAATTTAATTTTCGGTAATTTAACTGGGCTTTTCAGACTGTTGATTCACATCAAACTGTGCTGCACAAAATGCAAAGAAATATTTAAAAATTGCAGGCCGTGTGCAAATGAAACATTAGGAACAACTAAAAAGAGATGCACAGCGGTAGCCCCCACAACACGAGCGGTGGGGCGCTCGGCCTCATTCCAAACACGAGTCCCGTGTCCAGCCAAAAGGAAGCTGGGGTGCCCCCCACCCCGACAGCTGGGGTGAAAAGGCACAGTGACATTTACGCTCCTCATTATCCCTTCCTTCTCCACGGGACTGACATTTTGATGCAAATTGTGGTAAATTGATTTTTTTCCTTTTTACATTTGAAAATGATTAACAGAGGGGCATAGAGGGGGAAACACAGATACCACATTCACTATCTAACGTGCTTTAAAAGCAGGTCTCATATATTTTAATTTTTACTATTTATATCTGGAGCTCTAGGACTAAAAGAAAATGTCTTTTAACCATTTCCCCAGACAAGTAATAATGGCATTTGCCAGTGGAGTTATTATCAAAAAAAAAAAAAAAAATCATTTTCAGTGTGTTGATTATTACTGTGGGTTTATATGTTTAGAAAAGCATCTGCACTGTGCTTCACTTTGAAGAACACATCATTACCTGAAATAATGGCTGCGGAGGCATTAGTCACATTCAGGTGGATGTACCTGGGGACACTGGCTTTCAGCTACCCAAAGGGGAAGCTGATGGCACCGGGGCTGACGCACCCTGAGCCTCGACTCCGACGTCAACCGAAACACAGACATAACATAATTAGTCACACAAGGCTTAAGGGCTGTGAAACAATTTGACTGAAGGGCTGATCGATCCCAGCGCAGCAAGCTAAAGACATGTTGTGAGTAATTATCAATCTAACCTGCTGAGCCCAGCCACCCAGACAAGGGAGAGAGTAAAGCCCAAAGAGCAACATCTACTTGAGATTCCCAATATACAGTACTCAACACGAGACACGAAGCATGAACGACTTACATGAAAACATCCAACTAACACAAAACCCAAAAAACACTTGATTTATAAACCTATCATGAAGACCCAACACCCAAAAATAAAAACCCAACAACCAACACCCAGAAATCCAACCCCAAGACCCAAAATGAAATTTAAAGTCCAAAACAAATCCAACATTTACATTTATTTATTTTGCAGACACTTCTCTTCAAAACAGCTTCCAATGACCTCTATGTAGTGTTATCAGCCCACACACCTTATTCACCAAGGTGACTTACACTGCTAGATACACTATTTACAACGGGTCACTCATCCATACATCATCAAACAAAAACCCAACATCTAACATGAATACACCAAGCCCAACTTTAAAATGCAACACCAAAAACAAAAACCCATCGCCCAACACGAAAAGTCAACACTCGACATTGAAACGCAATACAAAACACAAAAACTCGACACACAACAAGAAAATCCGACTCCAGACTCAACACAAACAACCTAAACCAAACATTAAAACCAAAAAAAAAAAAGAAAAAAAACAACACTCTACTGGAAAACCCAACAGAAAAACTCAACACTCAACAAGGAAACCTATCATGCAACATGAAACCAAAATAACCAACATGAAAGCCCGACCTGCAACCCCCGGCCCCCACACGGATCACGCCCCTTGTCTAAATGAGAGCACTGTTTTCTAAATAAGAGACTCCTCGAGGTTAAGGTAAGGTTATTAGTTAAGAGCTGCTCCTTCTCCGCAGCCCTGGTTTCCTTCACAGAGGGTCGGTGGTTCAAAGTGATCTCTGCCAATGAGCCTCTTAAAAAAACCCAGGCACACGGTGGTGGCCTGATGGGTTCTCAGTCTGAGCGGACCTCCGCTGGTGGGCTGCAGTCTCAGTCACGCAGTGCTACTAATTGGACTTGCATCGCCACATCACCGGAGTGCTACAGCGTGGGTGAGGTGGCGGTGGGGCGGGGGATGGGGTCATTTGGGGAGAGGCGAGATAGAATACAGGAGTGGACCACACACACCCGTTGCTCGCATGTCGCCAGTGACCCACCCTCTGCTCTGAAACGCCGTTGACATTTCGGCACTTGGCTCCCGCCACCGCGGGATGGCTGCAAAATAATGGCACGACACGGTGGAACTGCACGCGCACACAGACACGCCCGCAGTCGCATGCAATGAGGCACACGCAGACACGTGCGCCGCTGGAACAGGAGCAGCGAAACGGGAATGGAAACGGGCCCGAGGTTCACAAGTTCATCAGGCTGCCGGAGTCCGCAGGGGCAGCGGCACACGGCTGACTGACAGAGCATTTGGGGGTGGGGTGGGGTGGGGGGGTGCTCTTGGGGGCGGTCACTTTCACGGCCCCCCACCGCAGACTGTCTCTGTCAAGGAGATGGACGAGCTGACGGGGCTTGTAAGTGTGAGCCGTGTATTTGCCAAGGTGTGTTTAATCTGTATGGCTGAGAACAACAGCCCAGCACTGGACACTGTCCTCTGCACTGAACACTGTCCTCTGCACCGGACACTCCTTGTTCTGACCCCTGCCCTTAGCACTGGACACTGTCCCCAACATAAAGCATTGTATTTAGCAGTGGAAATGACCACTCCTCTGGACACTGTCCTCAGCTCAGCAACGGAACCCCTTCTTCGGCTCAGCGCTGAACCCTAACCTCAGCATTAAACACCGTCCTCGGTGCGGGACGCAACTCTAGGGTCCAGCCTCCGGTTGTCTTACTACCCCAGAGTAAAGAGGACACAACCTGTGGACCTCAGTGTCTGTTACCGCCGACCTGCAGCCCTGCGACACTTCCGATGGACTACACCTGATAGCGCGGACCGCCTCGCGCTCAGCATCCCTTTGCCCGTCATCCGAATTGTTCCATTGACACGGAAGAAGAAAAGCCCTTTCCATGGACTCGTCCCTGTCCCGTGTTGTCATTAAAAATTCAATTATCTTATGCAATACGTCTGCCGTGTAGCGGAGGCCCCGCGTGCCGACAAGACGAGCGGGGGATCGGAGCCCTTCTGCGCTCAGTGAGGATTTACGGCGTTTCCCTACCAGTCAGCAAGCCCTGCCACTGTGTGCAAGAGGAATGTGTCCTTGCTGGGAGCAAAAGTCTGACGGACCGTCAGCAAATGCAGCGTGGCGTGGAGCAAATAGGACTAAAAATACCCCGCATCCCAACAGGATCCCATTCCACAGCAGCTCCTTCAAACATCATAAACACCGATGAGTTGGTAGGAAAACATGGCGAAACACAGACATCTGGTCCAGAATTAAGGCAGCCGCAACAAACTCTTTCCTCCCTGAAACGGTTTTAAAAGGGGGGGGCAGCAGGTGGCGTAGTGGTTAGATCTGCACTCAAAGGATCCAGCTTAAGAATCCACCTGCTGTTGTAGGTCAAGACACTTACCCTGAATCGATACGGTAAAAATGACTCAGCTGTTTAAATGGATAAGCCGTTGTAAGATGCTTGGGAGGAAAGTGTCAGTTGAATTAGAAAATGTAAATCTAAGAAAGAATAGTATACAAACGTGTGTGTGTGTGTGTGTATGTGGGTGTGTGTGTGTTTTTAGATAACGTTCAGAAACTGTGTTCCCTCACAGTAGTGCAGCTAGATAAGACAGTGCTCCAGGATGGTGTCACTGAGAAAATAAAAATAATGGACGGAGGATGACAGCTGCGCATGGATGGACATGAGCTGGACGGGGAGCTCGGCAAAGCCGCGGATCTCCTTGTGTGACCCCGGACTAGACCGCTGACCAAAGTGACCACATGTTGACAAGCGCCGCCGTCCCTGGAAGCTGTCTTCGCAGACACATGTAGCTTTCCAACTGAAGGACACGACGAGATGCCACAATAAAAGTGGTTATATAACAAAGGGCTTAAAAAAGCATTAATCAGGTTATAAATGTTTCAAGCCGCAGGGATAAAACTTTTTTTTTTAATTGCAATATCTCCAGTGTAAAAATAATTCATCTCAGAATGCGCTGAAATAATAGCAAATGTCAATACTCCAAAGGAAAAGCAAAAAAAAAGTACCACTGCCTGTACTATACTTTTAACAAGTCATAATTTATAACGCATTGCAACCTGTAGTGCACCTCCCGCGACCTCACGTGACCCTGACCTCTCCTGTCTGTGACCTTGCTTGCTTACCTACTAATTTATACACACACACACACACACACACACACACATCTACTTCTTATGGGGGGGGGTGCAGTGGCGCAGTGGGTTGGACCGGGTCCTGCTCTCCAGTGGGTCTGCGGTTTGAGTCCTGCTTGGGGTGCCTTGCAACAGACTGGCATCCTGTCCTGGGTGTGTCCCCGCCCCCTCCAGCCTTTTGCCCTGTGTTGCCAGGTTAGGCTCCCACAACCCCGTATGGGACAAGCGGTTCAGAAAGTGTGTGTGTGTGTGTGTGTGTGTGTGTGTGTGTGTGTGTGTGTGTGTGTGTGTGTGTGTGTGCGCGCGCACTTGTTGTTGATCCACTGTGTCACCGAACCTATGTGGCGGCACAGCATAGTAATGTTGCTGTCTCACAATGCCTGGGTGGTGCGAGAGGGCATGGGTTCGATCTCTGCTCAATCTGTGCGAAGTTTGCATGTTCTCCCAGCGTCTGTGGGGGTTTCCTCTGGGTGCTCTGGTTTCCTCTCACAGTCCAAAGACATGTTGTTCAGGTTCACCCATTTTGTGTGTGTGTGTGTGTGTGTGTTCCACTCATGTATGGATGAGTGACCCATGTAAGTAACGTATCTAGTAGTGTAAGTCACCATGGTTAATAAGGTGTGTGGGCTCATAACACTACGTAGAGTTCATTGGCAGTTGTTTTGGAGAAAAGTGTCTGCTAAAAAAAATAAATGTACATGTGTATCTACTTTGTACACTGTATGCTGCTGCAACTGATTGGACTTTCCCTCTGAGATGAATAAACTTTCATCCATTCACATTCGCAGTCTCTTGATTTAACAATCCTTAATCAGAAAAAAGAATTTCCTCTAATCACAGCACAATTAGATATACGGTCAAAGTTTTGAGAAAATCCCTAAATCCTTACAAAAAATAAAACAAAATGTGTGATAGCGGCACAGTACAGACATTTCACTCAATCAGCAGTTGAGTCTGAACTCAAACTCTGGATCCATCATAACTATACTGTCAAAATTCACTACACTCGTAATGTGCTCATAATCATAATATATTTCTACTGATATTTTCAATAGTTAATAATAATAATAATCATGCTGCTTGCCAATTATCGTAGAGGTTGTGGGTGCATTATTATTATTATTATTATTTCTTATTATACTGCACGCAGTCCCACTGTCCGCTGCTCCCTAAGAGACACCATGTTCACACTCCATCCGTGTCGATGGGGGGCGTCTTGCGCTGTCACGTAGGGCTGAGTCACCCGTCTGCAACCTCTGCTTCCTGCCCCCCCCCCACCCACCTCACTTCGACCACCTCCCTCCCCTGATCTCAGCTTGTCTCGCGGTTCCCCCTGCGCCGCTGCCTGTGGGTAAAGACCCGATGAGTCGTCATGCGTGGAGGGAGTTCGCCTTCTGTGGAAAATCTAACTGACGGGCCCCGTGGATGTGGGGGATGGAGGGGTTGGGGCCTTGAGGTTTGAAGGGGGGCAGATTCGGAGAAGGGACTCCAGAAACTTTCCGAGTCACTTAATCCCCGATGAAGTCCCCCTTGATCCCCGGGATGCTGGGACAGCTTGCTTAGCGTCCGGCGCGGTACGATCAATTCCGGCGATCTGCAGAACCGTCCTCACGTGTTTGCAGAGACGCGACTGTCAGGAGGAAGCGGCGGAGCGAGACGCCGACCGCTCTGCTCCCTGAAAACAAAGAACTGTGTGATCTGCTCTTTAGCTCACCTTCCTCACCCCCCGCCACTCTGCTTCTTCTCACCCCTGGAGGAGTTCCACGCTAGGTTGCCGCGGGAAAATAAAAGGCCATATTGGTGTAAGCTAATTGCCAACTTTATGACTCTATTCCCTGTCTCCGACTCCTCTGAGGATCAAAGGCACACCGTGGAGGGAGAGAGGGAAGCCGAGAGAGTCTGCTTAACCCGGGTTCGAGACACAAGGACAAGTCCTTTAACTTTCATCCTTTTGCAGCTCTTGGCAAATGAAAGTCACACACCGGATAATCACCGCAATAAGAACTGCACACCAGAGTTGTGAACAACAAAAAGTTATTAACCGGGACTTGACAGTGATGCTCCATCATTGCCCAAAGCTGAACGTTCATTTATCTTATAAAGGGCGAGAGGAAAAAAAAAAAAAAAAAAAAAAACCTGCATTCCCATCCAGGCTGTGCCGTAAATAAATAAATAAGCAGCCCGGACTTTGCCGGGATGTGGGGTTGGGCGGGGGGTAACGGAAATTGTTTTATTCCTCTCGGTCAATTTGGCTAATGCAATAATCATGTATGTGCGTCTCTGAATATTTCATCATAAAGAGCGGCTGGATCGGGGCTGGGAGGCTGCCACCGGCTGCCGGGGAGAGAGCGCTATTTCTGGGGAAGCGGCTGCATCTCACCCCCCCCCCCCCACCTCTGGAAGTCTGTGTGTTTGGGGGGGGGGGGGGGGGTGGTGGTGGCTGGTGTGGGAGGTGTCAGAAAACCACGGTTCCTGTTGGAAAAACTAAATGCTGGGATGTCGCTCTTACATGCCTGCACCCCACGGAGGGTAGAGCCGTGGTTCCGTTCAGTTACATTGTCAAACACAGTGACAGGACCTAACAGCTATAGCTCACCCCCCCCTCCCCCCACCTTATATATGTATATATGTTCCATTATATTCCCTCATATACAACAAATCTCAGCAGGAGTAGAACTACAGACCCCATTTGCAGCCGCATGACAAAATCACCTCACACTATACCTCCTGGAAAAAGCACAGTAAACAAAAGGTAATTTCCCTCCAGAACACCACTGAGTCAATCACGGGGTTTCCGGAAGCAGCAGTATGTCTGCAAGTAGCAGCGGTGCCAAAGTTAGATATGTGCTCCTCCATAAGATCTCTTTATGCCCTGAACAGGAAGTACAGCCAATTCCCTTCTGTGTCCTACAGAACGGAGCTGCAGCCCTGACTCGCGGTTGCACGAGGGAGCGAGAGCCGCGCTGCGCTTCCCGCCATATCGCTCAGCCGTCGCGCGGCACGCAGGTGCGTCAGGAGCGAGCCCGAGTGGAGAAGCAGCAGAGCCGCTTCCGAGCGCCCGCTCAACTCACCACGGCAAAGTCGTCGGCCGAGCAGTTCTGCCCGCTGAAGTTGCAGCTCTTGAGCATCTCCTCCAGCTGGTGTCCCGTGCGGTTGAAGATGTCCTGCATGTCGGGGGCAGGGTACTCCAGATCGGTAGGCTTGTGGCCATCCTTGTTCTTGGGCGGCAACCCCGTGAGGTTGGCCAGGTGATAGATGTCGGCGTCGGTGAGCGCCGAGAAGCGGAAACGGTTGATGTTGCAGATGGTGACGGCGGGGAAGACCATCTCGCGGCTGGCCTCCTCGCTCAGCGCCGTCACGTGCGGGTGCTCCAGGTAAGAGATGGCGCACTTGGCTGCCTGGTACAGGAAGAAGGCCAGGGACGCGAGGAAGGCCAGCGCCCAGAGGGTCTGGCGCACGCCCAGGCGGCCGGACACGAAGATGTGGTTAATCCCGTGCAGGGAGCAGGAGCTGGCAAAGCCGGCCAGGTCCTTGGACGGAGGAGTGCAGCTCTCCTCGATCAGGCTCTCCTTGTCACCCTCCTGCTTGCCTTTCTGTTTCTCATCCTCCTCTGCAAATTTGATTTTGCAAACAAATTCGATCGGCATGTGGGCAGCCAGGTCTGCGCTCGGGTTCTAACAGCTCACAAACCCTGCTTCCGCCGGCCCTCTCTCTTACCCGGCGCTTTTTTTCTTCTTCTTGTCTTTTCTTTTTTTCCACCCAGTCCTCTTTGCAGAGAGCAACTCCAGAAAGAGAAAAGAAGAGAGAGAGAGCGAGCGAGTGAGAGAGAGAGAGAGAGAGAGGGGGGGACAGAGGGAGAGCTAGATACAGAGAGAGAGAGAGGGAGAGAAAGAGAGAGAGAAAGAGTTCTGCTGCCGCTGCCGCTCGCCGCTCGCTGTGACTGCCGCCGCCGCCGCTCACGATCCTTGTCTCCACACTCGATCCGCACACGGAGCCGCGCTGATAAACACTTGTACAGCTGTCAAAAAAACCCACCCTCTCTCTCAGCTTGACACCCACCAAAGAGAACGCAGCTTTTGGAGCAGGAGCTGGAAGAGGTGACTTGGGAGGGGGGGGCTGCTTAATAATTAATGAGAAAGAAACTGTGCGATTAGAACCCCCCCCCCCACCTGGCATGCCACAGCGAAGGGAGACACCGCTTCCCCACCTTGCCACCCAACCCCGAAAAACTCCTACCTCCCGTTTCACTTGTGACAGCCCCTCTCGCCTCCCATTCGCCGTTGCCAAAGGTCGCGACACCCAAAATCCGACCATTGCCGGTAATCCATCGTGGGTCACCTGCCCTGGCCCCCCCAACGTCGTGTCCCAGGTCCCCAGTGAGTGACTAATTGGAACAATAATGAGGAGCGAGGGAGGTGGAAATGAGAGCCCGGCATCTAGGGGCGATCAATCTACTTTTCAGGGATAAAAAGGGGGGGAGGCTATTGATCTGGCTGTAGCATCTGTCGAAGATTAAGGGCGGGGGCACCACGGCCCTTTCTTATGAGGAATTAACAGCGGCGCTGCCGCACTCCGGCGCGAATTTAAATGAGCCGTCTCCCCCTGATTTGCGGCGGGGAAGACGTCGGGCGGCGCTGGAGCGAAGTATCAATTCCTCTCTTTTACAGTGTGCTTTCCTGCTCTTAATGGCCTTCTCCTTGCGTTGCCAAACAAAATTATGCAAATGTGAGGGACATCAAAGCCTGCATCGCAATGCAGGACCGTTCCTCGGAGGGGGTGAATCGCGCGGGACACGTCGCATTGGGGGCGCGGTCCTCCGGGGGGGATGCGAAGCTGGATTAGATATAGTCTAACACATGTCCCCCCAACAGCGCCCCCTTTCTCCTCGACCCAAAATGTGAACATTCGCCAGAACCGGTCGCTATCCGTTAAACTGTTTGGACCAAAGGTTACACGCAGGTTGAGTTGAGTCCAAACGCACAAAACTGCTGTTGGTAGCTATAGCTATATATTAAAATCTAAAGAAAAATGTTACCGATATATTTATTTTTGTGAATTCGTGTTAATTTATTTCACAGTTTTCTCCAAATCCGAGTACAATATAATAATTTACCCATTTGCTATACGCAACTGGGTAATTTTTGATTTTATTTATTTTTATTTTATTTAATGCATCAATTCACGGTAAGTACCTTGATCAAAGATTCTACACATGGAGCAGGTATTCCATCCTGGATCCTTTCAGCCTCCATCCACCGCTCTGGCCCTGTATATTATACATCCCAGCATTCAAAGATCCGAAACAGTCATTGTAATACATTTACTGAAATATGTACAGTGTATTATATTCCATGAATGGCTCAGATGGGATTTTTAAAAACAGCACAGACAGTAAATGAAACAAAAGTTCTGTGCATGTGGCCTGGCTCTGCATGAAGCAGCATGTCCTCCGTCCTACAGCGTGGCAGGTCCAGTGACGCAGGTGCAGATGAACCTGGCTCTCCACACCCTCCAAGCACGACCCCGAAAGCAAAAAAGGTCACAAACAATATGACGCGTCCAGCCAAGTGGAAAACCCTTTGACACGTCTCTCTCTCTAATGTTGATTTTAAGTTACTTTTTGCCATCGCCACCTGACAACTGAGACCACCGGGATGACCCGGGCGGTTTGGGAGCCACCAAAACCCAGCGTAGCTCCACTAATAAACTGATTTATTCCTTTATTAGTGGAATAGGGAGACCATTAAGGACGATTAAGGAACGGCGCCTCGGCAAAGTAGGCTTGCTCAATCCTCGACTCTCCACCAAGGAAGTTAAGTCGTTTTTTCTTTTTTTTTTGACACGACCGAGCGGGACGTTTTTCTTTTTTCAGAAACGGGAAGCCGGCATGATGAGGAACAGCGAGGATTTCACAGCCTCCCCCCCGAAGATGGACATGCAGCTTTGGAGCATCTCTTAACGGCAGACTCCATCCTGCTCTAATGATAGGGTTGGACTCACCACTCATACCATGAAAGCCTGTTAAACATCGAGAGACACAGATGTCACTCTGCTCCAGTAACCCGGGACTCCTCAGGATATGTACCCACACTTTTTTCGGTTAACATACGTGATCAACATAGAAAATTCACGGCTCTTGTCTCGTCCCGTCAACTCAAAGCCGTCTTTGACAGTTAGCTGCGTCACAGTGCGCGGGATGTGACAGATTAGGGACTTCCAACCATCGAGAAAACCTCAGGTCCAAAGACAACTTCAAGAGGCCTCCTTCCTCTCTCCGGTCAACATTACATATCAGCAGCCTCTGTTTACCTATGAGAGCAGAGTACTGGTACCCCCCATCATGAGTCAACATTATTAAAAGTTACTTAATTAATGCCTTTGGTAGATTATTATACAGCTGATTATCTATACATGCGTATTTAATTATTGAATATATTTATTTTTGAATATTTTTTGCATACAGCCTGGTATTCTTACTATATCAATTCTCGGTTAATGCCTTGATTAAGGGTACTGCAGCAGGAGGGGGATTGAAACTAGGAACATTCAGACTGCAAGGCAAATTTATTACTTTTATTAATTTGTTTTTAGCTGACACCTCTGCCCATGGCGACTTATAGCGGGAGATGCACTGCAATAAATTGTGTACGAGTGTGTGCCCGAGCACAGTGGAGCAACGTGACACACTCACACACAATAAGTGCCATTTAGTTACTAATTCACCTGAAATGCATTTTTGGACTGTGGGGGGAAACCAGAGCACCAGGAGGACGCCCGCACGAGAACACGCACGGCATGCCGACTCCACGCAGGCTACGGAGACCCGAAGCCTCGTCCGAACCCTCAGCCCAAAAGCTATGAGGCACCAGGGCCGCCCACTAATCACCATGCCACCTCCTTCCTCTGACATTTCAGTAGCCGTGCTCATCCGTCAAAGTGTTATTTCAGCCAGTCAAGTCACATTGGTGTCTATATTTTTATTCCGCGCTGACTTCCCTTTGCTTTGGTATAAACATTAAGCACACATCATGCAAACGCACAAAGGGACCAACAGGAGACGTAGCCGGCGAGGAACCGCTATCATTCCACGGAACGTAAACGGGAGAACAGTGCCCCTCCAAAAAAAGTAATCCACAAATTTTTCTTATGGAAATACATATTTATCTGGTCTGTGAGGCTTCCCACAGACTGAGATGTTTGTGTTTATTCAAATAATCTCATTCTGCAGTAGCAGCAGTAACTAAAAAGCCACCGTCTGGCTTTCCAGCAACCTTTAAAGACTTCCCCTATAAAATGAACATTTTAAAATTAAATTTAGACTAAATTAAAAGCAGTATTTCATCTCTTCACCTATTCATGTAGAAAACAGCAGCATCTGGTAATGCCGCTTCCTAATGGCAGCTGTTTTTCTTGGACTGCGCAATGTAACCTTACATTTCACGAGGCCGAAAACGGTGGCGCTCCTTTGTTTTGCAAAGAGCACCCCGACATTTTTATCGCGACGACAGCAGGCGACCGGAATTCCAACAGGAAGATTAGAAAAGTGCATGAAGATAACGCTGTATCCACAATTGTAAGGGTCCATTATTTCCATATCTAGATGGTGTATGAGATGAGAGCGTTTACCGAACCTGAGTGTGTAAAATGTGCTCATTCTTGTGGTCAGCACGAAAAATATTGTGGTTATTGCAGGTGGAAGAGCTGCCTTCATAATAAAGACCAGCTGTTCTGTAGACAGGGAAATATCATATTCCATCAAACAATGCTATTTGTGTTGAGGTTAATTGCTAATTATCACGGCAATTCTAAACCGAGTCACAGAAGATCTTGCTAAATTCATAAATTATTCCAGCTCGATAAATATAATTGGGCAAGATATTCAGAGGAAAAAAAAAATAACACTCCAAGATTTAGTCTTATTGATCTGAACAGCTGGCAAAGACATTAAAGTGAGAATGATTTTCTATTTGGCGGGGCACGGTGGTGCAGCGGGTTTCGTCGGGTCCGGGGTTCGAGTTCTGCTTGGGGTGCATTACGATGGACTGGCGTCCCGTCCAGGGTGTGTCCCCTCCCCCTCCAGCCTTGCACCCTGTGTTGCCGGGTTAGGCTCCGGTTCGCTGCAAGCCCTCTTGGGACAAGCGGTTTCAGGCAATGTGTGTGTGATTTTCCTTTTGTTACTTTTCTTTTGGGGGTGTGGCCAAATTTGCATGTTTTCGATTCATACGAAGAAGGCTCAAGTTAAATTTAGAGTGTGATGAAGCAACCCGGATACTTCCCAAGTAGGATGGTCCACAAAAGCAAAATCAAAACTCCCGCAGCCGACACATCCAGGTCGGTTTTATTTGAAGAAGAAAAAAAAAAAAAAAAACAAGACCCGCTGTCCTTCTTTGTGAGCCCAGGGAGCAAATTTTTACAGCGTGATAGCTGTCGATTACCAAACCATTTTAGTTCTACGTTTTGTTCAAGAATTTGTTGCTATTTGTAACGGGTTTTATAGCCAAGGGTGAATTCCATGTAAAATCCTCCCCCTTTTTTTTTTTTTTTTTTTTAAGTATTGATTATTTCTTGTACTGTTTTGTAATTCGAACATCTTTTTGATTGTGAAATTTTTTGCATTTTTACGTATGCGTCACCACCTGTGTGACGATTTGATACCGTTTAGCACTTTTCTTCAGAACGCTCTGTGTGTTCAGGAGAGAGACCAACTGGGGTTTATGACAAGACTTTTGGTTTCTGACCACGTGACATTTTTTTGCAGTCGATAAATTTGGTTTCCATGTCGATCGACAGAGTCGTTCACTGAGACACGACACAGTAAAAAGTTGTCATACTCGATTCCAGTTGGCTTAGAGCAAGATGGACAGGCCTGCACATATAGACATACAATGGGTATAAAATATTCAGTAGACCTCTAACCTCCAAATGATACCTGCCTGGAACTGTATTTGTTCATTTACATTATATTTAGCTGATGCTTTTCTCCAAAGTGACTTACAATGATATATTTACCCATTTATACAGCTGGGTAGTTTTACTGCAGCAATTTAGGATAAGTACCTTGCTCAAGGGTATTACAGGTGGAGGTGGGGATCAAATCTGCAACCTCTAGATCCTAAGACAGCAGCTCTAATCACTACACTACCAGCTGTCCCTGAATGAATGAATGAATTTTTTTAACATAAATTTATCTTACTGTTTTCTCCAGAAGCAACTGCCAGCGTTCAGCTGTTTACACTGATTTACTCATTTATACAGGTGGGTAATCTCAGTGCAGCAATCTAAAATAAGTACAGTGCTCAACAGTACTACAGCTGGAGGTGAGATTCAAATCTGCAGCCTTTGACAACAGAGGTAGTCACTCTACTACCCAACCAGCTGTCCCAGGGAAATTGACCTCATTTAACATTATTTTATAGTATATCAATTTTGTAATGCCCAAGTATATAAAATTTAATAGTACGTGAACGTCGCCTCGGCGATGGGACGTGAACATTACGATACTCCTGGATAGAGTGACAGTTACTATGTAGATCCATCTTGGTGGCAATTTCTAGGACTGACATGACAGTGAATTTGTATTTGCGCTCAGAAATCCTGTTGCTTCAGGGTTATTAGGCAAAGCTGAGCAGAGATCTGTCGATTCCCCCGTATAAAAGCGCGGTTCCGGTGTCACCGCTGAACGCAATTAGGTAAAGAGAAGCCTGAGAATGCGTTTCATATGTGCGACGGCTTCTGTTAGGAGACACAGTTCAAAAAGCTTTGCTATTAGAGTAAAGTACTCAGCTGTCAACTGCCATCAGCAAGTTAGGTCAAACTCACAACAAATAATAACGTGTAAATAATTTAAAAACAGCAGAAAGAAGTTAATTCATTTGCATTCAGTGCAGTAAATGCATCAGTGTTTGAGAGCAGCTTTTTACATTTAGTCTAGTCCCAAAACCCAGTAGATACCAGTTTTGGAAACTGTGGAAGCCCTTCTCATCCTGGGAGTCCAGCATTTTACTGAATGGCAATTCCGCCTCAGCAGGAAGCAAGGATGCGATCCCACACTGGGCTCAGAGAGGCAGGTATAACACCGGCAGCAAAGGAAGAAGCCGTCCCACACACTTCGGGGACCGTCAGTGTGAAAGGTCAGATTTGCATAAAGGGGACAAACGGCATAGAGGGAGCGCTCCTGGAGGACAGGGGTAACGGAAGAGAAGACGATGAATTGGTATTCTTCCTAATTAGGAATTAAACAGCAAAAAGCTCCCCAGCTGTACACGGGCTCTCGAGTACGATGTCGGGATGAATCGCTGATGTTGAGGTGATAAGACGTGGAATACAAATTGCAGCTCTGTTCTCTCCCATTCTCTCCTATTTCACTGCGGACCATTCCCAACTGTCGAGTCACAGTTCATGAATCGCAATACACCTCAAAAAAAAAAATTGTTTTGTCCAGAGCATTTGTCTATTAGTTATCTGTTAACCATTAACACTGCCATCAAGCACCATAATGCAATTATTTCCTCACACTTGTCAGCTGAGTACAGGACCTACCCTGGGGTGGAGATTTCAAACATAGTTTAAGTATTTGCAATGTCTCCATGTGGCCTGCAAATGGAAAAAAGTGCTGCACCCATAATAATAATAATAATAATAATAATAATAATTAGTTCAAACCCCCAGAGGTTTATTTTTCTGCCTTGACTTTTGGTTGGGAGTGTTTTGTTTTCCTTTCCTCAGCTACCAACTGGTTTACTTTATATATTACATAGTTTATATAATTATACTTTCAACCTGCAGTATTATTCCCACCTTTGTTTCCAAAGCTGTTTTCTTTCTCTGTAAAAGTAAAGGGAATCACTGATAAAATGTTTTGCAAAGAAAAAGCCCAAACACTTAGTGAGAGCCAAACAATAAGAAAAATGTTGCCTTGCAGCAGCGAAGGCAGCTGATGTCATCGTACAGTAAATGGAGCGTTGTCGTTAGACGTTAATGACCAAAGCTCAGGACTCAGAAATAAAAACCCTATATAAATAACCCTAATAAGGTTGATGGGGCGGCTGTCGTAAATTCGGGTGGTCAGAAGTCACATGTCGTAAGTCGAAAATCACTTGTAGTTTTAACCACTGCGCCATCTGCTGGCCCAGCCTTAAGCATAAGAATCAGATCTCCAGAGTCTCAGACTGCCTGTTTATGGGACTTTACACAATCAGAATGAGTGTGACCGTGACCTCTGACCTTTGGTCCTGGAAGGTCCTAGTCTGTTCCGTCCAAAGGAGGGAGTGTCCCCTATTTATAGAAAAGGCCCCAGCAATAACCTGTCTTTTTTTGCAGCACAGCAGTCAGGACGACCTGAGCTTTCATATCATGGTGCGGAGGTGATGCGCACTGCGCTCTAATTGCTGCGATGAATCATTTTCGGGACTCAAAGGAATCGGGTCTCGGGAAAAATTTTGCGAGACACACACAGAGCAAAATGCTTCATTTTGTTCTTCTGATAACTGACGTCTGGAGCTCGAGGAACTTCCCTCAGAGACCACAGCGGCTGAATTTATTTGTGCTACAGCGTGGACGTTTTTCGCCGGCGTCCTCACGCAACATTCCCGAATGAAAAGACGCCGCTTTGCTCCCTTAGGTTCTCATGCATTCTAGAATTTTCCATCGAGCAGAAACGCTGAAGTCGCCCTTCGGAGCCGAACGTTCCGCATCAAGCTCCTGCTTAGGTGGCTCGGCCGGTTCAGGTCCAGTTGAGATGCACGGCTCAGCACCGGGGTGCGCAAATTCTGCCTTTGTGGCACTAAACCAAATAAACGTTAAAAGCACTGATCATTGACTGATCTCACACACACATTTATTACCAGGGTTAGTTGTTTACCCAAGGAACATATGGAGATGGCTCTGCGCCGATTGTACGAGTGCCTCGCCAGGGGGCAAGCACGGAGGCGAGCCGGGTTCGATCAGAAGGCCACGCTTGTGACACGGTCTGCTTCGCGAAGCAAAAAACTCGAGGTCCAGCAATTTCTCGGTGAGCCTCACGGAGGGGAACCGCCAAAGAGCACGCGGGGCACGCTCCCCACGTGACTGGCACATGGAGCCCTGCATCACAGACCAAAAATCTAACCCAAAATCCATTTGGGCCTCTGCTTTCATCACATTCCATCAGAGCACAAGTGTTCAGTCTGAGGAAAGAAGGAATATGTTCAGCAGCATAGCAATTAAGATGTTGCACTTCATACAGAAGTGTGTTGGTTTGATTCCCATGAGGTACTGAAGAGTTGGGATACCCTTATCTGGAACTGCTTCGGTAAAATAATAAAATATAGCAAAAAAAACTGGACTAAAAGTTTAATAGTTCAAATCCCTGGAGGGGTCTTGTTGAAGTAGCTTAGAGCAAGGTAGTTAATATGAATTCTTTACAAATATAAGGACTGTGAGTGGCATGGTGGCACAGTGAGTAGTGCTGCTGTTTCACAGCACCTGGGTGGTGCAAGAGGATGTGGGTTCAATCCCCACTTGGTCTGTGTGGAGTTTGCATGTTCTCCCCATGTTTGTGTGGGTTTCCTCTGGGTGCTCTGGTTCCCTCCCACACTCCAAAGACACACTATTCAGGTTCCCCCATTGTGTGTGTGTGTGTGTGTGTGTGTGTGTGTGTGTGTGTGTGTGTGTGTGTGTGTGTGTGTGTGTGTGTGTGTTTTTCACTGATGTATGGATGAGTGACCCAGTGTAAGTAGTGTATCTAGCAGTGTAAGTCACCTTGAATATGGTGTGTGGGCTGATAACACTACATAGTATCCAGTGTAAGTTGCTTTGGAGAAAAGTGTCCACTAAGTAAATAAATGAAAATAACAAGCTGTATAAAACACTGAAAGATGAGACAAAGTGAACCTTGGAAAAAGTGAAAGAGAAGCTGCTGATGGCAGATGAGTTTGAGACCTGTTGTGTTCAGAAGGGGGTGGGGTTTGCCTGCAGCACCTACTGTGCATAATCTCCGCCACTCTGCCGTGACATTTAGCCCTTTACCTGAGCACGTGAGGAACTGGTGGGAAAAGAGGCCGCGGACACGCGCGACGGTGATCCGTAGCAACGCGCTTGCAACGGCTTCGTCTCACCACGGTACCCACTAATGCCATTTCACTCCAACAGCTGTACGGTTTATAAGACAGACCCAGCAAAGCCATAATGATTTCTGAGCTGGGACTATATGAACCAGCGCATTCGACCGATGTCACGACACAGCGCTAATTTAATACCAGTGAGCCTGTGCGGTTTTACAAACATTTTAAAAAGCTCTGGGGCAACAAGATTAGTGCGGACGCAATATAAACTTTAAAGTGAATTGGACCTAATTAAATTTAAGAACAAGCGGGTCGTATAATTATTACATTATGTTTTCTTCCGGTGTGTATTACGCAAATGTATCGGAACGTTTTTTATGATAAATGAGGGCATATGTTGCATCGCATGTGTCCTTCGTGAACTTGTAAATTTGTGCGCAAATTAACTTTATTTATTTATTTGTTTATTTATGCAGCTGTGGGTTCTCCATCTCGAGAAAAAAAAAAAAAAAGACCCCGGTAAATTGGAACAAATTAGCAGTCACATTAAGTAACTCTGTAATAGTAATATATGATCCTATCGGCCTTCTCGGGCATCAACAGAGTAAATCTCTGCTGGTAGATGTATTAGGGATTAGCGAAACAATAAGGTGTGGTGGTTAATACCACCCCAAGTCGGCAGGGAGAAGCAAGAATAAAGCAAGATGTGGGGAGAACCTTTCGCCTTCTGTCTCCCTGGAGTCAGAATTTATTTATTCTTCTTTATTTGTGTTGTCCTTTTTCATGAAAGGCTCCTTCGGTGTAAAACAGAGCGATTTTTTTTCCCCCCCTTCTTTCTTTCTTTCTTTCTTTCCTCCCAAGCAAAACTAAAACAAAATCTAAATGTCACGACTAGATCTCTCTATGGCAAAAGCGCTCATGCACGATTCCTCGCGAGGAGCCGTTTCGTGTAAGTAATGAAAAAAGCGGCGTGCGAGGAAGGGAGGATTTCGCCGGGCTTTCGCGCGACGGCCGGACTCGGTAAGCCGGAGCGACAGCGCTCTCAGTGTGAAGGTCACCACGGCCGCTGCCCAATTACCCGTCCCCCTTATTGCCCCTCTCCCGGAGGGCCATTACAGAGCTATAACAACACCGGGGCACGAGGAGAGAGGCTGGAATGACCAAAAACGATGGGGAAAGAAATTGCCAGAAAGCTCAGCTGTATTTCTGATAAGAATTAGACTGTATTAATAGTTTGGTGGCAAATCCCCATTAATTGCTCGTTAAGGGATTGTTTAATAGGGCCGAGCCAGGAGCAATGTCACTTCCTCGGGTTATTTGCCCTTTTGCGCCAGTGGCGGCCTCGTGTTTATTGCTTACAACGTAAGGGAAGGCTGCGTAATTAAGTGGATTGAAGAGGCCGTATCGATGCATCGACGCAGCGGAGGCCCCCCCCCCGGCTCCCGCTCGGCCGGATCGCCCACCTGTTTGGGGCCGACGTCTCTGCGGTCGACTCATTAGGAGCCGCGTTTGCGCTTGTTATTCTGGGCACGCGCTGTCTGCACAGGACAGATGGGACATCGAGAGAGGCCTGGGAGGGCAGACCTGTCCCCACCCCCACCCCCCCTCCTCTGCCTGGTCTCTCCAGCAGCTCCATCTCTCTGGCTCTCTCACTCGCTCGCTCGCTCTGACAAAGCCTGTGTTTCCTCTGGACAAAAGGGTGTGTGCCGCTACCAGCTGTGTTCACATCAACACCGGGCCAAAGCAGACCTTTGGCGACTCATCATTTCAGCACTGGCATCTCTCTCTCTCTCTCTCACACACACACACACACACACACACACACACACACACACACACACACAGAGTACATGGAGAAACACAGTGATACACACTTAGAATACTGACACTGACACACACTCACAGTGCCCATACATAGGCAGAAACACACAGACATGCTTACACACACACACACACACACACACACACACACACACACACACACCACAATGGCTGTTCTGTGATTAAAATTTGAGACAGCCACCAATTTAGTTGATATCGCTGTCCCCTTAGGACCGGAAGGGTGCAGGTTCGAATCCCACATCCTGCTATAATACACACGCACATTGACCAAAACTGGTTGTCCCAAGCGGGGTCGCGGTGAGCCAGAGTCTAACCCAGGAACACAGGGTGCGGGGCTGGAGGGGGAGGGGACACACCCAGGGCGGGGTGCCAGTCCGCTGCAAGGCACCCCAAGCGGGACTCGAATCCTAGACCCACCACAGGCCAAACACACTGCGCCACCGCACCCTGCCCCCCCGCTATAATAGCCTCAGGTAAAAATTAAAAAGTGTATAAAAGGGTAAATCACTGTAAACTGCTTTGGAGAAAAGCACTAGATAAGCAACCATCTACAGGACATTGGTTCAAAGTTTTGTTCTTAGGCAGAACATAGAAGAGGTCAACATGACAAAACACGAGCAAATCACATAAATATGTTAAAATGCAGGTGCACAGACATAGCAACGAAAAAGTTGCACCCTTTTCTTCTAGAAATAATATTAAACCACCAACATTTTGTAACAATGACTAGTGGTGCTGGGCAGAGGACACCAACAGCAAGGTGCGATGGGAGACGCATGGACTGGGTACTTCACACCGCGTGAGCCTCGCAGCGGAGCGGGCGCTTTGTGGGTCGGCGCTGTCCTGACAAGGCAACGTGACAAAAGGCTCCACGGCCCGAGTACCGCGGCCCCTTCGGAGAGCATCGCCACGCCGAGCAGATCGATCTCAGCTGATCGATTCCTCCGTCCCAGTGCTTGGGCATCGGGCGCTAAGAGAGTGTTGCAGGTAGATGGCACGGACACCAGGCCACGGTGCCGCAACCCAAGAAGAACATGACGGGCACCCCGCTGGGTGAGGGTCGGATAACAGCGGCGCAGTAATGAAGCGATCGGATGGAGGCGGTTGTATCAATTCACTCGGTTGCCCCAACAACTCTGCCCTAATTTTGTATCACATCAACTGTGAAGATGAGCAACAGTATAAAACTAATGATCAATTCCAATTAGAGAATCATCATGTTTTATATTGATAATTCCACCATCGCCCATGTTTATTTTGAGAGAAATGTAATTAATGTAAAAATACTGTAACGGTCTTGACTGTCAGCACTGCTTTTATTTTTAATTAAAGAACAGGGGAAGTGGCCCCAGGAGATAAGTCATCTACTGTTCAAACTGTCTTTAGTGATTCATTTAATTATATTAATGTCCTGAGAACCAGGCATTCGTTTTTGTCCACTCTGGAGGACAAATTTTTTTTCAGTATATCTTCCAAACTGTATATGCTGAAATGCTCGGTCCAAGTGCACCTTAAAGAGGATATTCCAGGTTTTTAAATGAAGTCACGTGTTGGTGGGTCGGGCTTGGATAACTTCCTAGAAATGAATTGAAAAACCTTTTGTTGCTGGGTCTCGTGAGATTAAACAAAATTGTATGTATGTATACATACACACACACACACACATTTTCAGAACCGCTTGTCCCGTACGGGGTCACGGGGAACCGGAGCCTACCCGGCAACACAGGGCGTAAGGCCTGAGGGGGAAGGGGACACACCCAGGACGGGACGCCAGTCCATCGCAAGGTACCCCAAGCGGGACTCGAACCCCAGACCCACCGGACAGCAGGACTGTGGTCCAACCCACTGCGCCACCGCACCCCCTGTATGTATGTATAGTTTTTGTTTTATTTTTTTTTTTTTTTTTACAGAGCACCATGTACAAACTGATCATGAGTGACTGTCAATATCACAGTAAAAGGACCGTTGTCAAATTTGACCCAAATTTTCTCTACCGTAAATGCAGTGTCTTTCACCCGATCGCCATAAGGCTCTATAACATCATCTTTGCCGGGCATTTGAGCACGTAAAATGAATGATTGCCAGATGCAATTAACCTTACATATGATAACGTAGAGGAAAGAACTGCCCAAATTAATTACAAGAAATATGGATGTTAATTTTTCATGTAAAGATGTTATGGCAAAGCTCTAGAAGTCAGGGTCAAACCATCATGAAGTAACTCTGACAATTAATCATCTTCACCCATCGGTATCCTCAGCTGTATACAAACTCGATTGTCCATCAGAATACATTTACATTAACTTATTTAGCAGGTGCTTTTCTCCAAAGCAACTTCCAGTGAACTCTACCTAGTGTTATGGGCCCACACACACACACGCTATTGGCAACCTGAAGAGCATGTCTTTTGAGTGTGGGAGGGAACCAGAGCACCTGAAGGAAACCCACACAAACATGGGGAGAACATGCAGACTCCACACAGACTGAGCAGGGGATCAAATTCATGTCCTCTCACACCACCCAGGTGCTGTGAGACAGCAGCACTACTCGCTGTGCCACCGTGCCACCCGCAGTACTTGTATTCGTAAAGAATTCACATTAACTACCTTGCTCTAGGCTACTTCAACAAGACCCCTCCAGGGATTTGAACCAGTAAATTTTTAGTCCAGTTTTTTTGGCTATATTTTATTATTTATACAGTGGGATTTTATCTAAGCGGTTCCGGATAAGGGTTTCACAACATTCCGGTACCTCGTGGAAATTGAACCAACACACTTCTGTACAAAGTGCAACATCTTGACTGCTATGCTGCTGAACATATTCCTTCTTTCTTGAGACTGAACACTTGTGGTCTGATGGAATGCGGATCAATGCAAATCAACTTTACTCTTGATCATGCGACGTAGTAAAAACCCAGTAAACTGATCACTTCGTTCTTACCCTTTAGATTCTGATCATTCCTTCATCTTGGGCTATATTTACACTGCCTGCTAAACACATGGACTTTGATCATTTTTTCCATTTTTCTCCAGCGTTATGTCCCTCGGTGTCATTAAGTAGGTGGCACCAAGTTCTGCATTTCCTCAAAAAGTGGACGGTGGATCATCCTTCACATCAAAAGACTCAAGACCTCACACGCACACAAGGTAGATGAGGTTTATAACCCATAATATAAATTCCAAAAACAAGTGTACAGCTTGTGAAAGCACCTGTTAATGAAGCCGGTCAATAGGTGTAACGCAAATTTAGGAGATCATTACTTTGTATGCAACTATAATCGGCTGCTCATTTCCGGAAGGGAACAGCAGCAATAGAAAGCTGCCTCAAACACAGCCCAAGAGTGAGCACAAGTCAGAGAGCAGAGAACGCAGCCCGCCGGACGCCATCATTTCTCTCAACGTTTACCGCGCTTTGCCCAAATTTTCAGTTCCATCATCATGATGTGACGGTGTGGACCTCTGCCACTGGACTGTGAACGGCAAGGGATAATTCTGGCGCTTGCAGCGGCTATGCATCATTTTCATCATCATTGAGGAAAATGGCCCGCGCAGAGGGACATTCCGCACGTCAATAAAAATCACAATTTGAGCTCTGGAACAGAGCGCTGCCCCACTGCACAACCACATTGCAAGGTTTCTGCACATAAACAGAAATTGTCTCCCCCCCCCCACCTTAAGAAATATGTTGCGATCTCAAAAAAAAATGCCGATTCTAATAAAAGCACACCCCTGTCTTTTCCTTTTTTCCTTGAGAACACATACACCTCGGAGCACTAAGGTGCAATAAAACTGGAAGTTTAGTGGGAGCTGCAGACGCCGCCGTTCCGCTGCCAGGTTGATGTTGTCTTATAATGTTGTCCAGATTCGCTCTGTGTGAGCAGTTGCACATCTAACAAAAACTGGAATTAGATTCATCCATCTATCTTTCATCGGTAAAAGCCTGTCCTATACAGGACATTGGCGGTCCACAGCCTCTCCTGGAACCCTGGGGTGTGAGGCAGGGTACACCTTGGATGGGACACCAGTGAATCACAGGTCAGTCACTCTCTCACACACACGCACACACACGTACTAGGGGCAATTCAGAGTCATCAATCTATCTGAAACACATGTCTTTGCAGTGTGAGAGGAAACCAGAGCAGCAAAAAAGAAAGCCCACACGAACACAGTGCTAATATGGAAACTCCAGAGTCTGGACTGGATTAAAACCCATGTCCAAACCTTCAGCCCAGGAGTGTGAGGCAACAGGGGTATCTGTTAGTGTGCCATATTGCCCTGTGGACACTGTATTAAAGACTAACCTTTAAGAAGTAATAACAGGATAATGTCTCCTTTCTAAATTTAGTTTCTTTCTTTGCAGGAATCTATGCATATGCTCATAATGGTGTGAATGTCCATATCGTATCTCCTGATTTCTTGACAGAAGACAAAAAAAAGTCAAAACTGTGACAAACATGCTTTCTGTGTAGTTTTCACTTTTATTTTCATGTGTCGTCTGCATGGGTTCAACCTAAAGCCACCTTTAGATGCACAAGTTTGTTACTGCGGAATGCGCGGACGCCCCCCCTGCAGGAACTGCTTCTGATTTCCTCAAAATTAGCCTTCACCGGAGAGCAATCTTTCATCCGGATGGAAAGGAATAAAAAGTATGAATGAGAATTAATGGGAACCAGTTTGACAGCTGGTGCCAGTAATCAGATGAGCCCAGTGTGCGTTTCAGCCATCGCGGTACCGTTTGCGGCTTCTCTCGCACCCACACTTCCCCTAACGTTGGGCTGTCGTTCCCAGGTACCCCCTACTGTCCTAAAAATAACCTTTCATTTCAAGGCAAACGCACAACTGCAGATCCCACCTAGCTTGAATGGGCTGTTCTGCTACTTTTCGGACACCTCCAGTCACAGCATATAACAAACGATCCCATTTAAATAGGTCTGAATATTTTGGCAGCACAATTAACTGGCACGCTCCAGGGCAGATCAACAGGGTGACAGGATTTGAACCCAGGTCCAGGGAGGTATCGCAAAGCTGCTTCCTTTAAACACCGAGCATCACACGGCTCTCCAGCGTCAATTCCACGCGATGGCCCTTCGGCTCCGCATCCAGACCCTCGGAAAAGGGGCGCCGTGGGTGGCGTTCATCTATGCAGGGAGGCAGAACGAAAACTGTGCCTTTAAGATGGATTTATTACACCGCCGTCTATTTTCAGAAAGCAGTGCTCGCAGTCAGCCAGCAGCGGTTATGAATCAAAGCTCCACAAAGCAGAAAACAGCAGAAGTGGTTGTGTTTTAATAAAATGCGTCACACGCCGCAACTTTAAATGCCATTCAGCGGAACTCATTATGCAACCGGACCTTTTCTTAAGTTGCCACAGATTGATGGGCAGCAATAAACTTTCACTGCGTACCTACATGAAACTGCTCCGTTCGAAAAGCAGCAGCGGAGTCTGAAATAAATATTAACTGTCTTAAATAAACTACTGCGGATGGCAGGGTCATGACTCATCGGGACTCCATTTGACGTTGGCCAAACATGAGTCTTAATGGCTTTGAGGATTTAAGTTGGATGGCAGTGATAAAAGCACTGCCTACTTACCAGAAGGTTGATTGTTCGAGTCCCAGAAGGAGGTTTGCACAATGGAAGCTGGTAGTGTAGTGGTTAGAACTCATACCTTTAGACACAAAGGTTGTAGGTTCACATTCCAGCTTTTGCTGTAGAACCCTTGAACAAGGAACTGACTACAAATTAGTAAAATCACCTACCTATAGAAAAGGGTAAATAATTGCAAATTGCTTTGGAGAAAAGTGTTGGGTAAATGTAACTTTTTCTTTTTCTTTTGGCTTAGCAGGTACTTTCATCCAAACTTCATTTGAACTGATCCATTTATCCAGCTCAACAACATTTACTGGAGTAAATCAGGGTACATATCTTGCGCATGGGTGTTCAATATCAGCAGAGGGCAGGTTTTGAACCAGCAACCTCGGGTTGGTGGCGGTAACAGTGACAACAACTTTTCTTCTCTCTCTAAACTGAAATGATAAACAGCAAGCCCCGCCCACAGCCATTCCATTGACCAATTAACACTGACAAACACCAGCTTAAAAGATACACTTCAATAACATAACATTTTACAAAAATACTTGTAAAATGTTTTGTTACCAAACTGCTTTTTTTTCATCCTTTCAACTTAATTCAGGTAAAATAAAACATCATTTTTGTTTTTATCATCCACGTTCAAATGGACTCTTCCCGTCTGTACTTAAATGACTCCAACTCCCAGAATTCCCTCTTTGCCATCTTGGCCTCTGCTTCCATTTTACCCAAGAAGGTAAAGCATGTGTTGTTAAAAAAAAACAAAAAAAAAACAACACATTTCTGGACATGTTCTCAGTTACAATACACATATTCTGTCCCATAATAGCCCTTAATACTCTTTTTACTTCTATATACTCTTTCAAGCAAGACAACGTTTAATACATACATGTGTGGAGGAACTGCTCCCCCACAATGCCCTCAACAACAGCTGTGCTAGCTCCCGGCTTCTTTACTTAACCTGAATCGCTCCACTAAAATGTCCCGCTGAACAACTGTAAATCACTTTGGGTAGGAGCGTAAGCTTAGCGATGCAGCAATAATAATAAAGGTGATTTATGTGCAGCTGTCTGAAGGGTTTGTGGAACACGGTACCAGCCACACCGGCTGGTGATCGCAGCAGCTGTTCCGTGTTCCTGTAATTCCCAGCACTGCTCGCATACAGGTTCCACCGAATCCGTCACACTCAACCCGACAACACTTGGGACACGTTGAAGGAATTCAACAGATACTCCATCTGTGACACATCCCCACCTAAAAAAATAAAGGTGTAGAGAAGCTATCGAGCGAAAGCGAACGCGACGGCTGATGGAAAGACACGAGCTGTGATCTGAGATCAAAATTAATCAAAATTAATACACAAACAGAGGACATTTTCTTAGCACTAATGCCTGGTAAAATGTGTGGGTAAAATGACGATCGTTCTTCGACCGCCCAGGTAATGACAGGGACGACAACGAAAGAGCCTCATCCAATTGCATCTACTATTCCCTTTGTATGTAAAAGAAAAATTTTAGTCCAATAATCACTTCAGTATTCACATCTTTATGGTTCAAGCTCGTGAAATATTTGTGGCTGTTCACTTCACTTAGCTTAGACCTAGAGATCCTGGGCTGTATACAGTATTAGTAACAAATAAGACATTAACATGCTGTGGATGTCGTATTATACCTATTGATAGCTAGTACAGGAATGCACTTTCTCATTAATCTTCATGCCTCATAACTTCCCTTCTCCATATCATCTAAGTGCAATTAGAGGCGCATCAAATAGTTTAAATCTCCTCTAAATTTCCCTGTACATGTAATCTACATATATAGAGTCCGTCCAGAATGTTCTGTAATTTACATGAGTCCTTAGTGTTTAAAGGGATGTGTCCATCATTTGTCCACTGTGATTGAGTGTATCCAACAGGTTGCTGGTTGATGTCTCTTTTCCAGAGCGTCTAACCTTCTCATATCCAAAGTACAGCAGCCTCAGTCTCATAATTTGTTCCCAGTAAGAGTTATGTTTTATTTGATCCAACATCCGTTTGTTTTTCTGGCCACCCATGGTGTCCTTAAAAGTCTCATCCGGCATCACAATTAAAAATATTCCATGTTTTTCCTGTCCTGCTTCTGCTTTGCCCACTGTTTACATCGGTACCATGTTGTTGGAAGTAAAATTGACTGAACGATTCTAATCCCTTTTCTTGTGGACACATCAGCACATTTGAGGATCTCTTCCAGATCTTTCATTACAGTCCATATAGTACAACAGTGCTATCAGATAAATATTGGCCACTGCATTCTCTTGTGTTTTAAGTCTACTTAGACTCTGAATTTGTTAAAACATTCATCTCTGTCTTGGTGTCCTAAGAATTCATTTACATTTGCACAAACGCTCACCCAAATTGACATTAATGGTCCACCCAGTAGAAACATGATACGAATGTGATGTTATCCTGCTTAACATTAAGACTCAGCCTTCCGCAAATCGACATGAAAAGAGTCACGAGGGACCATAGGAAGTCAACAACGGCCAAGATCGGAATGGACACAAGTGAGAACTCGGTAGTGGTCAATGCAATTTAAGAGACTGCACTTCTGTTCCTGCGTGGGAGTTCATGTCTGGACTGTTCCCATCTTTAAAATCACTGAAACGTCTGACGGAACATCCCGGATAAATTAGCCAACAACTGGACGGACCCCTCTCGGTATTACTCACCCAGCGCGTGTCTGTATTCTCAGCTCAGCCGTCACCACTGGCTGTCCCTGGCAGCGTTTCTAATGAACACACGACTGCAGGACTGAGTCATATCACATTTATGACAGCGCTGATGTGCTTCTGCATTGTTCCACAGCAATGGAACCTTGATTCTCAAGTACAGATTTGAAGATGCAGACTAGCCAGGTTCAAGTATTGTCGTCTCGCTGAACGCAATTTATCTGACATTTTTCTCCAAGGACACATACAATGTTAGATCTGTGTACTAAGCTGCTTACCATGATTTACCCATTTATACAGCTGGGCATTTTTAATGTATCAATTCAGGGTAAATACCTTGAGTACAACTGGAGTGCGAGTCAAACATGGTGCTTTAATTGCAATGCAGCAGCTATAACACTACACTACCCAGTGGTTCAAGATAAGTGACAGAACCTAATTAACATTCATATATCTTGCATCGTTAGAGCTGAGAATATACTACCTTCATTTTCTCATTCCTATGGTAATTTAAAAAAATGTACTGTTCTAGTCTCTCTTGCTCAGGCTGATTTGTAGACACAGCATGAACTTCCACTGAGACATAGCAGATCCTGTCCTGTCTTGACGTTTGAAGAAGAATTTTGGTTGGAGAACAAGAATTACAATTTGCAAACCTGTTAACAAAGAGACAGCGGTCAAGATTTGTCTTTTTTTCATTACCATGTGTGGAATCTCATCATTATCATCATTATTATTATTATTATTATTATTATTATTATTATTACTGCTAGTCCATGGTTTGCTGGTCCATGGAGGTGTATGGCTGTCCTTTGTTTCATGATTGATGTGGTTCCTAGTAACTTGTCACATCAAGCCTACGGCAAAGACGTTACTTATGAAGACATTCAAAAGGAAGGGAAATGTATTCCGCCCACTTGTTTCACCGCAGGGCAAGCAGCACTGAAGTTTATCACACGTCGTACACAGATGGAGTCTCAAAACTGTATTGGCGCGGCGAAGAAGTACTGAACTCCCTCCGGGTTACGACACCGATGGCCTTATGTAACTTGATGGATCTCGGGAGACAAACGATTGAAAGGGAGGATCTGATGTGAGTGATTTGACACTTAAAACAACTGTTGAATCATGAAAGAAACAAACAACAGTTAAAGCCATAAACACTGTGATGCACAAATTTCTAGGCCTGTTCTCATTCAAATGACAAGATGATTAGATTAGTCTTTTCCGGGTCCGCGTTCCTTTTTAATATCACCAGTGGATGTGTCTTTAACCTTTGCCCTAGCATAACTAGCAGCTGGGTATTTCAAACAGTGATTAATAAAAATAAAAAACAGTGCATTACAAGCCCAGCATGTAGTACTTCAACACATGACCTCAATAACAGTTTAAAAGCTTAAAAAATTGTTACTAATGTTTTTATTTAGTATTTTACCAAAAAACTTGGTTAAAAAACTAACAAAATTAGTTTAAATTGGTTTTTATCAATTCTACAGTAAGCTCCACCAATCAGCTCTCTATACATTAGATTTATTAATTTAGCTGACGCTTTTTTCCAAAGCACCTTATAGTGTTAAGGTACCTGTAATTTACCCATTTATGCAGCTGGGTGATTTACTGGAGCGGTTTAGGTTAAGCACCTTGGTCAAGGGTACAACAGCTGAAGATTTTATTTGAATCTGTGTCCTTATATCCAAAGGCAGTAGCTCTAACTATTATGCTAGCAGCCACCCATTTACACATTACGTTTGCATATGCGCCCAAAGACAATATTTTGAATTAAATTATTTATCAATCCAGCCATGATGAATTATAGCTTGTTTAATGTAGGTTGGTGATGAGCCTGAACCTATAACAGAAGGACAGGTTTTAAAATCGTGTACAATGTACAGTTGGACAAGACAGCAGTACATCTGATTATTATTTAATAATAATCTATTCATTCATTGACTCCTTTGCCCAAGGCAGGTTTTGATGTTTGGTTTGCATACTCAGCTTTTTAGAGTGATTCACCAGTTTGTACATCAGGGTAATTTTTTCTGTATTAATTCAGAGCACCTTAATCAAGCGTACTATAGCAGGAGGTAGGATTTGATCCTAGGACCTTCAGACAAGGATATACCACTTCATGATATATACTTCCACACCGATATTCAATGCTCAGTCATTTTTTTTTTTTTTTTCTCCCCAGAACAGGCAGTGTGTGAGAGTTCTTGGATTTTAAATGTAGCCTCACAGAAGTTCAGCAAGTCTGGATGAGTTCCAGGTACGACTAGATCTGTTCTTCGACTGCAGGGTTATGAGACTGTACGAAAACTTACAAACCGGTGAACTTTAAAAGTTTTTTAAGCTTCGTGGAAACTCTCCTGATAAAATCTGGCATGAACAGAGCCTTCGGTGCTGTGGAAGAGAGGAACAGAGCACTGGGAGAAATGGAGTACAGCCATATACCTCATGTCCAGAGGAGGCTGTGCGCTGAGAAGTTTCTCTAGTTGCGTCTTTAAATGTCACACAGCGGCCCACATCATCAGACCCCAAACAAACTTGACCTCATATTCTGTGCTTACACAGTAATCCCCCAAATTACTTCTGCTCTCATTTTTCTGTCACAAGTGGTGCATCAACACCAGCTAGTTGCGATCCTGTAGTGAGATTTCCTCTCGACCAACCAGGTTATACAAGCGCTGGATTGTTTCTCCTCGCTCTCTGAACGGAAACCTTGGCATGAGCTGACCTTTAAGCGCCGGACTGTGCTCCAGTGATGTCCCTTTTGCCTAAAAGAAGCTGACGCGGACCGAGAGAAGGTTTGCCAAGGTCACATCACCCAGAAGGGGATGCCAACTAAAATCCAGGCTTCCAGGTTTTGCTGGTCTTTACGGCAAAACAGATTTGTGGGCTTTTCATCTCATTAGGTAAGAAAGGCTCTGGAGATACTTGGGCCATGAACAATGTAAAGATGGCCCCTTTTAGAATTAATTCATCTTATATATTTTAATGCAACCATAAAACACCAGAGTAAGTGGCTCAAAACTTTCAATAGATGTCTTACTCAGCTTTCATTCTCTCAAAATCTGAGTGATGACTAAACAGGTACAGTGGGGGGCATGGTGGCACAGCGGGTTTGGCCGGGGCCTACTCTCTGGTGAGTCTGGGGTTTGAGTCCTGCTTGGGGTGCCTTGCGACAGACTGACGTCCCGTTCTGGGTGTGTCCCCTCCCCCTCCAGCCTTGCGTCCTGTGTTGCTGGGTTAGACTCCGGTTCGCTTCGAGACAAGCGGTTTTACACTGTGTGTGAGAAGATAGATTGAGTAGGGAAAATAATCAAACATTTTGTTAAAGACCTAAGGAATAATTGATCAAATACCACTGCAATAAGTATGAATTTTATCACAGTCCCAGAACGGATATATCACTCAACACTCAGTACTTGGACCCACTAAGGGGGAAGGTAAATTCTCTAATTGTGAGTTTCAATGATTTATCAAATAAGCTTCCAAACAGGTCTTCCTGTTGAATGATCTGAGTGACCAATGGCAAATAAATAGAATTTGTAACAACCAGCTCTGAACTAATGATCATTGTACTCAGAATAAAAAAAAAAAAGGGCCATTTCCTTCAAACAGAAAGATTACATTTCGACGACAATGAAAGGGGTTAGAATTAATAAGCACAACAAGGACGGCAAATTGCTTCTCCTGAGCCAATTGAATTTCAAGCGAAGCATGCAAAGTGAGAACAATGTCTTCAGCTGCACTCAGATGTTCCCGCTCAATGCTAATAAGCAGGATGGGGTCACATTTGAACCAAACGGCATGCGCATAAAATGCAACAACTCAAGTGATCTTTTCAAACCCCCAAATAAACACACACTTTCCATAGTCATTAATTTATGGCTGCTGTTGTAATATTCATATAATTGTCTTCATTCTGCCATTATATAGATAATGTAATTTTGTGGCGCTGAAATATTGGTGGGAAGTAAAATCGGGGAGTGTTTTCTGGCCTTATCAGCTTCACACGAACCTTCAGCTCAACTGCTTACAGCCAAGGCAAGTAGGGAAGAATACTAATGAGGTCAGAATACTGAACATTACTGCACTGGACCCCAGCCAAGGGCCAGTGCCCATGTTTCTCAGACCAGAGACGGTCTGTCATGCCCCAGATGCTCACGATAGTATTCAGATGGGGGTCCAAAGTATGAGTAACGACTGAACCCAGCAGGGCTGACGCAAAGCATGCTTGCAACCATTAGGACCAGCTGATTCAGGGTGGTAGATAGCCCAGCGTTTATGGAAATGGTCCCTGATGGTGAGATCCTGTCACTGTGCCCACTGCGCTTGGTTTCAGCTGGAAATGCTGTAAGCTCTGGGTTTCATCTGCATTCCTTCACTCAACAGTTCTGCTCAGCATACTGTTGAATTAATATAGCTGTCATTTTCACCATGTAAAAAAAAAAAAAAAAAAAATCCAAGATTTCGCACTGAGGCCTTGCGCTCGATTTAACAATGAAAAGGAATTTATAGACACGCTTGTTTCCCATCATTGTGCACTTGTACCTGCC
Source organism: Scleropages formosus (assembly GCF_900964775.1). Taxonomy (NCBI): domain Eukaryota; kingdom Metazoa; phylum Chordata; class Actinopteri; order Osteoglossiformes; family Osteoglossidae; genus Scleropages; species Scleropages formosus. Next base: position 21,484,382 of record NC_041819.1, on the reverse strand, counting down.
TCAGGAAAGTGACAGCAGTACAGAACTAATTGCTTTTTGTTTTCATTATTATGTCATGGCTCTTGCCTTTTGGGCCACAGCATTTAATCCACAGACAGAGCAATCCTCAATTAATGAGGATCTATACATTACCAAAAACATTTTTTGCTAAATGAGCTACAATTAGAGGGCTTAAAAATCAGAATCTCACAGGAAGTAGAGCAGAAGACCTCAACTCCAAACTGGAGACGAACTCCAAACGTTCATCTGACATCTCATTTGTATGTCAAAAATTGGATCAGCTAAAATAATTAGAATGGTAAAGCAACCAAGTACTGTAGTTGAGCAAAACCTAGCTTTGAATCAACCACAGATGGTGACCAAGCATCATTTACTTGCAAGCAAATACGAAGTCAGAAAGGAGGAGCTGTTATTGTCCCTCAAGCTATTTGTACTTCTCACCATGTATATAAGTGCTTGGACCTTGTAACCCTCTCTAGCTTAAATGCACTTAACACTGTAGTTCCTATCTTACATTTTGTATTTCATTGGGGGTTATTGGGTAACAGAGTGGCTGGAACTCCAGCATTGCAATCTGAAGGTCCCAGGTTCAAACCAACTCGTACTTAAGTACCTCTAAAGTGCTCAAGGAAGAATACCTACAGGTAATTAGGGGCAGTTGGTAGTGTACTAGTTAGAGGTGCTTGGACCCCAAAGTTGCAGGACTGAGCCTCACCTCCAGCTGTACTACCCTTGAGCAAAGTACTTACCCTAAATGGCTCCAGTAAAAAAAAAATTACCCCCTTGTATAAATGGATAAATAATTGTAAGTTGCTTTGGAGAAAAGTGTCAGATAAATGTTTAATTGTCTATTTATCATTTTCAGGCAGCATAGCGATTAGAGCTGATGCTTTGCAGCTGAAAAGTATTGGGTTGAAATCCCCTTCCTGCTGTAGCACCCTTGATCAAGGTACTTACACTGAAATACTCCGGTGTAAATGACTCCGCTGCATGAATCGACAAATAAAGGTAAATAGCTTAAAATACAAATACAATACAAACGTTGGAAGTAGCCTTGGACAAGATGATCAGCTAACTGGAAATTGATAATTGTATATTCTAGTCTTTATTATTGCTGAAACTTTCAGGTTCAAATCCACACTGGATCTTAAGCAAAAATGTCAGGCTAGCTACAACACAAGAAAGCAGTGTGCGTTAATTACGATTTTATACTTGTTGTGGGAAAAATGTTGATTTAAGACTGACAAGATTAGTATAATCCAGTACAAAGAACATCAAGCTCACAAAACAATTGATTCAGCCCTGAAATCTGTGATGGCTTCAGGCTGAGAACCTCTTCAATGCCAGGGTTGACATGACATATTTGCAAATCCTAGGAATAATCTGCGTTTATACAACAATGATCCATACTGACATGTAAGCTGAAGAAATTGTTGATTCGGCATGTTTTGGCCCAGTGGGTATAAAATAAAAATAAATGGTGAGTTCTGAATTCAGCTGGAGAATAAAAAAAATCACAGAGATGGAAACTGACTCTTCTCCATGACAATGTAAAACACTCAAATGTACACGGTAATATGACGTCTCTAAGGTCCAACATGGCACCCTGTGTTCAATGGACGACAGGGCGCGGTCACCATTATTCAGAATTATCCATTACAATGAATGACTGCAGGAAACACTCAGGTTATTCATAGATAATGTAATACATACCTTTGTTGGCTTGCCTGGCACATCCCTCCTCTGCTGAGGTTTTGATGAGATGTACCAGAACATGAAAGGATGACCAGTTCAATCCCCCAGTGAAACTAACAGAGGAGGGCAGGAGATACTCATGTGACATGCAGAGAACCGCAAGGGTCTGGCAATGTGAGTCAGGGAATGCAGCTCGCGTCATAACTTATAGATACCTTTCGCACCCTGCCCCCAACCCCCGAATCACAGCATGCAACAAGGAAAGGGTGAGGAAAGCAGCGAATGGCTTGGAATCTGAATTAATCCAAGGGTCACGGGTGAAAGAGAAAGGCCTCAAGACAGATGTTCCATGTCCTTTAAGCAGGACAACATGTATGCAGTGGCCTTTAACCCCAACAGCAGCCATGGAGTGCCCTTCAACCCCAACAATACGCAAGTACTGTTCTTTAACCCCAACAAATGCCACGGCTCCTGCGATCCTCACCTGAAGAGGTCCGCTGTCCCACATCTACCTGCTAAGCCTTAGCACATTGCATAGTAAAGCATTTTGCAGAACAGAGTCTTGGGAGAAAATGGATGGATGAGCAGAAAGATGGAACGTTCCAGAAGAGTTGCTGCAGCTAAGCCTTTCAGCATAAGCAACAGGTACAATTTAAATAAATGTGGATCATAACTGAAGCGAGAGACGCATTGACCTCTAAAGTATAAGAACACAATTTTGTAATTGCCTATATTTATGTGCTATAAAACAGACAAATTGGATATATTTTATGCAATTTAAGTTGTGTGATTCTCTTGTTGGAAAAGGAGTTAAATTCCCTCCTTCCAGTAACCCAATTTACCCAACTGCAAGCGTGAAAAGAGATTACTTGGGGGGGGGGGACTATTTTACTGTGACTAAATGCTTTCAGGTGCTCGATAAAATGGGACACTACAGGAGCCTGATCATAGCCGGGAACTTCTGGAAGATTCCGGAGTGCACTGCAAAGAACATAGGAAGCCGCCAGCCCGTCAAACGAAGCACGCCTCGTCAGTTATACGATAATAAAACACGCGGGGATTCCTGTGACCTTACATGTACAAGATGTCATTCACGGGATGGATGCAATCTACATTTCAAAAAGAGACAAATGTCAAAATGAACGAAAGGCCACTCCTCTTGAATTATGAACATGACAGCCGGAGCAAGCTGGCCCTCAGTTCTTGCTGGGGTGTTTTTAGTGGGTCTTAACATCATCGCAGTTCCCTTCCAGATAAAGCTTACCACCAGACGCCCCCCGCTCCCAGCCCCTGACCCCACCAGGACGATTGTTCCTCACTCATTGTAATAGAGCTCCTTTGGGGGATATATTTTCCATGAGAAATATATATTCACTTAGTTACTCTTCATCTGGTCAGTTAGGACTGAATTTACAAATCTAATTAAGTTGCTTTGAACTAATGGTCTTTTGAACGTCAAGTCTGGCCAATGCACACCGCTAAGAATTCTGGGTTTCCAAGGAAACTGGCATCAAGTCAGATGCTGCAGCCTTTCCATCTTGGATAATTTCAGCTTTGACACATAAGCCAGGTTAATTACTTATGAAATAGCAGGACAAAGGCTATATGGCTAGGGTCAAGACATATAATAAGCGAAGAAGCGACTCATGAAATGAGGCTCATTAAGCATTCCCGCACACGCCAAATTCAACATTATGCATGAAAGAATGTTTCATACTTTAAAATAACAGTTCCTCAATAAACAAACCGAGAAACTCTGGGGAATATGGCATGACAGAATATTATGATGTGCGGCATCTTTGTGTCCTTTCTGTTCCCGTGCCACATTTTCTATTAATTATTATTATTATTATTATTATTATTATTAATAGGGCAGTGCGATGGCACAGTGAGTAGCGCTGCTGTCTCACAGCATCTGGGTGGTGCGAGAGAATATGGGTTCAATCTCCACTCAGTCTGTGTGGAGTTTGAATGTTCTCTCCGTGTCTGTGTGGGTTTCCTCCGGGTGCTCTGGTTTCTTCCCACAGTCCAAACACATGCTGTTCAGGTTCACCCATAGTGTGTGAGTGACAAAGAGAAAGAGTGTGTTCTGCTGATGTATGGATGAGTGACCCAGTGTAAGTAGTGTATCTAGCAGTGCAAGTCACCTTGGTGAATAAGGTGTGTGGGCTGGTAACACTACATAGAGTTCATTGGAGGTTCATTTGGAAGAAAAGTGTTTGCGAAATGAATAAATGTATTCAGGGTATTCAGGGTGTGGGCTGCTCCAGAACCAGAGCAGGGGCTCTGTTGACAACATTACGTTGAGGCACGAGCTGTGAAAGCGTGACCTTCAGAGCGAAAACTGGAGAAGAAGATATCATTCTCACGCTTGGAGAATGAATGGGTCTATCTGGGATGATACGATGCGAGTTGCCCGTGAGCTGGAGAGGGCGAACACAACAGGAGATGGACGACTAATAGCGTGTCAGTGGCTTTTATCTGTCTGAATAAATATGAGGGTTTTTTAAAGAGATAGTCAAGGCACGGGCAGAATCCGTAGCCCCTCACCCCCTCTACCACACACATTGCATCCTTCCAATCACATTTTCTTTTCATATCCACATCAGTCAGGTCCGGGTTCTCATGCCCTGTCGTTAAGCAGGTAAAATGCAGAGAGAAGGAAAGCAATTTTTTGGGCTGACCTCATAGCCATACGTATCCATAGACAGCATCTCCGCCGTCATGTTGATTGCAAGAGATCCTGGGAGGGACATTGGAGATGGAGGGAAACACATAACATCTGAGTTTTTTTGCTGCGACCATTGCTGTTGTTGTTTTTCTCCTGTCCAAGTCAAAGTCCTGATTTCAGGTCACCCAGCTCCGACCTTTCTGCCAGATGGCATTATGGGTTTTGGAGCCAGAGGGTATGAGGGGGGATTGCGAGGGTGGGGGTGGCGTGCAGCTGTGGGCACAGGCTGACTGGCTTCCTCAAGCCCTGTCCCTGAAAAGAGTCGGACACCAAGGTCCCAGATGGGGACATGGTAGAGAAGTCGGTCACGGGTTTGTCCACATGAAAAGACATCCGGAGAGACAGGGGACGTAGTCATGGGATTAGAATACAGGGTGCCAATCTCAATGCTCTATCATTTACATTTATTTTCTTTAGCAGATGCTTTTCTCCAAAGCAACTTCCAATGGACTCTGTGTAGTTATCAACCCACACACCTTATTCACCAAGGTGACTTACACTGCTAGATACGCTACTTACAATGGGTCACTCATCCATACATCAGCAGAACACACTCTCTCTGTCACTCACTCACTATGGGTGAACCTGAACAGCATGTCTTTTGAGTGTGGAAGGAAACCAGAGCACCTGGAGGAAACCCACACAGACACGGGGCGAACATGCAGACTCCACACAGACTGAGCGGGGATCGAACCCATGTCCTCTTGCACCACCCAGGCCCTGTGAGACAGCAGCACTACTCACTGTACCCTCAAGCCACCCAGCTGAGTGACCTATACTATACAAATACACCAGAATGTAACATACAAGCGATTGGGAAAATCAAAAACTGAAACTGCTACTGTGTTCCTAAGCACTATACGAGACACAGGATCACTGTAGGCCACAGAATAGTCAAGCAAGATGTCACGTGGAAGCATCACGTCCAGTGCCCCTACTTCACACAGCACTTACTCCAATAAAATGCACTGCCCACTGCCGGACAGCCTATTTATTTCAGCACACTGTGAAAAATGCTGATCTCTGCTGATATGGTCCCATATATCACGTAGCACGGTAGTGGGAAGAAGAGTTACGTTGACAGCAGGCATCCTCACAGCGGCCTAATGAGATTATACCTTCAATTATGCATAAGGTCATTGAGGACACAAATGGACTCCTTCAACATTTCTAAAAGACAAAAAAAAAAAAAAAAAAACGGTTTCCAAATTGAAAATACTTGTACTTTTCCATTCCACCTGCAACATCTTTCAAACAAGTGCAAACATTATAATACAGTAATTTTGCATATCTGGGTTATATATGCTGAATATATGAGTACAATACTGTGCATGTAATTCCACCTTTTTTAATAAATGGGAACATTTCATCTGGACCCTATGATGAGTTGGTATGGAGCGGCCCAATAAAATAGCACGGGAGAAGGCAATTAACATTTAAAAGGAGAGAAGAGCTCAGTCGTTACTGGGGGCTCCGGTTCCCAGGCCAGTCTAAGAACCTTTAACAAGATCCCAGGCGAAATGGAAAAAACCCACCAGGAGGATATTACCCCACGCCTACAGAGAGACGCCTCACTGCCACTTTGCCCAGGGTACCATATGCCACCTTCAGGTTAATTTGTTTGTAAGAGATGCCCAGCAATGTTTAGCGCACCAAGAAATAACACTGATTGTACTGCAGTGACATATCAATACGGTAATTTTCTCCTGTTATGGCACTTGGAGAGCTCGGTTATATTAGTCCAGTTTCCAGGAAGTAAATAAATTCATGAATGTACACGATCATTACGGTGTCAGCTTTGTCATGAGCCACATCTAAATAACAACTGAAAAGCACATAATGGGGGGAGATTGTTGGCTTCTATACCGTAACATATCGTTCTTCTTAGAAAATCGACTTTTAATGGTCGTGAATTGTAACCCTGCCCAGGGCAGAAAATCTGTAATTTCCATGCGAGGAAGAAGCAAAAATAAAAACCATGAAAAGGCGAAACACACCAATAGAAAGATCAGACACACATCTGATGGTGTGGGAAGGTGATCGATCGATATGATGACCGTGGATTAGACGCTGCACTATGCAAGAAAATAAAATCAGAAGAAACCAACAAAGTCATGCTGAACTTCCACCTTCTCTTGTTGTTGGGTACCCTGGCCTGCTATAGGGCTGTACAGCCTTTCAGTTGGTCCACTCCTCAACCCCACCAAGGCTGGGGCCAGCAATGCAGAGACAGCTCAAAAGAGCATTTTGCTCAAAGCTGTTTCAGATTTCCTTGATTAAAATAAAACTGATGATGAAGCAGTAGGGACCTCTTTCCTATTCATTGTTATTGTCAAGAGATGTTGACTTGACGGCAATTCTTTGCAACCATGTATTTGGAATCTTCTGGTTTTGTCCTCAGCTTGTGCACTTAATGTCAAAAGAATTGTGTCCATTGTGACCATGATTGAGTCCACCCACCTGGTGTCTCATAATATTCTTTTCCCTTCATCCTTTCCAAGCATCATCATCTTCTTTGAGAGAATCCAACCTACTAATGAAACATCCAGACTGTAACCTTATTCCCATCACTTGTGCCTCCAATGAGATTTCAACCTCACTGGATCCCAGTGCCATCTCTTTGTTCTCCTGTCTGTCCATGGTGTCCTTAAACATCTCCTCCTGCACCACAGCTCAATGGAATGGAGTCTATTTCTCTACTGTCAGCTTTCACATTTTTATTTTTTTAGCCAATGCTTTTCTTCAAAGAGACTTCCAATGAACTCTATGTAGCATTATCAGCTCACACACCTTATTCACCATGATGACTTACACTGCTAGATACACTGCTTACACTGGGTCACTCATCCATACATCAGTAGAACACACTCTCTCTGTCACTCACTCACTCACTATGGGTAAACCTGAACAGCATGTCTTTGGAATGTGGGAGGAAACCAGAGCACCCGGAGGAAACCCACATAGACACGGGGCGAACATGCAAACTCCACACAGACCGAGTGGGGATCAAACCTACATCCTCTCACACCACCCAGACGCTGTGAGACAGCAACGCTGCTCGCTGTGCCACCGAGCCACCCTCATCCCTTCCTACCTATTTCATACTGAGAGACGTTTCACTGGAGCAGCAAAGGATTTCATCTCAAAAGTACAACAGCAGGGTTTCTCCTTGTTCTTCAACCAGCAACCTTCCAACTGCAGCTTAACTCTCTGATTTTAGCTATGGGCAGCAAAGTAAGGAATTTGTCATGTTTCAGGTTTACCTCCCAAAACACGGGAAGGGTAGCAGATGTGTGTTATGTAAGAGTTGTGCAAGAGCGGCGGCGTGCGGCGCATGGTACCGTGGTGCTGCTTCCACCATTCAGCCAGGCTGCAGAGCCCAGGGTGGTCCTCATTATCCACAATTTCCCCCCTAATCAAATTGCACCGACATTAGGAACAGCCGGCATGACGGCCTGTCAGAAAACGGAACTGTTGTCAGCGGCGGATCAAAACAAATCAGGTGGCAGCCCTCAATTAAAAGCGACGCGGCGTCAAACCCGCCTGTTAAATTTGATTTCGCCGACCATATGCCACCGCCGCGTGTAAGCTGTGATCCAGGAAATCTGATTTCCTTCTTTAATTTATTTATTTATTTATTTACTTACTTATGTTTCCTTGTGTAGCAAATACACCTTTCGGCAAGTGGCAGAGATATAACGGGCTGCTGCCTCTGCCGAGGTTCTAGGGGGTTAAAGGTACCGTGCTGTCGAATCAGACAAGGGGCAAGGAGATGTCCCGTGGGGTCCCGGCACTGGGTGTTGGGGTAGAGCGGGCGCGATCCAAGGAAACGTTGACAAAGAGAGAGGAAGTGCTTTCATTTCTATTTATACCCTGCCTGAATTCAGGTGACTGTGGCAACGCCAGGCCTTGTCTGTTCCGCTAAACTTGATCCTCCCTCTTTTCCTCCGCGCAATGAATTGCAAAAGGAGGCTTGTTAGAAAGGAACCAGACCGGTTCCTTTAAAATGCAAACGCGAGTGTAACGCTTGCGTGAAGTCGGCATTTCAGTAGTGCGTTGATGTTCAGGTCAATGCAACTAAATATGAAGAAACTAACGCAATGGCACATAACCTATTAACTTTCAGCCAGTATGGACAAAAAATTTTGCCAAAGAACAAACTTCAGCGAGCCATCCCCCCCATTGGCTCTGCACTTCCCTCTGACGAACTCAAATCCAGCCAATAGGCGGGCAGATTAGCCGCAGAACCTTCCAGAAGTGTCCGCCTCTAACAAACTTGGCGTAAAAATACAGAGCATTTCGTACACATTTTTTTTCTTCAAAACTATTCCTTTTGAGTACGTTCTAATATTATTCTTTAAAAGCATTCTGCTCCCTCATGAATAAATATTTTAAGCATATATTAAGTGGCAAACCACCGTCTTAAAGCGCATTAGCAGGCTGAAAGCATTCTAAAGTTAGTACATTCACTTAAGTAGTTTGGCGTAAGTACATCATCATCAACAGCCGTCCTGTCTAGAACTTAAACCTTTCAATGTATGATTTTTTTTTTAACCATTTTATCATCTGTCGCTGAAATATTTAACAACACGCACGTTTAGCGTGGAGGAGACATGTAGTGCTTACAGTCTACTTGCAGTAAACTCATCAGCAAAACTATAAACCTTATACTTGGTAACACGGTTGTGGGAAATTATGTTGATTATCATGTCATCAGCAGGGCTGATTAAAATGGTGTTTTGGAGAGTGAGGGAGATGAGGCTGGATGGTAGCTTTGCGATTAGCAGGCTTTCCACGGCTGAGATGTTGTACACATTTCCAGGTCATGCAGCAAAAACCCCAAAAAACTGGTCAAACGGCACCGTCATACATTTGCATCGTATTGCATTTACATTCATTAATTTAGCAGGTGCTTTTCTTCCGAGCAAAGTTCGAATCAGATGAAAATAAAGTCAATTTCGCCAACAAACGGAGAGATACAGATGCAGACGGGCAATTCTCAATATATTCTCGCAATCACGTCTTGAAGTCTTTTCCCAGGGTTTTGCTTCCTCAACCAGCAACTCTTTGCCTAATGACTTAACCAGCCTTCAATACACCTATTATTATGATAAATGCTGTCATTTTCCCCTCCTCCACCCTTCAGAGACAGTCCTCGTATTTACATGTATTTTCACTTAGCCATGAATGCTGTAATTGTGCTCTGTATCAAGTGTAAGTGCCTATAATTAGCATTATTTTGCTGCTGAGAACATTTTTATACAAAGGAACGCTTATGCATCGCTTACATGCTTTAGAAATATAACCTAAAGAATATATATATATATATATTCTGATCGTCTCATTTTGTTATTTTTGCAATATTTTCTTTTTCCGAGAAAGAGCTACAAGACCCATTCTGGGCCGTAAATCAGTTTCCTTATGGTTTCAAGACCAGACTCTTAACCGCTATGCCAAATCGAAGAAAGTCAAGTGGGAAGTCCTCCCAGTTCGTCTCCAAACCAGACTGGGGCCGGTCGCACACATCGGTCTCTGCCGAAGCGACGGCCGGTGCTCTATTCCCTCCGGGGCTCGAGCATAATGGCCCTCATCCCCTCCCTGATAGATTCCACACCGGTGTGGTACAAAGAAAATTTCCACACTATCAGAATTCCATCTGTAGCGGTAAACGGTGATCGGACGGGGTTGTCCTCCAGTTCATTCTTTTCCCGTGCGCCAGCCCTTGTCCGGTGGGGAACGGTCCGCCCCAAAAGTGTCATTGACTAAAACAGAGGCATGTTTAAGAGGAGGGCCGCCTTGACTGTAAAACAGTCTCCAAGGCCAGTGCTATCGATTTCTTGTCCAGCGTACACAAACAGCGGAGCGGGAGAGCGCGCCATCTTTATCTCTGCTTTCCATCACCACCGCATGAATGATTGGTGAACAGAGGAACCCTCGACGAGCGGTTTTGTCTTCTCCCCGCCTGGGCGGCTGTTAAATCCGTGCCATTGTCCACCCCACGCCCGCCCATGCTGTTTTCTGCAAACGGCCTGATCATATCGGGCACGGCCAAATGGCTGTGCCAACAAAAAAGGCAATTTGGGGAACATTCGGAGTCTGAAAATATCAGCCGTAGTAAAAAGAATGGTTCTGGGTCTCAAGCTTTTTCTAATTAAAGGCCCAAGCCCTATGACGGAACATCTCTCCACTTGGCCATGTGCACAGAAATACAAAGAGGGGGTGTGGTGGTGTGGTGGGTCTGAGGTTCGAGCCCTGCTTGGGTTGCCTTGTGATGGACTGGCATCCGGCCCTGGGTGTGTCCCCTCCCCCTTGAGCCCTGCGTTGCCGGGTAAGGCTCCGGCTCACCGTGACCCCTGCTTGGGACAAGCGGTTGTTGACGGTGGATGGACAAAAACAAAGTCCTCCCTATTCCTGCCACTGTTTTCCATATGAAATAAACCCCGGCGAAAGCCATTAGCACTCCTCCTCACCCGCTTTTTGTTTCCCACATGAAACAAGTCCCGTTAAAAGCCGCAAGTGTTCCCTGTAGCCTGTTTCCTTCCGCACGAACCCGACACCCTCGGCGCTCGCGGTGCTGCTTCTATTTGCGTTTCCGGCAATTCGCTCTTCCCAAGGATCGTCTGTACTGCTCCGCTCCTGCTCTGAGAGCCTCTCACCGAGACGAGCCTGTGGGAAGAACTGATAAACATTTCAAATCACCGAAATGCACAGAATGGGCTTGAGCGCCGCCTTTTATCGGCACTGATCTCTGGAGCCTCCTTGTACCCGCAGACGGACTTGCGTTGCCGCGGCTTAACGCGCGAAACCAAAGGAAAACGCATAAAAGCGTGATCAAAACTACATGTCTACGTCTACAATCTCAGCTGCTGCACTCCTGCCCCGTCCACCGCCTCCAGTGTGGCGATACTGAATTTAGAGGAAGAGGGGAAACGCGGCCCTTGTTCCACGAACGGATGCCTGTTAACGTAACCCCCTCGCTTCCCGGCACCTGTCAGACAGAAAAAGGGCTTTTGAGAGTAACATCTGAATTTGCAGACAGGGCCCTTCAGGAGCGTAAACAAACAAATAAACAAGCAGATATAGGAATGAAAGGCAGGGCTGCGGAGAGGTAACAGAAAAGGAATGCCTCCTTTTTCCACATGAGCGCCACGGTGGCAGGTAAAGCGCGGTATCCCCTCTCCGAAGAACAAGCCCTTTAAATTAGTTACAGCCTGATGGCTGGAGTTGTGACAGGGAGTTTGGCGGCTGCGCGGAGTCGTCGTGGCGACTGGCAGACGGCTTCCATTAGATCAGGCGCAGGCCTGATTCCCTGACCACTGTCACTGTCCGTCCGTCCCGTCCCCCCCCCCCCAACACCAACCCTTCACTCTTCAGGTGAGATGGTCTCTGTTTTTTAAAACACAAACCCGCTGTGCTGAGTCACCTTCCACCACTTTTTTTATAAAAATAAAAAGGTCCACATTTTTTCATATAAACAAAAACAGACGTGCACGTTGCTCACCTTTCAGAACAGACACTGAGAATATTCAACAGGGCTGAAATAATTCCCCCCCAGGATGCGGCCCTTGGATTGATGGAAAGAGGGGCTGTGTCAAGTGTCTTACGGAAAGGCAACAGCCACCCGTTCTAGTGGTTTAATTACTCGTGAAATGATGTCCCATCTTTCACCCTCTACACAGGCTCCTCCATGGGATGACAGCACGGTTCTAGCTGTTTCCGTCGTTAAGGATATTTGGTCAATCTTTGTTCAGTTACAGCTACAGCCATGGAAAGTGTGCTTCTTTCACACTGAGACCCTACAGGCCTTCTGGAACCATCCAGTAGGGTGGCGCGGTGGCACAGCGAGTAGCGCTGGGTGGTGTGAGGGGATGTGGGGTCGATCCCTGCTCAGCCTGTGTGGAGTTTGCATGCTCTGCAGGTGCTCTGGTTTCCTCCCACACTCCAAAGACACACTGTTCAGGTTCCCCCATAGTGTGAGAGTAACAGAGAGAGTGTGTGTGTTCAGCTGATGTATGGATGAGTGACCCAGTGTAAGTAGTGTATCTAGCAGTGTAAATCACCGTGGTGAATAAGGTGTGTGGCTGATAACACTACATAGAGTTCATTGGAAGTCGCTTTGGAGAAAAGTGTCTGCTAAAGAATAAATAGATGTAAATAATCATGATGATTTGCAGAGACAGCTGGTACTGTAGTGGTTAGAGCTGCTGTCTCTTGGATCCAAAAGTCACAGGTTTGAATCCTACCAGCAGTTGCAGTACCCTTGAGAAAGATACTTCCCAGGAAGTGCTTTGGTAAAATTACCCAGTTAAATTCATAGGTAAGTGATTTTAAGTATCTTAACATGGTAAGTTGCTTTGGAGAAAAGCTAACTGAATAAATGTAAATGATTACAGTTATTGGACAATGAGCGTTAAAAGATATCTGGCATCGGTACCTTAATGGAGTGGGGGAGCAGCTGATACACAGTTAAAGCCAACACCATGCAATCAAAGGAACCAGGTTCGAATCCTACTTCCAGAGCACCCTTGATCAAAGTACCTGAATTGTTTCAGTAAAAATTACCCAGCAGTTTAAATGAGTAAATCACTGTATAAGGATTAACATTGTACATTAGTTTAGAGAAAGTACCAAGAAAATGAACGTAAATGTAAAGAGTGATGTCCCATTATTATAGACCACTTACTATAAACCATCCATCCATCCATCCATCTTCCTCCGCTTATCCGGGGCCGGGTCGCGGGGGCAGCAGTCCGAGCAGAGTACTCCAGACCTCCCTCTCCCCGCACACCTCCTCCAGTTCCTCTGGGGGAACCCCAAGGCGTTCCCAGGCCAGCCGGGAGACATAGTCTCTCCAACGTGTCCTGGGTCTGCCCCGAGGCCTCCTCCCAGTGGGACAAGCCCGGAGCACCTCCCCAGGGAGGCGTCCAGGAGGCATCCGGAACAGATGCCCGAGCCACCTCAACTGGCTCCTCTCGATGCGGAGGAGCAGCGGCTCTACTCCGAGCTCCTCCCGGGTGACTGAGCTCCTCACCCTATCCCTAAGGGTGCGCCCAGCCACTCTGCGGAGGAAACTCATTTCTGCCGCTTGTATCCGCGATCTCATTCTTTCGGTCATGATCCAGAGTTCATGACCATAGGTGAGGGTAGGAACGTAGATCGACCGGTAAATTGAGAGCTTCGCCTTACGACTCAGCTCCCTCTTCACCACAACAGACCGGTACAATGACCGCATTACTGCAGACGCCGCACCGATCCGTCTGTCGACCTGCCGCTCCATTTTTCCCTCACTCGTGAACAAGACCCCAAGATACTTAAACTCCTCCACTTGAGGGAGCAACTCCCCCCTAACCCGGAGGGAGCAATCCACCTTTTTCCGACTGAGAACCATGGCCTCGGATTTGGAGGTGCTGATTCTCATCCCCGCCGCTTCGCACTCGGCTGCAAACCTCCCCAGTGCACGCTGCAAGTCTTGACTTGATGAAGCCAACAGGACCACATCGTCCGCAAAAAGCAGAGACGAGATCTCGCGGCCACCAAAACAGACACCCTCCGTTCCCTGACTGCGCCTAGAAATTCTGTCCATAAAAATAATGAACAGAATCGGTGACAAAGGGCAGCCCTGGCGGAGTCCAACATGCACCGGGAACAGGTCTGACTTACTGCCGGCAATGCGAACCAAGCTCCTGCTCCGGTCATACAGGGAACGAACAGCCCGTAGCAACGAGCCCCGAACCCCATAATCCCGAAGCACCCCCCACAGGATGCCACGAGGGACACGGTCGAATGCCTTCTCCAGGTCCACAAAACACATATGGACTGGTTGGGCAAACTCCCACGAACCCTCCAACACCCTAGTGAGGGTATAGAGCTGGTCCAGTGTTCCACGGCCAGGGCGAAAACCGCATTGCTCCTCCTGAATCCGAGGTTCGACTATCGGTCGGATTCTCCTTTCCAGTACCCTGGCATAGACTTTCCCAGGGAGGCTAAGGAGTGTGATCCCCCTGTAGTTGGAACACAATCTCCGGTCCCCCTTCTTAAAAAGAGGGACCACCACCCCGGTCTGCCAGTCCAGAGGCACTGTTCCCGAACTCCACGCGATGCTGCAGAGGCGTGTCAGCCAAGACAGCCCCACAACATCCAGAGACTTGAGAAACTCGGGGCGGATCTCATCCACCCCCGGAGCCTTGCCACCGAGGAGTTTTTTGACTACCTCAGCAACTTCAGCCAGGGTAATGGACGAGTCCCCCTCCGAGTCCCCAGCCTCAGCTTCCTCTACGGAAGGCGTGTCGGAGGGATTGAGGAGATCCTCAAAGTACTCCTTCCACCGCCCGAGAACATCCTCAGCTGAGGTCAGCAGCGCACCACTTCCACTGTAAACAGTGTTCGTGGAACACCGCTTCCCCCCTCTGAGTCGCCGGACGGTTTGCCAGAATCTCTTTGAGGCCGACCGAAAGTCTTCCTCCATGGCCTCACCGAACTCCTCCCAAGCCCGAGTTTTTGCCGCGGCGACTGCCAGAGCCGCGCTCCGTTTGGCCCGTCGGTACCCGTCAGCTGCTTCAGGAGTCCCATGAGCCAGCCAGGCCCGATAGAACTCCTTCTTCAGCTTGACGGCATCCCTTACTTCCGGTGTCCACCACCGTGTTCGGGGATTGCCGCCGCGACAGGCACCGGAGACCTTATGGCCGCAGCTCCGAACAGCCGCACCGACAATGGAGGAGCGGAACATAGTCCATTCAGACTCAATATCCCCCACCTCCCTCGGGACCTGGTTGAAGCTCTGTCGGAGGTGGGAGTTGAAGACCTCTCTGACAGGGGCCTCCGCCAAACGTTCCCAACAGACCCTCACTATGCGTTTGGGCCTGCCAGGTCTGTCCAGCTTTTTCCCCCGCCATCGAATCCAACTCACCACCAGGTGGTGATCAGTTGACAGCTCAGCCCCTCTCTTCACCCGAGTGTCCAAGACATATGGCCGAAGGTCAGAAGAAACGACTACAAAGTCGATCATCGACCTCCGACCTAGGGTGTCCTGGTGCCAAGTGCACTGGTGGACACCCTTATGCATGAACATGGTGTTCGTTATGGATAAACCGCGACTAGCACAGAAATCCAATAACAACTCACCGCTCGGGTTCAGATCAGGGAGGCCGTTCCTCCCAATCACGCCCCTCCAGGTATCACTGTCGCTGCCCACGTGGGCGTTAAAGTCCCCCAGTAGAACGACAGAGTCCCCAGTGGGAGCGCTTTCCAGCACGCCCCCCAGGGACTCTAAAAAGGCCGGGTACTCTACACTGCCGCTAGGCGCATAAGCACAAACGACAGTGAGAGACCGTTCCCTGACCCGAAGGCGTAGGGAGATGACCCTCTCATTCACCGGGGTAGACTCCAACACATGGCGGCTGAACTGGGGGGCTATTAATAAGCCCACACCAGCCCGCCGCCTCTCACCTTGGGCAACGCCAGAATAGTGGAGAGTCCACCCTCGATCGAGTAGAGTGGTTCCAGAACCCAAGCTGTGAGTGGAAGTGAGCCCGACTATATCTAGACGGTATCTCTCAACTTCCCGCACCAGCTCAGGCTCCTTCCCCGCCAGTGAGGTGACATTCCAAGTCCCAAAAACCAGAGTTGGCGCCCGAGGTTCGGGTCGGCCGGGCACTCGGCCCCGACCACCGCCCAAATCACAACGCACCGGCCCCTTATGGTTTCTCCGGCAGGTGGTGAGCCCACCGAAGAGCGGCTCCACGTTGTGGCTTCGGGCTGAGCCCGGCCAGGCCCCGTGGGCATAGACCTGGCCACCAGGCGCTCGCATGCGAGCCCCCCCCCCAGGCCTGGCTCCAGGGTGGGGCCCCGGTGACCCCATACCGGGCGGGGTAAACGGACGCCTTGATTTTTTTGTCATAAGGGGTTTTTGAACCGCGCTTTGTCTCGTCTGTCATCCAGGACCTGTCTGCCATGGGAGACCCTACCAGGGGCATGTAGCCCCAGACAACATAGCTCCTGGACTCATTCAGGCACTCAAACCCCTCCACCACGATAAGGTGGCGGTTCACGGAGGAGTACTATAAACCATTATTTATCAATTTTTCTTCAATGCAACGTTTAACGTCAAGTTTGTAGACAAAGTAACTTGCCCATTTTTACAGCTGGGTAATTTTAGTGGAGTAATTAAAAAGTACCTTCCTCAAGGGTATAACAGGGGCAGCAGAGACGGAAACCCAGAATCCAGAATCTAATAGAAAAGTGACTTTGACTGTTGCACCACCTGCAATATCGGCATTACGACATGCAAAGTTTCTCCACTGAAATTCAATTTACTGGACAGTTAGAGCACCCTGGTGACTTGGGATATGGAAATGTAGTACCACGGACAGAGAGATACGAGAACAGTGGCCGTAATACGTGTTAAAACTGTATTAATGTATAAACTAAATGTTAGTTCAATTAGTTCATTTAGAGCTCAAAAGTTTGCAGTGATTGCAGGAAATATTGTTAATTTGTTGAGATAAATAAAAATTGAAATTATTCAAGAAATGTATAACTAAGCAGAGGCCTTCTGTTATTTTTTTTAAAGATTTGCTAAGACTTTAACATATATCTTCAATCTAGTAAAAACTCTCAAAGCTCTTAGAAAGCACCTAAGATGGTCTTCAAGGACCAAGGACACTTCAAGGACACTTTGTAGTTTCTGATAAACGGTATTTTTTTTGTTGGAATAGTCGAATTTCTTCAGAAGATCCTGAAATTTATTTCAAGTTCCTTTCATTTGCGCTTTCAAAAGCATTAATAATTACCATACACATCTGTCATACCAAAAAAAGAGGTAAATAAGTGTTTATCAGAATGTACTCTTTATGAAGGACACCATAAAGTCACATCCTACTTTTCAAAGGATATGGTGGAGTGAGTCAGCGATTGGAAAAGTTTTAATTTCTGAAAGAAACACCCATTTTCTAATTAATCTCCACCCTGATGCATCTTTGACAAGATCTTACAAGATGCTAGGAATGTGGGACATTATTAAAATATGAACATTTTATTTCTGAAGCGTTTCTCCCATCGACATAAATGACCTTGGAATTTAGCTCCTGGCCATTAATTAAAAGCTCTCAATATAAAAGAAGGCGGAGGGATTGATTATAAAGTGACATTTTTAACTGTGCTTTACGAGAGCCGCCTGTTTATCGTAACTTTCTGACATTTTCCGTGGAATATAAGTCACGTTATTTGACGGAATAACCCATTACACTGTATCACTCAAAATTAAATTCATTAATTGATTTAAATGACCGGGAAGCCCCGCTATCTTCTCTCGGCTCATGAATACATTACGCTACATGGGTGCAAAATTAAAAATGATAAAATTCTCGTTCCCAAAACATTGATTCCCATTCGGATATTTCCATTTTTCCATTTCGACTAACTGCTTGACCTATGTAGGGTCACGGTAGTCCAGATCCTATCCTAGAAGCATGTGGTATTGGGCAGGGTACACCCGGGATTGGATGCTAGTCCATTGCAGGGCTTTGATAAATTTCCAAAAACATCTGTTCAAACTAGAGTAAAGACCAAATTAAAGAACATAAGAAATTTTATTATAACTACTTATTTCACTTAAATTCCCTTAGGAAAATAATTGTAAAATATAAGAGGGCATTCTAATCAAGTGCAGATATGTTAAAAAAATATTGGCACTAAATTGTACCTTATATTAAAACTGTTTTATTCCGGTTTCATTAATGTCAGTGCAGCAAAAGAGATGTGAAATTACGTGCCGGACCTTGCAAATTTAAGTTTACACCAAAGAAGCTGTAAGAAAGACACGTTAATTCTTTCCTTAGCTGACAGTTTTATCGAGAGCAATTTAAGATTTCGCCAATTTACACGGCTTGACGCTTGACCGAACGAGGCCGGCTTGAGGACTTGGCCTTACTCAAAGGTCCTATGACAGCATCTCTTTGGGGACTCAAACCAGTAGCCTTCAGCTCACAAGACCATTCCATTAACTGCTACCTCAGCATGAGGTCAACAACTGGAGCAGGTCACTTCCAGAGAGGCGCACCTCGTGTTCCCGGATCACGTCTCAAATCCCACTCCTGCTGGAGAAGTTGCTGAGAGCTTGTTATTACGGCCGGAGCCAACGGGGGAAACGAGGGAAATGGGAGTAATATCAGCGCGCTCCCTCCGCCGCTCCAGCTGCCGAGAGCTACAGCGCTGGGATTTTTTTTCATATCTGTTCCCGAGTGCTGCTCCTTCTGATTTAGAGTGGAAGGATTCTGCTTAATCACGATATTCATGAGGCGCCTGTGACGAGGGCGGTGGGTGGGGGTGGGGGGGGCGACCTTGACTTTGCCGCTGCTCACCTCCTCGCACCCTGAAGTCAGGCAGCGTCAAAAGGGATCACGCTCCGAGAGAGGCCTGGGCCAAAGTTATCACTCATGCGTCAAAGGGGCTGGACCAGGAAGCAACAAACAGTAAATACACTCTATCAGAGTAATATATACATGCATTTGTTTATTCTTGCATTTTCAGTGACCTGTTATGAGGTCAGACTCATAGCATCCAGAATTATCGATATGTCATATTAACCACACTTCTCCTCAGATAATTTTTTCCACACGCTGATGATGATGATAATAATAATAATTATAATAATAATAAGAAGAAGAAATCTGCATTATAATAATGTAATATGATGATGACGATTAATCTATATTATAATAAATATAAAACATTACAATTATTAATTAAATTATAATAAATATGTGCTGGGATTGTATCTTTCACCCAGTGACCAGGTCATCGAAATCATCATGATTTTTGCACTTGGTGAAGGAGACTGAAGCGTGAGATAAATAAGAGCTATTAACAATATCAACATCTGCAAAACTCATTTAATGTGTCTAAACACATCATAAATCTTTCTCTCGTTAAAATGCTGCACTTGTTATTTTTTCGTGAAGAAACGCAGAACATGCAGACCATGACGATGAACAGTGTTGCTGGCTGTTTGTTAGGCAGCTCCTTCACTGCGGGTTCTCTCTGCAAAAGATTAATTTTGTGTATCACTTTAAACTTTTTTCCTCATTTCTGCCCAGTTCTGCTGTTTTACTGCCTTAAAGTATATCCCCTTTCCTTTCATATATACTGACACTCCGCTCAGTGGAAGAAATAACTGAATATTTGATCAAATATGATATACTATATAAACATATATATGTATAAATATACTGTATATACTGTATGTCATAGCAATATATTGATCCATCCATTCATTTTTGCATTTTCAGTCACCTTTTGTCAGAGTTGTAGGATTCAGAATTATGAAATATATTAATCACACTATACTACATAATAATAATAATAATAATAATGTACAAGGAACAAAAATATTAAATATGATCAAATAATGACATAAACTGGAAGAGAAAAAAGAAAGAGCAGCATTTATGCATTTTCTAGATTTTCGGGGGAACCAGGACCAAATGGATGTTCGGGTATGGGGAAAATGCCAGCGATTGTTTGACTTGGGTCAAAGCATCTTCAGAAATGACAGGTTTCTACTGATACCTGCGTGAACATCAGGCTTCCGCCACAGTTAATGAACCGTCGGCGCGCATACAACCGGTGCCCTGGGACAGGCGACGGTTTCAAAACTTGCATCGGAATGTGCGGGTTCTTCTCAGGGACGTTGCCGCAGTTATCCATCATCCCATCAGTGACAGTGACAGACACATTACAGGACAGGCCTCGCAAACAAGAACCCGAAATGGCTCGTTCGGCAAACACCTCTCCGCACCACCTGAACTGGACTCGCAATAAAACAAAGAGAGACTGTTTGATTTAAATGATTGATGATGGCATAGAATCCCCTCCTGGCACCACTGAGCTGAGATTTCGCGAGCGCTGTGTAGCGGACATATATTCACATGGTCAAGAGGGACCCATGCTGACCTCTGTCGAGGAAAGGTCATGTTGCATTACTCGTTATACCCCACGCGGAGGTTCATGCTTAATTCAGCACTTAGCACATCCCTGTAACATGGTCTTGATGGCCCACTGACCACCTTCTGAAGCTGGCCCACCTATCCCACAGCGCATTCCTCTCATGGTCCTACAAGGAATGAAACTCGCAACCGGAGAGCAAAACCCCACCCATTCTAGGCTGCACTTTCTGCAAGGCCAGCATCCCTGTCAGGGCCATTTATGCATAAATTTGCATTATGTATGAGAGTACCTTTAAAAAGCCATCCTTAATTATTTCCCCCACTTCCATATAGAATACGGCAACATTGTGTTTACATTTTCGACTCGCTTGCCAGGGTACAGAGATAATCGGGGCCGGTTCCCTCCTGCCATCATTCGGTCGGATTGCGACAGCCCGATGACACGGACCTGCCGCCGCTGTTCTCTCACGCAGTGACACAAACATTGTAATTTCCCGGTGACGTCGACCGTGCCCGGTCACCTCCCCGCCCCCGACCCCGCACCTCCGGCGTCACGCTTCTCTTCAGCTACGTTCTTCCACACGCACAGTGGCGTTTGGACAGCTGCTCGCCGACTATAAATGGTAGATTAAATTATTACACTGGAGTAGATCCATTGAATATAGCCCAGGGAAATGCGAGAACAAACAAAGCGGGAAAAGAGCAAAATTAAGTTTGTGTGTGCCTGACGACTATTACTCAAAGTCAACCGCGGTACACCGTGTTCCCATTTTTAATCAGTCGTCACTCCAGTGCCTCTAGAAATAGGCTTGTAGTGTGTCAGTTTCTGCTTTCTGAATGCATACTGCCATATGGCAACATGGAGACGTTATTCCATAAACACATAGTTCACACCCGTAAAACGTATTAACTAAGAAATAACTGTTTCAGCTAAAGCAAATTAATAGACTGAATCCAACTTTTATTGTTAGCACGGAATAAAATGGTTTCAAAATATTTACACTTCAAAATATGATATTTACTCTTTAACTATAATACACCGTACATTTATTTACATGATAAATTTAAAGTATTTATTCTGAAAAATGTAGAGAAATTTAGCAAAAGATTAATAGATTTTTTTTTTTTTAAATCAGTTATGTGGTTTTGTGCAGTGGACTGGTGTGCCATCCAGGACGTGCTCTGCCACACTAAGTGTGCTTCCAAGGAAGACTCTGGACCGCGGCAACTCTGCACTGGATAAGCGGTTATTGATAACTGATGGATGAAGTAATGTGATTTTTCCAGAATTATTATTCTTTTTATTTATTGTTACTATTAATACATTTAGCTGCAGATGCTCGACTTACGATGGTTCGACTTACGATTTTTTGACTGTATAATGGTGAGTTGGCAATAGACATTCAGTAGAAACCTTACTTCGAATTTTAATTTTTTTTTCCCAGGCAAGAGATACGTGGAGCGATACTCTCTCGCAGTGCTGGGCAGCGACAGCGATCGGCATCTCCCAGTCTGTCACGCGGTCGCGATACAGATACCTCCCCTATATCTTGTGTTTTGTGCATTCATAATGTCACAGAAATGCCCATCTATATCTCTTGTACCTGTTGGGAAGAAGAAGAGGAGGGAAATTACTCTCGAAGAGAAACTCAAGATAATTGCCCAGCATGAAGGCGACAAGCCCGTAATGGCCATCGCACATATGCTAGGCTATGATGCTCGGTAGGTTAGGTGTATTAAATGCATTTTTGACTTACGATATTTTCAACTTACGGTGGGTTTCACGGAACGTAACCCCATCATAAGTCGGGGACCTCCTGTAGTATTTCTCTCAAAAGCAAACAATAATGTCACATTTTTACACAAACCTACTTCAAATGACCCATTTACACAGAAGATAACGAGAGTTAATACCATGATAAAGAGTACCGTGAGAGAAAGGTTTGGACCCACGTCCATCTGATGATAAGGCTTAACCAGAACACAAAGTGGTTCGTCTGAAAATTATAGTTATTTGTTTAGCAAATGCTTTTCCCCAAACGGGGTAATATTCCCTGTAAAAACTTAGGGTAAGTACCTTGCTTAAGGGTTCTACAGCAGGAGGTGGGGTTTGAACCCTCGACCTCCAAGTCCAAAACAGCATTAACCACTATGCACCTGCTGTCCTAAATGCTCCGAAAAATCCAGATCTTCAGAAATTAAAATTTTCACCTCCATTCTACAACCATATTAAGATTAGATTTTATGATTTGATCCATTGTCATATTTCAGGGTATCACCTATGACCAATCATACAACAAAGCAACCGTCATGCTGTTGGCCAAGGGTTCCATTACTTGTAGTGTTAATTAACGGATCGGATACGGACACAAGCCATAGCATTTAAGATTAATTTATGCGCAGATTGGACTTTTTCCTCCTCCTTCTACCAACCAGGTGAACCGTACATTAGGTGGGTGAACACAGTTATTAGGAACACGACCATTTTTCTCCCACTTTGTTATTCATGACTCCATTATGTGGTACTACAGCAGTGAACAACGAGCCAAGATTAAACTGGCCATTTGCTCGGTGGAAAGCGGCCATGTTGCGGAAACTTCCAGCAGCTTGTCGGTGCCGACGAGCTCTAAATAAAATGGGCCGGTCGCTTAACCGACAGCCGGTGAGAATGAACCAGTATCCCGCTTTAATGTGTTTGACTGCACGTATAACCTTTAAACACCACCTTGTGTGATTTAATGGTACAAATAGAAGGTAATTCCCCTGTCAAAATAAATCAGGGCTAATATGAAATAATATTCAAATGTGTTTGATTTTATTTTTTTTTTGTGCGTGTGTGTGTATTTTTCAGCGACACGGTAGGGTTGGTTTCCCCCCGGTGCTCGGCCTTGCGTAAATAATGACGCGTGCTTCCGGGCGCGAAGTGGAATAGCCAAGCGGTGCTAAAACAGAGCTAGCAGGATGATTTATTCTTGCTTTCATGCCAAGATTGGGCCTCTCGCGTCTTTAACGGATTGCGTCCCGTGGAGAAAATGGTGCAAGAGGGGGAGGGCCGGCTCGCAGTTCGGCCGCTCTGCCCCAAATTAATCTTAATACTTGACAAATCAAATATACTTAGCCGAGAGCTCAGAGCGGGAGATTTATGATCCGTGAGGGGTAGGAGCAGAGAGGGTCCCTGTGCGCACGGAGATCGACTCGGATCGACACGCTGGCACGAGCCGGGCTCTGCCGTGTCGCTCTTCGCAGCGGGTGCCGGGTTCGGGCCCACGTGCCCAACAGGAGTGCTCGGGGGTGGGGAGGGGCTGGTCGGCACATCGACGGGGCTGTAGGTTTCCGCCAAGCGATGGGGGGAGAGCAGCTGGCAGGAGCCAGGAGTGGGGTCCAGCTGGGATATATCTCTGACGGCAGCGGCAGAGAGCCCTATTTACACAGCTGTGGAACAGCAAACGGGACTGGCGTACACCCCCCACCCCACCCCGCCGTGCTCCCCAAATGTCAGGGCACCGCTGGGACAGGTAAAGGTGTCTACACCATGAGACAAAAAAGTAGAGAGTTTTTTTCCCCATTATTTAGCTAATTCTTTTATCCAAACCAAATGACAGTTTCCTTTTTCTCCTCTAGGTGCTCTGGTTTCCTCCCACAGTCCAAAGGGATGTGTTTTGGCTGAAACGGAGACCCTAAATGTCCCATAGTGTGCGTATGTGTGTGTATGATTGCGCTGTGATGGACTGGCATCCCATCCAGGGTTTACCCGGTCTTACACTCCATGCTTCCAGGATAGGCTCTAGATGACTGAGATCCTTCACTGGACATGTGGTTGAAAATAGGGAAGGTACAGTTTTACCCTGCTCTGCAGCTCAGTATTTTAGAAAAGCAATTAAAGTTACTGTGAGAACTTTGGTCACTAAAACTTCAGCATCCCCAAATACCCCCTTCCCCCGCAAAGCCTTAAACCAGCAACCTTCAGTTCAAGTCTCAACCACTACAGGTTCTTACCTACCTGCCACCTTATTGATCTAACTCTACTGTAAATAATTAAATAAATTATTAATTATCTACATTAATTTATTGTTGCATCGATTCATTCATTGTCATGAGCTGCTTGTCCTGATCAGGATGATGGTGGTTTGGAGCCTATCCAGAAATCACTGGGCACAAGTCTCAGGTGAGTGCGTCCTTGATGGGATGCCAGTCCTTCGCAGGGTCCATCAGCAATGTGCCAACTAAAAATACCTATACCATTAATATTAATATTAAAGCAAGAAAAAAGTATGAGAATTTCCGTTTAATTTTACACTGGTCGTCAGCTGGTTAACTAGGTTAAGGGCTAGTTTGGTTTGATTACAAATGCAAACAGGTCACGAGTAATTAGTCTCATGGTTATTGCTGGGGTAAGAGCCCATAAATGACCATCATGGGTGCAGTTAAGGACAGGGAATGCGGAGCCCTTAACAAATCGCAGCTTGTTGCTGGGAAATTGACAGGTAAATGAATATTTAATGCGCTCTAGAAGCGAAAGTGTTCGCAATCGATCCGCACGTCCAATTAGTTGCAATTACTTGAATTGGTGGTTAGGAGCCGAATCGGTTGGCGCGGATCGCCGACACGGACGCGGCAGTGCTGCGGCGGGGATTTACGGGCGGGGCCTCCGTGCTTCCTGCTCTCGCCCCACGTGCGGCCCGACAAGCGTGGAGCGCAGCCATTGGCGCCGCTGCCCCCGCCCGGGCCTACGCGCCATCCGGCTCTGCTTCGGATTTCCAAGGGAGCAGCGCGGCGAAACCAATAGCTCTGAAATGAGAAATTTACACTTTAAAGGGCTGCCTTTGTAAACGCAACTTGAGCCGGGAAACACGATGGTGGTTAGTGAGTGTCAAGGTGAAAACGTGACATAAATATCCATACGCATGGGTGGGGGGCACAACGCTGACGGAATTACCCTGTCTCTCCGGTGTAACTCCGCCGCATGATATACATACTTTCATAAGTTGCTACAGAGAAAGAAGTTATAAAACAGTAATATTTGAAATAAAAATTCATGTTCTTTTCGTCATTTTCATATTTACTTCATAAAAATAACGGTTGAAATAGTAATCGCGGTACATTCTAAATTAAAAGTTCGAGGCAAATCACGGAACAAACAAGAGTTACCCTGTTTCAATACAGAACAGGTAATTGGTACCATGCAATCTGAGGTCCTGGGTTCAAATCCAGTAATGGCGTGAAGTAAATTTCCCACACTAAAATAACAGGAAAAAATACCCTGCTCTAAAAGCATGTAAGTCATTGTAAGTAAGTAGTTCAGTGCAGAATCTTGACATTGTAAGTCAGTTTGGGGAAAAAAAAAAACTCAAAAAATGTACCACGTTGTACCATCGATTTACCCTGAACTGACAGGGTGAGGATATACCGTTCAGTGCTACAAATGGGTAAATCATTGTGCAGTTGATTATCCAACACTGTCAGTCATCTTGGACAAAGGAGAAAGTTAAAATATATGATGATAACAATAATAATGTGACACACAGTGCCGTGGATTAGGATGGGGCGAAGAAGGACGCAGAGGCAGCGTTCATAACGTACGATTTATTCGAACACCGGCACAAAGAAAATGATGCTCTCAGTCCGAGGACCCAGTTTCCTCCAGGACCTGCGCTTACAGCCAGTCTTCCCAGCCTGCTTAGCACTCCAAAGCTTTTTTTTAAACACACTGCGAGATACGGTCACCCCATCCTTTTTCCCGTTAAGTGCTCCCAGTGGTTACACACACATTTAACATTATTTCCCATAATGCACCTATTTACACTGAACCAGTAACGCGAGTCGTTACAATAATAATAATAATGTTTTGGTTGAAGTTTTGGGTGCTGTATGGACCGCTCATGGTGTTTGTATGTCCATGAAATACCCCTGAAAAAGAACCCCAATCTGGAGTAAGTACCCTGCTCAAGGGTACTACAGGTAGAGGAGGGACTGGAGCCTCTGACCTTCGCAGGCTTTGGGCAGAGCAGGACACCACAGGGTGCGCTGGCTGCCCTCCCTCCCTCACTCACGCCATTTCCCGCTCGTGCCTATTTCTTCATCGACGGGAGCCGATAACTCGCCTTGATTAGAGGAAAACGACAAACGAAATGCCAAGCGAGCGGTGTGGCGCACTCTCGCCGTTAGAAGTATTTTTACAGTCTCGCCGGGTGGGTGTCGTCAGCCCGTGGTGAACGTTCCGCAGAAACACAAGATGCACTTTCAAACGCGGGGCTGCTTGGCACTCCAGATGGCCCGTAGCAATGTTCTACTTATTGAAAATAAAAAAATAACATCTGAACCAGTCTCCCAAAGGAAGCACTTTCATCGTCCTCAAGCTTAATCTCCGCGTCAATTTTATTCCAGTACAGTTTTATCTCATTTTACTTGGGGGGGGTGTATACACACACACACACACACACACATGCGCGCGCACGCACGCACACAAATATCATAAGTTACAAGAAACCTGACATATACAGACACTCGCTTTAAAATGGGATCCATTCTGAAGTTAATGACCAAACCACTCGAACCGCCTGCCTATTACGGCAAAACAAAGTAAAAGTCATCGATGAACTCGCGGCGCCGGGTTCCGCGGCAAACGCGGCACTTCAGAGGAGGAGAAGACGCCGGCGTTTAGGCGGCTTTGGAGGCATTTTTTCACGCCTGTTTTCAGCAACACAATTACAGCACAATAAACTGCGAATTACTTCCACGGAAAATGTGACGGCTTAATTAGACAGGCTGATTGGGACGAGACAGAGGCCAAATACTGTCTGGGCAATTATGAAGCAGCCTTGCCAGTAGTGGATGTTGAGTACGGCAGGTTAAAAAGGCAGTTTGGTTTTCTAAAGAGCTTTTCAAACCGCTGACGGAGAGCTGGATAATTAAAGAGGATCCGCGGGCGGCGGGCCGAGAAACCGTAAGGCCCCGTGTCCCTCGCGCGGAGGAGCGACCTGGCGTCGCCGCTGGGAAGAGTGTGTTTTTCGGATGCCGCGTGGACGTAGAAGTCGCTCGGAAATACGTCGGAGGAGATCGACCTGGGAGCAGGCCTTTGTCGGAGGAGCAGATCCTCCGCGGGGGAAAGGCAGGTGGGCGCCGGGTAACCGGCTTCTGAGCTCAGGCTTCTCCCTCCCAGCGCCGCCGCTCCCCTCGTCGGGTCCCCAACTCCCATCGTGCCAAAGCGCAGGAGCGAAATCGACACGGTCGCACGTAACGCGCTCCAGCAACCGGGAGCAGAAGACCAAAGAAACGAAGGGGAGAAGAAGATGGAACGTAAAAAAGTCATTTTCAGTTTGACTCCGGGGAGCGGCGACGTGTCCGTTTTTCCGGGGCTGTTTGGTAGCAAATCACAACATGCAGTAATTTGTACCCTGATGGAAACCGAGGCAATGCCCACAAACGTCAGCAAGGAAAAATGTCCTTCCTTTTTGGCGCTGCATACAAATTATCAGTCATTGTCACCCCCTGTCAGCATCTCGCATTGATCAGCCTTTTCCTGGGCGACTCGAGTCAAGCACTCTTACTTGCGTATGTGTTTTTCCGTTGCTCTATCTTCACGCGGTTCCACAGCTCCGGTGCGTAAGGGCACTCCATCAGTCCGGTCACGCTCCCGCCGCACGGCTCGTCGCACCATTTCCATGCCCCCACAACATCGTAATTTCGACTTCCTTCGACATGTCAGAGGGGGGCGATGCTTCCGACGCGACACAGCTCTGGGAACCCCTGGACGCCTCTCTAGTCATCAGTCTGGTCTGCGGTGGGATTCCCAAGACCGGGACACCTTACCGAACACACAGCATTGGGGGGAAAGAGCCCCGGAGTTCAGCATGTGTGTCTTTTACTTCTTAAACTGAAGTATAAACATAGTCGGTTTCGTTTCACAGTCGGATACGCATACGCTGCAGGTCAAAGTGTCCTCCATCTAGTTGTCTAAAGGCCGCTGTTTAAGGTATCATACATAAACGTAGTATTCGTGGTGTCAGTGACCTGGCTTTAAAAGGAACCACGCTTTAATTATATATATATTTACACACACACACTTTCTGAACCATTTGTTCCATTCGGGGTTGCGGGGAGCCAGAGCCTAACCCAGCAACACAGGGCGTAAGGCCGGAGGGGGAGGGGACACACCCAGGACGGGACGCCAGTCTGTCGCAAGGCACCCCAGACCCACCGGAAAGCAGGACCCGGTCCAACCCACTGCGCCACCACGCCCCCTACTATATATAAATATAAATATAAAAATTGAGCTGACAATTCTCTCCATAGAAACTAATGTTAGGCTTGTACACTAAGCTACTTACACTGATTAACCCATTTATGCAGCTGGGTCATTTTTACTGTCATCAAGTACCCTTGATGCACAGTGGAAAAGACAAGGACATGGAAATGCTTCCTTTTTATAACAACTTGTTGACTGGACCCTATATATACGTGCAATGTGTATATATACAGCGTGTGTGCATATATATATAGTTAAGTATTTTTTTTCCTTGCTTAGTTGGGAGAACATAATTAGACTGGATTGTGTAAAATGTAGTAAATGACTCAATTGCTCGAGGGTACAAGAGCAGAAACAGGGGTTCAAAGTCAGGCGCTTTGATTCGAAGGTGGCAGCTCTAACCGCCACGCCACCTGCTGTGTGTGGAGAACTAGCGTGCGAACGAACCCTTGTCCTCCTTATGCAGAGCATCGCGGCCTCAGAGAAGAACCGTCGGCGCTGTGACGTCTCCCCAGAACTTCTGTGTTAACCTTGATTTATTGGCCCATCAGGCTAAGCGCTGGAGCGGTTCGGGTTCGGCGCCGAACCGTCAGGTTGCTGCAGTCTTGACCGGGAAAGTGATGGCTTCCAGCAGAGCCGACCCACGCGCCCCACCCCCGCACCCCACCTCCCCGCCCGTGCCCCTCCCTCCCTTACTCCTCCGCGCTCTCGCTAATTTGGACGATGTAATTAATGACCTTGCGGCCCGTATTATAATTGGCGCGTTCTGGGGACGGCCTCCCGCTGCTGCCCGCGATCGTCTGGCAGATGTGCATTAAAGAAAATCTAATTAGACGCCGTTGATGCGGGAACATTAAAAGAAATCTATATGTACTGAACGCTGGAGACAAATCTGTCAGCTCCCAGCTCTCACCACTTAGACGAGGCTTTTTGCATTTCAAATGTAATCAGGCCTTTCCTATAGCAGCGCTGAGCCTGAGCCGCAACAGGACATTGGGGGTAACGTGGGTGCTGTTGGGTGGGGGGTGGTAAAGAAGGCACAGGATACCTATTTATTGGGGGAAGTAATTCAAGAAGCTCCTTCCTTCCTGTACGGAATCAATAGAGTATCTGAAACCTGAAGAGATCCCTTTTAGGGGAGACGTTCGCTCAATCAGTCCATTTTGTACGAAATGAATCTCGTGCAATTACGCGGTTTGTTTAACTATCTCGGATCCGCTAATTCGCGGGGGTTTCTCTTTCTTCACGTCGCCCCGAGCACGCGCCGCCGCTCCACGGCACGAGGGGCCGCGGTTGTTTGGCGTCACACTGCGTCGCATTTCGGAAGATGTTTTCCGCGGATCGTTTCTATGCAGGTGAGGGGGAAAAAATATTGAAAAACATTAAGCACTCCAAGAAAAAGAAAACACTTTTTTTTTCTGGCATTTCACAGCAGGGCTTTACATGGGCAAAGAGGATTGTGGGTAATAGCCACAATCGCGAGCGTAACGTGGCGCTCGCAAGCGTGGCAATTCCTGAATGACAGCTGAAATCTCCAGTTGCTGCACTTAACCCAGAGGTACACTTATCCCCGTTCATCCCACATACAATTTTTATCATCAGACGCACGTCTTCCGTCAAAAGCGGGCTCCGGGGAGAGAAACAGGAGAAAGAAATGAATAGGCTTCTCGCTGTCACACTGAAATCGTTGGGATGCCACGCAATCTTTGTGAAAATTGATGAAAAATTATCACATCTCAGCTCTGGTAATTGCCTTGGGAAGGAAAGGAAAGGACTGATGGTTCTCCAAAAGTATCAAAGTCAACAAGGCCACTCGCCGCATGGTCTTCACGGGGGTCGCGAGCTGTCGATCCGTCGCCTCTCTTGATCCTCGTCCTATACATTTCAAAGAGACTCGTTCCTTTTCGTGAGGTTCTGCATGATCTGATCACATCCTATATCCAAAGAAGAGCTTGTTCTCCACCACCTCTGGCTGTTTGTTGGTCCCACCCGCAAAGGGTCCAAACATATAAGTTCGTAGGTTCTCGGGTTTGTCTCCGACGGGATGAAATGAGCTCCCTCTGTCCCTAAGAAGTGCTGAATCTCTTTCACCGTTCAAGGGTCTCAGAACACACCTCTTTAATACCCACTGCTCTCTTCATCTCATGGCGGCTCCATAACATTCCACCGCACCATCTTTCACCATCACTGTTGCGTTTCCTATCAGTTGTATAGGCAGCTACTGGCAAAAACAGTGGTATTGGACAAACTCACTGTTTTGACAACAGTGTGTCTAAAGCCACTTGTCTGCTGTGAAATTAACTTTTGGTTACATTTATTTATTTAGCAGACATTTTTCTCCAAAGTGACTTCCACTGAACTCTATGTAGTGTTATCAGCCCACACACCTTATTCCCCAAGGCGACTTACACCACTAGATACACTACTTAATGGGTCACTCATTCATACATCAGTGCAACACACTCTCTCTCGGTGAACCCAAACAGCATGTCTTTGCACTGTGGGAGGAAACCAAAGCACCCAGAGGAAACCCACACAGACACAGGGAGAACATACAAACTCCACACAGGCTGAGGGGATTGAACCCACATCCTCTCGTACCACCCAGGTGCTGAGCGACAGCAGCCCTACTCACTGTGCTGCCGTGTATTCTGAGTTGTACATCTCTTTGGCAAAAAATGCCTGCTAAATAAAAAATGTGGATCTAAATGTCTTCTTCATCTTCATGTTCTTCATTTTAGTGGGAGACACAAGCAGCATTGAGTCCAACCGCCTGCTGAAGGGACTCTTTCCTTATGCAGTGACACATTTATCATAATTTGCCCTTTTGCGCGTCATCCGCTAGGACCAAAGTCGCACATGTTCACCGGACTCAAGTCCACACCAGCATAATAACTGGGGTAAAAAAACGACTAAAGAAGCAAAGGAGTCGTGCAGGAGCTGCCATCTGACCAAATGAAAATTGCTTTAGACACAAAATCCACGCTCCGCGTGAAAACGTTTAGCTGATGTCTAGTATCTTATAATTGATATCATTAGTGCATCTTAAAGTACTGACTTTACACGGGGTACGGTAAATCATTCTGCTCCGGACGTCAAAAATATTAATGATTACGCCCAGTGTTTTAAAGCCTTGTCTTGTACTGCACACACTTCTCAAAAAGAACGCCGTTGATCAATGTCAGAAAGGAGCCTTTAGCTTTCAGCGTAATGCTTGCTTTTCGTGGCCCGATGGAAGCCATTATTTTTTTTCCCCAGCACTGCAGCGTTCAGCATCGCTCCAGGCAACGTCTCGGCCGCTAGAAAAGAATGGACGTTGCATTAGCTGCAGCGAAGAAGGCTGGCGTGTTGTTTTATGACGCTGGTTGGTGACGGAATTAAGAATTAGCGACCAAATTAGCTCATTTGAAATTCCCTCATCTGGCGCCTAACTCTTGGGTTGTAAGTTCGGACATGGATTCAAACTCAGCTCGGCCTGCGTGGAGTTCGCATGTGCTCCGCATCTCGGTGTGGTTTCCTCTGGGTGCTCCTGTTTCCTCCCACAGTCTAGAGATATGATTCAGATGGACTGATGACTCTAAATTGCTATAGAGTGCGTATGTGTGTGTGTGTGTGTGTGTTTGAGTGAAGGGAGTTTGTGTGATTAACCTGTGATGGACTGGCGTGCCCTCTAGAATGCACCTTCCCTAATGCCCTTTGCTTCCAGGATAGGCTCAGGACCAATCTGCATTAAGAAGAACATGGATGGATCATTACCACATCAGAGCTGGCTGTCCATTAAGCTTCTCGACATACCTGCAAGTCCTAATGTTCAATGTCCCAAGTTCTTGCCCCCACCAACCAGAGAGCTTTCTTCACACACTCCAGATGCCCACAGCTAGCAGTTCCTCCTACCTGTGGCATTTGCTTTATATTACATTTATTTATTTAGCTGATGTTTTTCTCCAAGGAGACTTACAGTGTTAAGCTACTTACAGTTATTTACCCTTTAATTCAGCAGGGTAATTTTTACTGAGTCAGGAAAGCAAGTATTTTTGTTGAGGGTACTACCGCAGGGTTCAAGTCTGGACTGCAGTGCAAAGCTTTAACCACTGCACCACCTGCTGCTCTAGCGCAGCTCTCAGCTCCGTCAGGTTCCCTGGGATTTGAACCATCACAGAACCCGACACCTTACACATTAGTATAATCATATGCTTATTTCTGGTTCATCTGTGCAAGTCATTAAAAACATTCACAGAAAGTTCTTGCTGTTCTATCTTTTATGACACTTGGGCCTTAGCTGGTTATTATAATCTTTGTAAAGCATAATGAACGCTGCTACACTATTGACTGAACCTGTTTTTTCCGGCTCAATATCTCACACCAATCTCTGAGCCGTGGGCTTCCGCACGTGATGGACCAGCTGTTTATTATTATTATTATTATTATTATTATTATTATTATTATTATCCCTTACTGATAGCAGGGGGACACGGTGGTGCAGTGGCACAGCAGGTTTGGCCAGGTCCCGCTCCCTGGTGGGTCTGGGGTTCGAGTTCTGCTTAGGGTGCCTTGCGACGGATTGGCATCCCGTCTTGGATGTGTCCCCTCCCCCTCCAACCTTGCACCCTGTGTTCCTGGGTTAGGCTCCGCTTTGCCGTGACCCTGCTTGGGATGAGCGGTTTCAGCCAGCCAGCCTTACTGACAGCTTTGTCCAAGGCAGCTTATAATGATAGGGTTGTATACCAAGCAACTTACCGTGATTTCACCCATCTATACAGCTCTACAGTGAGGGATGCTGGGGCAGCTCATGGCTCCTGAGTGGCATTGGGTTCAGTTCAGCTCAGGGCTTACAGATTATGCATGTTCTCCCTGTGTTTGCACTCCATAAACACATATGGAAAGAGGCAATGGAAAACCAGTTCTGTTCCCACCGTTGCCTTAGAAACCACTCAAAAGCCCACTATGAGTTGGCTTCGACTCCATGACGGTTCCATCATGCAGTATTCCTACCGTAAAAATTCAATGTCAGTACCTTGCTCAGAGGTATTATAGCAGGAGTAGGATCCAAATTGGATGTTAATTTCACAGCAACAGAGGTAACCACTACGATACCCGACGACTGACAGCCCAACGGAGAACTCATGGTCGTGATCGGAAATTGACGTAGCCCAGACTCGACCCTCAGTCTAACCAATAGCACGCAATGTGGGAAGAGAGCCTCTGGCTGATCCCAGCTCTGTTATCTATAAAGCTGTAACTGCTTCATGACTCTGCAGTGCTCATGTGCTCAAACACGTGAGAAGTGCTTGGCAATCCCAGTCCATCTTGCAAGAACGAAGAGAAGAGGAAGCGTCCGCAATGTAATACGTCAGCGCTATTGATCTGTCTACGGTGGAGCCAGTCCGTATTTAAACAATAATTGATTTCTTTCGTCAAAATGTGTTCGGGAGCATTGATTTAACACTACAGCAGCGGCTGAGCTGCTAATCAGTTCCAGGATAGTTTGTCAAAATGTTATCACAAGTGTGAAAAACAGAGAAATAGCAGCCCCATCCTTTCGACCTACTTCCAAAGGCACTCGTCGGGGTAATTGACAACGAAGGGCAGGAGGGCAGAGGTGTGCAGTATTGGAAAATCGCCTGATTCATTGGAATTACTTGCACCGATATCTCAGCAACCCAGCGCTCACCGACTCCCATCATGTAACAGAGCTGACCTTCACCTGCACCCTTCATCTCAAATAGCAACAGCCTGAAACGTGGGAAAGAAGCTGTTCTGCATGGCCAATAGTGCTAGTTAACAAATACCAAAGGTGCTCCTCTCCCAAGCTCTCAATACGTGCCATGGTAATATATTAAAAGAAAAGTAGTCATTGCTGACATCTCTGCATATCTGGCCAAAGCCCTACTTTATTAATCTAACTGATGCCTTTTTCCAGAGCAATTTATGATATCAAGTCTGTTTACCAAAGACTCCTACAGTGATTTACCTGTTTATACAGTTAGGTAAGCTGTACTGCAGAAACTCAGAGTAAGTGCCTTGCTTAGGGGTATGACACTGGGAGGAGAATTAGGAATCTGGGTCCTTCGTTTAGAAGGTGACACCTCTAACCACTATGTCACCTGCTTGCCTGTTGATTTAAAGACAGGGTAAAAAGAATGGTAAAAGGGCCTCTACATTCCACCACTCGTTCTGCCGCAGGTTAAAAAAGATGTTCACATTCAGGAAGAGAGAAGGAACGTCTTCATCTACTAAGAAGAGGGTTTCGGGTATGTAAGAAAGAATGAAAAGCGGTTATATGGTTGCGCTGCAGATTATGAATGAGTGAAGGACAAATCTGGTTGCCAGCAGATGACGACGGTGTGGAACAATGTGGGACAATGCAGAGTCAGCAGGAAGGGCAAGAACCATCACAGCATGCAATGATCAGAGTGGGTCTAACAGCAGAGTCTGGGAGGTCCCCCAATGAGATCTATAAAGAGGCCTAATGAAGGTCCATGAAGGAGATAAGAGCCCATCTTGAACCTCAAACCACCGGTGACAAGTATTGATTCATCCAATCAATACCACTGTAGGACGCACTAATTTAGGCACAAACAAACATCTTTAAAAGCAATGCGGCCTTCAGAACGCGACCGTCAAAGTGCGACTGAACCCATCTGTGCAGAGATGATCCGACAGGAGACCCAAGACGTCGAGCTCTAATACAGCTCACGCATAAAAGGCGAAAAATAATCAGGAGGAGAAGCATGAAACTACGTCCCACGAACACAGTCCATTTTAATATTGCGGCTGCGGTTTCTTTTTTTAATAGTCACCGTTTGGTGTCTTTTGTGATTACTGTTATCTTTGAAACGGAGGGTAATGGTTTGTGACTTGGCTAAAAGCTCACAATGAGAGCATCAGGATGATTTATAGAGCAAGAGCGGGACTTGTCTTCCTGTGTAATTACACCGGTGGTTCTTCCCCATATTCCATACTTCCAAATGCACCTCCAGTTGCCTACCGAGGCCTGATTACTGTAGATTTAATACGGCTCAGTAAACCTTTGTGTCTCTGATTAGTCATAGTGTTAAATAAATTTGCTGGATCATTGCTGCACAGAGATACAAAGGCACAATGGTTTCCGGGCCTGGCGTGGCTTTGATTAGAAAGCGTCTCCTTGAGGGATTCTGTGTTTCTTCTTCCTCCGCCCCGTCGCGCGGTGATAAATTCCTCGCTCGTTCCGAGGAAGCCGTTACCTTTGGAGATGACTGCCGTAATGTTTCACGGCTGGTTTGCTGGTCGGGTGCCCTGGCTCCCCCCCGGTTATCTTGCAAACACAGCGAGCCCTGCTGATAACAGCAACCCCAGCAAGTCTGAACCACAAAAAAAAAGGGGTTGGACTCTTTATTTTCGTTTTGTTTGTGCCAAATGTTTATTATTGCCACAGAGATAAAAACTGTGTCACTTTCCTTTTTTTTCAGCAGACACATAAGTGTGTGTATGTTGGCGTGATCACGATTTTGCCGGCGTAGAAAACGCGCGTGCTCCCGGGTCAGCCAGGGATCTGGTGTCGACAGCAGAAGGGGAGCACGAACCGAGAAGATGCAGCACCGAATACTGTCCACTTCATTAGAAGGATCTCGTCGGGACTGACCGTAAAAGGCTCTCTCTGTATCTTGGGAGTCGGGGAACTTTTATCTCGAGAAAAAGCGTAGAGAAGCTGCCTGTAGTTACGTGCAGCTTACACCCTTTCGCAAAGGCAGTTTAACGCCTTTTATGGCCTTTTATAAGCATTCATTACACATCCAAACAATTGTTACGTTAAAGGGAGTAGGAAAGGATTGGCTTTAATTACACGGCTGGTTTAACTATTAGCATTTTAAATTTCCAAAGTCATTTTAGGTAACAAATGCACATGTACAAGGTTACGCTCCCGCACGGGAGGACGAAACATACGTGCATGTATAAGTATGTTTCCCTAAGATACAGTCTTTAAGAATTACACATTGTCTGAACCACTTGTCTCGTACGGGGAGCCAGAGCCCGGCCCGGCAACACAGGGCGTAAGGCCGGAGAGGGAGGGGACACACCCAGGACGGGATGTCAGTCCGTCACAAGGCACCCCAAGCGGGACTCGAACCCCAGACCCACCAGAGAGCAGGACCTGGTCCAACCCACTGCACCACCTGTCTTGAAGAATTAGTTCAGCATAAAATTAAAGGTGAACCATAACCATAATCAAGTGTTCAACCGACAGCTACGAATATTCCACACATTTTTGGTAGCTTAGATAAAGCATAGTGGGAGTAGTACTAGTAGTAGTAGCACTCGTTATAGTATCATCAATAATATTGCGGTCATTTGTATTGTACAGTGCACCAGCTGGCAATGGAGTAGCGCAATAAATGATGAGCATGACATGGAATACGTAGTGGTTATTGAAATTATTTCTCATGGAATTGCTAGAATGAATGCTTGGCTTCGCGAGAAGCAGCGACAGCAGCGATTACCTTCAGACACCTCTGGGAGGCAAAAAAAAAACCATATCAGAAATGTTCGGTTTTTCTACCAACATTTCCAACACAACTTCTGAAAAAGCACAGAAGGTGCTGCCTGGTGTGTTGCTACACTACATGAAGGGGGTGTCTGTCGGGTAGCAGAGGAAACGTACCTTTCCTCCCTTTCCTCCATCGCAATTGTGATCCCATCATCCCCCACCCCCCAACACCAGCGCCATGCCTATTTGCGCAAAGCAAAGTCCTGATGGATCATGATTACAGACCATACATGCACTTCGATGAGCGTGCTCGTCGCAGGCTAACGACCTCTGGAGTGGCCGTGTTCTTCTTCCGAGAGAAGAGGGTCCATCTATCATCCACTCCTAACACACATGGACAGCGTCCTGACAGCCGGGCCTCCATCTAAGTACATTTTAGAGCTCCTCTGTTGATTGTCCCTTAAGTATGCCCGGTTAATTGCCCGTCGGACAACAGCTTCTTGACGAGCTCTCAGCGATGGGGCGGCAGTGGGGGCCTTCAGACTAAATGGTGAGATGGGACAGGATGAAGCATAATTATACCCACAGTGTACGTACTGTATTTGGGATGTTCAAGAACCTGTGGTCTAAAGAAGCTTTTAACACTATGGATTTTTTTCCAGCCGGATGTACAAAAACATCAACATCTCAACAGCTCTTGAAAAATTCAAGGCCAAAGGACAGGAGAACAATGTACGGATTTCCACAGCAGAGCTTTGGTTACCCACATCGCAAAACTCGTTCTGTTCGAAAATATTACGTTCCTCCCAGCCTACTGCACAGAAACTCAGTAAACAGAATGTGAACTGTACTTAATTTAAACATGTTTTTAAGTATTTTTTTACATATTATACTTAGATGATTTGCGCTATTATGTTTTTTGTTTTTTTGTTTTTTTTTTATTTTTTTAAATATATTGAGAATGCTGCCAATGAGCAACGTTCAATATGCGTGGAAGTGAAATAAATATTTATTTGAATTACAGCTGTGCATTTTGTTGCCTTATGCTCCCAAATCCACTTTCATGGATTTGCATATCTTGCCTAATTGTTCATTCTTAACTGTAAACACGTTCCCTGTGTATTTTTGTTCGACGATGCTCAGAACACAATGAACATCAGTAGTGGACTCCACATCACCAACAGCGGCGCCTCTCCAGCTAAAGCTCCTACATTCATTTGCAGGGCTATCTTGGACTTTTCCAGAAAGAAGATTAAACTAGGAATCAAATTCTAAACTTGGCACACACATTTATCAACACCACATTAGTCTCGGGGGTAACACAAGTTTTTCCTGGCCGGCAAAAATAAATAAATAAATATAGAACTGTAAATTGCACACGTTCCTTCTTTAGCTGCCATCTATAAGCTTCAAAAACAGGATTTCTGTCCTTGGCACGTTATTAAAAATTCATAAAATCTTGACGGTGATAAAGACGTCAACACAGTGTCTGTGCTGGTTTTATCAAATAAAAGCATATTGGAGTTGACTTTGCTTGTGTTCAACATGACTCAGGCGTTGGGTCAACACTTAACAAAGGGAAATATGCTTTCTCATATATGTATATATATATATATATGTGTGTGTGTATAATGTTGTATAAAGCCTGAAAATGAAGATGCTGAGAACATTGATGCCTGACTCAAGGTGCTCCATAAGGAGATGAAATTGTTCTGAGAGATTCGTATTTCGCTGCAAGTGATCATTTCTCTTTCAGAGCACAATGGTGTTGAAAACTTTGTAAAGCATTCAGTGTCTGGAAGTACCGTCACCAGGAGGTAAACATGCCTCCGTCAGGATATACTAGAAATGGCTAGAAATGTTAATCCACAGTGAATGGAAGAGGACAGTTCTGCTGAAAATATAACTTCAGTCTTTCCAGCTAACACAGTTTCGCATTTTAAGGTATTGGAATTGATTGCGGTTCAATGCCAAACATGAAACACGAGAGAATAACAATGTACACAACAGACACAATAATTGGTCATAAATAAGAAGACAATGGTGCAGCACAAACAATAGTGCAAATAACAGAAAAATGTACAAAACACAATAACTCTAACTGATATAATAAAAATACCTAACTATATAAATGGATAAATCAATGCAAAATGGCTTGTCTTGCATTGTATCTCACTTTGGACAGAAGTGTGTAAATAAACAATATGAATGCTACTGAAATTTTTTTCTTGTAGAAGATACACTGGGTGAAACCAATTATCCCAGCAGGGTAAGGGCAAACAGGAGCCTAACCCAGCAACACAGGGTGCAAGGCTGGAGGGGGACACACCCAGGGCGGGACACCAGTCCATCACAAGGCACCCCAAGCAGGACTCAAACCTCAAACCCACCAGAGAGGAGAACCTGGCCAAACGCACTGCACCACCACATCTCCCTTACAGAATGTAATATGTATTACTATGCAGACAGTTGTGTTTGTTTAGCAAATCAGGAAATTAAAACAAAAATGGCTTTAGTCTGACAGTCGTGTTTGTATTGTAAAATCATCATGTGCTTCGTACGCCCGAAATCCTCATCCCAGCTCTAGCGGTACGTCTGAGCTGACGTAAAAACTCAGGAAATGATGCGGCACTGTTGCTGTAAACAAAGCATTCCTCAGTCCTCGAGTGGGCTCCTTGACCTGCAAAGAGATTTTTTAAAGTGGCTTCATAGTATCCCACAACGCAGTGCGGCACGGCTTGCGTTGTCTGCAGACCGAGTCGCGGTGACGGACGGTGTGCTCCGGGGGATTTATGGAAGGGGTCATTCTGCTGGGCTCCCAGAAAAGGAGGACTCCTTTCTGCTGATGGCTACTCTCCAAAGGAGGAATGAATAACAACGCAGAGATCAGAGCGAGAACAAACAGGTGGTCCCAGCAAGCGTGTCGCCTTCACTACCAATCGCTCTCACATCTGGTGGGAAGCATCAATAAGGAGGCAGAAGCCAAGGTGCAGAGGAGGCTGCAGCATCCAAAAAAAAGCATTGTGTGCCACTGCCACATGGACTGAGAATTCCAGTCATTGCACTTCTGCACATGGGCACCAAGTCCTGAGTGGATCTTCTGTTCCTTTCAGAAATCCAAATCCATCCATCCATCCATCCAAATCCATCCATCCAAATCCATCCAGCATCAATAACTACTTGTCCAGTGCCGGGCTGTCATGGCCCAGGGTCTATCCAGGAAACACTGGGCATGAAGCAGGTACACCCTGTTTAGGATGCCACTCCATCGCAGTACAGAGAAGCCAGAACTAGGTTCTTTCAAGCGGACAGTGGCAATCACAGTCCCAGTACAGCACCGCTCACCTCCTCACTACTAAGATGCTGCTCAATCCCATGAGGACTTGCAGCAAGCCTGGCCAGAACCTGGAAGAGCAGAGTTCAATACACGACTCCTCTGTTGCTAGGGTCACCACACACATATTTCTACAACCTTCAGAGCCATCCACAGGTGACAGGATGCACGAGGACCTAAAGCGTCCACAATGGGAGCTCACCTACCGCAAAACCTTCGCCAGATCCCTCTTCCATCCTGATTAGGCGTATTTACTTTGCCAATAATCGCTTCCAATTTCACGCCACTTTCACTCGGAATTTAAT
This sequence comes from Scleropages formosus, assembly GCF_900964775.1. NCBI lineage: Eukaryota > Metazoa > Chordata > Actinopteri > Osteoglossiformes > Osteoglossidae > Scleropages > Scleropages formosus. The sequence continues at coordinate 21,443,667 of NC_041819.1, read as the reverse complement.
TAAAACAAGAATGTTAATTTACACAGTTCCAGGCCCGCCTCTCTCTCTCTCTCTCTCTCTCTCTCTCTTTCTTTCTCTCTCTTTCTTTCTTTCTTTCTCTCTCTCTGCCACCTGCGCTTCACCCCGATGGAGAGTAAAGAGCGGGAAATGGAGCATCACGTCAGGAGTCTTCTGACACCTCCGCTGTCGGAGGGGAACCTTAGATAGTGGAGCTCATTATAGAGTCCGCAGAAGAACTGGGTGGGGGTTGGGGGGGGGCAGGAGAAAACACAGAAATGATGCAAAAGGGAGAACTTTCAGAGAAAGTGTACAGGTAAGATAATTCATCTGACTAATGGGACACATCCGTGTTTTTAATTAAAGGCCTGTTTTTTTTTTCTTGTTTTTTTTTTCCTGATGCATTGCCTTCGTCGGTGCGCCGACTCCGCTAATGAACCGGAGCAACGCGCAAACAAACACGGAAAATTAATGAACAAAACAGAATCACGCCGTGTTGTATTTACTGTGCCCTTGAGGGCCGGGTGCCCAGCATCCATTGATCATCACAAACACACTGGCTCACACTTATTAAATACACCTAGATAACGGTACGGAGCAACGAAAGCACATTAATAAGATTAAAATTACTAATCGATTGGGCCTCGGGGTCCCGGTGAAAATCACAGCTGTTGTTACCATCTGGTCTCCAGCACTATGCATAAATGCTGCACAAAAGTAATTGCGTTAACTTTCTTTTGGTTCTTATTAAAAGCAAGGAATTTGTTTTCACTCATTCCAGGCAGAAGATTCCGGAAAATAACGCACAAATGGCGAGCAGGGAGACAAAGGAGGCAAACGAAATACAAAGGCGTTTAAACGAAGGAGACAGCGGCGTTCCGCCGGTGTGCAGCAAAAACCCCGGGTTCTGTTCGGTTACTAATAAAGGGAGCGTGGAGCAGGTGAGTCTGGAGAGACTGTATCCCCCCGGCGGCAGACCCCGCGTTTGCCTCCACCTGCCTTAATGTGCGTTTCATCTTGGCTGTTTTATGATCCGCAGCGAGACAGTCAATAAATCTGTGGTTTAGGCAGGGTGGCTGCCAGAGATAACTGGCACCCGCCATCCCGCAACCAAAAACCATTTGATTTCATTATCAAAGGGTCCCTGGAATGAGCCGCAAAAACACGACGAAGAGAGAGCGCGCGGTTGGCCGGGGTGCCGACGCAATGGCTGCTGGGATCGGGAGCTGATGTTGCGCTCCGTTTCCGAAGAGCTCTGAACACCTAGCACTGGGTAGGGTCCAGCGGGACTAAATTGGACCGTGCGAACCCCGTGCGGCACCGGTCCGCGCACCGATACGTATCGCTAGTTAGAGTACATTCATACTAGCGGAAATACCACGGTAGGCCGGACCTGTTCTCTTCTTGGTGGCGCGCAGGAACCGCGCGAGCAGAGGAACGCGTTAAATAATTCATGGTAGGTCCAGATCGATGGCATCGCCCTCGCCGGGCAGAGACTGCAGCCACTACAGAAATTAGAAAGTGCAAACACAATCACTCATGGCATTTTAGCGGAGAGGGGTCTGCGCACACACTCGCGCACACTTCTCGTGAAGCAGCGGTTTGCGGAAAGCAAAAAGAGGGGTTTGGAGTCGTTTTGGGGTGTTCGCTTGGTCTGTGTTTGCAGAGGGTTGTGGGCTCTCTACACTGCCCCGCGCCCCCCCCGCACGCCCAGCTTTGGAGGCGAGAGAGCGCCTCTGATTGATACTTCCCATGAATAAGATCTCGCCCCTGCGTCTCCCCAGGGCTGGCCCTGTGCTTCCTGCGATCAATCACGCCTCGTTCGCATTTCCACACCGCCATGCGACAGGAATACCGTAAAGGTGATCTATGTGTGTGTGCCAGTTAAGTAATTATTAAGTGTTTGGCCACAGTGATGAATCATTCGCACCCCCACCCCCCAGCTCCACTGCTCTTCCTCTGGCTGGCAGGGTTGACAGAGACAGGCTCTTCCGCGAGTTGAAGTTCAGGTTCACTGGCCATCGCTCTACAGCAGGTGGGGCAAAGAAGTCATAAACAAGTCTATGATTTGAGGGGGCGGCACCTGGTGTCGATACCCAAGACAACCAGTGTGCCTTTAGTCCTACATTTATATTTATTATTTTAAGTGACGCTTTTCTCCAAAGCAACTTGAAAAGTTCAGCTCCTTACACTGATTTGCTCATTTAAACAGTAGAGTCACTTCTTACTGGAGCAAGCTGGGGTAAATACCTTAATCAAGGGTACAACGTCAGGGAGCGGGACTCAAACCTGGGACGTCTAATAGCAGCTCAAAACGCTACAGTGCCGCTCTCATACTCCCTGGGTTTTCTTGTTCTGCTGGTGCACCAACCTCATGGATATGAACATCATCTTTAATGAGAAAAAAAAAAGCAAGAAACGTATTCCTTTCATATCTGAGATTTTGTAATTTACGGACTTTTATATCTGCAATTACCATCAGGAGGGCTGGGGATAAAATAAACACACAATTCCCAACAGATCTAAAAAACATCATAAAGAAGAAATAGGAATGTTGGTGTCACTTTGCTCCGAAACCCGTGCCAGGCAAAAAACCAACCTCCAACCTCCACCAAAAAGGCTGGAATTTTCTGGAAAAGGTAGGACGGCGGGCCGACTCGGAGACCATCGGTGGGAATGCAAAGGGGGGGCCGAACATCATGACAACGAATGCAAAGTAAAGGAGCAGAAGTTCTCCAGTAAACAGGCAGACAGGGTCCTCTGGTGTGTAAATCGAGTTCCGCAGGGAGGTGCCGAGTTTGCGCAAAGCTGCAGGAGCGAGGCAACGGTAGTCACCGCCAGCGATGTCCAGCTGATGGACATCCGTCACGGAATGACCGAAGGACCAGGTTCAAAAACGTTTCCTTAACACTGGTTTTCTGTAATTCTGTAATTCTGTACGGCGAGGTTTCATAACCAGTGGCGTATTTAGAGTGATGTGCTCTGAACCATTTAATGACATATTCAGCTGAATATGATTTCATAAAATGGCTATATACACTATACGCAAGAAAGCATAAGCAAATTATTTTTCTCTTCCGAACATTTCATCGTAGGTTTTACTTTTTACACTTGTGAAGGAGATAAATTTGTCCCTGATAAATTATATTCTACTACATGCGGGGGGAGGAATTGGGATTGTATATTGTTACGGGTGTTACGACAGATATCATAAATATTCTGCGTTTTAAAATATGCGATGTAGATAAATATGTAATAATTAATAGATACTTATTTATGCATGTATTTCAAATTATGTATAAACATTTAAATATTTTCAGCTGTATTAATGTACTGGAGCACTAAATTTTCATAACACATAGAACAGAAGCTTTTATTTGCTCATAAATGCAATCCAACTGGAACAGACACTATCAAAGAAGAGTTTCATTTTATGTTCCAAAATGTGAAAAAACACGGCAGTAAAATGGATATTTCGAATCCCAGCTGTCCTTCGATTGGACGGACCAAACAGGACATCAAGCTACACTTATGTGTCAAAAAGCTGTGTGGTACATTGGTACATCCAAGAAAGACCGATCCGGTCCAGGACCGATTCACTCCAAGAAAGACTCTTGGTCCACCTGCTTCAGCTGCTCCTTCCTGTTTGGGGGGTGGCGGGATGCATGCTCGTGTCATGGCCATAGGCACCTCTGCTCCCATCCACTCCCATCAGAGGGGTCAGTGGTCCTTGCCAGGAGCTCCAAGTGAAAGAAGCCCACAGGCCCCTCTCCCAAGCAAATTATTCCAGAAATTGCTTATTTTATATTATACATTGGTATAATTGTAGAATAACTGCTTTATGGTTGCGTGCTTCGAGTATATTTAACAGAAGGCTTGCGGTTGCCTTTCCCCCCACGGACCACAGCAATCATTACGTTGTCGCCCCTGGTTCCCGGTTTCTGAAAAACGCCATCCGAGGGGGATAGCATCTAATGTAATATCTAAAGGTAGTTATGGAGCCGCCGGAGTAGAACAATGTAATTTTGTTTATGCAAAAAGGCCAATGTGCGGTAAATTTCCTCGAGGCAAACTGTGAGAATGGAAGCGGAGTGGAAGCTATTTGTCTTTAACATCGAGTTTAATGATTTTTTTTTTTTTTCGCTTTTCTCATCGGTTCTGTAAATGTATTTGTATGGGAACGTTCGTACGAATTCTGTTGAAGCGACACCGTGTTTCCAAAGACCAGGGAAAACAGGTCCATTTACCCTCGGTGGCGGTAAATGCGCGCCCTTCGTTTTACAGGTCCATTATGGGAAAAAGAGGGAACCTGGAACCGCTCGGCACCTGCGGTTTGAGTCCGTTTCCATTCACCTTGAGCTGAAGGAACTGCAGAGCACTCCGACACATTGCGTCGGCAGAATGTTCATTGTGGACGCGGTGTCTGATCCGCAAACAATGAGATCCAACACACAAGTGCTGTGGTATTTAATAGAGTATATGCAAGCGTCAGATGCTAAGCTGATATGAAGCGCAAGCTGTGTAATAAACATCCCCCTGTGCTCGCGGCTCCGATGGGGGATCTCAGTCATCCATCTGGCAGCCTGTGCTTAGTCACTGCCTCCCTCGGATTCAGTGGGAGTCGGGCTTTAAATTTTCAGCCGTCAATTTACGCGTGATGTACAGCCCTGTTTTTTTTTTTTCCCTTCTTCTTCTTCTGAGGAACAAGTGGGGCCATAACGGACGAGACGCATCCACCCGGAGAGCCTGTCTGTGTTATTCTGACTGCAAAGATCACAGCTCCTTCTTTTTCCCTCTGCGAGAGCGTCACCGCAGACAGATCATGCAAATCAAACTTTGCACTGATGACAGAGCCACGGTGTCACAGAAAACTCATTAGGGAAAGAACAGCAAGAGAGAGACTTCAGCACTAAGAAGCATCCCTGCCACGCTCTACACATGTGGCCAGTCCTCACCATGACTTCCCTGGACAGGTGGCCTCAGCATAAATATTACAAACTATTAACAAAGGAATTACTTTCCAGTGTCCTTTCACTTTTTTTTTTCCATTCCAGGTGCCCTTATTTTACATCCTGCTGTATTGTAAGTTAATTGCATATAAAACAGTAGGCAGCTGATTCACATTCACCTCACAGACGCCTTAAGACAGTTTCTCTTTTTGTCTACCTCGAGACATTAAATCAATATTAAAAGGTGATAAAGAACAATGAATATGCCAAAGCTGTAGCAGTCCATCACTTTTACACAAATGGTGCAGTGTAAATGCATGACAGTCTAGCATGCAAATCCAGCAGGTGCTCTAACCTTCCCATAAAAGGGTCTGGGTTCAAATGCTGCTATTGCTGTAGTAACCTTGATTAAGGTAGCAACCCTGAATTGGTGCACTAAAAGTTACCCAGCTGTGTAATAGTAATTAATTGTAAGTAGCTTAGTATTCAGATCTAACATCATAAGGTACCTCTATCAAAGATGTAAGCCAAAAGAGCAAATATAACTTTAATTTGGCCGTAACACAAGAATTTGGTCTTTGACCTTTCTAACAAAATGCACTATTAAGGAGACACTTTGAGAATAACCTTCCGTGGTTGACGTACGGAATATTCTTTATGAACGCTGTGTGTCGATGCATTTCGATGGCGCGACTTGATTTGTACGCTAGACTCACGAAGCGGCGATATTTCACTGCAGAGTCAAGGGCAGTGCGATTAAGTCTGTGTGTATATTTCACTGCTGGGTTTGGTTTTTTTTATGTCTTTTAATTCCTCCCCCAGTGTACATCCTGGGTAGCTGGGTACAATATGCAAGTTTTGCACCTCCTTCTCCTCTGAAGACAAAATACATTGATTCCATAGAGAGTGTGAAAACATAACACAAAGGCTGAACTTATTTTAGGAAAAATCTGAATCTACCTAATATAATATGATTTAATTTTTTTCTGTCAAAGGTGTACCCATTCATAGATGTCTTATCTCAATTTAACCCCATAACCATAAAATGCAATTTCATCATGTCAGGAATTTTTATGCAAATTCTATATAAAGTAGGAGGTGCCCCTGGTATAGGCCATGATATTGAAAATGAAAATGAGTAAGTTGGGCATTGAAATTGAAATTCTAGTTATCAGCACCAGCTTTTATCAAAAAGAACCTTGTGGCACTTGCAAATAGGTCTCACAAAATAGAGACATTTACGATCTGACCTGATTTCTTCTATAAATTGAACAAATCCAGCATTATATGTGAGAACTAAATGGACTCTTTAAAAAAAAGGAACAGCTTTCAAAAAATAGATACCAATATACACACACACACACACTTTCAGAACCGCTTGTCCCATACAGGGTCACGGGGAACCGGAGCCTACCCGGCAACACAGGGCGTAAGGCCAGAGGGGGAGGGGACACACCCAGGACGGGACGCCAGTCCATCACAAGGCACCCCAAGCGGGACTCGAACCCCAGACCCACCGGAGAGTAGGACTGCGGTCCAACCCACTGCGCCACCGCACCCCTACCAATATACAGTAAATTCAAAATAAATACAAAACAGTCAAATGAAAGTAATCCCAGACATCAAAATGAGCTTTACAGCTCCATTGTGTTACATTTATATGCAATGTATAGGCAATTGTAATTGAACACCTAAAAGGTCAAGTGAGAAAAATTAATAAAGCAAACTTACATCTACATTTATAGTAACTTACTTTTCACCCAAGCAACATAAAATTCATAGTACATAAATGTACATTCAATTAGAAAGTCAACTTTAGATACATAGGCACAAATACGAAAGCCTTGTTTGTTTGTCTAATACCACTATTTTGTCGGTACACATCACTCAAGTAGCTATAAGAACTAAGAGTCAGATATGAAATACTGCATAGGTTGTGTGATACGGATTTATGCATCTGTCAAGAGATCAAGGGAGAAGTATGTTGTGGGACCTTTCCTGAAGGCTAAAAGGGATTCAATAGTTCTGAAGAACAGAAGGAGCTCATTCCACAACATCGGGGAATCCAAATACAAAAATCTATTCACTTTTGATTTTGGACCTCTCATGAGAAGGACCACCAAGCAACCAGAGGTGAAGGAGTATGTGGGGTGTGGGATGCAGGAAGTGATCAGGCCCTGTAGGTATTGGGATACACTTCCTTTGACCGTTTTGTACTCCGTAACTACCGTTGAACCTGAGACCGGCAGCTACAGAAAGCCACTGGAAAGAGACAAGGAGGGAAGATACATGGGAAGGCTCTGGCGGGTAAAGTGCAAATTCTGCTGAAATATATTTCGTATCAGTTAGGTTCAATGGCAGAGGCTAGAAGACAAGACAAGACCAGACATTTACAAAAACTTTACTCAAAGTATATTTAAAAATACATGTAAAAATAGAGATAAACATTCTGAATATACCATACAGACAGACAACAGTGCTCAGGAGGCCAACGCATCCTACACCTTTGGCTAGTTCAAAGAGCTTCCGGAGCCTGATTGGATTAGGAACTTGTACCTGCTGCTTTCCATGCAGGAACCCTGCAAATTCCAGTTTATGGTCGAGTTCTGGAGGAGAAAGCAGCACGACCAAGCTTTTAGCAGGAATTAAGTTGCGAGAGTTTTGATAATCTGCCAGGAGGAAGGAGGAGAGGCTTTTTGGATTTGGACTGTGAGGGGAACCAGAACACGACTGAATTAAGTACCCTTAAAATGGAATGGCCCACCAGGGATTGCTGTCAGAGACCTGGAGTGATTTTTTTTTTCTTTCCTTTGAGTTATTGTTTGTTACTTCTGCTGAAGACTTTGCGGGGAGAGTAACGGTTTAAGTGAGTTATGCATTTCATTTTATTTTCATTTTCAGCATTGTTTTTTTAATGGCTGATGAAAAGTGCTTTCTAATATGAAAGAATGAAAACTCATAAGTTCCAATTTTAACATAACTATGCCATAGCATCTGACATTTTTAAATGTTTTCTGTCAGAAAATGTGAGAAATTTTTATTGTTCAAGTTTCTTTAATCTGTTTAAGGATGCGCCGTGCGAGCTGCTTCAGGTGTCTTATAGGATGAGGAAAGAACGAATTAGTAAGGATTCCATATGGGCTATAAAGAGCGCCGGATTCGCCACTTCTCTCCCTGTGTTGCTCAGCGCCTCAGAAGGACCAGCCTGTCCTCTAACTCGGGTCACGTTACAGTGACCTATCCCCTGGTAACATCATCACAGTGACAGAGCCACAACCACATTTACACAGTGACAGACTACCAGCCACATTGACACTGACAAACTTGTGACCGTGTTTACACGGTGACAGACCACAAGGTCATATTTACACAGTGACAGCCCCCTGAGTTAGATTTACACAGTGACAGACAATGACAGATTTGCTCTTCCGCCTCACGTCTATGGTGACCGAAGGTTTACCTGTAACCCGGGAGCAGAGCTAACCTTCTCAGCACTCCTTGCGGTCATGTTTTTTGAATGCAAAACAGGTAACACTTTGCGTAAATGGCTTCAAGCACTAAGGTCTTCACAGCAAGGACGTGTATGAAACGTATATATGAAATATTTCATATTTCAAGCGTAGATTGCTATATAAAAAAGGACGTTCAGGAAAGCCATACGTGTCCCATCCTTTGTAAGCACAAATCATGTGTAGTGACTGTAATGAAAGATTATCCTTTGCAAGTGTGAATGGAAACAGAACAATGAAACAGTCAGAAACAATGGCGGGTGGAACATGTTTTCCCCATCGGCCCCATCCTCATTCCAGCAATTGTTAGTGCCTCTGGTTTGGAGATTTTACAGAGAGGACATTGGCTAAGTGATACACTGACGCTTTTACGTACTCTTTTTATGCTGCCCATCTCCGCGGGCGATGTTACTGGCAGGATCCGGGCCATAATGGTACAGCAACACAGATGGAATCCATTAAGGGAAGAGGGAGATGTCATCAGGATGTCCCCCAAACGTCATTAGCCTCCATCAGATACAATTACAGGGCAGAACCTCACAGCAGTATTATCACTTGATGCCTGGATGTTTGTTTCTGCTAAACAAGGCAGCTTGTGTCATATCAGCTCGACTGAACCCGATGCCATCTGCACTTTGTCAAAATGCAAGTGAGACACAAACACGCTGTTCGGTTCTTAAAGTGGAAGCAGTTTTTTCTCCCGTTTTGCCCCTTATTCTTATTTTGACTCTTATGTATTTCTGTTTGGCTCACTTTCTGACAAACAATGGAAGATCAATGGAAAACGGCACAATGACACTATTCACAGTAAAAAAAAAAAAAAAAAAAACTGTCAGGAGTGAAACTCAGAAAAATTACTCAGACTCGCACTTCATAACAGCAACAGGTGCAGAACGTTACAGCAGGTGAACAAAGATGGAAAAAAAAAACCATCTGCGATTTCTACAGATTGCTTCATGAGGAACCCAGCTAGCACAATGCATGTTAACATCATTCCACAATGATTAAATATTGTTATTGCAATGTATTACCAGAACATTGCAGGTAAAAATCTGAAAAATAAATGAAAAGGAACTATAAACACTTCTGAGAGCATTACATTAAAGCTGCAAATGTTTTGCTATTCTGCTGTGTTATAAAAATGTTTTACGATCATAAAAAAAAGTTTACAGCATTGGAGCAGCGTATTTTGCCAAGATGTGCAAACTATTACTAAGACAGACACAAACTTCTCAGTCATTTAATAGATTTTTTCAGTTATAAATACAGCCCCTGTCCACGTAATGCATTAAATTTACTACATATAATAAATGTATGTTTCCTTGTGGGCTGAGAAACAGATCTGATACATTAGATGCGAACAGGTTCAAAATTGTTTTCTAGTGCGATGCCCAGTGGGTTTCATAATAGTTTTCAAATCAATTTAGCATGCATATAAATGGAAGCGACTGCGAGACACAAAATACTTTATGATGAACTCATTAGGCTTTTCCTCCACTCTGCGCAGTAGTTACTGCATTAAATTACAATAAAGATTAGGAGATAATAGCTTATTAAACTGGAAGTTCACGGATGTCCTGAAAATCGATTTCACGTGTAGAAAAGATGTTCATACAAATTAGTTAAATATGCCAGCTCATCTAATTGCATGGCAAACAGACAAATAGAGCAGTAGGACAAATACACATAAAATTACTTCAAAACGAAAAGGCAGCTTTAGTCAAAATTGCCAAATTGAAATTCACTGGGACCTGATGTGACATCAAATAAAGGAAAGGTCGTACAAATATATAAATACCACAAAGCACAAGGACTACAGGAGAATACCAATTGAAGGACCAGTAGGAACCCAAAGCTCCATGAAGGACCGGGAGCAATATACGTAGAGGTCCTTGCAGGACCAGAAGGAACAAAAAAGTATTTTCTTGGTCCACAAGGAACCAGGAAAATACTGTGGTCCTTCGAGGACCGGGAGGAATACAAAGGTCCTTGTAGGACGAGGAGGAACACGACAGTCGAGGAGAGGCAAGGGGGAATACAGAGGTCTTCGAACGATGAGGAGGAATACTGACATCCTTGAAGGACTAGGAAGAAGGCAAAGGTCCTTGTAGGACTAGGAGGAACACAGTGATCCATGAAGAAATACAGCAGTCCTTGAAGGATGGAGGAACACAGCTGAAGAGCACTTATTCTGACCATGCCTGTGAAATTGGAGAGGCTGAATGTGTCGGAGCACCAAGACTCTTCGTTCATCTCCCAGTCCAGCGAGCATTGCCCTGTCCCGGATCTGAGTCCGATACTACAGATGACACTTGGCTCCCAGGCTGTGTTCCAGGATCAGGCATCAGCTCAGTTTATTAAAGATTATCACTTTAAAGTGGATCTCCCCTCAGCTCCTTCGGTGCGGGAGAAGCTTCAGCATCACGACTGAAGGCCGTGAAGAGCGAATCATCGCTGCCGAAGCGCCGTTCTGGCTGGAACCCAGAACAGCGCTCACGGGATATCGACAGACGGGATGCCGTTGTTAATGAGCATAGGACGAGATCCGTATCTAATTACGAGCAAACAAGCTACAGATTGCGTTAAGACCTAACCACGTTTGTACAATATGCTTGTAGTTTTTATGAGCAAAAATGCCCAAAGCAAACTCTACAATGACTGCAAATTAGATTGAGGGAAAAAAAATCAACATGTTATGTTGACCCCTCGCATTTGGTGTGCAGCACAAAGCACATTTTAGTTAAGAGAAAGAAATTCTGTTTAGAGTTTCGTGACAAAATGAATAATTTTAACTGACAGTGTAAACTACAAAATTTAATTATTTGAAGCTGAGTCAACAGTTCATCATCTGTTTTAAATAACTGTCTTACCCTGGTAACCTGAGAAACACCTTGCGATGAGCTGTTGAACGCAACGCCAACTCAACTGAATAATGAATAAAAAGGCGTCTTTTCGAGCAACACCGCATATCCCTTACTCCAATACCATCGAAGAGTCTTCCTATTTTTAGGGACCGGATTGATGAAGCAATGCCAGTCACAGGCCTCTGTTTCCAGAACTAATGTATAGGATCGCCGCACCTTTACCGCAATAAATCAGAATGACTTTTCAGAGTCGGGCAGACGAAGACAAAAGTGAAGATTAATATGTCTCGGGGTTTTTGATAAAGGAGCGAAAATGAAGTGCTGTGTTTTTCTCCTTCTGTCAGCCGCAGCCACTCCTATTCTCATCTGTGATGGATGCGCGTTCCAGCTGCTCTTCATCGGGTGAAGTAAACACTTCTTGAGCTCGACATGTGGATAAAACAGATGAAACGCTAACAAACCGACGCTCGCGGAACCAAAGAGTCGTTCAGCTGCTTAATTAGGAAGGCACCTTTAACCTTTCCTCCATCCATAACATGGTGTGAAAGCGCAACTCTCAAATGGTACAAAACGCATTCATTAAGCGGACGAGAAACAGAGACCTCCTAGGGGCTGTTTCCATAGTAATCGCCCGCATCAGTCACTCCTACCCCACCTGGGGAAGTCAGTCAGCCAAAGCAACACGCCGTATTGATGCTAAAAATCCATCTTTTCATCCGTCCTCCAGAGGAGGCCAACCTGAGCCTGTAAGGTTACATCAACATCTTCTTATTTAGCTGACACTGGCTTCTTACAATGATTTACCTGTTTATGTAGCAAATCAGGGTAAAAAACTTATTTACTACAGCAGGAGGTCGGATTTGAATCTAAGCCCTGGAAGGTGAGGCAGCAGCACTTACCACTATGGTAACCCTCAACCCTTAACCGCTCTAACCACTATAGTCCGATTGCAGCACTACCTGCTGCCACAGGTACCTGTGTTTGTTTCCTGGTGCCCTGCGGTAAAACACGGTCACGCTTGTCACCTTGTAGGTTTCATCTTCATTATATTATGGCCTTGGTCAATCGACTTCTGACATACACAGCTTACGAGAACTCAGACTTAACAAGAGTCGTCCTGTCAATGTTATTATCTTATTTTCACGTCTGAACTTTCCGTGATTCCCTTTCGCAATGGACAGCAAGTGGAAAAGCGAGTGTTCCGGTGGTACTGGAAGGGGAAATGGAAGGACAGCAGATTTAGAAATAAAAGTTAAAATAATTAACGTGACTTATTTTAGGGGGTGCGGTGGTGCAGTGGGTTGGACCGGGTTCTGCTCTCTGGTGGGTCTGGGGTTCGAGTCCCGCTTGGGGTGCCTTGCGACGGACTGGCGTCCCGTCCTGGGTGTGTCCCCTCCCCCTCCGTCCTTACACCCTGTGTTGCCGGGTAGGCTCCGGTTCCCCGTGACCCCGTATGGGACAAGCGGTTTCAGAAGGTGTGTGTGTGTGTGTGTGTGTGTGTGTGTGTGTGACTTATTTTTTTTTAATTGAACAAAGCCGTATAATGCAATGTAGCACTCATGCATGTTAATTGTTTATTTATCCTTATGGTCCATGTAATTCCATATAAGTCAGAATTTGCGACTCTGCAACGAAACCCCATCGTAAATCGAGGACTTCTTGCGTATGCAAGTTTGCTTGTCTCCGTGTGCGTGCCGTGGGCAGAGGGACACAAGTGTCGCAGAGTCCAAATTACCACGCTTCAATTAAACCTGCTCGATCAGCACAGCTCAAAAATAGGGAGCAAATAATGCGGAGGCCAATTAGTCCTCGGCGAGACTACGAGATCATAGATCCCCCGCCTTCGATTCGCACCCCTGCGGCATCGGAAAGAGAAAAGTGTCCAGATAAACATGCGCGGGCTCGCTCTGCCCCCCCCCCCACCTCCCACCTCCCACCTGCAATCCCCAGCACTAGAACCCAAGCAAGAGGAGAGGCCTTTGTTTTCCTGTTATTGAGATGCTGCTACCCAAAGGCGTTTGAGCGAGTCTGAGTGTGAGCCTGTGCCCCTTGACTCGTACCCATCTGCTCCAGCATGCACTGCACACCCACGTTCACCAAGAGCCGTTCGTCGAGATCAGTCACACCGACTCATGCACATCCTAATAATAACATCACCCCCACCACCCCCCCCTCGCAAAAACTGTTTTCCCTTCAGCCCTAAAGAGGTACCATTTTATTATAAGGGGAAAAAAGGTACGGTTGTAATTGTATGCAAATTGAAAGAAAATCTGTAGCTCAAGTATATTCTCTCTCCGACTGCTTCGCTCTTCCACATCTGCCCGCTTGGTGGTCCCACGCGCGAAAAGTAAAGCTCAAAGGTTGTCGGTTCTGGCTCCGTTGTGGTGGAACGACCTCCCCCTCTCACTCAGAACTGCTGAATCTGTGTCTACATTTAAAAAGGGTCTTAAAACTCATCTCTTCCGGACTCACTTCACACATGATCTCTTAAGTTCATGTAAGGTGTAAATGTTCATGCACTATAACAGTAAGATCATGCCCAGAAAAACCTTTAGACAGCTATTCCTGTAATGTAACGTAAATGTTTATATCTATCTCGGAAAAAAAGGTTATCAGGAATCGTCAATATTCTGATCGAGTTTTATGCAGTTTCTTGTGTGATGAACATTTGTTCATAACACTCACACAGTCCGAAGCCACTTGTCTCATACGGGGGGGTCACAGGGAGCCGGAGCATAACCCAGCAACATAGGTTACAGAGCTGGAGGGGACACACCCAGGATAGGACGCCAGTCCGTCGCAAGGCAACCCAAGCGGGACTCGAACCCCAGACCCACCGGAGAGCAAGACCTGGTCAAACCCACAGCACCCCCCCAGTAAATCATACGGTGGAAAGAAACTAACTCTACTTAAGTATCACGCATCTGCATCTAAGTCTCTCCTTCTGCTGATGTTATGAACATGTTATATTTCCTATGAGATGTACGTCCATTTGGAGAAAAGTGTCTGCTAAGTGAATAAATGTAAATGTAAATGTAATGGAAGTGCACGGCCGTGTGGGTGACTGCATTAAGTCTTGGTCCCGCGCACCATGAGGGCGTCATTTGTAATACAATCACCCTCCTCGCTTGCTATTGTCTTGTATTCCCAGTATGCGAGTTAAATCAGTTCCCTGCTCTGCAAAATGCCTCCTACTTTAAAACGAAACTGCAAGAAATTACCACTAACAGGGCCCTCTTCATATTTTGTATCAGATCTCTTATTATACTAATCCTGCTTTTGCTCTGAACTGTCTACATACGACAGAGGAAAACAAAGGAAGAAAAAAATCTCTGCTCAACATGTACAAACATTTAGTTATTATTATAGTTATTAATTCATCCAGCTCACACCTTTCGCCAAAGTGACTTACAGCATTAGGGTTGTTTACAGAGCGATTTACAATAATTTAGCCTTTTATAAAGCAAAATTCTTACAGTTTTTAAGGAAAGTACCTTAATTAGGAGGACAACACGAGTAGGGATTTGAACCCTGGTCTTTCAGTTGCACAGTGATGAGTCAAACCACTACGCCACCTACTGTCCCCCTTTTGACTCAACTGCTTTTATTGTTTTATCACATTAGTAACATTTTACTCCTTAAAAATTATTTTTATTATCTTATTATTGCAGGTCATGAGTGTTCCAAATAAATGAGCATTTACTGTTTGATTTTTATTTTTTTTTTTATTGCTTTGGGGACTTTGTCTCCAGAATATTTTGAATAAATGTCCCCACGGGAAGAGCTGCAAGAAGGCCGATCCACTTTTAATTTAACTTCAAGTTTTGCCGTGGCTGATAAAGTCCTCACAACTTAGTGACTTATCAGATGTGTCAGAGGGAAGCGAAGGATCCAGGGGAAGGGGAGTCTTTAATCTGCCTCGCTGCTCTTCGATCTCCAATTAAAGGGAGAGAGAAGGGGATGGTGGGGATTGCAAACACTGAGATGGAGGTGTCCGTCATCCTCACGACCTTCAGGAGGTCCCCGCCACGGCGGAGCGGAGGAAAGTGCGACGGCGACGTCCGAGCGTTGGTTCCGCTCCGGTTACAAAATAAAAAGAAAAGAAAAACAGGCCGTTTATTGCTACTCGGGGGTTTAAGTTTCTGCTGAAGGTGGGAACACTGAGAGCCGCATGATAACACGGGGCTCCACTCAGGGCTTTCGGAGCTCCAATTTAAAATAAAATTTTAAAAAATCAAAAAAGAGTTTCAGAGGTAGCGCTGACTTCACAAAACAGCTGATATATGTCTTATAATAAAAGGCTCGGCAGAAGGCGTGCAATCGAAAAGCCCCCCCAATCGCTCCCTCCTACCCATCTCTCTCTCCGGCTCGTAAAGGTCAGACGTTCTGCACAAAAAATGTATTTTTTAGATTTCTAAACTGGCCACGTTGATGGAAAACTTTAAGGGTGCTCCGGAATACCGCATTTTACACTAAAAGTGTTTATGCTGGACAGTTTTTAACGTATGGTTGCAGGTGCGAAGCCGCTGGGATCTGAGTCGGATGGGAAGATCACGTCATCACATCGGCATGACTTCGTAACCCTCCTCCCCAGTTAAGAACAAGAGACGGCTGATGTGTCAGAGGACCGCTGCCTCTTCATCTTAACGTGTCTCATGAGCAGAAGTCACAGGCCCCTAAGGACCCAGGTTCAAATCCCACTCCTGCCCCCCTTGATCAAGGTACTTACCCTGCACTGATACAGTACAAGTTACCCTGCCGTGTAAACGGGTAAATCATTGCAAGCCGCTTAGTGTAGAAACCCAACATTGTCCTCCACTTTTGAGAAAAGCATTATAAAAATTAGTAAATAGCAATAATAACACTGATCTGACCCCCTCTGATCTGAGGAAGGAGGGGGCCGTACAGGGTGGGAGGCCTGTGCACGCGATTAGGGCTGCTGGGAGCGGAGGCCAAAGCTGAGCACTGACAGCTTCCTCCAGCGAGCTCGGAGAGATGGGCGCATGTGAGAGCGCGGTGAGAAGTGTGCGAAACGAGCCGCCCGGCTGGATATTTAATAAGGAGGTGTTGGGGGAACCCGACAGGCGTGCGCTCTGGAGGCAAGCTGGGATGGCATTTCCCCTTCGGTCCTTCCCTTCCCCTCCCCTCCCCTCGCTCGCGCCGTCTTCCCAGTGGCCCCGCTTTGATGGCCCATGAAAACGAAATAAACGCACCGGATGGTGCTTTGAGAAGCCAGCTGAGGCTGAAAGGGGCACAAACAATCACGTCCCTTTGGAGTAATTTAACTATTAAGTGCCTTTTCTCACGAGCAGCTGCGTGGCTCCGCTCGAGTCTCGTGGCCGTCTTCATTCAGCGTGGTAACCGTTCACTCAGTACAGGTGAAAAGCGTCTTAGAGCAGCGGACAAATGACACAATTATATTCTTATGTATTTGTTCCACACTTTTTTCAAAGCCAATTACAGGGTCAGGTTTCTACACTAAGTTACTTACACTGATTTACTCGTCTATACTGCTGGGTATTTTTACTGTGCCACGATCAAGGGTACTACAGCAGAAGGTGGGATTTCAAACCCAGGACATTTTGATTACAACATGAGAGCTTTAACCACCACGCCACCTGCTGCCCATCACAGCGGATTTGTTCTCCGGTCCCTTATATCCTTTGACTGCTACCTTCACCTTTCCCAGTGGAAGACAGAAAGGACTCTTAACAGAGGATGGGGGCACGTGTCGTTTACTACCACTCTTCTTCAAAGAGGTATACATCTCAGTGAAGTAAAAACGAGGTAATTACGCACGCCGTGCTTTTGATGCCTCTCTGCATCGGTATTGCTTTATTTCTGCCGACAGAAGCGCGAGCGGGAGATTGCTGCTGTATTTCTCAGCAGTTGTCTTCATTCAGAACCTCCTAGCTGGACAAATTCCGAATGCTTTTGACATATTAATAAAAATGCTGTTTGAAAAAAAAATGTTTACACAGGCTCTGCTCGGTACACGTGTATTGCTTTCTCTCACTCTGATCCATATACATTAGATTTTTTTTTTACCGTCTATGGCATTTTTACACACAGCGAGGGAATTCCTCCGCAAACTAAGATTTTTCTTTCCAGACAAACGCGTAGATATCATTTTCTTTTTATTTTTAAACATTGCATTATAAGGCAGAACATCCTTGATGTTGCTGTGTGGTGAGATTCTGCTGCTTGTTGTCTACAATATTGTTTTTACACTAAAATCGAGATCGATGCTCACTTACACATAAAGTCCCTCAGTGTCGGAAACGAGATAACAGAGCGCTGCGTGGACCGTGATTTGTACTGTGGTCTATATTTCTCAACAAACAGTAAATAACTGAAGAGAACAACTACGCTGCTGTAAAATGATATTGTGTTTCATGAAAATCAGCAAATAAGCAAAGAAACATCAGCGCTATTATTTGTAACATCTTGTCTTTGAATAAATATTTTACTGTGTTTTCCAGCGAGGATCTTTTTGTCTAAACTGATCAATAACAGCCCGAGTGGTTAGCAGCAGTGATGCACAAATTAATCTTAATTTTAATTTAAATTAAGGTGTATTTATTCAATCGGTGTCATTAAGTGTCTCCTGGAGAGTGCTGGTCAAACCGTCCCAAAGTCCTCACTTCTTCACTTCTGTGAGCTAGAAATACCAGCTTTACCAGGTCTGCCTGAACACTTGCTGAAATACCAAAGGAAAAAATATATATGACTTCAAACAGACTCTATTTCATGCTTTGATATTTGGGTTGGTTCCATTGTGGAGGCAAAAAAAAATAGAAATCTACTGAGAAGTTGTCAGAGACAAGTTGCCATCTTTTCATTTAACAGGACCTACAAAAAGGGTGAGGACCAATTCGCCTCTGAGAAACTTTAATTAAAATTCCCTCTAATGTCTTTCTTTCTCTCATTGTGCGGAAGACGTCTCCGGGTTTTCGCCGAGCTTCCGCCGAGCGATCACCCCTGAGAAAGAAGTGCATCGAAAGGATTAAAATCAAAGGAGGAGGGAATTACTCACGGTTTGGAAATCACTCTCCTTGCACTCGTCTTTCCCGAAATTGCAGGACTTCACCATGTCCGACAGGCTGTGAGCTACGCGATCGTACATCTCCACCCAGTCAAAGTGGCACTCCTCCTCAGATTCGGCGCTGCTGTGCAGCTTCGATAAGTGCTCCCAGTGGTGCTCGGGGACATAGTCAGTCAGGTTCTGCTCCTTGTCCTCGGGGATTGACCACATCTCGCTCACATGGTTCAGGTCGCAGCGGGTGAGTTTCGAGAAGCAGGCCTGGTTCATGTTGCAGAAGGTGATAGCCGGGAAGCCCATGTTCGCCGCCACAACCTCCTCAACCTTGGTGATGTGCGGGTACTCGAAGTAGTAGTGAATCAGGACCAGGTAGTGGTGGATGAGGATGGAAAGGCTGGCGAAGAAGGCCACCGTCCACAGGCAGCGTCGTACGGAGCATGACTTTCGGCCCACCACGTAGGACAGCCCGTGGAGCGAGGTGCGGTCGGCAAACTCGGCCAGCGTCGGAATGCCCCGCTCCTTCGCTTCCCATTCGGGGAGCGACTCCCAGGTTGGAGCGGTGTCTCGAAACCTGAGACTGGCCATCATGGGCTCCACTTGCCACAGGATGATCGGCGGGGTCTGTTGCAATGCTCCCTTTTATAGATGTCACCCTGGGATGTGGGCGGAGCCTCTGAGAAATCATAAAACAACTACCAAAAGGGGTATCGCCACGCAATCACGCTGCGGTAGCAGAAGTTCACAAAACTGTGGGATAAAGTTTCCAGTAAGCCGCGGCAATCTCTAAATCAAAGCCGTCCACACACTCTTCCATCACAGCGAAAACAAGAGATGAAATCCCAAGTGAATATCTAGATCGATTAAAATAAATTAGAAGGAAATACACAAATGCCACATAAAAGCTTTCTCGTTCAGAAGGCCCTTAGACACCAAGAAGCGGCTGGAGTGGAACCTCTCTAATAGCCCTCCAGTCCCTCGGCTCCACATAATTGGCACACAGGCTAATTGATGAGTGGGCTGGGTGGCTATAAGCGAGAAAAAATGGCAGCACTGGTTTTCATACAACAGGCTTTTCATCAGTATCCTGGTTAAAGATAGTTCCTACAGAGCTGCTTATACCTAAGGTCAGCGTGCAAAGACACATGACCTGATGTAAGGAGTACTAAACCTGAACCTCTGAGCAATGGAAAAAAGAATAGGGTCTGATGATCCATCTTTCACCCTATTTCCTACATCCAGACAGGTTTATGCTTGGAGAAACCCTTCAAGGAAACCCTTGAAGCCCGTTCGACGTCTGTTGCCACCTGTTAAACGTGGTGGGGGATCCGTAATTGTACGAGCAGCCATCTCGCGGAAGTCATCAAGACTGATGACTGCTCTGCATGGTTGTATAACAGCTAAGGAGTATGAGGTTATTCACTCTATGGTGCAAATACCGGTCCCTCATGATATTCCTACATTCCAGGATGATAATGCCTCCATCCACACGGCTAAAGCAATTTCAACACCTTCCATGGCCTCCCCTATCACCAGGTCTAAACATCGTTGAACCTTTATGGAAATTTCTGGAGTGCAGAGGGCAAAGTAAAATTCCAGCTCTTTCATCCCTTGAAGAACTGACTGGAGGTTTTTCTTTTGCAATATCCCACTACGCACAGTTCAGGACTTGTACGAAAGCCTTTAAAGAAGGACTGAAGCTCTTCTGAAGGCAAAGGGTCACTGTACCCTTAGTTATGTCCTTAATGTTAGTATATTGTTAGATGTTTCGTTTTACCTGCATTGATCATTTTTTTGATGACACTTTTCTTATAACCAAATTACACTCATTTACCCATTTATTCAGCTGGGTGATTTGCATTGTTCCAGTGTTCCCATCACTTTCAGATGCAGTGCTGGAAGTCATAAACTGTGATGTCACGGTTTTACTTCTGATCTGAAGTCCTGCCCTTAGATTATTACGGATGCTTGGAAAGCCATCAAACCTCTTTCAGCTTCATTTCGATTTTTGGGAACTGGAAGAAAATCATACCCAGCAAGGTCAGGTAAATACGGAAGGTCTGGTATCACGGGGACTTTTTATTTTACAAAAATTCTTAGATAGTTACTGTCGTGTGTGGAGCGTTAATCATTCACCCACAACTGTAATTGTGTTCAGCTCATGTTACAATGGAAAAAATTAATAATCTGATCATGGTTCCTTTTCAAAATGAGAGCTGAATATTTCTGCAGTATTTCAGTTTTTCTCCTATGCAAAATATCTCTCCGAACATTTTCTTTCTCATATCAGTGTAGCCTGGTTGCCTGGATCGGTTCTCCCGGGGTCATTTTGTCAAACGTACTGTCAGTCACACCAGTAACTACATGTGAGGTGATGTGACACTCCAGTGATGAGAAAATCATGATTCCCTAATTCAACTCCTGTTGAAATCATCACAAGTTCAAAAAAAAGCAAGGTAAAAATATATTAGTAGAGTACCATCTGTGTTTACCAGGAAAGAATATTAGGAAAGTGTTAGTGGGAAGATGTAAATAAAGCAGCTGACTTAATAAATTAGTCTCCCTATCTTTGGTGCTTAAATTTTTGAGTTAAATTTTATTTTATTAAAAATATTATTCGGTTAGGGGGGTGCAGCGGCGATGCGGGTTTGGCTGGGTCCTGCTCTCCGTTGGGTCTGGGGTTCGAGTCCCACTTGGGGTGCCTTGCGATGGACTGGCGTCCCGTCCTGGGTGTGTCCCCTTCCCCTCCAGCCCTACACCCTGTGTTGCCGGGTTAGGCTCAGGTTTGCTGCAACCCCTCTTGGGACAAGCGGTTTCAGCCAGTGTGTGTGTGTGTGTGTGTGTGTGTGTGTGTGTGTGTGTGTGTGTGTGTATTATTCTGTTAAATACTGTTATATGTAACCACCACCTTGATGGAGACCAGTATGATCATGTAAGTTGGTAAATAATCTGTTTACTCATTCCGTGCTCCAACAAACACAATGAGGGTGTAAATACCTCTCAGGTAGTAAGTGACCAAAAGTAAGATATTAGGGATGCTATTCAACAGCGATATACCAACACTGGGGGACACGTGAGGATTGCTTGGACTTTATAAGAGACGCACCCCTCCCTTATGATTATGAAACCCAACACGTCACCTACGAACGTCAAATTTCCAGCCGTGTGAACAACATACGAACGCTTCTTGTTTGCGCATTTCATTTCGTTGTATTTGATCCAGCACCATTTACACAAATTAGAGACTGCGAAATTACCGTTAATCGTCGCATTCAAAACGTTCCATCCGGAGTGCGCGATTTCTGCGGTTTCCATATTTTTCTTATAACTTATTAAACTCCATTCAGGCCCATAATTTTCCCCAACTGCAGGAGGAAAAAAAAAATCAATTTAAACTTTTACATTAAAACAATTAAAACTTTTCTGTACGTTTTTGCTACTCTTTTAGTGCTCGGGGTTAGCTCTAAAATGTGCCTGATTGAGAGGAAAACACTGCACAAGCAATGTGAATGAGTTACTTAGTGCAATGTAGCTGTATAATGTACATTATGTATTCAGAGCTGTGCATTCCATATTCAGACACTAAATACTGCCAACCCTGCATGTGCATCTTGTGTGATATTAATATAATAAATAATATAATAATAACGAGTTATGCTTTAATAATCTTGCGCTTGTTTCTAAGCCCTCTGTCTGTTGTGGTAGATACCTTGTTTACTCCGAGTTGTACATCTCAGCAAAAAAGCATCCGCAACATAAATAAATGTAAATTTAATATACATAAATGCAGACGCTGCCAGAAGAAAATAAAGAAATCGCAGGTCACGGACACAAATTCCAGAGATTTTCAAAATGCAGCAGCGGGTCTCTGCGTTTCCCTGGAAGCTCACGAAGGCCTCCCTGCAATTATCGCCACAAGTGTACATTAAAGACGTTCGCCGCATAATGAACGCAATGCAAAAATCACACTCGTTCTGCTCTGCACTTTCCCGGTTAGTACGGCCTGCATCAGGTTAGGTCGACGCCCTGGGACGCACGTGCGGGATCGCGAGCGCTCCCTTCTGCGGCTTGGGGAGTCGACCCCCACCCCGCAGCGATGGCAGCCCCCTGCACGTGAGCCTATTGCATAGAGCTGTGTCTAAACTAACAGCAACGTTTAGAACAGCACCAACTGATATGAGCGATTCCACCTAGAGTCCCTGGTTCGAATCCTCTTTAGTCTGTGTGGGGTTTGCATGTTTTCCCCATGTTCACGCAAGCTCCACACATTCCCACAGTCCGAAGTCGTGCGCTTCAGGTGTGATGATTGTGATTCTTGCATTTAGTGGTGGGGGCACGGTGGCACGACGAGTAGGGCTGCTGTCTCACAGCATCTGGGTGGTGTGAGGGGATGTGGGGTTGACCCCTCCTCAGTCCGTGCGGAGTTTGCATGTTTTTCCCGTGTCTCTGTGGATTTCTGCTGGGTGCTCTGGTTTCCTCCCACACTCCAAAGGCATGCTGTTCAGGTTCACCCATAGTGTGTGAGTGACAGAGAGCGTGTGTGTGTGTGTGTGTTCCACTGATGTATGGATGAGTGACCCAGTGTAAGTAGTGTATCTAGCAGTGTAAGTCTTTGGGTGCTCTGGTTTCCTCCCACAGTCCAAAGACATGCTGTTCAGGTTCACCTATAGTGTGTGAGTGGCAGAGAGAGTGTGTTCCACTGATGTATGGATGAGTGACCCATTGTAAGTAGTGTATCTAGCAGTGTAAGTCTTTGAGTGTTCTGGTTTCCTCCCACATTCCAGAGACATGCTGTTCAGGTTCCCCCATAGTGTGTGAGTGACAAAGAGAGAGAGTGTGTTCCACTGATGTATGGATGAGTGACCCAGTGTAAGTAGTGTGTCTAGCAGTGTAATTCACTGCGGTGAATAAGGTGTGTGGGCTCATAACACTACATAGAGTTCACTGGAAGTCACTTTGGAGAAAAGTGTCTCTTAAATAAAAAAATGTAATGTGTACAGTATGTGAATGAAGAAGTGTGTGTGACTGCCCTGCAATGGACTGGTGTCCCCTGTGTTTCCGGGATAGACTCGGGATCACCACGACCCTGAATTGGACAAGCGGTAACAGATTGGCGACCCTATGGTACCATTACTGCTACCACAAAAATCAAAAAATGTATTAAACGTAATTATCGCTCTCCTTACTGCCAGGCTCAGAACACCCCGTTATCCTCGACATCTCTTTAAGGAGTTTACACTTTTAAATTTTAAACAGCAGACTTCTTTGCGGACTCGGTCTGAGTTAAGTACCTTTGCTCCAGCTCCCAGCAGCAGGACCTGAGTATTAGAGACTCCAGGAGAAGCCAAAGAATTTTAATGAAACTGTATTTGAGTGCGGCACTGGATTAAGAAACCTGCAGCCAAAAATAAAGTATTTTAATTATTTAATTAAATTAGAAAATTTAAATTATAAAATTTTAATTAAGCTTACATAAAATTTTAAAATTATTATTAAATACTTATTTTAAATATCTAAGTAAGGGACGTCATTCAAGTAATTCACCTCATTATTGTTAGTAATTAAAAGGAGAACTTGCAGAACCACCATTGATTTAAAATGAAGGTTCATCAGAGTAAAACCTGACAGGTGTTTTCCTGGGGGACTCAAGTGGACTGTATGTTTGGACAGTCAACTGCTTACCCTTGTCTACCTAACAGGGTAATTTTCACCGTATCTATTCAAATGAACTACCTTGACCTTAAGTGCTACAGCCCGGGGTGGGATTTGAACCCGGGACCTTATAATTCAAAGTACACACACACACACACATTTTCAGAACCGCTTGTCCCGTACGGGGTCACGGGGAACCGGAGCCTACCCGGCAACACAGGGCGTAAGGCCTGAGGGGGAAGGGGACACACCCAGGACGGGACGCCAGTCCGTCGCAAGGTACCCCAAGCGGGACTCGAACCCCAGACCCACCGGACAGCAGGACTGCGGTCCAACCCACTGCGCCACCGCACCCCCCTAATTCAAAGTATATAAATGCTATTTATTTATTATAATGTCTTTATTCTTTTTTAGCAGATTAATATACAGACAGCCCCCGAGTTATGATGGTTCGACTTACGATTTTTTTTGACTTTATGATGGTGCGATACACGTTTAGTAGAAACAGTACTTCAGATTTTGAATTTTGATTTTTTTCCCAGGCAACCAATATGCAGTATGACACCCTCTCGTGATGCTGGGCAGCAGTAGCGATCCGCATCTCCCAGTCTGCCACGCGGTCGCTAGTGTCCACAACCCATACTCTACAGTATTCTGCGTTGCCAGCATTTTTTTGATACCCCTCCCCCAATATCTACGTTGTGTTTTGTGCATCCACCACATCTATGAAACACCCATCTGTGTCTCCTGCTACTGGTGAGAAGAAACTCAAGACAATTGCCCAGCATGAAGGCGGCAAGCCCGTAATGGCCATCGCACGTGAACTTGGACTTTCACAATCGACGATCTCGACCATCTTAAAGGATGAGAGGCCATGATGTTCAGTAGGTTAGGTGTATTAAACGCACTTTGATTTACGATATTTTCGACTTTCGATGGATTTATCGGATCGTAACCCTATCGTAAGTCGGGCCCCGTCTGTATTCCTGTTACGTGCAACTTTTTAAAATAAAGACTAGGAGCTCTCAGTACAATTCTCGAGGGCAGTGAAGAACCCCTGGAAAGATGTTAAGTTAGCTAATCTTTTGAAGTTCTTTGGGGAAGTGCATATCTGAGAGTTCGGTGGCCAATTCAACACAGTGCAACCGTTGGTCGGTCGTTTTTACACGCACCTCCTCAGTTGTTTTTTTGTTGGTTTTCTCTTTACGTGCTGTAGTTTGATCCCTTGACGACAGGACTTTGAGCACAATTGCCGTTCAGGTTCCACCTCCGAGACATGACGGTAGAGAAGAAAATTTAAACGTATCCATTTAGCTGACACTTTTCTTCAAAGCAGCTTACAATTATTTACCCATATATAGCTGGGTAATTTTACTGGAGCAATTTAGGGTCGCTCAAGAGTACCACAGCTCGAGGTGGGATTCAAAGTTGCGGCCTTTGGGTCCGTAGGCAGCAGCTGTAACCGCTACGCTACCCATCTGTCCCAATCTGTGTTATTGGAAGAAAATTAAAAAAAAGAAGACGAGCTGAAGCATACTGTGAAAGCAGCGAGGATAGAGAAATAAAGGCCCAGCACAGAGGTACGCGCCATCAGAGCACGATAACACAACCCACCTCTCTATTGTCCTGCCTTCCATCTCTATAAAGTAGCTGCATTAGACCGCAATGTTGTTTTCGCATGCAACGCCGCTCATGTGTACATTAGGCTCCTATGTAATGGCCGTGTGGAACTGCCGGTTTTCATCACGCGGTCTCATTGTGAATTTCACTTAATGTGAAAACACAGCTCCGACACACAGCCCCTGATTGCCAGAAGGCTTTCAGCATCACGGTGAAGCTTCCGGAACAAATCCCATCAGCAAAGTTCTAAATGTATCTTTCTGCATCAGAGAAAACTACAATACTACACAGCACAGACGTGGAAAATAAATGTACCATACCCCATTTTCACATTAAATGTGAAATATTTTCACTGGTAGAAATGTCTGGAATATGATGTACACAAAATTGAAAGCGTTACATAAAATAACAAGGTACAGCAGTCCTCTGTAAAGGGTTGACAGTGCAAAAAGTTATCATTGTAAACAAGTTGGTATTTTACATTTAAGTGCATATATTTCTGGTGAAGACATCTAAGCACAAACACAATTGCTGAGTTGTAAAAGAAAAAAGAATAAACAGTTCATTCTTTATTTTTAGGTTTACAACAAAGGAAATGCTTTTTCACTGTTGGGAAGTGAGGGAAACATGGACACGAAACTACACACAATGACGGGGAGCTAATTATGGTTATAAAGATGAAATCACTCCATTGTGTTTGTGTCATAGGCGTTTTATTGTGCTCTGTACAACGCAGTAGGGTAACATCGTGGGGTGACACAGAACCACATTTTATTTTATCTGCATCCATTTGCGGGATTTCCTATTGCTGCTGGGACCACGATAACCAAAACCAAGCCGAGCCAAAATATCAGGATGTTTAACTTCTTATCCTCCTTGATAAGCGTAAACCCATGTTTCTATACTAATTACCTTCCATAAACTGAAGATCAGCTAATTAGGGCAGAGTCGAAACAGGCGGCAAAATTTCGATCGCGATCTTTCTCTGTGCTCCTCTCCTGCAGAAATATGTTGTTGGTCACAAATTCCAGGCTTGTGTTGTAATTTATGATATGATGTTAATAATATGATGTGCTCCATTGCCCCTGCTGTTGAGTCAATGTCAATGTTGACCACCACATAGAGAGTCTTTCCACAATTTTCTGTCCTTCACTTGTGCTCTAAGTGTCGAAATCAGTGCGTGTCTATTGTCGCCGTGTCTATGTGCTGGTTGTCCTTTTCTTCCAAAATCTTTTCAAGCCTTACTGTCTTTTCAAGCAAATCCATCTTCTCACGAGGCATCCAAAGTACAACTTCAGTCTCATCACTTCTGCCTCCATTGACAGTTCTAGCCCGATGTGATGCAAGATCCATCTATTTGTTTTCTTGGCTCTCCGTAGTGTCCTCAGGGTCATCCAGCTGGTAATCAAATGCTCAACCCTCTCTAGCATCCTGCATCATATGTGTAAATGATGTATTTTTTTATTGGTGTTTCCATAGGAATCTTTCAAACCTGATGGCCCCTGCGAGCTGCAGCTAACTATATTTCCAGCCGGACCTCCAACGTGGAGGAAATTATGATGAATAGCGGACATAATACTTACGATAATTCCGTTTAGGTTTTGTGGCTCCGCGTGTCGCCACATAACTTGAAGGATTGGGCAACAGGGAAGCTCTCTTGGTCAGTAAAATGCAGCCTTTCCTCACTCACTCAAAATAAAAACCCTATGAAAGTCTTGGCCCCGCCTGTTTTAGATGAATTGCCCTTCTTGCCTTATTAGTGGAGGCGCCCGTAACTGGAGTCCACCAGTACGCCAGCAGCTCCGAGGACAAATGACACATAAAGGAGCTTTATTCCATTTGGAAGACTGCCATTATTTGTGAATAATACGAGAAAATATTTTTTCCACCCTGTTGAGCTGACAGCATCTTAAGTTATGCAGTGTAAAGTAATTGGCCTGGAGAGTCTAAACCGGGCAGTTGCTGAGATGTAAGTGGATGCTGCGGGCCGTCAAGACCGTAACTGCGGTTCTTCTGTGCTGAAGCCTCGGAATAGAAATGTGCCGATTTAAGAGACACTCGGAATAGCTAAAAACATGCATGCATTGTTATCGCGTTGTATGCGTACGTTGATTTGCTCATCCATCCATTTTCAAAAACCACGTTTTCCAATTTAGGGTCAAGGTGGTTCAGAGCCAATCCCAAAAAGTAAAGGGTGTAAGGTGCCACCTTGGAAGGAAGGCCAGTAGATCACCGGGCAATCGCACATGCTTATGCACTCACACACACTGAGAGTCATCATTTCACCTGAAACACATTTCTTTGGACTGCAGGAAGAAACCAGAGCACCTGGAGGAAAACCATGTAAATTTACAGAGACTGAGCCAGATTCAACCCACATCTGAACCCACAGCCAAGAAGATCTGAGGCACTACTGCACCACCTCTACTTATTCACTCACTCATATAGATTTTATTTTACTACTTCAGAAGGAATGCACTATGAAAAAGTACTGCAATTATGATGATGATAATCATTACTACTATTATTACTGGCAAAGTACTATGCAGCATCCTAATGTTACTATACATGAAATTTACAGCCTTTCATATGTGCAAAAAGCTCAGCGTTCCATTAGGGTTCTTTCCTCTTCCGTGTTTGAAAGTCAAACCCACGAGTGAACAATCATAAACAATGGCGGCGAGATCAAAGGAGAAGGATGTCCTCAAAAAAAAAAAAAAGATGTCATTAGAACACATATTCCCAGCACTCCCTTTGAAACCCCAACAATGACTTTCAAACACAAAGTTAGCAGCCTTCTTCAGAAAATAGCGAGGGTGTCCTGGGGGGGGGAGGTTGCGTTCTGCTCCTGATGGATTTACTCTTGTTACCTTGGAACCTCCGGTCCTCCGGTTACGAGAGGCCCTTCAGGACCCCATGTTCACGCTAATTGTTTTTTCCAAACAAGAGCAAATGGCTTTCTCTGGAGGAGCGTCTCCGACAGACGAAGGAAACGTAACAAAAGGACTTCGGTCACATCCTTCGGTCCGGTGGGAGCGGGAGAGCGTTCGGCTCAACCTTGAAAGTCGTTTGACAGATGTACTGAGCAAACGCGCGCCGAGGGACTCACCATTCCAGAGCAAACAATAAAAACATAAATAAATAAAACGGAAAAAATTACGATATTGGGAATAGCTGGGGGGGGGGACTAATTACGGCGTGTAGTCGAGAACAGCAAATAAAACAGTTGAGCCTTCGTAGAAAAGCTGAGCCTGTTGAGCATTACAGCACCTTGATCTCACTCGGAATCAGTACAAGTGGTTCATAAGTGATTATAACCATCCACAGAAGGGGCAAGGGTGCGTTTCTGAGTATGGATGTCTTACCGACCGAACCCCCAATTACAGAGCAAAGTTGCAACAGCCCTCAAGGTGTTGTGGTTATAGGGTGGAGGGGTTGCGCTCCGTTGAGGACATCATTCAGGGCACTTCTTGTGCAAACAACGTGATGAAAGGCGATGCGTTGTTACCAAGAGGCTAGTCGATTCGGACTTGGCGGTGTGCGTAAACACACGTACGCCTCCGACAGAAGTTCCGCATCGAACGGTTCAACCACGAGCCTGTTAAACTTCGCTCAGCAGCGAAACAAGCGTTAACATGAAAAAGGACAATTTCCATCATCGATGTTCAGTGTTTTCCTAAAGATGTACTGCACACGTTTGCTCGAATGAGTTAAACAATCTGTGAAACATCGCAAAGAGTTTATTCAAGAGTTAAATAAAATCGTTAACGATTTATTTCTTCCACGTTCTTTCTTTTATTTCCCAGATAATAAATCCTATGCCTTACTGGATGGCTTGAAATAAATGTAACTGTGGCAGAATGTTTTTTCTGTGGTTAATTCTAGGGAAAAAAAATGTTCAGGTTACTTTAGGCAAAGTCACTGTATGCAGAACTAATAACTGCAAGAAGCGGCGTACCGCCTTTCGGTTACAGCCGTCTAGCTCGGAGGCCTCTCTGCTGGACGTCTCGGCAGTGAGTGCAACGGAGGGAGACAGATTTAGCTCTCGGCTCAAGCGCTCCCCATGAGCCCCTGGGTCGCCCGCCTTTATCAGGGATGCAATCAGGAGGAGGCGAAGCTGGAAGGCAATGACAGCAGAACCAAAACACATTCAACTGTGTGGATTTGCAAAGAGGGCTAGCCGACTGTGTGTTCTCACTCCCATAATCCCTTTCACCATTGAAGGAAGGGCCCACAAGAAAGTTGCTACTGTTGGCAACAAAGGAGGGAGAAAGGTAGGCTGGTGGAGCTTGGGCTTTGAGCAAAGCATCACATTCCTTAGGGTTAGAGTAAGACTCAAGACCCATTTGGATCAGTCCATGTGAACGCTGGAAATGTCCAAAACCAGAAGACATGGAAGACTTGGAGATCTTCAAGGGCAGGAATTTCTTTGTTCGCTTCATCCACCAGGTCTTCCAGGTTGAAAACACAACCAAGAAGAAATCAAAAGCAAACCAGTTTGAAGCAGAGCTTCCAAGTGAAGGGCACCTCACGTATCCCATCCTGCTCTTTTTCAACATACACTTCTTCACTGCGGTTCAAAGCTTTGTGGCCTTGTGAAGAGTGTCTCCGAGTCCTTCCCAGGTACCACTAATAAATGGTTTATCTGTCAAACACAAAGTTCTAGAGTTTTCAAATCCAGATCCACCAGCTGACAGTTTTAAAAGAAAAAAAAAAAAAAATCACTGCAGGAAATCACTAGAAGCCCTGTGGATTTTAAATCATTTTCAGGTACAGGAAAAAGACATGTAATTCAGCTGAAAAGAGTAATTACATGTCTAATACTTACAGATTGCACCTGTACTGTTTTTGTACACGTGGGGAGCCTGACCCCACTGGTGACATAACATGCCTTTTATAGCCCTGCATACCTTGCTCTTAGAGAGCCCCAGCAGTAGTACTTTTAAATAAATTACCTTGGCTGAACACCACGGTTGGGCTGCATTGAGTTCATTTAGTTGCTATTAGATGTTCCTCAGTTGAAGGCATGATAAGCTACATAGAGCTCAGTCAGCTACTAATGGCAACTTTTGGGAATACTGAAGGTTATAAACACAGAAATGTCAGAATGTAAATGCAACTTAAGCACAGGTACACAGAGTCACAAAGACCTATGTTATGATGTACAGCTAGATTTTTTTTTTTTTCCGATACAGTAATTTTCTTTAACCCAACATAAATAAGATACCTCTATGAATGGTCAGTGTTTCTTGCCTTAACACCATTCTTTAAAAGACCTTTAGAAACTGCTTTCTAAATTTTTTCCAAATAATGAAGACTAAATAGAGGACACCAAAGAGGTAAAAATGAGATAAGGTAATTTTTGACATTTCATTTCGACTGCTTGAGAAAAAATGTAAATTAAATTTATGAAACTTCAGAAAAATTAAACCTGATAAACACATGACATTATGACTAAAGGGAGGCTACAAAGTGTACAACACACAACGAGGGACAGGCTGTACAAAATGTGTCTACACTTCAAAAACACATTAATGGCACAAAATTAATTTAAGAGATTTTCGGTGTCAGATTCTTACACGTAGTAAGAGTCCACCGCAACTAGATGTGTCTCTTTCACGCCATTACCATTCTTCGGTTATAAACAGATCGTATGAATATTTTCCACATACTGTGAATACAGTTTGCCTTTGTCTGCATCTCATTCATAATGTCCATACTGGACCTGCCCCAATTCCACAGCAATGGATGTCTTCTTTCCTTGATGAGGAAGAAAGTTTGTAGGGTAGCACATTATTATAACTATTACTTAGTTAAAACCTTTGTCCAAGATGACTTATGATTTGTGTACTAAACCATTTATTATTGGCCTATATGTGCAGCTGGGTAATTTATTTACTGTATCAATTCAGATTAAGTATCTTAAACGATTGGTTATACAGCAGGATCGGGGATCTGAACCGAAGTCCTCCAGACTATAAGGTGATGACCCTAAACACTCTGCCACCTGCTGCCCATTCTAACACAAGGAGAGAATGGTGGTCTCACACTGAATGTGAGAGAAACAAGCCTTCCCGTTGCCACTTCCTGAAAAGAGAAAGCCTTTAGGCGATGAACAGCAAGACCTGAAGATTCTTGAAGGATTCTAAGGACTTTGGAGAACTTTTCCTAGCGTCTTTGGATATCTTCCATCTTTTGACTCACAATGTGACAGATACTGAGCCAGTAAAATAATTCTTTCATCCTCTTTCTTGTCTTATCCTCGTCTTTATTGTTCTCGAAATAAGTGGGCGTAAGTGGAATGCAGGACGGTTTAGTGATTATTTGTTGGGATTTAGAAGTTTCTCCAACTCCTTTTCTCTACTTATCACCAACCCGATAAAGGTGTTCCACTGACGCAAAGCAGCAAAGTGAAAGGTAGCAGACAAGACAGACAGCAACTTTCCATTCACCTTCTGCAGGTGATTTACAACATCCTGGACACAGGGTTCAGAATGCTGTACTGTACCAAACCAGCCCTTTGCTTTCTTTACATTTATTTATTTAGCAGAGGCTTTTCTCCAAAGCGACTTCCATCGAACTCTATGTAGTGTTATCAGCCCGCACACCATTGCCCTGGAACCTCCTCCCATGGAAAGTGTGGTTTTCGAATTCTCTGTACATCTCTGTAATAGAACATATCATTTCTTCAGTTTTGCCCGCTCATCTGGAGCTGTTTTTTTTACTTTTGAACCCAAGTTTTAGAAATTGAAATTCAAATTCAAATTCTAGCTTCTACTTGAAGATGCTTCTACTCGAGTCCGGAAGGGGAGGCCATCGGAAGCATACATTTATCCCTCTGAACTCAGGTTAGTATATAAGCATAAATTTAGAATATTACTGGTCATCTGGACTTAGCAAGTATGGACTTGGATTGCTATGCAGTAAAGGTTATCCAGTGGTGTCACAAATTATGATTCAGAGCTCATCTTGGGTATTGAGATCCCGTTTACATGGTTGACATTCCAGGTTTTCCATTGGTGTCAATCATGCTCACATAGCAAGAATATTTTTTCCTTGGCTGTTGAGATGCTGTTGAGAACTCACAGCCCTCAGTCATATCAACAACTTCTTTAATTAATTCGGTTAAGGTCCATCATTCAGGGATTCCATCAAGAATTCCTTCAAAAGTGTACAAGTAGTACCAGCAGGGTTCGTACCCGCTCTGGATTTCTTCATGTATTCATCATTTGTCTGTCAGACCCTGGGTTTCACCCGTGTTTCTCTCACGAGGAAGGTTGCCTGGACACCTACACATTACTCAAGGTTCCAGTATTGTTTCTCAAAGGAATTACGGTATGCGGGCGAGTTAGTCGTTAGAAGCGGTGGGATGTAAGGGGTGCCTCGGTACTGCTTGCAGGAGATGAATCCACCCGTAATCCCACAATTTGAAGATTTGCAGGATTGCAGTTTTCTTGCTCAAATAATTTTCGATCTTTTGTGGTCCAGTTCGGTTCAGAGTCCTCCCAAATTCTCCACCGGAGCTCGGACGCCCACAAATGGGAGGCCCAAAAATGTCATATCGAAGATTAGGCAAAGCAGTAACGGCGGCAATGCATGTTTTGGAGAGGTCCAGGTCACTGTGGGGAAAGTCACTGTATGCAGAACTAATAAATGCAGGAAGCAGTGTGCCGCCTTTCAGTAATAGCCGTCTTGCTCGGAGGCCTCTCCGCTGGACGTCTCTGCGGTGAGAGCAAAGCAGGGAGACAGATTTAGCTCTCGGCTCAAGCGCTCCCCGCAAGCCTCTGCCCGCCAAGAGCGGGTCGCCCGCTTTTATCAAGTCTGCAATCAGGAGGAGTGGAAGTGGCAGAAGTGACTCCTCACGGCCCCCACGGTGCACCCTGCAGATCTGAGCTTCTCAGGACATAGTGGGGGGTCCATCAGTACAACCGAGCTTCCAGGTGACTGTCGACACGTCTTCATCCTCCGTGACGCACCGCAATATTCAGGGATTAATTTGTGTATTTTACATTTTTATATAATGAAACATTTAAAAGGGATTTGAAGGGTCCCTGACATGTGAGGTTAGTCAGAAGGCTTTCAGCTCCAATTTTCTTCTTCCTTTCTTCCACTGGACACAACTGGAAGTCTTATTATTGCCAAGGCAGTGGGTAACATAGGCACTTACTGCTGAGTCAAACAGCCAGTTGGTCTTTAGTCGCAATGAGAGTCGGGCGTCATGGAGGTCCGGAAGCAAATCGTCAAGATAGGTCAAGGCCATATGGAGAGCAGTTGAGTCACAGGAAGATGTTCGGCATTTGTAGCCAAGAATAAGGAAATCTCAAAGGAGATGGTGGGAGATATTGGCTGGAGGACAAGTACTGCCCTCTGCTTTGGCTGGTGGACACTTTTTCATCATTCTCACTGACATACATCTGACGTGATCACGCTAAAGAGCGTTACTGACATTAAAGTGTATCACCTAGACTCCATTGTAGTGTAACTGAATTTTACTGCAGCAAAGCCATAATGTTTACAGTTGTTATTTCTTTCAAAGGGGGCATGGTGGTGCAGCGAGTTTGGCCGGGTCCCCCTCTCTGGCGGGTCTGGGGTTTGAGTCCTGCTTGGGGTGCCTTGCAACAGACTGGCGTCCCGTCATGGGTGTCTCGTTCCCCTCCAGCCTTACACCCTGTGTTGCCAGGTTAGGCTCTGGTTCACCGCGACCCTGCTTGGGACAAGCGGTTTCAGCCAGCGTGTGTGTTATTTCTTTCAAGTACACTGTGTGTTGGGACCTGGCAAGTTACAGATTTTTGAAGGTAAAAACATTTTCTTTCACTTATCAATCCGTCAATTTTCATTAAACGTTTGTCCAAGTTAGGGTCGTGAGGTTCCGGAGCCTATCCTGGAATCACTAGGCACGAGGTTGAGGGAGGAGAACCTTGACGGGATGCCACTCCTCAAAGGGTATTCACATTTTTTTTATAATTTCTCACGTAGCAAAGTTTACAGTCTGTTTCTCCTTATTCAGCTGATAGCAATTTGTACCCAGCTAGAAGAGGGGTATGGGACCACCTTAATTCACCATGCTTCCTTTGTGGTAACAGCTCCTTTCTGGTGTTTGTCAATACTAGAGATTAATAAAAGCATGACAAAGGTTGCACATAATTACAAGATAAAGTGAAGACTTTCTATTTTAATTCATTTTAAATTAGTTTTTAATTTTAATGCAGCTCAAAGTTAATTGCTTTTGATTCATTTTTGTAAAGCTTTCTTCTCAACAGTGATGCAGAGCGCTGAACAACTGACCATAAATAAACCACAATGAAAACAGAAATCGAGCGTAGATAATGCCATAAAAATTCATACTGTATATCCATCTGGTTTCAATAACCACTTGTCCTGAGCAGGGTCATGGTCAACCGTAGCCTATCCCAGAAGCTTTGGGCACAAACCTGGGGGGGGGGGGGGGGGGTTACACCCTGGATGGGATGCCACTCCATTGCAGGATAGTCACACATGCACACACTCACTCACCCATTCATATACTAAGGGAAATTTAGCACCACCACTTCATCTGAACAGCATGTTTTTTGACTATGGGAGGAAACCAGAGCACTTGCTGGATACCCACACAGAGACAGGGAGAACATGTCCATGTACTGTGAGGCAGCAGTGCTACTCTGTGTCTCACCGTGCCCCCCCCCCCCAAACATAAATATTAGCATTTCAATAGCAAAAAATATTAACAGTATTTCATTATAAATATGTGAGATTTTCACAGAACCTAATCTACCTCATAAATCAAAGGACGCCTGGATTTTATTTTATGCTATTTAGTGATTAAAGTGACTTTGGATTTATAAGCAAAACAAGTATAAGTTACTTATTTACAGTTACATTTATTGATTTAACAGACGCTTTGCTCTATTTATGTGTCACTACAAACTTTTGGACCCAACTGTGTTGGCAAGCTGAGGATCCCGTGTATATGTAAAGTAAAGCACATCATCTGTACTCCACAATAGTTATTCAGCTATATTAAGCAAAGTAAAACAATTTATCGTAGCAAAACCCAAAAAAAAAAAATCCCTTTGCAAATGTGCTCATCCTTTGTGTGGCAGCGCTAACGCTCCTCCGCGTTCTTGACAAATGGACACATTTGGCGACCAGACCGTTGAGTGCAGTCTTCCAACAGCCTAAGACTCTGGCAGTTCCATAATTCATGGCACGGTCTCCTGGCACAGCCTCGGTTCACTCCTCTCACCAGATGACGGCTTCGACACATCGCCATCCCGATCCGTTTTTTTTTCCCCCCACAATTAAACATTTCTGCCGCAATTGGGCAAAAACACTCCAGATCTAGAGGGCACGCGGCGGACCGGAAACACAAGGCTACTCAACTTCCACGACCTGCCCGATCGCCAGGCCAGCCCTGCAACCAGGGCGAGAACGTGACGAGATCTCAGCGGGGAAACGTGCGACGGCAAAATAACACTGAGAGCATTTTCCCAGAGTGGCACTTCTTTGTTCGTACGCTTTACTCCTGGGAGACGTTCCCCTGGCGGCGGCTTCCACCTCCTCGAAACCAGTGTGAACTGCAGGAAAACCTCAGGGATTCCTTCAGCGCCAGACTCCCGCGACTCCCACATCCTTTACAACGCCGTGCCGCATCGCACCCCTCGACGGCGAGTTTACGCGCGCGGTGTGAGGTCGACAGGCCGACGCGCGCGGACGGACTGCGGAAACGCAATCGAAACGTGCATGTATGCGGTCGTACTTTGATCGCGTCGGGTCAGGAACGATCCGGGCAAAGAGTGATGCAACGAACAGGCAACAGCATCACTGAGAAATGTTGTACAAGAAATCATGCATATGAATCAAGGCTCCTATCCATCTTCGGTATTACAGTGCTCTTTTGATGCGACTCTTTGGTCCTGTATGCCATTACTACCGCAAATGCAAGAGCGTAATTACCCATTAAATAAAACGGAGATAAAGAAAGTGGATCCGAGCGCCAGTCGGAGATGATGAGCATTACTGATTAACAGTACCCTCCTGAACCGGACTGCGGAAAGAGACGACGACGGGTCCTTTGGGCAGAAAGCATCCTGCCGGCAAAAACACGGAGGGCTCCGTAATCAACGGTTCCTTACTCAACCGCATACGGGAAATGGGCACTTGCGGTGGCTGTTCCGCAGGCTGGACCCAAATGAATTCCCAGGCCTGTCGACTGGCCGTCCGAGCCGCTTGGCGCACGGATCGCACAGCTTTTAAAGCGACATCTTAGTGCAATCGCACTTCACGCATGCTGGGTGGATGCCAATGTGTTTTTATGTCGCGAGAGAAGATGCACCCGTTTACAGTAATTATTCCTATTTGTTGCTATCAGCGTCACGGAGTACAGGTGCTCTCCGTGTACCGGATCGCCGCGCGCGTCTCCAAACCCATCTCCGATTTTCTTTACACATGATTAGCGGAACAGCCTGCTTCTGCCTCGTCATCTGTTTACTATTAATATATGTACCTGCAGCAATTACTCTGGCGAATCCCATTCACAGTCGTACCATTTCAGATTGCAACTTGCAATTTCAATTTGCCGGGATATTTTTGCGCATTAAACCTTTCCAGCGCAACGGAAACCTCCAGAAGCCTCCAGATTCACCTAGACTGCAAACAGATGAGAAATCACTCCGTTATAGGAACTCTAAGGTGCATTACTGTAGCAAGCGCAAAATGAGCACATGCATTTATTTACGTAAATATTTTACATTCAGTCCCTACTATTAAAGGTTCTGGTAGCATTCAGGTTGTGAGAGAGATCAAAAGAAGCAACTGGCAACAATAAAGAAACAAAAAAGCAAAATGATAAAACAAACTAGATAGATAGATAGATAGATAGATAGATAGATAGATAGATAGATGCTGAATGTTGTATGTATTTTAACTTTATTTACTTTGTCATCCACTCCTCCGTGAACCGCCACCTTATCGTGGTGGAGGGGTTTGAGTGCCTGAATGAGTCCAGGAGCTATGTTGTCTGGGGCTACATGCCCCTGGTAGGGTCTCCCATGGCAGACAGGTCCTGGATGACAGACGAGACAAAGCGCGGTTCAAAAACCCCTTATGAAGGAAAAAGCAAGGCGTCCGTTTACCCCGCCCGGTATGGGGTCACCGGGGCCCCACCCTGGAGCCAGGCCTGGGGGGGGGGGCTCGCATGCAAGCGCCTGGTGGCCAGGTCTATGCCCACGGGGCCTGGCCGGGCTCAGCCCGAAGCCATAACGTGGAGCCGCTCTTCGGTGGGCTCACCACCTGCCGGAGAAACCGTAAGGGGCCGGTGCATTGTGAGTTGGGCGGCGGTCGGGGCCGAGTGCCCGGCCGACCCAAACCTCGGGCGCCAACTCTGGTTTTTGGGACTTGGAATGTCACCTCACTGGCGGGGAAGGAGCCTGAGCTGGTGCGGGAAGTTGAGAGATACCGTCTAGATATAGTCGGGCTCACTTCCACTCACAGCTTGGGTTCTGGAACCACTCTACTCGATCGAGGGTGGACTCTCCACTATTCTGGCGTTGCCCAAGGGGAGAGGCGGCGGGCTGGTGTGGGCTTATTAATAGCCCCCCAGTTCAGCCGCCATGTGTTGGAGTCTACCCCGGTGAATGAGAGGGTCATCTCCCTACGCCTTCGGGTCAGGGAACGGTCTCTCACTGTCGTTTGTGCTTATGCGCCTAGCGGCAGTGTAGAGTACCCGGCCTTTTTAGAGTCCTTGGGGGGCGTGCTGGAAAGCGCTCCCACTGGGGACTCTGTCGTTCTACTGGGGGACTTTAACGCCCACGTGGGCAGCGACAGTGATACCTGGAGGGGCGTGATTGGGAGGAACGGCCTCCCTGATCTGAACCCGAGCGGTGAGTTGTTATTGGATTTCTGTGCTAGTCGCGGTTTATCCATAACGAACACCATGTTCATGCATAAGGGTGTCCACCAGTGCACTTGGCACCAGGACACCCTAGGTCGGAGGTCGATGATCGACTTTGTAGTCGTTTCTTCTGACCTTCGGCCATATGTCTTGGACACTCGGGTGAAGAGAGGGGCTGAGCTGTCAACTGATCACCACCTGGTGGTGAGTTGGATTCGATGGCGGGGGAAAAAGCTGGATAGACCTGGCAGGCCCAAACGCATAGTGAGGGTCTGTTGGGAACGTTTGGCGGAGGCCCCTGTCAGAGAGGTCTTCAACTCCCACCTCCGACAGAGCTTCAACCAGGTCCCGAGGGAGGTGGGGGACATTGAGTCCGAATGGACTATGTTCCGCTCCTCCATTGTCGGTGCGGCGGTTCGGAGCTGCGGCCATAAGGTCTCCGGTGCCTGTCGCGGCGGCAATCCCCGAACACGGTGGTGGACACCGGAAGTAAGGGATGCCGTCAAGCTGAAGAAGGAGTTCTATCGGGCCTGGCTGGCTCATGGGACTCCTGAAGCAGCTGACAGGTACCGACGGGCCAAACGGAGCGCGGCTCTGGCAGTCGCCGCGGCAAAAACTCGGGCTTGGGAGGAGTTCGGTGAGGCCATGGAGGAAGACTTTCGGTCGGCCTCAAAGAGATTCTGGCAAACCGTCCGGCGACTCAGAGGGGGGAAGCGGTGTTCCACGAACACTGTTTACAGTGGAAGTGGTGCGCTGCTGACCTCAGCTGAGGATGTTCTCGGGCGGTGGAAGGAGTACTTTGAGGATCTCCTCAATCCCTCCGACACGCCTTCCGTAGAGGAAGCTGAGGCTGGGGACTCGGAGGGGGACTCGTCCATTACCCTGGCTGAAGTTGCTGAGGTAGTCAAAAAACTCCTCGGTGGCAAGGCTCCGGGGGTGGATGAGATCCGCCCCGAGTTTCTCAAGTCTCTGGATGTTGTGGGGCTGTCTTGGCTGACACGCCTCTGCAGCATCGCGTGGAGTTCGGGAACGGTGCCTCTGGACTGGCAGACCGGGGTGGTGGTCCCTCTTTTTAAGAAGGGGGACCGGAGATTGTGTTCCAACTACAGGGGGATCACACTCCTTAGCCTCCCTGGGAAAGTCTATGCCAGGGTACTGGACAGGAGAATCCGACCGATAGTCGAACCTCGGATCCAGGAGGAGCAATGCGGTTTTCGCCCTGGCCGTGGAACACTGGACCAGCTCTATACCCTCACTAGGGTGCTGGAGGGTTCGTGGGAGTTTGCCCAACCAGTCCATATGTGTTTTGTGGACCTGGAGAAGGCATTCGACCGTGTCCC
Source organism: Scleropages formosus (assembly GCF_900964775.1). NCBI lineage: Eukaryota > Metazoa > Chordata > Actinopteri > Osteoglossiformes > Osteoglossidae > Scleropages > Scleropages formosus. The sequence continues at coordinate 21,403,808 of NC_041819.1, read as the reverse complement.
TCGTGGCATCCTGTGGGGGGTGCTTCGGGATTATGGGGTTCGGGGCTCGTTGCTACGGGCTGTTCGTTCCCTGTATGACCGGAGCAGGAGCTTGGTTCGCATTGCCGGCAGTAAGTCAGACCTTTTCCCGGTGCATGTTGGACTCCGCCAGGGCTGCCCTTTGTCACCGATTCTGTTCATTATCTTTATGGACAGAATTTCTAGGCGCAGTCAGGGAACGGAGGGTGTCTGCTTTGGTGGCCGCGAGATCTCGTCTCTGCTTTTTGCGGACGATGTGGTCCTGTTGGCTTCATCAAGTCAAGACTTGCAGCGTGCACTGGGGAGGTTTGCAGCCGAGTGCGAAGCGGCGGGGATGAGAATCAGCACCTCCAAATCCGAGGCCATGGTTCTCAGTCGGAAAAAGGTGGATTGCTCCCTCCGGGTTAGGGGGGAGTTGCTCCCTCAAGTGGAGGAGTTTAAGTATCTCGGGGTCTTGTTCACGAGTGACGGAAAAATGGAGCGGCAGGTTGACAGGCGGATCGGTGCGGCGTCCGCAGTAATGCGGTCATTGTACCGGTCTGTTGTGGTGAAGAGGGAGCTGAGTCGTAAGGCGAAGCTCTCAATTTACCGGTCGATCTACGTTCCTACCCTCACCTATGGTCATGAACTCTGGATCATGACCGAAAGAATGAGATCGCGGATACAAGCGGCAGAAATGAGTTTCCTCCGCAGAGTGGCTGGGCGCACCCTTAGGGATAGGGTGAGGAGCTCAGTCACCCGGGAGGAGCTCGGAGTAGAGCCGCTGCTCCTCCGCATCGAGAGGAGCCAGTTGAGGTGGCTCGGGCATCTGTTCCGGATGCCTCCTGGACGCCTCCCTGGGGAGGTGTTCCAGGCTTGTCCCACTGGGAGGAGGCCTCGGGGCAGACCCAGGACACGTTGGAGAGACTATGTCTCCCGGCTGGCCTGGGAACGCCTTGGGGTTCCCCCAGAGGAACTGGAGGAGGTGTGCGGGGAGAGGGAAGTCTGGAGTACTCTGCTCGGACTGCTGCCCCCGCGACCCGGCCCCGGATAAAGCGGAGGAAGATGGATGGATGGATGGATACTTTGTCATCCAGTCTTTGCCATTTTGAATTAATTACGAGGATGGGAGGTTGGTGGGGGGGTCGATGGTCAGGACAACCAAGGTATGAGTTCAGAAGCACCGAAGTGGAAAAAAAATGAAGCTGCCCAAATAGGAAGTCATTAACGAAATCATTTCGCAATGCGAAAGGCCTGCCGTACAACGAAGTTCACTTCGGAATAGAGCCGTTGAAATAATAACCTAGAACAGAGTGTAACCGCAGACTGAGGATATGTAGATGTAAATATCATTAGAAGGATACAGCCAAAGCGCTGACCTTTTCACCCTGAACAAAGGTGGAAGGCAACTTTCTTGGGAACATTTTAATTCTCCAACTGAAAGAGAATAAATCACATTACGTGCATTGTTCAGGGGTAAAGGGAGATGTTGTGCAGCCATGTACAGAAAGGGATTAACTCAATTTCAGAGGCGACATGTGACTTTTCCAACATCCGCCTGTTCCACACGAATCATTATTTCGCCGACACCTTTCTCCAAGGCAACGGACAATTTTCGCTTTGTATATTAAGCTACTTAGAGAGATTTTCCCATTTATACATCAGGACGGTTCCAATTCAGAGTGAGAAACCTGACCAAGGCACTCCAGCCGATGGACTTGAACCCAGGACCCGCCGCCTGTTCTGCGCCTTACTTCGAAGCAGGGAGCGCAGTCGAGTCGCGCACCAACACCCTACACAGCATGCGAAGCCTAAGAGCCTTTCAGCAAGTTTATTTCGGAAACCACGAAAGGCGCGGAATTCTTTACTGGAGGAGCTAAGTTGTATATTTCATGCAAATGAGTCCTCGGCTCACATTTGCATCCCCTCATTTAGCGGACTGATTCTCGAAACCTATTAGCAAAATGGGGGCTTTTACCCCCCCCCCCCCCGCGCCGTCGGCCAATGTCACGGAGCGCTCCGCGAGACGCCGCTTTAACGCCGCACCCGCGCCGCGGCAGTGGCTGTGGTCGCGCGCTGGGAAACCGTCCGGGGCGCCCGCTCCTCGTGCTCGGCGCGTGCCGCGACTGCTGGCGATGCGAGCGAGAGGAAGGAAACGGGAGCGAACACCGCGAGGGCTAATATAACGGCACTGGAGAGGAGAGGAGAGGAGAGGAGGCGGGCGGATCGCGACGCGGACTCGGAGCACAAGTTCGTGGGACGCTTCTTCGCTCTGCTCTTCTTGTGCCCCGGAAAACACTTCTTTTGTCATTAAGCCGAGCGCAAGAGGGGGAGGAAAATGCGCGCGGATGGGCCAAGAATTACAGGGGGCTTCTTCTCTCCGACTCGGAGGAGTGGGGGGGTGGGAGTGAGAGTGTCATCTCCGTACTCGTCACCGCGCAGCCTCGGCCCTCGAGACACGCGGCCGCCTCGCGAGCAAACGAAGCTCGGCGTCAGCAACCGAGAGGCACAAGAAGGAAACGGGGGGGGTTCGGGGAGCGCGGGGTTGGTAAAGCACCCCTGTCGAAACGACGAGGCGCAACATGACTTCTGCGTGATGCGACACGCATCTTCCCGAGCTCATCTGGCAGGAAGGGAGCCTTTCCTCCTTGGGGGGGGTGGGGGCGGAGGCGAGAGAGAATCCCGTCCGTGCTTTCTGCTTTTACGATTAATCAGCCCCCCGGGGAGGACGTCGCCTGACCCTCTTTGATAACGCGGTCAGCGCTGAATACAAAGCGTTCGGCGCGTGCTCGGCTTTGATGTTTCGCGCGCGCCCTTCCCTTCCCTTCCCCTCCCCTCCCGACACGAGACACCTGTAAGACGCCGCTCGGCCCCGGAGACGCTTGATGATGCCGCTGCTGCGCGGCGATTAACATCACACGTCTTATCTTTTCAACTCGATTAATCTCAGTTCCGTGCGTGCGCGCGCGCGGTGTATAGATTTCGCCAATCCTTTCCAAAAATATGTTTTCAGCGGAATGTTCCCTTCGGAGCATTTTATTAAATATGGATTTGAAATGAAAAGAAACGAAGAAAAATGAAATGGTAAGCTCGTTGGCGCAGATCCTATTAGAGGCCGACTAGGCTCTGGTAATTATTGCTGCTCCAGATCTAACTTTATATAAACACTGTTCTTTGTGCGTCTAACCTCATAAAGATGGGCCTATTTATAGGAGGTGGGGGGGGGGGGGGTCGGGGCCCATACCAGGACTTAGTGCACCAGGGCGCTTTCATATTTCCTCTACAGCTAAGCTTCTGTTTCCCTTGCAAGCAGTTTGCCGCATCCATGTACAGCGCTGCCCAAAAGTGCGAATCCCTCGTCTCCCTTAGTTTTACCACAAAATGGGTATTGAATGAGAAGCAATGTTTCTCGTGTGACATAATAGATGTGTGATGACCAATTCCATATGGTGCTTTCAAGGAAGTCATGTGGGTAGTACATCTATATTTATTCATTTAGCTGATGCTTTTTCCCAAAGTGACTTACAATTATCTATTTACATAGCTAAACAATTCTTGGGGTAATAACCATGCTCAGGGGTGCTACATCTCAGGGGGGATTTGAACCTATAACCTTTAGATCCTAAGGGAGCAGCTCTAATCACTATTCTACCAACTGGCCCCAGCACTAGTGGAAGAACATAAGTAGAGCAGACGCACAAATAAGTTGTATTCGTTAAACCAAGTAGGCAAGTAGAATCAGGTGTGTAAATCGTCATTAATTTATAAATTTACTTTAATATTTTTTTACAAGAACAATAACTATCCCTTTAGCGCTCACGTACTTTCAAACAGCACTGTACCTAGGAGGGTGGGGACAAGAATTTTTTCATACCACTAAATCATAGAGGTAATATGAATATTAACATTCAAATGACCAAGAATGTGTTATAACAAGATACTTGATACAGGATAACGCGGGTTCAGAGTCACTGCAGTCTCACAGGGTCCATCTGCTAAGATGTGTAGGGGGACATTGCACCCTGCTTGATAACAGTCACACCAAGCTCAGTAATAAGTTCTTATACCAAATGTTTTATGCATGCTATTAGCATATAAAATTTTTGCAAAAGCAAACTAATGACGAAATCTGCAAATAAATACTGGGGGGCTTCGTTTATTCAAAATGAATAATCATTTTCTCTAAAGCAACTTACAGTGTTAAGCCGCTTACACGCGTATTTGCTCATTTATACAGCTGGGAAATTTTACTTGATGAGTTTAGGGTAAGTACCTTGCTCAGGGGTACTACAGCTGGAGGTGGGAATCAAACCTGTAACCTTTGGGGCTAAAGACAGCAGCTCCAACTGCTGTGCTCCCAGCCAAATATTGTAGTTGAGTTAAATATGGGGGACAGCAGGTGGTAAGAGCTGGAAAGACTTGGTGCTGCTTTGCATTCAGAAGACCCCTAGGTTTAAATCCCATCTCCTGCTGTACTACCTTTAAGGTACTTGGCACTGATACTATAAAAATTACTCTGCTTTATAAATGGTAAAAATTGCTGTAAGCTGCTTTGGAGAAGAGCACCAGCTAAATAAATCGAGGCAAATGCTGAAGGGTCACGAGTTACTTTCCCTCTAACTGGTTGAGTCAGTCAAACCACAGGCGAGCCCCTACGATGCCGTGTAGACCCACAAAGTCCTAAGTTTTGGGTTCGGACACAAACGCACACAAGCCGAGGACCAAAAAACCGCTGCTTAAACTGAGAGAGTGAGAACTTCCCGAGCAACATCACTTGCGAACGACACGGATCTCCGCTAACCGTTATGTACCCATAAGGGGAGGAGGCAATCAGAGGTCATGCAGTAAGGTCACGAGGCCTTATGGAGACCGAGAAGAGGAACGCTTCGGCTTGGACGAGCGAACATTTTTATGTGAAAAAACAGAGGACCATCAATTCGGATAAATGCATTTATCTTCAAATCTAAGCCGGTCTGAGACGGTGAGAACAACACTAAGGTCTTACATTTAGATGATGCTTTTCTCCTAAGTGACTTACAATTATTTACCCATTTGTACAGCTGGCTGATTTTACTAGAGCGGTTGAGGTTAAGTACCTTGCTCGAGGCTACTACAGCTGGAGGTGGGAATCAAACCCGTGGCCTTCGGATCCAAAGGCAGCAGCTCCATTTCTACTACGCCACTAGATGTCCGCTGACGAAAAAAAGGACGTCTTCGGTGCACAGAAGAGCCGTGAAGGTGGCGTCATTAGCCTCATCGCTGCGGTTTTCCCGTGGGTCGAACCCGCGCTGTTGTTAGATTACTGGTATCCGTCTTCGGCTGTGTGATCGCATCACAGGGCTGGCAGCTGAGTGTAACAACCTAATAGCAAACACGCGCGCTTTAATAATCCGCGTACTACCAGGAGGCACATCGCAACGACTTTTATGGCTGCTGGCTGATTACACGATCGCATTCTAATGACAAACAGCCCTCGCAGCGTACACGTGTAGATAAGCCTCCTCCAGAAACTCGGACGGATGCGGTCTCGCTAACCAGTTGCGCCGCGAGGAGCGGCACGGGAGGCGGCCGGAACGTTCGCGGCCTGCAAGCGCTCGGGTTTGACAGTCGGGGCTCCGACAGAGGCTACGCGCCGGAGACGGGGAGAGATTCGCACTCCTCTCTGAACCTTGCACTCCACCTGGAGGTCTCCGGCTGAACGCACAGATCAATCACTCAAATGGAGCCTGAGCCATTATTATCGTTATTACGATTATTTATTCATTTCATTTTTCTCCAAGGTGAATTTATGGTTATGTTTGTGCTTTAAGCTACTTGTATTTATCTCTTGATACAGCTGGGTAACTTTTACTGTTTCAACTCAAGGTAGGTACCTTCATCAAGGGTACTACAGCAGGAGAAGGGGTTCAAACATGTTCCCTTTAACTGCAGGGGAACAGCTTTAAACACTATGCCACCTGCTGGCCTGAACTGGAAACACTTTTCCACTAATCACGCACCTGATTTATATATTTACCCTCGATACGTCACTCGTACGTTCGCGCTCGTGTCTGTCCGGCACATGAGAAACCATTCGTCCTGCTCTGCGGTTCATCGAAAAAGACCGATCCAGACCCCACCGGTCAGTCCAGAACCACAAAGCCGAACAAGAACCAGGGAATTGTGGCCTCCTCTGTCGCGGTCTTCTTTAGTTGAGGGATATGCTAATGAGATGCTAATGAGGGCTCCTCTGTTCTCGTACGCTCTTGCAGAGGAAAGGAGCAGCTGCGCTATCACGTACGCACACATAGGTCTGTTTGCTCATTTTTGCATGAAACGAATGTCAATAGTTATATTTGTTATGCACTGAGTGCCTTTCGATTGGCTCACTTAGGAGCGCCGCTGTAGTTTGGATCCGATCTGTTTACAAGCTGAACAAACAGCTGTATGCTGGCACACGCCCTACCCATCATTAGACTTCACTCTAATTATTCATTATTACTATTATCACCCTTAATTTAGCTGGTTCCTTTGTCTGAGAGTGTTCATTTCGTACAACAATAAACAGTGAAACTCTGCCATAATGTGATGTGTGGCTAAAAAAAATTCAAGTGTGCAAAATGCGGGGTCGTGTTACTGTGAGGTTAACAAAAAACAATATTTTTCACTTCCATGGTCTTCCATTTACTGTGTGGTGGGGTGGTGGGCGGGGGAATCCCTTAATTTACTAGACACATACAAAACAGACTGATTATTACAAACACAACATGCATATGACAAATAGGAGACTAATAGCAACTTCACGGGAGGAGGAGGGGAGTCAATCTCGTTATATCCAAATTTGCGTTGTCGCAGGGTGCGTTATCACAGGGTTTCACTGTACTTACAATGATTTACCCAGGTATACAGCACAGGGGTATTACTGTATCCATGCGGAGTAAGTACCTTCAGGTACTACAGCAGAAGCAGGGATTCAAACTCATACCCCCATCTGACAAGGTAATAGAGCAAATCCCTATCCCCTCCCCTCATGCGCCACGCACACACGCTGAACAACTTGTCCCATTCGGGGTGCAGGGAAGCCGGAGCCTAACTCAGCAACACAGGACGTAAGGCTGGAAGGGGAAGGGGACACACCCAGGACAGAACGCTACTCTGCCACAAGGCACCCCAAGCAGGACTCGAACCCCAGACCCACTGGAGAGCAGGACCCGCTGCACCACCGCGCCCCCCTCGTGTCCCACCCACACGTGTAAACAGAAAAGAACATAAATGAGGGTTTACAACTTGGAAACGCACAAAATTACAAACTTTCACACGGTGAACAGTCTCATTTGTTCATGTAGGTGATGCTTTTCTCCAAAGTGACTTAGAGTGTTAAGTTACTTATAATTATTTGCCTATTCATACATCTGGGTAATTTTACTCGCATAAGCATCTTATGTAAGACTATGAGAGCCGAAAGCAGGAACTGAACCAGCAACCTTTGGGTCCAAAACCAACTGCACTACCAGTTAACCCCTGGATCAAGCTCACACACTTTTATTCACATATGAAAATAAAGCACCACATGTGCCCATAAATGTTGGACGAAATGAACAACAATCCAACTTAAGAGTGATGGATGTGAATCATATCATTTATCTTTATAGCCTTATATAAAATTGACTTCTTCCCCCCACTCTGATTTCATCTCACACTTACTCAGTTGATACTTTTCTCCAAAGCAACGTACAACGTTAAACTACCTACAGTTATTTACCCATTTATACAGCTGGGTAATTTTAGCATAGGGTAAATAGCTTGAGGGGGGTGGGATTTGAACCTATAACCTTTGAATCCAAAGGCAGGGGCAGCACTAACCACAACACTGCCCAGCTGCCCTAAGAAAACGTCAACTCCACCTTCTCTGCCTGTGACCATCTCTCCTCATCACGCAAATCGGGCCCAAATAGCAGGTTCGATGGCACCGCAATGAGCTAGCATGCAATTCGCTCTGGTGGAGTTCTTTGGTCCAGTTCAGTCCACCTCTCCACATCTGACCTCTGGACTGGGGCCAGGACCACGGGTCCGACTCCAGCGTTGGCAGGAGTTACCATCAGAAATAAAATTTCCACAATGTCACCCTTCAGAAGTTCCAGATCTTCTAATCCCACGTAATTATCGGCACCACTAAGGGCATTTTTTACATGCCTTCGCACTCACATTCTGCAGACTCCGTCAAAAATGTCGGCCGGCATCAGTGTCACCGGTTGGGATGGCAACCGACGGCGCCGGCCGGAACCGCCGATCCGAAGGACCGTCTCGGAAGGGATGTTACCGAAAGGGCACAATCGTTTTGACAGCAAAATGGGTTTCTGTCGTGGCGTCGTGGAATTTGGTTTGTGGCTGTGTATCTCTCCAAACCGCGACGAAGCCGACTCTATTCGGACACCGCTGAGATCCCCGGGGGGGGCCCTGCGTGCGCTGTATTTCGGACCAACTGGCAGGGGAGTCTATAAAGTTTCCACTATCTCCCATTTCCTGTAGCTTCCGGGTGCTTCTTCCACATCGGCAAGCTGCCTGGCCAATCTGACATTAAGCTAAGTAAATGTATCGTACCCGGAGCAAACTGAGAAACCTTTCAGGGTTTTTTTTTTATTTTCTTTAAAAAAAAAAAAAAAAAGGGGGCAGTATTGATACCCAGAAACATAGAGCAGATATGGCAAATAAAACGTTTTATTTGCCATATCTGCTCTGTGTTTCTGGGTATCAATACTGCTCCTTTTTTTCTTTTTTTTTTTTTGTGAATATTTAAAAAGTTAACAAATACCCCTCGTCTACTCGGCTGGAAGCGATGCGCGGATCGAGCTCCCGCCCAACCTGCTGTCTTTACAGTAGCAGAGTATATCTTGCTTATTTTTGGACATGCAGCGCTTTCTTACTTCCCACTCTGCATGAATGAGGTCCGAAAAGAACATCATTAAAAATGATGGACTCTCCCTCTAAATAGAAACTGTAGTCGGAAGGATTTTTTTTTTCCCAATTTTATATATATATAGATGTATGTAATAAAAAAATTGGTATATATTTAAATATATATTTGTATTTATAAAAATATTTCTGTATATATAGATATATCCAGCATCATTAATCAACAATAGTACTTTTTTTTTCTGTTTTTCCAATGGTGGGTCTGGGGTTCGAGTCCCGCTTGGGGTGCCTTGTGATGGACTGGCATCCCGTCCTGGGTGTGTCCCCTCCCCCTCCATCCTTGCGCCCTGTGTTGTCGGGTTAGGCTCCGGTTCGACGGAACCCCATTCGGGACGAGCGGTTTCAGCCAGTGTGTGCGTGTATGTTTTTCTAATAGAATTTGCCACATCAGCACACGTTTCTCACTCTGTCCGAGGGAAAACCACTTCCTGCATATTTCAAAACACGGAAAAGGAACTGATGAGCAAGGCCTTGCTTCCCACGCAGCACTAAGGGGAGCGCCGTCACACCGCCGAACTAAAATTGGACCCAGTTAGACCCAACAACCCACCGGCGCCTTTCCCACTTTGTAGCACTGCACCCACCAGCTCTTGTGTCTTTACACCACCAATATAAAGTTATTTTACAATATTTAACCATGCCCAATAGTTGACAGTTACAGCCAAAAATGTAGACAAATGTCTTCAGTACAAGAAAAGCCACACTTTTACCCCGCAATGCCTTTAACATCCAGTATTTCGATCCGCTGTCGATAACCCCTTTTCCAAACGGTCACGGTGGACCGCAGTCTATCCCAGAATCATAGCGTGTGAGGCAGGGTACACCTGATCTTTGGACTGTGGGAGGAAACCAGAGCACCTAGAGGGAACCCACACGAACACAGCGAGAACATGCCGACTCTACGCAGACGGAGCCACGTTCGAACCCACGGCCCAGGAGACGTGAGGCACCGGCGCTACCCACAACTCCAGCAGACTCTTGGACGCATTATAAATAAACGATTGCTTGACCAGAGGAACTGGTGGTTATGCATTCCACACATCCCTTTCCATCGTATTTTTACCACGGTGCATAGGGTTGTGTTTAAATTTAGAGAGGGAAGCTGAACTGGAGAAGCACACTGGAATTCTGAATGAGCGCAGGGCAGAAAGGGGGGTGGGTGGGGGTGCGAGGGAGAACGAGCGTAAAGATAAACCAGAAATTGCCTTATACAAAGGATTCATTAAAATATCCCGACTCCATTCTCCTTTCAATAGGCTGCCTGCTCCACAAAGTGGGGAGTTTCAAAGCTGCAGTTACACATCATCTTCTTGCCAAGGAAGCATCGCTTTCTATTTGTACCGAAAAGCCGCACGGAAAAGTGCTTAGGGTGCAGGACGGGTTTTTTTTTCTTTTCTGGTACCGCACTCTGTTTTGGAGTAAAAGCAGGACTGCGGTGCTCGTCTAACGCGGTTCCACATGATTTATGCGCGACACTCCGACTGGAGCGGCGCTCGGGAGAGCGGGCCTACACACATATTCATTTCATATAAAGTTTGCCAAGTCACAGCCTACACAATTCACATGGTTACCCTGTTCTGCTCCCCTAAAACAATGTATAAATGGGTAAAACCATTCATAAGGATACAAAGTAACACACAATAAAAAATACGTATAAATACAATAACACACACATTTTCAGAACCGCTTGTCCCATACGGGGTCACGGGGAACCGGAGCCTACCCGGTAACACAGGGCGTAAGGCCAGAGGAGGAGGGGACACACCCAGAACGGGACACCAGTCCGTCGCAAGGCACCCCAAGCGGGACTCGAACCCCAAACCCACTGGAGAGCAGGACCGTGGTCCAACCCACTGCACCACCATGCCCCCCTAACACACACACACACACACACACACAATAAAACTGTAATCATCCCTAACAATTTCCATTATGATTTAGAGTGAATAACCTATATAATTCACTCAATGTGTTGAAACAAAATTCCAAAGCAGACTGATGGCTGTACCATGGTAATATTGCACAAACAAACGTACCACCCTAGATACAAAGACCACTACGCATGGCCTAGGAACAACAACAAGCATTTCGAACCTAAAACCAGCGATCTGCAATGGATCCAGCGAAAGTCTGCAATATTTCATAGCAAAGCTGGGTTTTGAGGCCCACCCCTGAGTTCCGGCCCACCCTAAACTCCACCTTAAACCCCACCATAAACTCCACCTTAAACCCAACACTAAATTACATGTTAAACTCCACCCTAAACTCCACTCTAAATGTCACCATAAACTACACCTTAAACTCCACCAAAAACCCACAATAAACTACACCTAAAACAACGTCTTAAACTCCACTCTAAACTACACGTTAAACGCCACCTTAAACACAACCATAAACCCCACCTTAAACTCCATCCTAAACTCTGACCTACACCCAACCATAAACTCCACCTTAAACTACATCTAAAACTCCACCCTAAACCCCACTCTAAACTCCACCCTTAAGTACATCCTAAATAACACCCTAAACTCCACTTTAAATCCCACCATAAGCTACACCTTAAACTCTATCCAAAACTCCACCCTAAACCCAGCCATAAACTCCACCTTAAACTCCATCCTAAACTCCAATCTACACCCAACCATAAACTCCACCTTAAACTACATCTTAAACTCCACCCTAAACCCCACTCTAAACTCCACCCTAAAGTACACTCTAAACACCACCTTAAAGTACACTCTAAACACCACCATAAACCACACCTTAAACCCTGCCCCAGCCCTCAAGACAGGTGTTGAACATATGCTGCGGCTGCTGCATTTATGTCGCCCGGAACGTGCCAGACTTGCAACGCGGCCGTGCCGCAACCCATCACCGCGGCAGCAGCGCACGGATCGCAGAGCTCAGGAAGAGCTGTCAACCCGTTCGGCGGCCCGGTCGCACGCGAATCTCAGATGGGAACAAGCTCACAAACCACCTCCGGATGCTTGCGGTGTCTTTCGCGTAGGGAGCGGCGGAGATGCATAGGGCCGCGCCGACAGCACAGCTCCTGGGACTATTTCTGAACGGTTCGACGTTTATATTTATATTTGTTGCTTTGGCAGATGCTTTTCTCTGAAGCAGCGCACGTCTACAGCAGTAGAAAATGCATCACACCAACAGAAGATCCGGATGCAGACGTGATTCTGGAGTACAGACACTTTGTCTCATAGCACCGTATTTACATTTATTCACACTTTAGTCCAAGCGACTTACAATTATTTACTCATTTACACAGGTGGGTTATTTTACTGGAGTTATTTTTTTAGGGGAAGTACCTTGTTGAAAAGGTTACAGCTGGAGGTGGGAATCAAACTAATGACCTTTGGGTCTAAAGGCAGCAGCTCTACATTTACATTTATTCACTCAGCATATGCTTTTCTCTAAAACGACTCCCAATGAACTCTATGTAGTGTTATGAGCCCACACACCTTTTTCACCATGGTAACTTACACTGCTAGGTACACTGCTTACACTGGGTCACTCATCCATACATCAGTGGAACACACACACACACACACACACACACACACACACACACACACACACACACACACACACACTCTCTCTCTGTCACTCACACACTATGGGTGAACCTGAACAGCATGTCTCTGGAGTGTGGGAGGAAACCAGAGCACCTGGAGGAAACCCACACAGACACGGGGAGAACATGCAAACTCCACACAGACTGAGCACGGATCAAACCCACGTTCTCTCGCCCCACCCAAGCACTGTGAGACAGTAGCGCTACTCACTGTGCCACCCAGCTCTAACTACTTCCAACTGTCTGTATAAACAAGTAAACATTACACAAGTCGCTGTATTTTTTTTTTATTATTATTCTTATTATTACACAGATAATATAGTACACAGTCATCGAGTACACAGGAGATCAGGGGAGAAGTGAATCCAAAAGATGTATTTTGAGTCCCTTCTCGAATTGGTAGGGATGCAGCAGCTCTGAGGGACATGGGGAGGTCATTTTGCCATATTGCAGGGAGACCACAGAACCTTTGTGCTATTGATTTCAGACCTCTTGTAGCAACTGATCAGATCCTGCAGGTATTGAGGAGCAGATTCGTTGATGCTTTTGTATGTCGTAACCAGTGTTTTGAGCGTCATACGAGCTGCTATAGGAAGCCAGAGAGACGGAGAGAGACGAGGAGGGCAGGGGGCTCTAAGGTACTGGCACGGAGACGGGGCGCCCCAGAAACAGTCCGCGCTCTCCTGCAAGGCCGAGGCACGGAGACTAATCACTGATGACACTCTGTACCCCCACTGGCAACAACAGGCACGACTTCTGCGGAGCTGTACTTCCCTCCTGAACTCGCCCAGTCGTTCCGAAATCCCCACTAAGTAGCGCCTCTGATTTATGCCGTTGATCACTATTTGAGCTTCTACTAATGTTACTCCTGCAGTTCCCAGAGAACACGGGATCCCTCTTTACACGATCGCCGCACGCGAAGCGGGAAGCGCTCATGCTGCCGTACCGCGGTGCTGCGTGGAGCAGTAAACCCCGTGTTTTTCTCCCAGCTCTTGTCATGGATGATCAGCGCAGAGCTGCTCGGATTAGAGGAGGACACGCCAGGCTTTTAGACGGACCAAGGGGGGGGCGAGAGAAAGGGAACGAGGCCGAAGCCCATATGATCCCGGCACGCAGCCCCCCGCATCGGCAGCTGCAGCGACCGCATTCCCAGGATTGCCATCGGGTGGATGCTGGGGAATGGGGGGGTGCATGGCAGAATAAGAGGTCGCAGCCTCTTGGTTTTTGCAGTGCGCATAATTCCCAGTGCCGAGGGGCGCGACCGCAATCCCTCAGTCAGGAGGAGGAAAAACAGCGTTGCTGGATACAGACCAACATACTAACAAGCCATGAGCATGAGTCCAAACCGGGAACGATGTCCACCAGCGCTGCAGCGAGACGCCCGGGAGCGTGACGTCCCTCTCAAAACAGCCACGCTCTCAAGTCTAATTTCGAGTGCTGGGATCTCCCACTGTTTCCACTCCCTATGTGCTCTGGCAGCCTTGTGGTTTCAGCCATTGCCTTGCTGTCAGAAGGTTTCTGGTTCAAATCCCTTCCAGCATTACCCTTGATCAAAGCACTTACCCTGAAGTGATACAGTAAAACTGTCTCAGCTGTATAAACTGGTGAATCATTGTTAGTAGCTCTAACAGTTAATAATACGATGGTGATACAATTTGTAATAGTACAATAGGGGGTAGTACTGCTCTCTCATAGTGCCTGGGTGGTGCGAGTGGACATGGGTTTAATCCCCGCTTAGCCTCTGTGGAGTTTGCATGTTCTCCCTGTGTTTGTGTGGGTTTCCTCCCACAGTCCAAAGACATGCTGCTCAGGTTCCCCCATAGTGTGTGAGAGAGAGAGAGAGAGAGAGAGAGAGAGAGAGAGAGTGTGTGTTCCACTGATGTATGGATGAGTGACCCAGTGTAAGTAGCGTATCTAGCAGTGTAAATCACTGTGGTGAATAAGGTGTGTGGCTGATAACACTACATAGAGTTCATTGGAAGTCGCTTTGAGTGTCTGCTAAAAACATGTTAATGTAATACAGGTGTTGTAGTAGATTGTTCTACAATAGGATGTGTCCATGTGTAAGTGTTCAAAATACCTAAAATGAATGGGGCCAATTGTCCTTAATTCAGACTGAATAATACAAAGCTGTGCTATAGAATTTCAGTTAATTTTGATTTCATGGTACTGACCAGCAAAGCAAACTAGTTAATTGCAGTGATTGACTAGTCACTAATAAATATATATATCACCCAACAGTCACACATGATTTTACTGACTTGTCCTCACCGTGTAAGGGCCCACCTGGGACTTGAACCAGCACCCTTTCCACCACAAGGCCAGCTCCTTAGCCACTGCTCGCCTGCTGGCCCATTAGACAGTAGGGGTCAGGATCACGCCCACGTGGAACTGCGGCAGCTCGTTACGCACAACCAAATCCTACTTAAATATTCATCTTAACAAGAACAGAGCGTGCCTGCTACTTATAAATAAATTCCCTTTTATTCCTCATTTGTGGATAAAACTGGCCCATTAAACTTTGAACAATGGAGGAGCCTCAGGTTTTATTCCTGAATCATTTTTACCACGAAACGTGACACCTGCAAGACCTGCGTACCTTTATCACAGCGGCACCCAATTCACCCCAGGAAAGTCCCGCAGGACTTTTTATCTTTTCCGGGCCGCAGGGATCGTCGTCAAGAGTGACCGCAACAAAGACTACGTGACTAAAGGCGCCGTGACTAAAAGAGACTTATGTAGCAGCAGAAAGAGGAACCATTGTTTGTTTAATGGGACATTTCCTGCATTTCCAACATTGCGGCTAAAGCTTCTGATCCCGGCGCTGAGCTCATTCCATTTGGACCCTTGTTGAGTTAACCCGAAGTGTGGAAGCTTTGCACCGCCAAGGCGCTAATCACCGACAGACCACACACCCCTGACAGGGTCCACAAGATGCTTTGTTATTCCCTATGCCAGAATAATAACAGCGCCCTCTATTGGCCACAAATGTAGCCACACCGAAAAGCTTTGCCGCGCTCAAGAAGTCGACAGAATGAGAGCGCGTCAATATTGGAATATATTTGGAATAACGTGCATTAAAACGTAACAAGGATGTGCATGTAAAAAAATAAATAAATTTGCAATTTTCCCCGCAGTGCACAGCTGCTACACTTGATACTATAATTAATAAAGCCAATTCTGTTCAGTCTGTAACATTTATATCAAGCGATAAAATGTACAAGATTTATGATGTTTAGAAGCAAAGTCGGGAGAGAGTTTTAAATCTCTTTTAAATCTTCTCCCGAGTTCAGTTTATCTTCTGATCTCGTGGCTCTACTTAGGGGACTGTTCTGGTGTCCCTCCCGCATTTCCCAAAAGGCCAACGCTTTAATGTAGCTATGAAATTATCCTCTTCGCTTTTCCTCTTTACATTATGATGGCAGTTTCACTGCTCACTGCAATTACGTTTCAGCCAATTCTATTACAAAACAAACAATTTTCACAGTAAGATACTTTACTGGAACTATTTGCAGTAAGTACCTTGCTCAAGAGTACTTGAACTAACAGCCTTCAGGTTCTGAGTCTATGGCGTTGTACTACTAGCTGTTAGATTAATTAAATATGTGTACTGTTTTCCAATCTGTGATTTTATGTGACATTTTCAAAAGCTGTATTTTCCTTTTTCAATTTCACTGTAGTCTGAGTTTACGCAAGTCATTTCAAGGATCGTTAGTAGTACAGTAGTTGGTGCTGCTGCCTTTGAACCCAAAAGTTGCGGGTTTGAATCCCATCCCCAACTGAAGTACCCTTGAGCAAGAAACTTATGCTAAACTGCTCCAGTAAAATTATCTAGTTGTACAAATGTTTAAGTACATTTATTTATTAGGCAGACACTTTTCTCCAAAGCGACTTCCAATGAACTCGATGCAGTGTTATGAGCCCACACACCTTATTCACCAAGGTGACTTACACTACTAGATACACTACTTACAATGGGTCACTCATCCATACATCACACAACCTGAACAGCATGTCTTTGGAGTGTGGGAGGAAACCAGAGCACCCAAAGGAAACCCACACAGAGAAAACATGCAAACTCAACACAGACTGAGCAGGGATCGAACCCACGTCCTCTTGCATCAGACAGGCGCTGTAAGACAGCAGCACGACTCGCTGTGCCACCATACCCTATAAGTAGATGAATGAATATTAACATCGTAAGTCACTTTGGAGGAAAGTGTGGAAAGTGTCAGTTAAATGAATAAACGTAACCGATGAGACGTGACGTTGCCGAGAACATGGAATCACAGCTACCCGTTGACTCCATGGGAACAAGTCCGTTCAAAATAACGTCCCTGAGAATTAAGTTTCGACTTTCCCACAGATTTTCAGCAAGATAGCGAGTATTTTCCCAGTCCTCTTCTGTCGGGACAGCCGTGGTTCGAGAGAGAGCCCTCCTTACCGCGGGACTGACCTGTGAAGAGAAAAATCCCGCCGTGAAACAGGACTATGCGGGCATCCGTGGGAACGAGAAACAAAGTTTGGACAAAGCGTCAACGAGGCTTATTTTCATGCGGCGCGCGTTTGACAGCTGCTGCCGACAAAGCAGAAAATCACCCCCTCGTGGGCAGCCGACGTCCTGAGCGCCTTTAATCTTAGGCGTCTGAAACGTACGAAATGATTATCCCACGAAATGCAAATCGCCGGCCTACGGTTTCCTGCGAATGACTGATAGCCTCTTGGCGCTCGCTGCGCTATGTTCAACGGCACGGTGCGGTGCGTTGCGTTCGTAGCCCTCATTAATTAAAAAGGTGTTCGCTTGCGCGCTGCCGAACACCCTGTTGGGTCGCAGGCCCTTTAAAGCGGATCGCAGCAAGGATAAAATATTCATACGCAGCGGAAGCGCATAGTAATTGCGCTGCGCAACTGCCGTTGGCGGCCTCGGCGCGTTGTTGGGAAGTCGAACGACAAACGATCCTAAGGTGGCCCGCTCTAGGGCACTTTGCAGCGGACCCAAGTCTGATTTGTACCGGTACGTGTTTGGATCCCGTGGCGACCGATTTGCACGCGTCTCAAAAAACCCACCGAAATTTAAACAACTTCTTGATTTTGAGACTTCAGATTTTAGCCTCCTTCCCAGGAGCCTCATCCACGACGACCAGACGACCAGCTTGCTGGGGTTTAATCTGCCTTGTTAATGTGTGAACGAGAAAAGCAGCCGGTGGGCAGCTCAGGTTAGACGGGGCGTCAGTGCGACGGCGGATATTAGTTTTTACGTTATTATTGTGTTACACGACTCGGAAGCCATTAGTCTTGCTTATCGCGTGCTTTGTAATGAACTCCCATGGCCGACGCCGAGCTTAAAAATCAGATTTTGCCCACAGAAGGTGCTCTTTTTTTCCATTGTCACCTTGACATATCGCTGCACAAGTAATTTTGTTAAAAAAAAAAAAAAAACCCGTTCCGTTGAGGTTTATTAAATTGCGGCAAACGCACTTTGCTTTCGGACATTTCGCAGAAACTAATTAATTTAAATCGGCTAATATTCAGTCATCGCCATCATCCTCCGTTTTCCGAGCGCCTGAACATCCCTCTCGTTTTGTTAAGACACGATCGCAGCTGCGCGGTTCGAGGTTTTCGAGAGCCGAGACTCAGGCCGCTGGATGCTCACTACGCCAGCGGTCATCGCCCCGCGATCCCCTTTCCGCCACACACATCCGCTCTTTTCACCCCGTCAAGCTCTGCTGCGTCATTCCTTAAAATCTGTTTTTTTTTCCTTTGAGTGTAGCCATTTTCTACTCTGCGCTAGGCTAACCCCCCGAAACAGACGGCAGAAAGCGGCGCGCCGCATTAGCCGAAAAGCTATTTTGGAGGGAAACCTCGAACTGCTCGGCCATTAAATACTTTCACGCTTTTTCCCGCCGCCATTTGCTTCGGTTTGAGGCTTCCGGTTGTTCCGTGGGGCGTCCAGCCTCTCGAGCGCTTAGTGCAGTTGTGTATCATGGCGCACGTGCGCCTCGGAGGTAGCGCTCGCGACGGATTAGCTGGTTTAGGGGCTCTCGCAAGCCGCGGAGCGGCACCACTTCGGCGTTACACCAGCAACGGGAAACATAATTGCTTTGTCTCTTATCTCCCGCGCACACAATCATTTTCCATGAATACATTTTACACTGATTTAAAGAGCACTGCACGGAGCTCGGCGTCTTAAACAGTGGTGTCCTGCTCTATTGAAACTCTTAAGTGTCCACGCCGCCTGCTCTGGGACGTAATGTAAATCTTGAACTTCCACTGGTCGCTTTATGCATACAGGGCTTTTGCAATTAAGGAGAACTCGACTATGGCCGTCGCCGGACGTCGGCGCTCCTTCGGGTGGCGGAACAACTACTGCGGGCTGCGGAAGGGGGCCGCGGAACCGGGCCCCAAGCAAGTCAGATGCGGTTAAGGCTGCTTTTGAGACAGTAATCCATCTTGACGAAAGAGTAGAGTAAATGCGTACTGTGACCATGTTCGACAGACTGAGGAAAATTATGTCTTTGCCCTTAATATCAATTTCGCTTGCAAATGATGTCCGTTAATGGGCTTATTATTAATTAAGTGGTCATGTTTCTGTAATTATTCTGTCTGACCGCTGTGATATGAGGAGAAACCTGGGTTACAATAGGAAACGATGTTTTTGACAATTTGTTGAATGTGAAGACTGAATTATCACTTTTGAATGAGTGGACGGCGGTCAGGGGGGTAATGTATTGGTCACAGGTTTGAATCACACCTACTGCTGAAGTGCCCTTGAGCAAAGTACTTACCCTGAATTGGCCCAGTTAAAATATATTTTAAAAAAATGCCCAGCTGTATAAATGAGTAAATCATTGAAAGCAGCATAACATTACAAAGCACCTTGGAGAAAAGGATAAAATGAAGAAATCTGGGAGGGGGAAGGAAAGGGGGGGGGGGACTTTTTCAAGGCAGAAACCTCTAAGAGGGGTAACTCATTCAAGGCAGCGAAGCAGTGAAGTTGTTGAGGACTTGTGAGCAGAACACTGGACAATAAAATCCCAGGAGCAGCACAGTACCGCTGCGATACGGAGCGCACCGAGACTTTTTCAAAGAAACGGATTTAATGTTGAGTTTGAGACGCAGCCCTTACCCATGGGGGGCTTCACATACACAGAGTGGAAGTTACATGGAAGTTAAGGAGCTCCAAGTGGGAGTTGCTGGTTCACGTCTCAGGAAGGGTCATGTGGCTGTAGCCTTCAGCAACGTATTTAACAGCAATGGCTTTATGCTCCCTGGATAAAGGAATCTGGTAAGTAACTAAGATGAGAAGTGAATTAATTTGTGCATATTGGACAGGGGAGAAAAAAAAAAAAATCCTTGTGTCCCAGTTTTTGGGGTGTAGAAAGAAGACCCAAGACAGGGAGAGAATTACTCAGTTCGTAAACAGCACTTTACACCAGGTCCAGTTCCTTGACTGACTGTACACGGGGGATAATATCCAATGTCACTGTCCACCAGAAAACGTGTTCATCAGTTCCCAGTGCTTCCCATGACTCTACTCTCTTAATGAAAATGTATCAGCCCAGCTGAGGAACACCTCTGGAGTGTACCACAGTGTTGAACCTCACCTAGCCACAGAGCCAAGGGAGAATGTTCGGTGGCAAAGCGTGGTGTACACTTTTTTTTTTTTTTTTTTTTTTTTTGGTTAAAGCGCCAAATGTAGCCTGTTATCAACACAATTTGTGTTGCCTATTTTGTTTGGTTTCATCGTGTTTAGTAAACTGTTTGGACTGATTAAGAAAGTAACAAACCAGCACATATTACAAAACCCAGCAGGTGGCCTGGCCCACTCAAGAAGCAGCAAATCTTGTTTTTCACAATGCTTCTAGACATCTCCAAGGAATTTGCTCTGAAATTATCAGAATCCTGATAATGCTATCGTATGTAATGAATGCGTGAGAGGTTGTATGTTCTTTCTGATCTACATGTCATCGGTGCAGCTCTAAACCTCCGAAGTAATTCACTGGAGGACCTTCTCACTACCCTTTGCTGAAGTATGCTGTTTGTAAGCCTCCCTCTGTAACTTGTCATTTTCCCTGGAGGCTGCACCTTGCTCCTTCCAAGCTGGGGTCCTTCGGTCAATTGTGTAATGTGCACCCGAAGCGGGGAAATGAGAACTGGAGGAGTGCCCATGCTCCACTGCCCTTGTAAATTTAGATTTCCATGTGTTTGCTATGGTATTTCAGTTCTGCTGCTGAGCTGGCGTGGGTCAGTCCTCGCTGAAGAACTCCATTAAGACTGTGTTTCCTCTCCACATATGGCACAGAGTGGAGTTTCATGAGGTGCCCGAGGGCAGGCTACGGTTGAGGACATGGGAGAACGTCCTAGGGCAGGAGTCGCTTGCGTAGGATCAGGATACGCATCATCAGCCAATGTCTTAATGCATCTTGAGGACGCTCGTATAAAGCCGCCCTTTCCTTTTTTCTGATTTTGTCCCAAGAGAACCTTATCCTGCTCTAACTCTCCACAATAGTTATCTACTGTGCAGGAAGCTGATGGCAAGTTCCTCCAAGTCATAACCCTGTTACAGCAGGACGATGGTTCAACAGCGCAGACAACCAGTCATGAGACTGGTAAGTTAAGCACTGGTAAGAGAAGAACCTCACCCAGCAGCTCACACCACCCAGGTGTCCAGCAGGTCAATGAAGCCATTTGATGGTATCAAGTTAAAAAGCCTTGACAGTTCAATGGCTCCCCCCCCCCCAAAACAACCCTTTTCAGCCTCTGCACGGGTCTTGGTAAAGTTAAGCAAACCATGATCCAAGCTGGAGACCCACCCACCCACCCCTTGCCCTTGGGAAGGTCGTGACAGTCCGCTCACTTATTGAGAGAGTCCTACCGCTTGCATTCCCTTTGGAGCCGAGCTGATTTCTCTCAGCCGGACACCACGTTACTGTTCATCTGTTCAATTGCTTCAAAAGATCACATTCTCATTTTTGACATGATTCACCAGGTGACCTTTAACAGGCCAGGTGTCAGCTTAAATCTTTTCTTTTGATGCACCATAAAATGTATTTAGATAACCCATTTCTTCCACAGCGGATGGCTATTTCCTCCTCAGTCTGATATCAGACAATTCTCAAACGGCTGTAAAACAATTACCGCTTATCTCCCATCCTAATTTAGCCAATGTCTGAGCATATAATTTCAAAAATGTCGCTGTACTTGAAGATGAAGAGAAGGGGAAATTTCACAGCAATCACCTTGTGGCATTGCTCTCTGATTATTCTACATAAATTGGTTTCTCCAACACCTGAAGAAGATGGCACTTGCATTTAAATTATGTATTGAAACAAATGATACAGGGAAAGCCAGGTGCTCCACTTTGTTTCTCTCAATTGCAGAAACAACAATTTTTCAAAGAATGGAAAACCCTTGAGATTCAATGTCTCTCTAAACCTACTGCCTTACTGCAAAGGCAAAGTTTTGGAGCAAAGTTATGCTTCAAAGCTCACTTTTTAATTTTTTTTCCCCCATTACTGCTGTGATGAAACTTCTCAGAAGCTTGCTTAACCTCATTTTTTCATAAAGGCACCATGGACTGCCCCTGTACCATACCCTGGTACACCAGCACACTAAGTCAGACTGACCAACGAAGGTTTGCCTTCCATCCTCTGAAAGAGAATTCCCCTTGCAGCTGTTTGCCGCTGGCTTGTTCTTACAGAGATTTGATGTTCCTCCTCAAAGGGGGACAGTTCAGAGGATCTACTGACAATGTGTTTTTAAAAAAAAAAAAAAAAAAAACCACACCTCCTTGGTCAGAACATTTCAGCAACCCACCCCAACAGGGTGAAACTAGGATTATTTAAATCTCATTCAATAACTTCAAAGCCATGCTGGAGAACTTCCCTAAAATAGGCTCTGTAGTTATGAACAAGCTCATGTTATTCTCCCTACCTACATCCTGCTCAGAGTTTATATTAGAGATAAAGCACTCTCATTTCAATGTAAATCCAAACATGTAAGTATAAACATCCTGATGCATTCACAGAAGTACAACCCGGCCCAAAAAAAGCGACAATGTGTCGCTTTAGCTAAATCTCCCAACCAAACTGCTTATCAAACCATTCTGGCCTAGTTTCTCCAAACTTTGTAATTTGTCAACTCTATGGCAAAGCTGAAATAAAAACCAATGACATAACTAGTCTCCAACACTTTTATGCAAGACAAACTTACACAATTTTGCTGTATTTAGTATTCCGGAATGCATAAGGGGATTAAGTCACCGTGCTAAATCCTAAATATGGAAAATATCAACTGCTGAACCCCTGGTAATAAGGATATAATAGTTTTATACTGTGACTAAAAAAGTAATTGTGAAACTTCAAATACACTTGAAATAGCTTTTTTCCTTCAAGCAATTCAAACATCAACAAGTATAAAACTTGTTTCAGATGGAAGTTAATATTAAGGCATTAAAATGACCATCTTGACACGTTGTTTGTTGAGAACCTGAATGAAATCAAGCGATCAATGGAGCAACAACAACAAACAGTCTCCTGCCTGGCCTGCAGCCCTCTTCTGCTGACTCAAAGAGTTCCCTTGGGCTCCCAGTAGGTTCTAACTTGAGCATCTCCTGATTGGGACACTTCCCCACAACTCTGGAGAGGCAATCAATGCTTCCTTGATTGAAAGGAAGCACTTGTGCCATCTTATCCGACAAAGACCACCCAAGATAAGCCTTGCAATTAACGTGTTAATGGCGACTGCTGGCGCAGAAAGTAGCCAGCTTCCAATCTTGTGATTAACTCGTGCAGTCGTTCAAGTACCCAGTCGCTTTATTTTACAATTTACACACATTTTTACATTGGTTCTTGACTTTCCATACAGTGATAAGCAGTACAGGGAAAGGTGTGGTCACTGGCAGGATCTTGGGCCACCCTGGACGATAATCCCATTACATCACAATGAACTCATGCTGTTTTACGGTACTGTTTGGCACCACCAGCTGGGGAAAAACCTAAACTTCCAGCATTAACTGTGTTGACCTTCATGGACAATTTGTATTCACATTTCATTTTACATACACACAAGAACTTTCGTGAACAGCTTTGTAATTTTGACATACACAAACAGTTGTGCTTGCTGTGTTCATGTTTTATACGCCGCGCCTCGTGCTTAAAAAGATATCGTTTCACTTAAAATGAAGCGTGCATCTGAAAATCAAGTTTTACAGTGTATGAGGAGGAAAAATGTTTGGCTCTCGGGAATAGGAAATGAGATATTCAATTTCCCTACAGCAAATGTAACCAACTTTGTTTTTTGTAGTTTGGCTTCTGTTTAAAATGCCATCGTATCAAAATTTAAATGGGAGAGGCGTTTTATTCGCTCCTTGTAGATTCCATTAAGTCCTCCTTCTGTTGCACAGAGAATGAAGACTAGCTTTGACGAGGGTACAAAATAAATTACAATATAATTTGGTTTTTGAAGCTTCGGTTGAGGTCTTTGTGTGGGAGGACAATCGAGTTGAGTATAATCACCTCCGAAGGGATATTCACATTACAACCTGGAAAGTGAAAGTGCAGAAAAAGAAAGAGAGAGCCGTGTGAAGAATATCTTGCTTGCTTTAGTTTCATCAGCATGCGCTCCCACAATCCACCTGGAATGCGAAGTGCTTACCCAGAATGGTTATTGAGGGCGTGAGCTTTCCATCTGTGAACAGAGTTTCGCTGTCAATCTTGGCATAGGGGTCGTTGGGGTTGGGGTCACTCGGCGTTCCCTCAACTCTCGCCCACCTGCCAATCGTACTGTCCCATCCCACAATGCTGTTCAGCACACAGCTGTGGTCCTAAGAAGCAAACAACAACATCAGACTGAAGAAGTTTTAGTCATGCTGACAATTCCTCAGAGCAGATAAATGGGGAAAAAAAACAGAAATTAACTATTTATATATCCATCCATAATCAGTGATGGCCCTTCCAATGGGGGGACACTTTGGTCCAGAAACTACTCCAAAAACACAGGAGGCAAGGCCACCCCACCGGATGAGATGCCACTCATTGAAGCATAGCCACACTATGAGCAATTTACAGTCATCTCTAGATGTCTTTGCACTGCAGGAGGAAACTAGAGCACTTGGACAAAACTCACACAAACATAAGGACAAATCTACATCCAGGGATCTCTAAGGCATCAACACTACTCTCCACACCACCACTCCACCACAGAACGAAACCAGGCTTACCTTAAACTTTTTAAAAAAGATCATGTATGGAAGTGACCTTCTCAGTGACAGAGTGTGTCTTAATATTTCTGAGACAGAGTGATGGCTGTGGTCTAATCACAGGAGCTCTTTGTAAAGAAATGAACTGAGTGCTGAACTGCTCCTCCAAAGCCAAACTAAAGCCGCACGCAATCTGTGCTCTAACACGCTCAGAAGAACCTAGAGACAGCCACAGGAAAACACACCTGTAGAGTAGCTCCGTGAAGGATGATGGATTCTCTCACTCGAACCCCTGCCCCAATTGTAACGCCTGTGCCAATGGACACATTGGGACCCAACTGCAGGGTTGGGGGGGGGGGGGGGAAGCAGAACATTAGTCTTTAAAGTATTTATTACACTGAATGTATACAATTTAAGTTCCCCGTTTGCACACTTTAATGTGACACATCAATTACAGGAACTACTTACCACAGCAGAAGGGTCAATATTAGCTGTAGGGTGGATGTACACATTCCCTACGAACAAAACACATTTTAATACCTGTGAAACCACAATACGGCAGTTCCGAGAATATCGTGCCCAGGGTGAATAATTACCAATTATTTTAACCCCTCCTTCTTCATTTCTAGCCAGCCGCTCAGGGTGAGTCTTGTGATACTGGTTCAGGTACAAGCGGCTGGCGTATATTGCAGATCTGTTTATAGACAACACAGGCAGCGCAAACAAAGCGTGTATCATTAAGCCATTAGCCCGTGACAGATTCCCTTCGCTTTTTAATCTTCTGCCCTCGTTACATCGAGGCGATCTATTTGCCCAATGAGCTGTGCAGAAGCGAAACGACAACTCACCCAGCTGACTTGATCTGGCTCCAAAAGCGGTCGGTCTTGTACACGAAGAGCTTGCCCTGGCCGGCTAGCGACGTGAAGATGTCCTGTTCCAAACGGATCACTTCCACTCGCTGCCAGCCATTCGTCTGCTCCTCTCTGTGGGTGAAGCAGCACTGCATCAGGATGTCAACATCTCCATTCCTACGGTCTAAGGGATGCTCACCTCACCACAACACACAATTACACCTACATTTATTCATTTAGCAGACGCTTTGCTCCAAAGCGATGTACATCTCAGAGAGCGGCACAAAAAGTGTTTTGCATCAACATCAGATTTGGATGCCGATGCACGAGACACACCCTTGCTCTTGCAAAGCTAAAGGTCTAACAGTTGTCATTCTGAAAAGAGAAGCTTCAGATTCTCTGAGCATCAATTTATGTTCCACTACAATCCAACAGACCTTCAAGTCAAAGATTTATATTCCACCCTGGAACAATTTCAATCTGCATTTCACTGCTAACCTCAACAAAGCACCGAGGAAGGGAACAGACATGTTGGCAGCGTTACCCCCCATTTCCAGTCCACCGGCACCTTGACCCTGTCTGTTGTTCTCCTCATTCCAGATGCCATCTACATGATGCTATGCGCCATCACACCATCTGTGACAACCTGCTGTTCCCAGACCGGAAAAGTTTGTATCCATCTGGACAGCGGACGTTTCCCAGCGTTCGTGAATGAATGAGAAAATTGTGTCTTTTAACAAACAGTTTGAAAATAAAACTGGCTTTTATATGGTAAAAAAAAAAAAAAAAGTTTGAAAATGGAAAGATTAAACAGTTCAAGTTAGTGACAAATGCCAAGACAAAGCACACTGTTAGGAAAACGTGTGTTTGGAATAATGCTGCTGCAAACCATGCACTGATGAATTTAATGAAGTCCTACATATACATGAATACATTTTACTTCCTTTTAAATGGATCTGTTGAGCTTTTACCGCTCCCTGTGTGCAAACTATTTTTAACTGTCTGTTGCCATTAATCATTTCATATACATTCCCTATTTATTAACACGCAATATTAAACTGAAAAAGTTGTACATCTAAATAAACGTTAGAACTAGTTAAGTCTAATTGTTATAACTGTGCCTCTTTTTGTCACATCCAGGAAACACGGTGCAAAAATAGAAAAGTCACTAATGAGAGATTTTGTGCACAATACCTTCTTGCCTTCTAATATGAAAACAAATGAGCATTTCCAGAAAAACGCACGCACACAATCAGACAGTGAAAGAGTACGTTTTGGTGTGCAACAGTGACCGTGCTGTGTAATCCAAAAAATACTAAACTATTTTAGGAAACCCAAACACACACTACGTGACCCACACACAGTGCAACACTAAGATTCTCTAGCGACAATGTGGCACGCCTAACGTGCCAACTTACCCTTCATAATGATATCTGGAGGAACAGGAAACAGAACGATGGCAGAAATGGGGGGAGGGTGTGAAGGACGGGGGAGAAAGAGATAAGGTGAATAGAACTGAGGACGGAAAACGAGCTGATCCACAGATTCTCGCCCAGAAGCCCACCTCACCCCCCACTCACAGCAGCATGTCCTGCTGGTTCTTCTGGAAGACGGCCCCAATGTGCCTGAAGATTTCCGGGGTGAACAAGTAGATGCCACAGTTGATGATGTCACTCACAAATGTGCTGGGCTTCTCCACATAGTGCAACACCTGAGCAACAGCAACGTAGGAAGTAATACAGTAGATGGTGTGATAATGTAGTAACTCAAGGTTTCTCCTGACTTTGTGGTTATACTAAACAGAGCTTAAACTAGTGAAGACATGACACAAAAAAAAAAAAAAAAAAAAAAAAAACACACTTCTAAATTACCTCATTTGATTGCTGGTTTTCCACAATACAACCGTAGTTCATTGACTGCTTCCTGTTCGCCTAAAATATATTTTTAAAAAAGGAAATTTTCACTGGAAGTACACATACTGAATACTGTAAAAATTTACCAAACAAGGTAACGCTCACGAGATTAAATGTTGGCCTGCCAACTCTTGCAACTTACACAATTACAACAAAAACTTTTTAAATTATTAACCATGGTAATAAATTTTCCTTACTAAAGAGCTCCACTACTTCACAAAAGCAATCCCCACAACACAGTCACAAGTCACTTGGTGCCCAGTGACAGCCCACGATGCCCCCATCCCGACCGTTGTGCCCAGGATGACAAAGCTGTGTGTGTCTCCGTGCTTCTTCTGGAAATCCAACATCTCTGACAAGGGAAACTCAGAGCACACATCTGCATTCATGATGAAGAAGGCCTCGGGGCCACCAGACAGGATCTGGTCCCTGAAGTGGTAGATGCCCCCGCCGGTGCCCAGGGCTGCGTACTCCTGCAGGTACCTGGGTAAACAGCGGTGAGTCATGCCGTTACCCCGGTAGGATCATACTGCCTAAACATGAGCGTGCATCTATTCATTAACACCATGTTACAAAGCTGCAGTAACATAAAACAACAACACACATAAAAATATCATTTTAAATGCTATTTCCAATTTAGAAAACCCAGATATTTAATCTCACAACCCTCTTTAGCTTTAACTGTGTTCTCTTTTCACAGCTAAGGCACTATTCATAGTATGTAATGTTTATTAAAGTTCTGCAGCTAATACACAACAGTGTATGATAAAACAATATGCTTTCATATACATATCAAAATTCCTATTTCCATGTGCACTTTTTTGTCACGTGCCTCAACTTGCCAGCAGAGAGAGCAGTTTCACCTCTGTTGGAAGTGAGTACAAAACAAAACACTCGTCTTGGGAGAGACTGTGGGATGTCTGCGTGTGGGAGTAGTTACAATCCTTTTAAAAGATTTTTTTTAAAACCTGTGGGCTGCCCACATTTCATATGAGCTTTCAGCAGAATTATGTTTTTGTTTCAGGACTGTGTGTAACTTGCATACATCTGAAAACCCTTTCAAAATGAGAACAAAGAGGATGGCTGAGAGAAGAACCAGAAGAACCGGAGAAGGAGAACCGCCTCGCATAAAGACTTCCTGCTCCCTCCCAACTAGGAAACTGACTTCTTTTTGGGGCTCAGCAGATCATCACTTCAGCACTCATGCACTTTATACCACACACCAGAAGACATAAGATCTCAGATGGCATTACATTATGGAACAAATGCAAGCAGGCACCTACACATCCTTACAACAGCAAAAATATAAAGAACAGGAAACAAGTGGTTTGTATAGCAGTCAATGGCACGTAAAAATTTTTCACAGAAGGATTCTGTATTTATATTTGCAACGAGCATAAATTGCATAGAACCAAATAATTAATACTGTTTAGTTGAGAGCTAACAGGAAAGCATTCTCACAATTACCTTACAGAGATTTTGAAATCCTGCTGTACATTAGCTAGGAATCTGTTCAGCTCTTCATTGGGCTGGTAAAAGCCAATGAGTAATATCTCTTTCATATTTGGCACCTATAAGAGAAACAAATGAAGACATATTTGGAAATACCCACATGGCATTAATCGTATGCTCTATACAGAAGTTATATGTGCCGGTGATTATGATCCAGAACTACTCAAAACTGGAAAATTATGTTTATGATATACCGTAATAACGAAAAACTCCAACTTTCTGATTGCTTCTCATATTCCCTTTACACCTCCCCATAGCTGAAAGATAAGGTCCAGTGTATGACAGACTGCAGAGAGAGCAGCGAGTATGAAGCGGTGCACAAGCCCACCTTGGCACAAGCCTCAATGTGATGCTGGAGCATGGGAACCCCGGCCACTGGGAACAGAGGTTTGGGAACCTCGAAAGATAGCGGCCGAAACCGAGTTCCTGCAAAATCAGACAGCACAGTGAGGTTGTCGAGAATAACTCCACACTATTTCATGCATATTTCATCTAACAGTATTTTGTTTGAGAGGAGGTATAAATCCTCCCAGATAAAGTACAGATGAAAAATTATTATGGATCACTTTTGTGGTATTTATTCTTTATTTACTCGATACCATTGTCCAAGGTTACGTCAATGGCAGATAATCATATTTATAATTATTCAACCATTTGTACAGCAGGGTATTCATACTCTATCAACTCGGGATATGTACCTTGATTAAAGATAATACAAGTAAAGGTGGGATTCAAACCTGGAAGATAACCTTCAGATAACTAGGCTGCCTCCAGTTACTGCACTGGTTAAAGTATTTACTTCTATTACAGGGAGAGAAACTGTCACACTCATTCAGATTTAACAGATGAGAGAATGATATCATGTTCACCATCAAAAGCTTTTGCTTCAGAAAATTTAAAAAAAAATATATGCCTGATCTGACATCTCTACCTTTACACTCACAACATCATACAGGCCTGAGATGACAATTCCAGGCAAATCATTTAAACATCAATGGCCCATTTGATGATAATGGCAGATCTAACATGTTGTGGGAAAATACTTAGTCTAAGGGATCACATTATAAAAAAAAAAAAAAAAAAAACTGCTGGAGACCCAAAAATGCCAATAAACACAAACAAAAACCTGTCAAACCAATACAGACTACATTTTTGCCAAACACGACATAAAGTTATGTATGACTTTATGATTAAGAATAATTGTAAAAGTAAAAAGTGAAGGTGTCAGTAACAGCACTGACACAACAAACACCTTCAACTGATTGAAGCCACGTCATCACACAGAAACAGCAAGAACCGGCTCTAGGAGTGTGTAAATAACATCATCTTACAGCATTTTACTCCCCGTGGTCCTTTCCTTACTGCTATGTTAATATTAAAATATTTACTGTGTTGTACCTTTCTGCGGCCCCCCGATGAGAATCACCGTTTTCAGCATCTCTAGAGTCTAGTCTAAAATTTTATTTATCTCAAAACAAACTCTGCAGTGACAGCTTTTCACTTCACTTCGCCCTCGAACCTCTCCTGAGACTCCTCAGTTACACAGAAACAACTCCGTAAGAAGCAAGCACTCCGTTTCAGAAAACAAAACACATCTTTTCAAGAAACAATTTATAAAACACAGTTTAATTGAGCACAGCTCGCTCCTCAAGCGGCAAAGCTCTCAGGTAAACGTCTTTCTGCTTCCGGTACCGATCGACGAATTACGTCAGACGTACACGCGCCAAAGAGGATTATGGGAATAGTAGTCATTCAACGGATAGTCGCTCCTATTAACCTCCTAGCGGTTGTTGTGTTTTCATTCTCAGGCAAGCAACTTCACCACGATTGACGCATTCATAAAGCAAAGTAATTTAATATATCAACTGATATATTAAATCAATGGTACTGAAAGAGGAGTGGGATCTGAACCCAGGACATCCAGACTGGAAGAGTCGTAACAACTATGCCACCTGCAGCCTTTAAATGTGTGTAAAATTCCAACTTTTCCTGGTACTTCCATCAAGCAACTAAAAAACATAAAAATCACTCACAGACACACACACACACACACACACACACACACACAGTGTCTGAAACCGCTTGTCCCAGACGGGGTCGCGGGGAGCCGGAGCCTAACCCAGCAGCGCAGGGCGTGAGGCTGGAGGGGGAGGGGACACACCCAGGATGGGACGCCAGTCCATCGCAAGGCAACCCAAGCAGCACTCAAACCCCAGACTCACCAACGAGCAGGACCTGTTCCAACCCACTGCGCCACCGCGCACCTCTCATAAAAATCAGTACAAATTTATTATATCACATAAAGAATGATAATGAATAACAATTTTTCAATTATTTATTATTTATGATATATTTACATAATATATTTGATACTTGTTACACCGCTACGCACAGATTCATCACAGCCGGATTTATGCGTCAAGGTTTTTGCGATTCTTGTTCTTTCTTCATTTGTGCTGCACTGCATCCCGGGTCCATGTGGGAGCTGAATGGAGCGAAGTACTCGGCGGCGAAGGAGAAGATGTCCTCGGGTTTTCTGAGCAGGAGGAACTGCAGGAAGTCGGCCAGCAAGGCTTTGAGCTCGGGGAGGTGTCGGACGTACGAGGCATGGCTGGCTTTCAGCTCCTCCTGCATGGCGAACCGATAATTCCTATTAGCACCACAAACTGTACATTCTGCGACTCTCAAAAGACAAAACATCCGTACTCCATAAGGAATTCAATACCTTTCTGTCCAAAAATTTGGAGTACAGCTCCATGTCTTCTTCCCACAACAGGGGTTTCTTCTCAAATGCAGCTTTGTCCTCCTTCTCATCTAGACGGGGAAATTTCATGAACATGGATAGAAGTTCACTCGTGTAAAAATCTGTAGTTCGTTTATACCACCGCTCAATTTCTGCTTGCGCGAAACACGCAGAAGACGCCGCTAATGCATGTTAAATATGCCAATTAAATACACACCTCTTTCCAGTACAGCTGGGAGCTGTGTGAGCTTCATAGTCACTGGGGACCCAATCTGGACTCTGCTGGCAAGGTGGCTGAAAAGCAAATTTTGTGTCACATCTGGTGTGCAACTGTTTTTCAGTGATATTTTAATACAAAAAAAAAAAAAATGTTTCTCATTTACGTGACACTTCGCTCCAAAGCACCTTACAGTGTTAAGGTTACAATTATTTACCTGTCCATCTTTAACTAGAGCACTTTAGGGTAAGTACCTTGCTCAAGGGTACTACAGCCAGAGGTGGGGATCAAACCAACAACCTTTAGAGCCAAAGGCCGCAAGTCCAGCCACTACACTACCAACCATCCATGTAAATAATTGGTTTAATAATAATTTAATAATAGTTAATTTACAAATAAATGCAACTACAGCAAGTTCTGCATAGCAGAATTTTTGAGAAATGTATGAAAAGTCTACAATTTATATTATCGGACTTCCGATGCACAATTCCTAATAAGTGATTTAACGGGCTATTATTATACTGTTATTTTAATAGAATACTTGTCCTCATATTTGGATTACCCTGATGTAAAACATCAACAAATACATCTCACGCACATGGCATGTAAGCGCAGCCAGAAGCTCCGCCTACCCGTCAGGGAGGAAGTAGCAGTGCCATGTTGCGGGGATGTCAGCGATGGACTCCACCGTCCTCTGAATCCCAAACACGTCCACAGTCTCACTCCCCACCTGCTGTTTCCGCTCCCCCAGCTCTTTCTGGATAACACACAGAGCACTTCACCTTGGGGCACGGAGCTCAAACTGAAAATCACACGCTGAGCCCGCATCGCCGGCGCTGACAAAACCACGGAAAAAAAAAGATGAAGGAAATATATTTCCATCTACAAATAATCCTGAAAAATCAATGCCTCATTTGAATACCCTCCCGGGACCCGACTGAGAGTTTTGGATTTAGAAGAAGTTGTTCAACCCCACTTCCGAAAAACACGGCATCATTTATAAGCAGAGCGTGTCCTCTATAAGGTACATTAGGACTCATCAATGTAAAGGTACAGTTTGGGAGATGCACTTAAAAACAGATCTTCTCTAGAGTGGACAAGGATGAATGGCTGGGTCTCGGGAGAATATGAAACTAAGAAGCATCCGTGAGACTCCCTCTGCACTCCTCACTCCCGCGCAGACCCGTGAGCGCTTACATAGGCGGAGGCAGAGATCCGGCTGTCCGTGTCAAAGGACACGAAGACCATGTTCTCAGGAACAGTCCTCCTCTGAGCCAGAATGCGCATTATGAGCAGATTGGAGGCCTCTGATACAAATCCTTCCAGAGACCTCAGCGGAAATGTAAAGCTCTGTGTCTTCACCTCCTGGAAAAAAAAAAAAAAAACACGCATGACTCCCGTCCCAGAGACAATGTATTGGAGATACATTACATTTCACATTTACAGTTATTCATCTAGCGGATGCTTTTCTCCAAAGCGACGTACATCTCGTAGAAAATACTATGTGTTCGTTACATTAGCAGGAAGAGACACTTAGATGTGATTCTTAAGTACACTTAGTTTGTTTCTTTCCACCATATGAACCAATGTTCATCACACGAGTAGCTGCATAAAACTTTATAGATAGATAGATAGATATACTTCATTGATCTCACAAGGGAAATTATTATGTTACAGCAGCAGAATACAAGTCTGAAAATACTTGCAATATAAAAAATATAAAAACAAGTGGACAAATACAAGATAAAAATATGTACAATTATATATACAATTGGGAGAAGAGTACACACACATTTTTCAGAACCACTTGTCCCATACAGGGTCACGGGGGAACCGGAGCCTACCCGGCAACACAGGGCGTAAGGCCAGAGGGGGAGGGGACACACCCAGGACGGGACGCCAGTCCACCGCAAGGCACCCCAAGCAGGACTTGAACCCCAGACCCACCGGAGAGCAAGACTGTGGTCCAACCCACTGCGCCACCGCGCCCCGGAGAATAGTAAATAAGTATATTTAAATAAATAAATCAAAACAGTACGTAGTGCAAGTAGAATTATCAGAATATCCACCATTCCTGATCATCTTCCTAGTAATTTTTTTTTTCTGGATACAGATACAGATTCGAACACTAAAAGACTCTACGAAGGCCTACAAATTAATACATCCGCACAGTGTCGTGTCTTCTGAAGTATGCAAACAAAATCCAAAGGTGATTGTCTGAGCTTATACCTCCATATTTGCTTGGATGAGACATGGAAAAAGGCAGAAGCAGCTTATTCATAATGAACTACGGCAAGAAAACCTCATTATTCCAGGTTCACGAGCAGCACGGTAGAGCGCAAGCTGTCCCACCTGTCCCTCGGTGACCACTTTGTTCATCACCATCTCTTCACCGCGCCGAACGATATGACACTTCTTGTCCAAAGGGTGGTCCTGAAGCTGAAATCGCCCGAAAATAACAGAGCAAAATCATGCACTGAATACACCTTACTATATCTCTGCACATGAATCACATCGCAGAGTCCATTGCATGAAGAGCTGTGACTAATAGTAAGCAAATTCATTTTATAAGTACAGCACACTGTATGCCTATTATTAATTGGTTCATTTTTACCATAGTAACTCAAGGAATACACCACTAGATGGCGACCAGTCTACATATTTGAGAACATAGAAAACAATTCCAGCTCCTGCTACATCCTCTGGAAACCCTGCCATTCATTTTTGTCCACTAAAGAGGACATGTGCTTTGAACTGCCTCTGCCAAACTGTCTCTCCCAATGCTGAGTTCTGATGCATCTTAGAGGGTATTGTCACACACATCAGCTGAAGCCGCTTGTCCTATACGGGGTCGCGGGGAACCGGAGCCTAACCCGGCAACACAGGGCATAAGGCCGGAGGGGGTGGGGACACACCCAGGACGGGACGCCAGTCCGTCGCAAGGCACCCCAAGCGGGACCCGAACCCCAGACCCACTGGAGAGCAGGACCCGGTCCGACCTACTGTGCCACCACACCCCCCGGAGGGTATTGTTTATTTTCAGATGATAACTCGTATGGGATTCTATAAATTAAATATAGAAATACACCCAAAAAAATCTTTTTAACTGGGTCTCAGTGGAAGATTTTACATCCAATCGAACATCAAAATATATCTATTCACATGCTATAGTTTTGTCAGTTAAAATAAATAAAATTCAGACTCACAGTTATTAAATTTAAATTATTAGACACAGTAACGTCCCATTTAGGGATTTACCTTAACATACTCGTGATGATTTTGTTCTAACGTCTCAAGTGCCATTGATATGTAAGCTGTAAATAAGAAAAAAGAACAAAAACACTATACATTTATTCATATTTCCCCAAAGCAGCTTACTTACCATTATTACAGTTATAACTATTAACCCATTTATACACCTTGCACAAGAGCTGGAGGTGGGGATTGAATCCCCAACCAATAGATCCAAAGGCAGTAACCCTAACCACTAGGTTACTAGCTTGATGCCCATCTCCTTAGGCCCAAATAAATGTAGGCCTAAACTGCAGAAGTCTAGAGAACCAGCTCCAGAACACGAGCCTAGATGCACTACAGTACAATGGCAGGACGCCCACCTGTGATAGAGGTTCCGCATGGGATGTGATCGATGAAGCCGTGGCTGTTGGCCTGTACGAGAAAACACGGCTCGTCTTCATAAGCGCTCATGAGAACGGTGACTGTGAACTCTCCCGGCTCCCTTCCCGTGTCTGAGAGCGTTACTAAAGAGTCCGCAAACGCACATCTGCGCAGCTCCCTGGGCTCTGCGGGGACAGAAGTCAAAGGCGCTGTCCGAGGAACCGCACACCAAGAAGGGCGCTGGTGGCACCAGGCCGATACAATTAAAAATAAAAAAAAAAAAAAGCTGAATGTGAAGATGCTTGGCATGGACTGAAATTTAAAATTCAGGGGAAATTGAGATTAAATGAATGTTACTGCTAATAGTGCTTTTTTGTTACATTACCTATAATCTTTTACATAAAAACTGGACTGGTAGCATCTGAGAACTGGAGAGACCAGATAAATATAACATGGTATCTGACAAAGTAGAGGTAATAGTTACTAGTTGTAGCAGTAGTAATATTTTCCCCATTTTCCTGTAATAATAATAATAATAATAATAATAAAGGCTGATTAAACAGATAACTGAAACATCAACGAAATTTACTTTATAACTTTTTATTTATTTTCATGCCGGGTGTTTTCAATTAACCCTTTTAAATTGTTGGGTTTTTTTTTTTTTTTTTCTCAGAGCAAAATGTCAAATATGTACCGATGCTGGACAGGAAATCTCTGGCTTCTGCAGATGCTGTCAGATTCTCTTTGCTTTCTGGACTTTCTTCTTCCATTTTCCTGGAGATGGAATTGAAATAGAATTGTTGAAAGCATCGCAGAGTGAAATAACAGGCAGTAGTGTAAGTTACATGTGTGACGTCGCTGGTTATATTCGTTTGAACTTTCGCTAACTGATAAAAATGAGGGATCGGGGGTTTCAGAAAGAGGACACGCTGGTGTGTCATTTATCTCACCTCAGTGGAAGCACGTTTTCCGAAGCTTTCAGTGGGTTTTCACCTCCACTTCCCGATTTTCCAGCTCCAGTTTCCACAGCAACGCTTCAGTAACAAAGACTCATCTACCGTAAACTTTTTACTATACGTGCAACAAGAAACGTTAACTAGGCCGACGTACCGTAAACATAGCGTATGAGCGCAGATAACAATAAACCTGACCACTGTACTGTAACCTCCTATTATAACAGCACGTCTAACAATAAAAGATAGCCACTGTACCGTAAAAACTTCAGTGTTGCACAATAATTTAAGGTGGTTAGTGTACGATAAAATCTGCTATTAAAAAATCTCAAAATAGTGTACCGTAAAGCCTTATTATAAGCGCAACAACAACAAGGTGGTCAGCGAATCCCAAAATTGTAATAAGTGCACGTACAACTAAGGGTGGTCACTGAGGGGTAATCTTTTATTATACGTGCATAGCAACAAAGTTATCCGATGTATCATAATCATTTATCAAAAGAGCACAAAAACTAAACGTTTGGTGTACAGTACTGTAAATTTCTATTTTGAATTTAAAAAAAAAAAAAAAAAAAAAATTCAGTAAACTCAAGAATACAACACATCATCATGCAAAAACCTGACCAAACAATTTTATTGTAAATAAAACCCAAGCACACAGTATAAAATGTGAGTTTGTACAACGGTATTGGTTGAGCATTACATGGCACAGTAAAGAGGGTATTCCAAAGGAATGTTACCACATCCTTCACAATTAATTTTGTTATAGATGCAGAAAAAGATTTGGTCAATGGCTTCGTTACTTTATTGCTGTTAGTCAGCTGCAATATACAAAGTCTATGGTCTCCAAACTGGATTGTTATAATGTAAAGAATGTATTTGGACACACAGCATTTCAAAACCTGATGTCAGACCTGATATTCAGATATTCAGTTTCACATTGAAATCAAAGTGCAAAATTCTTACTCTGACAAGCCGTGAAATAAGTCAATACGCCCTAAAGGACTTGGCCCTCGACAGAAGGCTTCGCACCTATTACTTTGTAATAAAATCTCAAACAGGTGCAAAAAAAAAATCCGAATGTAGATGGATTACATAAAAATGTCAGCAGCCTTCAAAACACCAGCAGGGGTTACATACAGTGAGCTTCCTCAAAAACATCATCCCTCAAACAAAAAAAAAAAAAAAAGAAAGCAGTCAAAGATCTAATATTAAACCAACCACTGAGAAAAAGTGGAGCAAAGCATAACATGGTTTAAGGAGCTTATTCATAACTCTCCGAACCACAACTCATCCAGCTCACGTGAGATTGTCTTCCACAATTATTGTTAACAGTCCGAGGCAGAGCCTGAGCGCCTGCATTTAGTGTGCCCGTGAGTACCTGTTCGAGTTTAATTCAGGATTTTACGCAGTGTTCCATTACTTTGAGTCCACTCCTACTTGGTAGGACAGTATCCACCTCCCCACCCCAGCATCCAAAGGGACCTCATTTCAGATGATCCCATGTCAAAGTCATGGGCACTTCCACCTGGAGGGGGTTCCCACACCCTGACCAGGGTGGATCCTGCTTCCTATCTGCCCTTGTAGATGTCCTTGCGCCTGCGCAGCTCCTCCAGCACACGGGCCCGGAAGCGGGTCCAGTCCTCATCGGGGTTCTGCTGCAGCCCCAGGGCACGGTGCAGCTCGGTGGCGTGACTCCGCAGGAACGGGTTGTATTCCTTCTCCTCCCCGATGGTGGAGGGGCTCTGGGAAAAGAGAGAGGAGGTGGCTTTATGAACAACGCATTCAGCGCTGTGGATCGGCTGATCTGTCTACTCCATCACCACGGTATTCTACTCATCAAAACCAAACGTGCATCAGAGCTTTCGCTGGTTCACCTCTAGAAATCTATGTTCTTTAATTGTTTACTCAGATTGAACCAAGTACCCTTCTGTGATCTAGCTGTCACCAAAGCGATCTGACTTTTGAAGGTTCAACGTGTTTTTCCAACGTCCTCCGGTAAAAACATTTTTAATACAAAAAGAAGTTAAATTAATTTTTTTTAATTATATGTAGAAGCTGTGCTGCATTTTGCGTAGAACATTCAGAAGTGTATTTAATTGGCACACATAAATTTGGGCCAAAATGTCCAATACCTTGATTTCCAGCAACTTTGAGGACACCGAATTGTCAAGAGCACCAACGACAACGAACAAAGTCGAGACTTTGTGTTTGACAACGGAGCAAACGTATGGAATCTGGCACAGACACTGTCGTAAATGTTTGATAAAGGTATCAATTTTTACTCGTAAATGTAAACAGTTGTGTTTTGCAGACAAGTATTTCTATTTATATGACACCTTTCTCCAAAGTGACATGCACTGATTTATTCATTTATGCAGCAGGGTAATTTTCACCCGGCTTTATAGTCACTATCTTCATCAAGGTTCCTGTATGGGATTCGAACCTGGGCTCTTCAAGTGTACGGCTCTAATCTTTACACTACCTGCAAGAGCAAGGTGGAGTGTGTGTCACACATTCCAACATCCATATCCATGATCCACATCCTACTGCTCAGCAAAGCAGGTCCTTATCTTGCCCGAGTGAGATTTCCACTCAGCTGCCCCTTCACTGAAAGCACAGGGGTCACACTTGGAGTTCCTCCTCCACCCGCTATAAAGAGCGAAACCGCGGCAGTAGAGGGCTTCGTGCTCTGGGGATTAGATCTAATCCCTTTAATTACTGGGAACTGGACACTGACCGCCGTGCTGCCCCAAAGGCTGTCGACCGTGGGAGGAAGAGCTCCAAGGGGTTCTGGGAAGCATTCCTGGCACTGACAGTCAAGAGATTATCTCACAGGCTTCCTCCGCATGCCTTGCAGTGCCAGGAGAGCCTTTCCGAACCCATTGCAGCGTTACGTAAGCGGATCCGCACTCCGCATTCTCACCGTGCAGAGCTTCTGACCCCGCTGCTGTTGAACCCACTCGAATTTGCGCTCCCGAGCAGAATTGCCGGGCTCCACCTCTCCGGCAAACATCAGGTTATCTTCTGCGTACTCGTGACCTGGTGGGTGGGGATCGAATGCTTAGAACACATGTCCATGTGCCAGCTTACTGTTAGTTTGTTAAAGTAAAGGACATGCTCCAGACCGGAGGCCAAACACTGCTAAACACCACAGTATAAGATTTTTTTTTTTTTTTTTTTTTATATATTTTTGTAAGTGCACAACCAACAATAACTAAAGCTAGCCAGTTTACCACAACCTCTGAAGCAGAAGCACAAAAAAATAACTACAGCTGCCAGTGTACCGTAAAATACAATTATAAAAGCATAGAAAAAACTACAGCTTGTAGTTTACCGTAAAACATGGATTATAGGTGAACTGAAATGTCTAAAATTAGTGCCCTTTAAAAAAACTACCATATTTTAATGTGGTTGAAGGGTGTTTGAAAGCCTTCTACTGTATTTTCTCTAAGACACTTTAGAAACATGAATTTACCAGGCCAAAGGAGGGTGCTGTCACTGAGGGAAACCACTGTGTCCAGAGATGACAACATTGTGGATGCACTGCCCTCAAACATCCTCCCTACAGAGAGGCAACGCTCGTTACAACACTGCAAAACCATCCCATGATCGACATATATACGGATACAACCAGGACCAACCAGGTTGTATCTGTAACAACCAGGACCAGAAGTCAGATGGTAACGCCAAAGTCACTTTTACTACCAAGTCACGGTCAAAAATTTTAATAATACAGACATCCCCTGATTTATTCAAGGCTAAAGATGTATATACACATCTGATATAATTGTTTTTATAAAAAATAAATATCCCTCAATAAAAAAATAAATAAATAAATAAAGAAAAATAAATAAAGACTTATTCTAAAATTAAAAATCCTTAAAAAAAATTACAAAAAAAAAAAAAAAAGTCTCCACAACCTCCTACTCGATCCCAGTTGCTTCCAAACTGATTTCTTAATCATAGGCAACATTTCAGTGTTCATCATCAACAACCAATAAAAACTTTATAATGCATACGTTAGTTGATTTATTTCTCTAAAAATCTTGAGCACAGCATTAATAAATAAAATAATTTGTAAGACTAATAAGCTTATTAAAAAGCTACATCAAAATCAAAAGCGGTTTAAAATCACTCATTCACCCCTTAAGCATGTACAATGTCTGTCATCTTGTTGCTGACGAACAACATTCAGAAACACCAGACATGGGCTGTAAACCCTGTGGGAAATAATTCAATTAATCCAGTCCCACAGTCCTTTTTGGTTTCACTGTGTTTTACTGCCTCTATTGGCTGGGCATGGAAACGCAAGTAGCACTGTCTCCGCAATAAAGAAAAATTAAAGAAAATAGCTAACTGAAGAAAATACCATGAAAAACAAACTGGACACTATCTTCAAAAGTGTGTCATTTGTTCATAAATCCATTCTGTTCTTGCTACATTTATCAGATCCTTTTCAACAAAGTGATTTACAACATTAAGCTACATACAATTATTCACCCATGTATATAGCTGGGTAATTTTACTATAGCAATTTTGGGTAACTAGCTTGCTCAAGGGTATTACAACTGAAGGTGGGATTTGAACTTGCGACCCTTTAGAGCTCTGAGTCCCTAAATCAGTTTAAGACGGACAGAGAGGAACAATGACCCACATAAGATATCAAACACAAGACAAGCCCCCAACCACATGGTCCCACTTCCGCTGCCCCCAAAGCGTTCAGAGCTACTCACCACACCCGGAGAGGAAGACGAGGTCTCCCGAGAAAAGGCTGCAGGGCCCACCGAGCGCCCGTCCGTCCAGGAGGTAGATCATGTGGCCCACAGTGTGGCCCGGGGTGAAGAAAGCCCGGAAGCGCATGCGCCCAACCTCGATGCGGTCTCTGTCCGAGAGAGGGCTGCAAGCCCAGCACAAGGATCGTGACTGAGGGCCTCAAACACAAACACACACACAGCACATCTGCAATCCCCGGGGGGCCATGAAAGCTCCTATAAACATCTCCTGGAGACAAACAGGACGGGTCAAACATATAAAAGCCTCTCAGCACTGACCGTAAAATCATCGACTAACACTTTCAAATTATGACATTAGGTTCAAGACCTGAATGGACAGTTTGTCATGACTGCATTCGGTACCTTTAAAGAACCAGATGAAAATTACACAAACCAGTTTAACTACGTGCGCAGTTATTAACAGAGAAAGATTAATAAAAGTATCAATTTAAGCTACGTATACTGTTCTGAAACATTACAAAGCACATTTCAGCCTCCACAAAACAGAAGGCACTAGGAACGTAGAATGGCACTTTGTATCATAAAAGTTTGAGTTACATAAATAACCTAAACAGTAAATTCATCAATGGATACCTGTATTACACTTCTACTCATTGTGACTTGGCGGTAAAGGTGACTTCGGTTCCGAACAAATCAAGCTCAGACATGCTATTTAGAACCACAAAAACTGGACGGATGAAGTAACCGCAAGTCCAGCCTCCAACATACACGGCTGCCGCACGTGAGCACACAGCGATCTTAGCAGCAATTCAGAACAAACATTCTTTAAAATCCATTACTTAATGGTCACAAGAGCTTTATCCTTTGGATTTATGTGTTTTTGTCCTGATCCGCTTTACTCCCTCTCTCTACCCTAATTCCTAGGCAGATTTATTATTTTGTTCCTTTTTATTTATTGCTGAGAGGGGGTGCGGTGACGTGGCGAGTTTGGCCAGGTCCTGCTTTCTGGAAGGTCTGGGGTTCGAGTCCCGCTTGGGGTGCCTTGTGATGGACTGGCGTCCTGTCCTGGGTGTGTCCCCTCCCCCTCCAGCCTTACACCCTGTGTTGCCAGGTTAGGCTCCAGTTTGCCACGACTCTGTTTGGGATGAGCGGTTTCAGACTCTGTGTGTGTGTGTGTGTGTGTGTGTGTGTGTGTGTGTGTGTGTGTGTGTATTTATTGCTACAGTTAGCTCACAGAGCGAGAAGAATTTGTGTGCTCACTGGCAGCGGACGGCCAGCTTCGTGTCACCACGAAGACCTCCCTTGTCCCCAGGGCCCGGGCGTACATCGCGCCCATCTCGTTTTCATATACAAGTTCTCTAATGTAACGAGTTCATAATAACCAGCTCCCTTTTGAGACATAGCGGCATCTCTGAGCAAATACAGAAAAGGGAAAAAAAAAAAAGTTATTTTTCATGGGTCAGACAGTCTCATTTTTTCTCCAAAACACAGGCTGTACTTCATTCCAGTTAATGTGTCTGCTGAAAGGAATCATTATTCATTCATTCGTTATCAGCACCGACCGGTCCAAATTCCGGGTAGCGACGGTCCAATTTTTGTGTATAACTCCATTGTCTGCTACTGCTAATCATGTTCGGTCCCCCAATTTCAGCCAAGTTGTTTTGTCACAGATGTATTGGATGTTAGTTTAACGGTACCATGTGGTAAATAACAGCCCAGCTTGAGAAACAACAAGCTTTGGAATAAAAATGGACTACGGCAAAACTGAGCTCCTGAAAAATGTACTGCTCTCCATGAGAAATCAGGATAGTAGGTTATGTTTCATAAAGTACAAAACAATATTTGAGAGTGGAGAGATGGGCTCTGGATGTCCATCTTTATGTCACAGGCTGCTGGACTTACATAATAAATAATATTATTATGTTTTATTATAATAAACATCCTCAGTGATGAAAGGAATGGGAAATCTGGTTAAGTGATGTGAGAAGGTACTTGCTTGCGTGACAGTTTCCCCTTTTCCCTTAGAAAATATAACAAAGTTGGAAAATGTACACACTCTTCAAATTAAAAACACACTCCTTTACAGCTTAGCACTGCAAACATCATCTGTTCGTAGCTCTAATGTTACTTTTCCCGCCAAGCCTCAATTATCAAAATCTCAGAAACACGGATGTTCCTCAATTTATTTATGGGTTTGGCTCTTTTGAAATCTCACATATAATTTTTAAAAGACTAATATGTTATAATGATTTTAATATTGCATTAAATTCAAACTGCACTGCAACTAAAATTAAACCAGAACGCCAGACCCGCACTGTAAACACCGTGGAAATGATGGGAATTCAGGTGGTGCTGCGCTCCGATAAGAACGGAGTTTTAAAAAAAAAAAAAAAAAAAAACAAACGTGGAAAATTTTTGCATCTTCAATACAGACACCCCTCTACTTAATGTAAATTTGACTCACGTAAATATGGATTTCCGTAAAAAAAAAAAATTGTCGGCATACACACTATTTACGGATAGCGCTTTTATTTTACGCAAAACATCTGAAATACGTTAAGCGCAAGTCAGAGCAGCCAGACAAGGCGGGAAGCTGCATCTCCCCAGTTCCCGCGCGTTTTGAGCCGTGAACGCATCTCCTCTCCTTAGTGTACTGCTTTTTTCCCCCCTTTTAATAATTTACAATGCCTAGTGGTAAACGTGCACTTGAAGGAGGACGAGAAGCGTCTCGCAAGCGTACAGCAACTGATTTGGAGATGAAATTGAAAATAATGAGGAAATATGAATGTGGACAAAGATTATGGTCTATAGCACGGGAACCCAGTTTAGCTGTATCGACTGTGAATACGATAGTTAAGGATGCTGCACGTACAAAGTAGCATGTGAAAGGAACAGTTGGCATGAAAACAATAATAATATGACAGACATCTAATATGTTTGACATTTACTAGAGAATTATATTGTGTAATGTTTTATACCCATGTGTGCAACAAATGCCTAGGGTAGAGTAGGGCAGGGTAGGGTAGGGTAGGCTAGGGTACGGTAGAACAGAGTAGGGTAGGGTTGGGTTGGGGTAGAGTAGGGCAGGGTTAGGGTATGGTAGGGTAGAGTAGGGGTAAGGTAGGGTAGGGTAGGGTTAGGCTAGAGTAGGGTAAGGTAGAGTTGGGTAAAGTAGGGTAGGGTACATTAGGGTTAGGGTTAGTGTAGGGTAAAGTAGGGTAGGGTAGAGTAGAGTAGGGCAGGGTAGGGTAGGGTAGGGTAAGGTTAGGGTAGGGTAGATTAGGGCTAGGGTAGGGTAGAGTAGTGTTAGGGTTAGGTAGGGTAGACTAGAGTAGGGTAGCCTTTGTTGAATGGTGGGGGAGGAGGGGGAATCTGACATACGTAAATTTCGACTTACATAAGGGATTGAAGAACGGCTTATTTGCGTAAGTCGAGGGGTGTCTGTATTTCATAATTTTGATGGTTTGTAGCAAGGAGATAATGTAGGTACTTATATTTAAGAGCGATGCAAAAGAGTTATAACAGCACTGACTACAGGAGTCCCAGGCCCCACACGCTTATGAATCCACCCTTCAAATAGTTCTGATCCTGACCGAGTACCATGTGACCACGAGGATCCCGTGACCGTGTGCAGTTGAATAGAAGAGGACCGTTGTCAGATGAATGACGACGAAGC
The DNA here is from genome assembly GCF_900964775.1 of Scleropages formosus. Classification (NCBI taxonomy): domain Eukaryota; kingdom Metazoa; phylum Chordata; class Actinopteri; order Osteoglossiformes; family Osteoglossidae; genus Scleropages; species Scleropages formosus. The sequence goes on along the minus strand of NC_041819.1, from coordinate 21,358,861 downwards.
GATGAAACGGGGTCCGGCTGGACGTTTCAGTCGCCATCAACAGGATGGACACTCGGAGCTCAGGGGACAGAGTGGAGGAGGACGGGGGAGGGACCCGAGGCGCCACCAGCGGCTGCATTCCTAGCAGGACCGCAATTTAAATGTTCAGACCGCACTCGTTCCCAGGCTGATATGTGCTCCGTTTCACCCCACCTTGACTCCTTAGATGAGCGTGACTCTTCAACGGGTGCGCGTACGTGGGTGTGTGAGAGGGAGCACCGCAGCGGCCGGGGCTTACTGCGTCAGGCCTGGAATGTTGTCGGCGGCGTTGCCGTACACCCTGCAGGGGCTGTGCCGCCTTTTGAGGACTTTGTTACCCCCGCTGTGATCCCTGTGGGGCAAAGGGGACAGGAAGTGAAACAGGAAACCCGACTCCTACAAATAACGCTCAGCGCTGTAAAAATAACATCGATTGTACCATGCTTAACTGGACAAATAAACCAACCCTAAAGCTATTTCGAGCTCTTTAATTGTGATGTTGCTTCAGATTCTCCAAAACTACAGCAAAAATAAATCAGAAAAATTTTATCACATATACTGTATATATGTGTATGTACATATGTAGAGTATATTTATATAAGCCAAAATATGTGATACAAATAATGCAAGAAAAGCACGCTTTGTTCAATTTCTTATCCATACTACATTCCATGGGGACCTTCATGGAAATATTTTTTGCTCACATACTGAAGATGAGCGATGCGAAGTAAAGGGGTGAAAAGGGAGCGGATTAGCGGCGCCACACAAGCGGAATTGAACGGGTTCCGAGGGCTTTGTGTTTAATGCTCCGCACTGGGTCGGGCAAAGTCCTTTCATTCATCAGCAAAAAAGCTCCTCCTCACACTCATCACAAAGAGCACAAAGCGGAACAAAAAGGATGCTGGCGCAGTGAAGCGCCGCACTGCACCGCGCACGGGACCACGGTGACCGTGCTTCCGGAACGTTCCCTGCTCTGGAAAGTCCAACGGCCGTGTGCTAGTAGGCGGAACCGTCCACTTTCTCTCGACCCCTGATAGGACCACATCCTCCTCGTCCCTTCACACCGAGTGATACGGAACTTCAGTGCTAGTCAAAAGTTTGAGTACACTCGGACACTTTTTTTGCATAACCGACATCTTACACAATAAGTTTTGCTATTTTTTTTTTCCCCCCCCTTCCAAATCTTGGATTCCTCAGAACAGCGGCCTTTTGTATTCATAAGATGAATCACTTAGTTAACAAGTCTGAGCAGATGCACTGTTGACCGCAATCGTACGTGTGAACAAGGGTACCAGGCGTTATTCGGATACCGTTTCCTGGAGTCGCTGGGTTTGTCCGTTTCCCCCACACACGTTATTCTTGTCCAATCTCGTCATATTGCACGGAATGCGAGAACGGATATTAAATCTGATTTTCAACAAAACAGGCTCTTTTATTCCCCTGCTGTTGGCTGACACGAGAACTCGGAAAGCTACACGCAAACCCAGGTGTGGAGTCACTAAGAGATCAGGCACCAGTCCGTCCAGCTGCCCATTCGGTGGTCCCACAGGGTTCAAACCACCAGCCGGAAGCTGGATGAGGGTGCCTACTCTGGACACGAGAAGCTGAGCGAAGCCACATCGCATCTAAACGGCATCATTACCAGGACATCTGCTCCAACCTGCAGACCGAAACGCTGAATTTCGGAAAAATGAACATAAAACGTGAAACAGCTCCTCACCAGTGTTTGTGCGTGCACAGGATCGCTTCTAACGTCGCTCCTTCCTTCTCGAGGCACGCCTGCACGGGGACGGGACATGAGCATCAGTCCGTCTCTGGATTATCCACTTACACCCTGCTGCACATTGAAAAGTGAACCTGGTGTACAGAAGGAATCGTTACGTAACGCCTTAAACTCAAAAATCCCACAGGAGAACCTATACGCACAGTGACAGTGACGAAGAAGGCTGCCAGAAAAAAAAAAAAAAAAAACCATCAAAGATTTTTCCCCCCCCATTTAGCTGATGTTTTTCTCCAAAGGGACTTATGCTAGATTCATGCACTTAACGATTATTTATGAATTTATATAGATGGGTCATTTTTACTGTATCGGTTCAGGTGAAGCACCTTGAGCAAGGGCACTACAGAAGGAGTGGGATTTGAACCTGGGTACTTCAAGTGCATAGTGATGGCTAAAACCACCTGGCTACCCACTGGCCTTAATGTGCTTCGATCGTATGGGGAATATTCCGGAAGAATGGCGCGGTGTTATTAGATGGCGTGTGCCAGCGCAGAGAGTAAACAGGGAAACACACAGGTCTGGCGAGCTGGACCCGTGACCCAAACACTCAGAACTGCCAGGACTGTGCCCGTTCTGCTGGAACCGAACCTGGACCAGCTTGGTTTCACATCTGGAAGGCTGCCAAAACGCACCCCCCCCACTATGGGGGAGGCGATACCGAGAAGCTAACGATGCACACGGGCGAGAAAGCGGCCACGTTACGAAAAGCATCTTCTCGGGAATCGCCTTTCTCATCACAACGTCAGCACCACCAGGACGACCCGATACTCCATCGATCCATTATCAATAGCCACGCATCCAATGCAGGGTGGCGGTGGTCCAGAGCCTATCCTGGAAGCGCAGGGTGCGAGGCAGAGAGCGGGCCGGATGAAACGCCAGCACGCTGCAGGCCAATAATACTCGTGAGGAATATAATATGTGTTTTTATCATGTTTAACGGCCTGAAAACGAAAAGCCAGACCTGCTCTGCTGGAATCTGCCAAACCACGAGTGCTGGGATGTAGCTGTTCAAAGTCCCAATTCAATAACCTAGAGGGTGTAATTACGGTCACCGACACGCCGCAGTTTGTTTTGGATGAATAAGAGCCTGCACGCAACCCCCCCCCGCCGCCGCCCCCAAACCACACACTTGTGCTCAGCATGGGTTCACCTACCTGGACCGCCTGTGGGTCAGCAGGGTCCACGGCCACGGCGACTCTCAGCTCAGTGTCAACAACCAGGTAGCTGTAGTTGTCCGTCAGAACCGGAACGGGTATTATTTTGATACCTGGAGACAACGGAGAAAATATTATTCATAAATCATATCAGGACAGATGGTAGCGTAGCAGTTACAACTACCGCCTTTGGACCCAAAGGTTGTAGGTTTGAATCCCACCTTTGGCTGTAGTACCCTTGACTTACCTTAAATTGCCCCAGTAAAATTACCAGGCTGTATAAATGGGTAAAAACCTAGTAGCGCAACATTGCGAGTCGATCTGGAGAAGATGAGGGCGGCATGGTGGCACAGCGAGTAGTGCTGCCGTCTCACAGCACCTAGGTGGTGTGAGAGGATGTGGGTTCGATCCCCGATCAGTCTGTGTAGAGTCTGCGTGTTCCCCTGTGTCTGCACAGGTTTCCTCCCACACTCCAAAGATAGTGTATGAGTGAGAGAGAGAGAGAGAGAGAGAGTGTGTTCCACTGATGTTATGGATGAGTGACCCCTTGTAAGTAGTGCATCTAGCAGTGTAAGTCTTCAGGTGCTCTGGTTTCCTCACACACTCCAAAAACATGCTGTTCAAGTTCCCCCATAGTGTGAGTGGCAGACAGAGAGTGTGTGTGTGTGTGTTCCACTGAGGTATGGATGAGTGACCCACCGTAAGTAGTGTATCTAGCGGTGTAAATCACCATGGTGAATAAGGTGTGTGGGCTCATAACACTACAGAGAGTTCAACGGAAGTTACTTTGGAGAAAAACATCTGCTAAGGAAATAAGTGCATCAGACAAACGTGAATAATGTCGTTTGGTTTTCCCAGTTTATTATTCCCAAGAGAGCAGGTGGGAGGCTTACCATTGACCTCCACTGGATGGGCACTGGAATGGCCAGAGGGGAACCACTCGCGGGCCTTTCTCACCTGCCTTTTGTAGAACAGGTAGCCCAGCTTGGTCCTCGTGTACAACGTGTACCTGCAGGAGGCAGCAGAGTGTACAGCACAGCACATCTGATCATGTTTACGATCGATGACACGATCATTTATCCCGCACTGAAACGCCCTGTGTTGCCGGGTAGGCTCCGGTTCCCCGTGACCCCGTATGGGACAAGCGGTTCTGACAATGTGTGTGTGTGTGTGTGTGTGAAATAAAGTGATTCTCCAGCCAGTGCATGGTAATGTTTAATAACAGACGTGGTGTTTTCCTACCAAAACGACTGTGTTATTCATCTTTAATTATTCGCGCTGACCTCTATAACTGTTTAACCGTGTCAGTTCAGCCGGGGGGCTGCGAACACACATCCATGTACCATGCGGACGATGTTTCACACACGGACGAGCGGAGGTACAAACAGCACTGCTTGTTTCGCGGACATTATTTATTTTATTCGACACCTTCTTTTATGATGCTTATTTTTATTGCTGTAAAAGTGCTGCGAAGGTAAACCGAGCGGAATGAATGAGATATTAAAATACCAGTATAAATATTATAAGCCGATGGGGATGTCAACCGTCCCCGATCGATCGCCCTGTCCGAACGAACCCTCGGTCCAAACAGCCTGTGTCCGAAACTCTCCATCGGTGACGCCGGTGACCCCCCCCAGCGGCGCCCCGAGTCAGTGCCTTCGATCCGTTCGGGCTCTTCTGACTTACGCGATCCGGAAGAGCACCTTCTCCGTCCGCGCCATGACCTTCCCCAGGACGCCCCTGCCGAAAACGGACCGCCTGCAGCCCGAACCGGAGCCGGAGCTGGAGCCCGAACCCGACCGCCCGCAGCGAACGCACAAGGCCAGCAGCCCGCATAGCGGCACCGCGCACAAGAACAGCAGCGACCAGTCAGGAAGCGCCATGCTGGTGGGCGGGGCGGGAGGCGTGGCTTCGCTGCGATGACGTCACGAGCGCCAATTCGCGTTGAGGAACGATGCCGTCCGTCGTGTGTCACTAATGAGCGCGTGTCGTTTGGACGGTGGGAAGAAACCGGATCGAGCGTCTCTGATTAAGTATTTCTTTTTCACGTGTTTGAGACCAGCCTAAATTGCTCCAGTAAAAATTACCCAGCTATACAAATGGGTAAATAAATGTAAATCTGAATACGAAATACATCTGTTCAGAAAAGCCTTTAGAATGTAAAGCTTTACAGGGGGGGCAGCTGCGCTGGTACCGTGGTATTTAGAGCTGTTACCTGAGCTACATGTCGCAGGTTCCAATGTCACCTCTAGCTATAGTACTGAGAAACGTACTAACCCAATAGCACCACTAAAGTTACCCAGGGGTATGTGCTCGAATCCCACCAGCAGCTGTAGTACCCTTGAGCAAGGTATGGTATTTACCCTGAAAAATACCGTTTGATCACACAAGGGCAATTCAACAGGAAGAAGAATTTCTCTGTAGCACAACAGAACGGCACAGGCTCAGTATCCCACAATGAACCATAAGGGATTATGGGAACTGCACACACTGGAGTGTGTGAGCTGTCTACCGTCTTTGCTGCTGAGCTGATACAAAATGTTCAAAATATATTTTCAAAACACAAGCAATGTGTCCACAGCGATGTCTGCGTATGACTGCATATTAAAGCTGTAATTTTTAGGTGTGTGGTATGAAATGGGGATTTAGAGCACGGCCTCTGATCATACAGGTAACCTTATCTGCAGGTTGTTCCACTATTGCACTCATGGAGGAGGGTGGTTGAGTCCTAATCAGGTAGTGCTCAAGGTCATGCATTTATAACCCGAAGGTTGCTGGTTCGAGTCCCACTCTCGCACTCTACCAGGCGACAGACTTTGAATTACTCCACCAAATATATCCACCTCTGTGAAATGGTAGTAATCTCAAGGTTCGTATGGTTATGATTTCGGTACGAAGGTGGTGTGAAATACAAGTAGAGGCTGCAGCGCCACCTAGTGGCAGGTTATGTTTTGAGGAGAATAGACACGTTGTCCTAAAAAAGTACAACTGTTATTTGACTCGCAAAAGTGTTTAAAAAACAGTTATTTAGGAAGAACATGTGCTGAAATAGTGCTACGCTCCCAGTTTGCTATCAAGATTCCCTATAATGTTACTATAGCCAGTATATATATTTATAATATATTATATATAGAGACAGTCCATGGAAACTAATTTCGCCCCAGTTGCACACTGGTTTTTAAATGTTCATTAACATAAACTGCGAAGAGCGATTAGCCTTGGTACCGTATTGCCGGGTGGATGAGTTCCCACGGAGGAGTTACGCATTTGTTCCCTTTCGGTTACTTTGTGTTTGTGGTCGTTTCGCGCGCGCCGGAGCTCCGCCTTCCTCGGCTCGGCGCGTTCGGAGCACGTGTGGCCTTCGAGAGGAAATACCAGAGACAAAGCACACACACATCACACACAGAGACACAGACTGACAGTGTTTTACTGCTCTCCGCGTGTCCTCCCCCCCAGGTGAGTGGGTAAAAGGGGCCGACTTTTCGCGACTGTGTTTGCAACCGCCGAAAACAAAAGTTAAACCTTTTTGTTTTGTTCCAATCCCGAATATCGCGGGTCGAATCCCTCGTCTCGTTTCTCGAGTCGAGAACTGGCGTTTTTTTGCTGTAGTTTAAACGTGATCCGTCGTGTCCGCGACGATGCCTCGCGCCTCCTCCGTGTTTGTTCCACCGCATTAATTGTTACAAAGTTTCTCTCGTCTCCGCAAACTAGTGTCTTTGTCTCTCCGCACACTTGTGTCCATCATACTTCTGTTCCGTCTCAAATTACCTGGGTCATTTGTTACCAGTTGCAGTTCCATGCATATCTTTGTGTGTGTGTCGTTTAATAAATGACATGACGTGTTATAAATGATATATATAAAACAACTGCAACAAACAAACAAACATTAAAACCAAATAAAAAATATGCTAATCTTGAATTACAATGAATGACAGTCTATGTGTCTCTCTCTGTTCTGCACCATACGTAAGTGTGTGTGTGTGTATATGTATATATATTTACATTTGTTCATTTAGCTGACACTTTTCTCCAAGCGACGTACAGTAAGGTCACAGTTATTACAAGCTTACAATTATTTACCCATTTATTCAGATGGGTAATTTTACTGTACCAATTTAGGGTAAGTACCTTGATCAAGGGTATTACAGCTGGAGGTGGGGATTGATTGAACCTGTGACATACTGTATATGACACACATATGATGCAGAATAGACACAGTGGTATATGCAGTACATATATTTACAATAGATATATATCTATGTATCTATCACTATATACAGTATGTGTATATATTATGTATTTATAGTATAAATAATATTATTTAATAATATTAAAAATATAGAGGTGTGTGTGTGTATATATAATAATATAAAATCTGAGGTTGTGGTTTTATCCAAGTGCACATGAATGAGTTGAAAAAGTTAAATTTCCATTTTATATATATTTCACTTTTATGCTTTGGTGGCCAGTGATTTGCAGGGGAAGGTGCTGCAGTTTGGCAGTTTCTGATGGACTTTTCTAGAAGTCGATGTGCTCCTTCTCTTCTGGTCTGTGTCCCAGTCGTCGAGGTGCAGCAACATGTTTCCAGGCGAAGGCCTCCTCGCAGGACTGTGTGGTTGCATAAAAGTGAAAGTGAAGAGAGCGCCTTTGGTAACGGGAAATGATGGGTGTACAACACGGGGGGGGGGGGGGATTCACATGGTTGGTTTGCTGTGCTGGAAAACAATGTAAGACGACCCTCACCGGAGGGGGGAGGCGTAGTTTGAGGGTGGTGCACGTGGAGCGGTCCTCTCTGACGGTCTTTCCGTTTCAAATTACAGACACGCCACCGAACTCCTGTTAGTTACAGTTGGAGGTTCGAATGTTGATGTTGGATCACTGGTCACAGTTTGCCGGCTCAGCTACGCTACATGGACACGAGAGCTGAAGGCTATTGAATAACACGCTTCACCATGTGATAAATGATATAATTACCACACACACACACACACACACACACACACACACCGTCTGAACCGCTTGTCCCATACGAGGTCGCAAGGAGCCAGAGCCTAACCCAGCAACACAGGGCGAGGGGACGTACCCGGGACGGGACGCCACTCCATCAAAAGGCACCCCAAGCGGGACTTGAGCCCCAGGCCCACCGGAGAGCAGGACCCGGTGAAACCCACTCCGCCACCGCGCCCCTGCCCCCCCCCCCCCATATAATTACTAACACCTTTGAAAAGGACCTGTGGGGGAGGATGTGTTTCGTGGCGTGTGACCCGAGGAGGGGAAGCGTACAGTAATGCATGGAAAGAAAGTGATATTTTAAAGGTTCAGATAGTTGCCTCTGTGGTGGTGGGTGTTCTTTTGCGCTGTGTGGGAAAAAAATTGGGTTTGTTGCAGCAGGTAACTGATATGCAGCGACAATCCGCGCTCCCCGCAGTCGTCGCTTGTAGGTCTGAGGAAGCTGTGCGATGTTTGCATCTGATTTTTTTTTTTTTTCTTTTCTTTTTTTCTATTTTCCACTGGCGGTCGAGCAACAAGCCAAGCTAAAGGAAACGGAATGTAGCGTGTAGTCCGAGCCTTCGTGAAGCTGAAAATGAGGGGTGATTTCGAAAGAAAAGGGAACATATCAAGCACAAGCACAGTTTGAAGTGCGACAAGTGAAACGGTGTGTGTTTCAGATGCATTGGTGACTGTAAAAGTGCCCTTAGTGTGTGTGTGTGTGTGGAACTGTCTTGTCATGACCTGGTGCCCCATCCTACCCAGCCTCGCACCCCGTGCTGCCGGGATAGACTCTGGACCTCCATGACCCTGCGCCGGACGAGCTGTTCCCGACGAAGGAGGGACGTGTGATGAACAACCCCAACAAAACTAACGCTCTTTTCGTTCTTTCAGTTCGCTCTTTGGGTCATCGCCGAAATCGCAATGTCCAAATCGGATTCCCCGCCGAGCTACCGTGACTCGACTCCCCTGGTGATGCACGATAGCTGCTGCGAGCCCCCACCCTATGATTATGAAAGCCAGCCTCCCCCACCTCTGTACGCCCCCACTCCCGGGTACCACCCCGCTGTTTCCCAGCCCGCCCCCGTGGGGCACCGGTGCGACGTGCTGCCGGGGCCGGGACGCCCTGCGGTGAGCATGCCGATGGATGTGCCCCTGGCCGTTGCCCCACATGTCTCCTCAGTGGTGATCAACCCAGGTAAACATTTTGCTCCTCCTTAAATGCAAAAAAAAAAGCGATGAAACATTTCTATTGTTACCCGTGCTTTTAATTGTGTTCCACTGTTATGCGCAGAATGGCACAAAAACAGGGTGTACAATATTTCTGCTGCTTGTGGCTTTACCTCGTAAATACGCGGTAACCACTTTTAGTATCGCTTGTACATATTTAAAAAAAGAAAAAAAAAAGTGGAAAATGCACGCAGGGGGTTCACAGCAGTGTTGTTCTGCTTTTCAGTTTGGCGGAAGCCTTTTATTATTACTTATTAATTTGCGTGATGCTTTTCTGCAAAGCGACTGAGTGTTGAGATGGTTACAGCGACTCGCCTCTTTATAGAGCTGGGTAATTTTTACTATGCTAATTCAGGGGCGGTACCGTGCTCAAAGGTTCGACGGCTTCAATTCAAACCTGGGTAGTCTGATTTCGAGGTGAGGGCTTTAACCACTACGCCACCTACTGCTCCTTACTAGAGTGTGGCAGTAGAGTAGTAGAGACCTGCACTGGGGTCCCTGCTGTGGTACCGTAGAGCAAAGTACTCAGATTGACATTGATGTAAAATTTTAATGTGGACCAGTGTAAGTCTCTTTGGATGAGAGCATCAGTTAAGAAACGAAATATAAAAATTGGCCGAAGCCTTCGGAGGGAAACGGGTGGAAAGTCCTGCACCGGAGTATAACTCTTCATTGAACACTGGGGCGTTCAGGATCGGTATTCAGCATCCTGTTTAAGGCACGGTAAGTGGCGGTTCGGGGCTCCAGAAGCACGAAGAGATGGATGTGGAGATGTGAGGCGCGTCGCTGCTCGGACGCACGACTAATGCGACCGATTCTCTGATCTGTCCGCAGATGACGAAGAGGGGCTCTGCACAAGACGCAGCTGGGAAAGCCTGGAAGTCCGACACACCTTTTTACGGAAAGTGAGTCCCCCCCCCCTCCCGCTGGTGTAGTGGTTAGAACTGCTGCTGTTGGACCCAAAGGTTGCAGGTTCGAATCCCTCCTCCAGCTCTAGTACCCTTGAGTAAGGTAGTTACCCTGAATTGCTCCAATAAAATTACCCAGCTGTATAAATGGGTGAATACCTGTAAGTACCTTAACATTGTGAGTTGCTTTGGGGAAGACCTATTAGCTCAATGAATACATGTACATCTGAGGGGTCCTGGTTCAAATCCATGTCCTGCTTAGTATCCTCAATCAAGGTACTCACCCTGAATTGATACAGTAAGAATTACCCTGCAGCAAAAATGGGTAAATCAGTGTGAAGTTGACTATCTAACATTGTAAGTGACTTTGGAAGCGTCAAAGATAACTGTCTGTCCATGGCTTTTTTGGGTATCTTTAACTGGAATGTTAGTGAGGGCACATACCATAATTTGTTTGTACGGATGGGCCCCGATTTACGATGGTTCGACTTGCGATTTTTTTTTCGACTTTACGATGGTGAGCTGGCAATAGACGTTCAGTAGAAACAGTACTGCAAATTTTGAATTTTGATTCCCCCCACCCCGGGCAGCGATCCGCACCTCCCATTCTGTCACACAGAGGTGTGTATTAAGTGCATTTTTGACTTACGATATTTTCGACTTATGATGGGTTTCAGGGAAGGCAACCCTATCGTAAATCGGGGACCACCTGTGTAGGAAAATAGTCTGTGGACTGAACAGCAGCTGTTTCAGAATGAAATACAAGCTATTAATGGTAGAAAATGATGTCCTTTTTACGTTACAGGTTTACCTCATTCTGGCAACTCAGCTCCTTATAACCTTGGGCATCGTGGCTGTTTTCGTGTTTGTGTAAGTCGAGTAAAACTGTCCCAGTATTACCTTAGTTTATGTTAATGTTTTTAAGACCACATGTTCCCCTCCTGAAAGTGCTTTGGAAGACGGTATAAAGTAGACCCTTCACTTGTTGAGCTTGAGCGTTCCAGTATATGATTTTTCAAATGTACAGCTTGTTTGTGTGACCAGTAGGTGGTGTAGTGGTTACGGCTCTTGCCTTGTAATGTGAATGTCCCTGGCTTAAATATCACCTCCTGGTGCAGTACCTTTGATTATGGTTCTTACCCTGAATTAATACAGTAAAAAAAGCTCGTGTACAGTATAAATGAGCAAATAATTGTGAAGTTACTTGTTAGACATCGTAAGATGCCTTGGATAAATGTGTCAGCTGAATAGTTGTATGTTTAAAAGAAAAAAAAAATTGTAAACCCTAACCTCTCCGGAACCTTCTCTCATTTTTTTTATTGACAGCGAACCCGTTCACTTTTTTGTGGTGAGAAACCCAACCGTGTACTACGCATCATAGTAAGATCTCTCCTACTGCGTCGAACGCAGACGCGCTCGCTTTTTCGTACTAGTAGCGCTCGCCTGTTCCAGAGTGTGCTTTAATTCCTGTTGCACTGCTGAACCACACATACTGGTCTTTGTTTTAAAACGTACTGCGTGTTTCCAACTTTACGAGAGACATGCCTGATGTTGAAATAATCGATTTGTCCACATGCACGCCGATGCAGTTACATTACAGTGATATAGACGCTGGGTCTCCTGTTCCAAACTCTTGACTTGTATTTCTTCCAGTGGAGTGTTACTTACCACCTACGTTGCCCTCCTCTGCTGCGAAGGACCCAGGTGAGTTTTAACCTTCTCTCATCCTTTGCATCAGGCAGGTGTCGCACAGCGTAGCGTTTAAGGGCATGGATCCGTGACCCGTCTGCTGCGGCTTCACGCGCCCTTGACCGAGATGCTTAAATTGAGTTGAGCTACTAGAACTTTCCGCTTGGAACTGGAAGTTGCTTTGCATGAAATGGGTAGATGAAGCAGTGAAAAAAGAGCAAAAATGACCCGTTAGCAGCTCAGCCATGTTTATAACTTTTGGGAGTGTTGCCCTTTCGCCTTGGAGCGCCTTGTATCTGCAGGTTTTGTGTGTGTTTTTAAAATATTAAACTACCTATATGTTTGGTATATTAGTTCTTCTGTTATAATATACAAAAAAGACAGTTATACTCTATTAAATTGTTTTATACCTGCAGAATTTGAGAGGAAATGTGAGTATGTAATTGGCATCGCTGCTAGACCGTTAGTCCAATGTAGCTGATTGGACTAAAAAAATCATGTACCAGCCTGTTCCCGTAGAGGTCAAACCACTTCCGTTTGTTTTGTTCTCAGGAGGCGCTACCCGTGGAATTTCATCCTGCTCACCATCTTTGTAAGTCACATTCTCACCGAGCATAACTGAAAGTCACCTACAGCAGGAAGTGGCAGCTGGTATAATAGTGGTTAGCCTTGAGAGCTAAAGGTCACTGGTTAGAATCCCACCTACTGCTGGCCTAACTGCCTCCAGTAAAAATACCCTGCTGTATAAATGGGTAAATAACTGTAAGTAGCTTAACATTGTAAGTTGCTCTGGAGAAAAGCATCAGCTGAATAAATAAATTAAATGTAGCTGTCTGTTGGTGGCAGAAGTGGGATTAAGCGTTTAGAACATGACAGGAATTAACTGGGGAATTCAGACTTTATTTTTGGATATTCTTTAACAGCAAAAAACAAATTGTTGGATCACTTTTCTTTGCATAGTACTTAAATGTAAGCATCCTTAAGATCTGTAGTGCTGCAGACTTTATGTTGGACCTAAATTCAGTCATGCAGCGGGTCACTTTATTTTGTGCATTTTGGATAACACTTCTCAACATACTGTGTAAAACATGGGCCAGGAGGTGGTGCGGTGGTTAGGGCTGTTGAACAAGGTACTTACTTTGAATTAATATAGTAAAATTACCCTGCTGTATAAATGGATTAAATCATTGCAAAGTCAACCATTTAGTACTGTAAGTCACCTTGGATAAGAGTCTATGCACAATAAATAATAATAATGTAGTGTTGTTTCTAAATGATAGATTCTCCAAAATCAAAACATTTTATAAGGTCACAGGGAATATACATCTGCTTCAGCTTCTTTTTTTACCCTGTATGTAGAACACTTCTCGACCGTAATGATATTATTTTAATTTTTTTTTTTATGGTTCACGTTTTTCCTCTTTGTTTTGGACAGACACTTGCCTTGTCCTACATGACAGGAACATTATCAAGGTGCGTTGCCCACCGCATATGAAAAGGGTAAAGGGGCTGTTGATGTGTATTTGTGTCATTTGCATTAAATGATATGAAAGTTCACTTTTGCATTACCTCATTTTACTTATTAACAGTTACTATGATACAAAAGCAGTCTTTCTGGCCCTGGGAATCACTGTGGTAGTGTGTGTCGTCGTTACGCTCTTCAGTTTCCAGACTAAGGTAAAGGAAATCGTGTAAACGCTCTTAATGAAGAGCTCAGCCTTTGGTGATATATGTTCAGCTGTGGTCTTATTTTGGGGTCTATTTTTAAATGTCGTCATTAAATGAAGGGTGTCTCTTTGCTTCAGGTGGATCTCACTTCATGCGGAGGTCTTTTGTGTGCCCTCGCCATCGTTCTCTTTGTTACTAGCATCGCCGCAGTCATTGTGCTCTCCCTCAAATACGTAAGTGTGGCTCTGTGTGGTAAGATCTGTGCAAATAAAACTGCTTATTCTTGGCATGGGGGCACAGGGGATAGCACTGGTGCCTCATAACTCACAGGCTGTGGGTTCAAATCCAGCTTGGTCTGAATGGAGTTTGCATATTTTCCCCGTGTGTTTCCTCCCACATTCCGGTGACATGTTGTAGACTGAATGATGACTCTAAATCGCCCATAGCGTGTTGATGTGAGGGAAGTGTGTGACTTTTGTGCCCTGGGATGGACTTGCTTCCTCTCCAGGGTGTGCACCCTTTTATTTTGGGATAGGCTCTAGACCACCAGTCCTTGCCTAACCAGAGCGATTGGTGGATGGCTGAATTTTGTTGCTGTGGGCCAAAAGGTGTTCTCCTTGTAAAAATATCGGTCTATACTTTTTTGTGGATGTTTGTCTACATAATTTTAAAGAAGTTACTTGTTTGAATCCCATAGATTTTTTGGGTGCACATGCTGTATGCTTCCATCGGAGCCGTCATTTACACCGTGGTGAGTTGATCAAAGTTTTCTTGGATGTTTAAGAAAACATTGCATCGTCACTCTGAGAAAAGCATCTGCCAAATGAATAAATGTAAATGTTAAAAGACATGTCTGAGGTATGTTAACCACGTCCGTTTGCAGTTTTTAGCCTACGACACCCAGCTGCTCATTGGAAAGGGCAAGTACGCCATCAGCCCGGAGGAGTATGTATTTGGAGCTCTCATGCTCTACATTGACATCATCATGCTCTTCCTGCGCCTCCTGCAGCTCGTTGGGGCATCTTCAAAGTAGTAGTGAAAAAGACAACTCGTCATTCAGGTCACATAGAGACTTTGTTCCTATAAACATGTTCAACAAATACTTCTTACAGTTTTTCATGTCAAACTACATTCCACAGGATTATTACACATTAACAATGATGTACATATTGGTATTTTTGACTGAATCAGACCCCCTCTACGTGAAGCATTGGAGGTGATCGCATCATGTAAATCTGTATGGGAGGATGTATTTTGGAGCACGTCTATTTTCATCAGCTAAGAGCTTTTCATAATAGAAGTCTCTTGTTTTTGAAAACTGTCTAGCAATTCAAGTATTTTTGAAAAATTTTCATTTTAAGAATTGCCATTTTGTGTGCTGCACTTTCTATTTTATATATACACTTTTTTTTTTATCCACAGCAAGTTATTGTATTTTTTCAATCTCCTTTTGCTGCCTACCTATGATTTTACTTGTTACTTTAATATTAAATATTCTAATCTTACTTACCTAGAATATATTGCATTGCCATTTACATTTGACTATGAAATTCCAATTTTATTAAAAACATTCAACTAAACTATGATTTTACCAGCATGATTGAGGGGGAAAAAGGAAACCTGAGGTCAGTGAATTGTTCATATCTTTAATAAATGATGCTACATCTAAAGCCTATTTACCAACCTGCCCACAAGTAAGATTTAAGTAGAGTGTTAGATGTAGATGTTCAGAGGCATTTTAACTCGAACAACACAGCATAACACCGTTGTGACAGCATTTAGACAATGTGACAAACTTTACAGGTTTGCCATGATATTAGCTGTGGGATTCTGAAAGCGAAGAGTCCTTATTCCGATTTTATCACAGTTCCATAACGCTCGCTCTCATATGAGCCCTCGTTTGACTTCCTCATCCGCTGGCGAATTTTCAGCTGCTTCAGGCGATTTTTGTCCACTTGCCTCTTGGCGAGAAAGAAGCCAATAATTCCTGACGGTAGTCCAATCATCCTGAGAAGGAGAAACTTTGTATCATACCATTTTACTGTTAAGCTAATTTATTTCATGTATCACTAGCCATAAAAATATCAAATGGGGAAAAAAAATCCCACCAGAAGTAGCATTACAGTCAAGGTATACATCATAGCAATTCACTAAGCTTCAGATTCAGACCTCACCAGGAAACTAATTACAACTAAAACTTTTGCTTTTTACCATGTGTAAAAGCAAGGTCTATCTTCAAAATCTGGGCAAGTTCTCAAATAATCACTAAATTGGTCAACTAGTTTTTAAAGTGGAACATTGTATGAACAGAAGGCCACATAAAGAGTCAAACACCTGTAATTTCAACCTTACATCTGTAACCTGTAACGATCCGGCTAAGCTAATGAGTTAGCCCAGATCCTCACGTGGATTCCAGAAAGGCGTAAAAGTATATAAATCCAGATGGACACGGACAAAAGGACGCTCTTCTTTTTAATATCTTGTGGGAAACTATGGATAACATATTTCACACAGCTGTCCTTACAATAAAATAACCAACATTAAAGCAATCTCCAAAACGTGCGAGGCACAAAAGGGTGTACACGGCCACGTATATCAGCTTGCGCGCCCGAGAGCCAGCAACGAGGGGGCGGAGCAACCCCTTAGTCTCCACCATGATACGTCATCATTACAAACCACAGCGATCCATTCAACTAAATAAACATAGCAAGTACATGGTGGTGCAGTAGGTAACACTAGCACCTTCGCTCCTGAATTGTGGGTTCAAACCCATTTAGGTCTGCTGAGTTTGCACCGGTTTCCTCCCATAGTCCAAAAATGGGTTTCAGGTAAAATGGTGACCCAACGTTGTCTGTTGCGTGTTATATTGCTGTACTGTGCAGATGGGTGAAATCCTGTAGGAAGTCTAATGCAACGTATCCAACATTCTAAGTGACCTTGGGTGCAAGTGACAGCTAAATGCAAGCTAAGTTTCCTTCCTGCTAGTTAAGTGAAATAAGACAGTGGAGCTGAATCACAATACATTAGAAAAACTTTACTGACAGGTCCTTCATTAGTTCAACAGCTCTCACCAGGCATATCCAATTTTAATCATCGGGTTTTTGGCCTTTTTCTTTGGAATGTACTCCAGCTCTTCGGGTTGTGATTTAAAAGAGTCCTGTGATTTGGGTGACTCCTTTTTGGCACACATGAGCGGGGCCCCACGATGGCAGTGCAACAGTCGGCTGTGCGGAAGACGCAAGCAGGAGCCCATCCCGCAGGCGTCAAGGGCTACAAGGTGAAACCGACAAGATGTCAGACATACACCTTAAAAGCAAATGAAGTTCTTGTTCATTGATCTCAAGGGGTAAAGTTCTGCAGTGCAGAAAAAGATCCACAATGTTTACTTTAAATAGCATTTCAAAGAACCCTACTACTGATATGTTTACACACACACTTTCTGAACCGCTTGTCCCATACGGGGTCGCGGGGAACCAGAGCCTACCCGGCAACACAGGGCGTAGGGCCAGAGGGGGAGGGGGACACACCCAGGACGGAACGCCAGTTCGTCACAAGGCACCCCAAGCGGGACTCGAACCCCAGACCCACTGGAGAGCAGGACCCGGTCCAACCCACTGCGCCACCGTGTCCCCCTATATGTTTATTTAAAATTTATTTTTATACAGTGCTTTTCTCGGGGGGGGGGGGGGTGATGCAGCTCGCTGTACAAGATGACAATACAGTTGAGTGACAATACATGCACAGAGAGGGACAGCAGACTAAGTTACCTGGACAGGGAAGAGAGGAAACAAAAAAAACTCAAAGAAAGGAGGGAAAAATGATGTATCAAATGTTTCCCAAATCTTGTCCCAGCAAACATACTGTTTCCCCCCCTTCAGTTGGACAAAAGTGTTTACTGGGGGGTGTGTTGCTTTGTAATATTATATTGACTCACTGTGACACAGTAGCATGATTCAAAACCTCTCATGTGTGTGCTGTTCTTAGACCAGCTTGTTGAATTCTGGCCACATACGAAATTTTACTATGAACACCTATTCAGTAGTTCAACATATGTGACTTTTAAAATAAAAATAATATACACAAAATGCCAAACCAGTCGAAACGAAGAAGTTCTTTGTTTGTGTGGAAGAAGTACTACGCCCGGTGTACCTCAGACAGCCCCAGTGAGTTAAAGACCTGCAGTGCTAGTGCAACTCGAAGAGGAGTGCAAACCTCAAAAGAAATGTAATTTCACTTTCCAGAGTAATACTGTATAAAAAAATTTAAATAAATAAACTCTTACCTTTAACAGCCATCATCCCAACATACTTCACACAGGGCGCCGCCATACTGCGAGATGCTGTCGGAGCATGCGCACTCTTCACTAGCCAAGTCCGGAAGTTCTCGCATGCGCAGTGCACGGTACGGAACCCGGAAGTTTAATTAACCCGGATGTCCTCGCAATGAAAACCCACGTGTTAAGTTTTTGCTTGAAAAAAGTACTCGTTTTACGGGACAGCAAAAGAGAAATCTTGTTTTGAAATAAAACAGAATGAAAAACAAATGCTCACAGGAAAATATAAAAATTAAAGTCAGGTATTAACAGTGTGGTACAAGCCTATGCACACTATAGGAAAATATGTTTTTACATTTCTTAATTTAGCTTACACTTTTCTCCAAGGCAGCTTACAAGTTAATTTATGCAGCTGTTTTTTTTTACTGGTGCAATTTAGGATAAGTACCTTACTACAGTAGGAAGTGAGATTCAGACCTGCAACCTCTGAGTCCTAAGGTAGCAGCTGTAACCACTACGCCCCCTGGTGACCCTGTTAATGCACAGACAAGACCTTTACTGCCTTTTCCTTCCACCTCTCTATCAGATTGCCATGTCTTGACCCACCTCTCTTGAGATCTGAATCTCAAGATTCTCCAGTGGTAACTGCTGATGTACATTTGTAAAGAAACAGAACAGAAGTACTGGAACTGTATGTTGGTACATATTTATTTGTTACAAACATTTGTCACGAAACATTACACAAACCTGATTCGTTTATGTATACCGTACGAATGGTACAACAACACGCAGGACAAAACTAAAGATGCAGAAAAAAAAAAGAAAACAGCAAAATAAAAATTGAACAAGTACTTTTAGGCCAGTATATTAAAAACACTCTGAAAAAATGAAAAGCAATATTTACAGAATTTCTGACTTTCCTCTTAAAACTGCTCTATATCCAAGTGAACTAAAGCCCAACTGGAAAAAAACCAAATTAAAACCTTCAGGTGGTTTCAAACACCTTTACACAGTTTTTCTTGGCTGTTTGTTCAGCAGGAGGAACGTTCTGGTAAGCGGTGGAGACCATTAATCTTCCAGGGTGTAGTTGGGGTTCACGACCAGGACGACTTCTTCTGCTTGCAACTCTGGCTGGGGCTCTTCGGAGGAGTCCTTCAGTCCAGCCTGGGACAGTTCGATGAGGATGTGGTCCTGGAAGAAAAAGGCACAACGGCGGTTATTCCACGAAGGCGCAAGGTCCACCTGTCTAACCCGACCACCACGCCAGTTCAGAGCTGAGGGAAAAGCAGGTACATTAAAGAAGCCGCTCACTCACATAGTGCACCAGCCTGTGGATAACTTTTTCTATGATCATCTTCTTCTCGATGAGCTCCTCCTCGGAATCTATTTCCGATTCAATTTCCTTCAGGTACCAGTTTATCACCTCACTCTTCTTCAGAGCTTCTTCTTCATCGTCTGTAATTGAAAAGTGATGTGAATTCTGAGCAGCAACACTATCAGTGCCCTCGGACTAAGAGAGCAAAATCCGTATTCACTACGACAGCACGTAAAAATCGGGTTGAGTCTCATTTCCCTCCGTTCCTCAGAGCTGCTGAATCCTTCTCAACCTTTAAGCAGTGCAGCTGAAAGAGTAGTAGTTAGGGCTGCTGCCTTTGGACCCAGAAGTCACGGGTTTGAATCCCATCTTCTGCTGCAGTGCCCTTGATCAAGGTACTTACCTGAATTTGCTCTAGTAAAATTATGCAGCTGTATAAATGGGTAAATAATACTAAGTAGCTCAACACTGTAAGTTCCTTTGGAGAAAAGTGTCAGCTAAATGAGTAAATGTAAGGGATGTCAAAACATCTCCTCCAGACCCACTTCTCTCTTGATCCATATGCTCCATAAACTTGCCCCATCTTGAAAAAAGGAGCTTTCCACCCATTGTACACACAAAACTATTTAGACTAAGTGACAGTACTTGGAATCACATCTACATCTCACTGTCTTTTGATGAAAAGCACTTCTGTTTATTTTCAGTTTTATGTTGCTTCAGAAAAGAAGTAATCAATTATTCAGATGAAATTTGAATCTGAAAAGGAGGATGTGCAGGCACAAAGCCTGGCTCTTACCGCCCTCCGCTTTGCGCAGGTGCAGGACAATCAAGTTTGAGATGCGGCGGTACTCGGCAAAGGACAGTCTGAGGGAAGGCCTGGACAGCTCGCTGCGCTCCTCTGGTTCTGCGTCGCCGTTCATGCCGTCGGCGTGTCCATTCATGCCATTCGGCACATCGTGACCTGGAAAAAGTGGACTCTTAGAAACCTGTCCTCATATAGCAACTTCATTTATTTCAATAGAGGCTTCAAGTAGTAAATAGGGGCAGGGCAGCTGGTAGCGTAGTAGTTCAAGCTGCTGCCTTTGGAGGTTGCCGGTTCAAATCTCATCTACTGCTGTAGTACCCTTGAGCAAGGTACTTACCCTAAATTACTCCACTAAAATTACCCAGCTGTAAAAATGGGCAAATAATTGTAAATAACTTAACACTGTAAGCCTCTTTGGAGAAAAAGATCAGATAAATGAATACAAGTAAAGCAGAAGAAGCTCTTCTCCCAACTGCCTCATCCAGCAGTTCTGAAGTGAAGGACACATGCCAGTACCGTTCACACCACCAGCTTCCTCCTCATCCTCCTGCTGCTGCTCATCCTCCTGCTCCAGATTGATGTCTGGGGTTTCTACGCGGATGATGGACTTGTTCAACAACCTAAAAGCTTCCTTCACGTGCTTCGGCTGGACCTACGTGAGCGAGACAGAGAAGTTTTGGAGTTGCTTGCGGTTCTTCTCACTGGCATCCGAAAGCATGTCAAGTCCTTATATAGGACTGAGTCCTACTCAAAAGTCATGTCTTCCCTAGAGACACATTTCCATTTTACCAAAAAAAAAAAAAAAAAAAAAAAAAAAAAATCAACATTTGTCAGAAATACTCAATGGCGCCCCCTCTGGCTGGAGGCTGAGTCTCACCTCATCACAGCAGTGCATCCTGGCCATGGCCTCCGACAGGCGGATCATGCTCTCCAGCTGGCGCACCGTGATCCTCCAAGCTGACTTGCTGATGCCCGAGCTGTCCCTCTGCCGCAGGCGCTTGTACTGCTCCACGATGAAGTCCTCCGACTCCTTTGAAATCTGTCGGACAGAACGAGCGCTTTAGGAACGCATGATTGGGACGGTGAGGGAACAACGAGAGCGAACAGCCTCCTCCTCCTCCTCACCTTTGGCTTAAACTGCCTCGCGAAGAGGAGGTATCTGCGGATTTCTTCGAGAGTGTACAGTCTGTCGATGGACTCCTGAATCCTGGAATGGAGGTCGACAATACGCCGGGCGATGGCATAATCTGTGACCTGCAGACAAACATTTTACAAAAGGGTTACAATGCATGAAAGCAGAATCGCTGCTAATTTATGGCAATAAAATTATAACTATTTTAATTACATTTACTCGTTTGGCTGACGCTGTTCTCCAAAGTGATTTACTACGTTAAGCTACTTATGGCGATTTACCTATTTACACAGCTGGGTAATTTTTACTGGAGCAACTCAGGGTCAGCACCTTGCTCAGGATACTACAGCAGAAGATGAGATTCGAACCTATGACGTCTGCATGCAAAGGCAGCAGCTCTAACTAATATACTTCCAGCTGCTCCCAATAATTAACGAGAATTTATAATTCCCATACGTTTTTTTTTTTTTTTAAGTTAAGTCATGCAAATACATGGGTGTAACAATCTTTTGTCCACTGGCCATCTTCCATAACACAAATTAAGGCCAGGATAATATTTCTTTTTTCATTCCTGCAGGGAAATTCACAAGCAGCAGCTCAGCATGACAAAGTCCAGTTGTACCCAAAAAAAAAAACAAAACATTTATTTAACAAGACGGATTGTCCAGCAGTATGTTGCACATCTCACCTCATTGCATTCATCTACCAGGATGAAGAAGAGGTCAAATCTGGACATGATGGGTGCACTCAGGTTCACGTTCTGCTTCAGGGACTTGGCACGGTCGTATCGACCGCTGATGGGGTTGGCAGCAGCCAGGATGGAGGTGCGGGCGTTAAGAGTGGCCTGAGAGACAACACCGTAAGTCAATCGCGAAAGTGTGAGTTGCATAACGGCAATTTTCCATCTAAAGACACGCAGTTTATGTGTAACACACCTCAATCAACGAGCAGTTACACACACGGTGGGGATAATGGAGCCATGAGACCAATATCTGACCGCCCATGAGGTCCAAAGGAAGTTCAGGCTCAGTCCTGGGAGCTGCTCACCTTGACCCCTGCTTTGGTGATGGAGATGGTCTGCTGTTCCATGGCTTCATGAATGGCCACCTGGTCCTTCACCTCCATCTTGTCAAACTCGTCGATGCAGCAGACACCCTGCAGGTGGTGGTGGTGGTGGGGGGGGGGGAGTCACAATTACACATCTTCAAATTGTGGAATTTAATTTCAAATGAGACCCAAAGTCTCAGAGCGACTTACATTGTCGGCCAACATGAGGGCACCGGCTTCGATCACGAACTCATGGGACTCCTCGTCCCGGACCACTGCTGCGGTGAGACCGGCGGCGCTCGACGCCTTCCCGCTCGTGTAGACGGCGCGGGGACTGAACTCCTCGACGTGCCTGGAGGAAAACGGTGCGGGAGGTCTGAACACGCACCATCCATTCGGAGGAGAAACTGCATGCAGCGTTTAAAGGTCACACTAGGACGGGGGGTGGGAGGGGGTCTCACTTGAGGAACTGACTCTTGGCAGTGCTGGGGTCTCCTACGATGCACACGTTGATGTCCCCGCGGAGTGACGTCCCCTCCATGGTGGTCTTTGGGACCCCACCGAACAACATGAGGAGGATCCCCCTCTTGACCTCATCATTACCTGAAAGGGGCAGAACAAGAGAACAACTCAGTATTCAGGGAAATACATAACTATCATTTACATTTATTCACGTGTCACATGTGCTTCTGCAGCACAACAGTAAACAAAAGTGAATGAACAATGGATGAAAAGCTTTAGACACGCATAATGGATTACGCTATGTAACATATTTTATCATGTCGATTTTTTTTGCATTATCCATTCAGTTTTGTTAATCATACTTCTGGCATCAGTTTGTACTGTATGTCAGTTTTTAGAAAAATGTTCCATTTTCTTGCATTTGCAAATTTTGGCACCAGGTTCCAAGGACCAAATATTCCAGTACCTTTTAGGATTTGATGCTTTCTAGAATGTTCTGGTACCTTCTAGAATCTTACATTTATTCATTTAGCTGACGCTTTTTTCTAAAGTGACTCACAAAGCTAATCTATTTATAATTATACACCCATTTATAAAGCTGAGTAATTTTACTGGAGCAATTTTTAGGGTAAGTACCGTGCTCAAGAGCACTACGGGCGGAGGCGAGACTCAAACCTGCAACCTTTGGGTCCAAGGCAGCAGCTCGAATCACTACACTACTGGCTGTTCCCACAGCTGCCTGTTTGCTACGGTCTTCCAATGGCTGTTAAGTACCAAACTAAAACTGACACTAGAAGAACTAGTGGTATTTTTGTAATCAGTAAACTTTAATCATAACCAACACAAAAAAACTACATAACTAAGAACTTTGAAAAATTCTGATATCCTTAAGTTTCTGGTTCACATCCCTTAAGTAAGTGTCTATAGATGTGACATTCGAACATCAAATACATCGATAATCGTAGCAGATGGTGGAGGACTCTTATGGAGCCACCAGGAGAGAAATGGGTCTGAAAGAGATGGGTCCGAGACCCTTCTAGAATGATGAAAGGGATTCAGCAGCTCTGAGGGACAGAGGGAGCTCAGTGACCACTTTGCGTCAAAGTTAATAGCTTGTACACTTGGTTTTCAGACCCCTTTTTTGTCACCGCCAAGTCACCGGAGGTGGAGGAACACAGCGCTTTTGCTGGGGCGAAGGGATTGAATCAAGGTGCATTTACGACGACTAACCGTGAATTGTCGGGAAGAGGCTCATGCACAGGTTGTGGTACAGGTTCTTGTCCTGACTCATCTCAAACACCTTCTCCCACTCCTTCACCGACATCTGGTTCTTGATGCTCTCAGCAGTCTGCTCCTCGTCACGGATCTCCTTCCCACCGAACTGTGGTGCAGTGGGACATGTAAGAAAGCCAGCGGAGTGGGGTTCCAAAACCCACCTTGTCATGCCTAGATGGGTCGTGGGGCACCAGCCCAGTCGCTGCTCTCGTCTCTTACCCTGGGGTTGGTTGGGGCCACATGGCAGGCCAGGAAAGCCAGCTTGTAGGAGAGGTCTCGCACTCCCAGGGCCTTGAGCCCACGAATCCCCTCATTCTCGTAGCCCTGGGTGCCGGCCATGCGGGAGCTGGTCTCTGCGCGCATGCCTGAGGGGGTGAAGCGAGGACAGAGAGCCGTTTACTACGAGCTTCACACATACACATGAGGTGCTTCGCTCCATCAACAGCAAGGCAGAGATTTAACTGCTAAGAAATAATACATCATCGGAAAATAGTTGACAAGCAAAACCTGGGGTGGAGAGCTGTGCCACGTCGGGCACGACGATCAGCGACCCCACAAAGTCGCATTTGTCTCCCGCCTGGGCGGATTCCACCGCCTCGGCCCTCAGGATGACTTCCACGCTGCGGGGGATGGATCCTCGGGGCAGCTCCGCCTGCGTCTCCTGGATGCGCACCTGTCGCCGTTGGCAGAAACCAGAGTCAGCACCAGGAGGTGAGGAGCACTGATTGGGTTGGGAGGGGCGGGGCGGAGCGGGTCCGTCCAACGGCAGGGACCCACCTTCTGGAAGTCGATAAACTTGGACTTGCTGGTGTCGAGCAGGAAGCGACGCCGGTTATTGCACACGGGGTTGCGGCAGATGTTCGGCTGCGTGTACTTGAACTGCTGCTCCACATCCTTGACCACTGACTGGCAGTCGAGGCACAGGAAGGTGCCACTCACCAGCTCGGGGTGCACCGGGTGGGTGCGCACCACCTGGCCGCTGATGCGCACCAGAGTGCCGATCCGCAGGGTCGTCAGCTCCCGGATCCTGAGGGTTAACGGAAGTGCGGTCAGGTGACGTGATCGGCAGGTACCGCAGCGGTTACTATGGACCCAACTACAACCAGCTCCAGATTCCAGTACCAGGAGAGTAAGATGCTTCATCTGCTGTCTCAACAGTATAAAACGACCACATCGAACACACAATACCCTGTATTCATACAAACCACAACTTCTTCCCTACCCTACCTTCCAAATGGGGCCGCTCATACATTATTTATGGAAATTAAAGGACGCTGCGGTGCAACACTCCATTCGTTTTACCTGTGTCTTGACGGCACGTCCTGGATCGCCAAGTAAAACTCTTTGCTCACAGGAACGGTTCCGTGATCGTGGGCAAAGTTGCGCACGGCACGGCACAAATACGGGTACACCCTTAAAATTAAAGCAAATAAAAGTAAAGTCAACATACGCAACGAAAAATGTTTCTTGTTCAGGGACATTAGCTCTAGACTGTATATGTTGAAATACTGAATAAATGTCAGAAAGTGGAAAAAGCACCATATACATGTTATTGTACATTGAGTATTCATACAATAATTAAAATTTCCAAGTCAACTGTACAGACATTATTCAACACTGCAGCGATACAGTATGTCTACGAGTCCCTGGCCTCAGTGAGGCATCATGGGATTTAGCGGTTTAACAGACTAACAAGGTATTGAGCATCACACCTTCGAGTCTTTCATTGATCAAATCAATGTCTTGCCCCCCGCTGTACAATGCAGTACAGTGAGATACAGTGTGACACATTAAATAAGACACATTCCAAGGCTAACAGGAGTCACTCATGGTGGTTACTGCAGCTGCCTGCAACTTCCTGCAACTCCAAAGGGCATGGGTTCGAATCCAAGCTCCTTGATCAAGGTACATATGACAACTGAAGGAAGGATCATCGATCATCAGTCCAGGGCACCGCAGCCTAGCACAGGCACGCGCGCGCTAACCTGTAGAACTCCTCCTGCACGGTGGTGGCCAGCTCCTGGTTGTAGCCCTCGAGGTCGGTGAAGCTCACGAGCAGCGTGTTCCTCTCGGGCCGGATGAGCTCCACGGCTCCGGCCAAATACTTCACCTCGCCGTCGTCGTTGTGGAACCTTCGGGCAGCAAATAAGCGCTTATGACGATCGGTCAGCGAACACACGGCACGCCCGCCGCCGGTGAGATCAGCCACAGACTCGTACCCGTCCACATGGCAGGAAATGCAGGCGAACACAATGAAACGCACATCGTGACACAGGCGGTGAGAGACACCACTGGCACTGCGTGTCACGTTCAGCATACAAGGACACTGAAAACCTTAAAAAGATCGACTTTACACTGTTGAACGTCACAATCTCTCCATCGAAACACACAGACAACACAGCGATACTCACTCCTCCAAAAATTCCTGGAATAACTTCTGACACTTCTCCGCCAACTCATCTTTAATAATCTGTCCTGGATTATCAGATGTTGCTGCTGCTGCGAGATCCATGTGTTTTGCGAGTCAAAAATAAAGAATATTATAATAAAACAATAACACACTTCACCGGACGCGGAGCTCCTTTTTTCGCTCGGGTCTCTTAACTTTTCGCGCGAAACCCTGAGACCACGTGATAATTTTCGCGCCACCAGCAACCAATCCTTTCGCTCAATTTCTTCGCTAGAGGTTTGGTTACAACGTTTCGAAGACTTTTCCCAACTGCAACTACCAATCTGATGGCGGTATTTTCTCTAAGTGGGTGTGGTTACAAAATTTTGTCCAATCCGCAAATAAGAGGGAGGGTTAAACTGGAATATATTAAAAATGGACGCTTCGGGTCTGCGTGTGGCAAGTTGTCGCAAGTTATGGAACTATTGTCAGACATTTATACTGTATTAAATTCACACGAATTCAGTTACTTGCAGAAAGCAGTAAATTGGTAGATTCTAATGATAATAAAATGATTTGATCAAATTTTTATTTATCGCGAAGTGGAAAGAATAGAAAAAGTTGGCAGTGAGTGTTTCAAAATGAGTTCAGTTTCCTGAAAATAGTCAAAAGTTCAGTTTGAAATACTTTTATTTCTAAGGACTTCCCTCTAGTAAGTTAGAAAATGTGACAATACCATTGCTAGGCTGTTACAAGTGCACATTTGTCCTGATTTTACACCACAAAACGTGTAGTGTGACTAGTAGACAGTTGATAGTAAAAAATTTTTAGGTACCAAAACTGATTTATGTATGGAAAGATGCATTTGTCCAAGTCTCTTCTTCATATTAATAAGTAATTTGCACACTTAGTTCCCTATATAATCCCATTAATTTGTGCTGACAGCACCGTTCTAGGCAGGATTAGACAGATATCTTGTATTTGTGAGTTAGCAGTGGCACTTCAGTTTTTTTCTTTGTTCCTTCAAGCAGCCTCCACGAATGGCCCATGAGCCCTTGCTCCTTTTCAAGGGGTCAGGCGCTTGGGGTCACGGGGGAACATGGAAGTCTGGCGAACGTTGTGGAGCCCCAGGTACAGCATCGTGACTCGCTCCAGTCCTGTGGAGTACAGGCTGTTCAGCATACACAGCAGTAAAGCATCACCAAGCGCCTAAACCGTCTTCCTACCAATGTTCTAATAGCACAGAATAACATTTCATTGCCTTAAAGTGGGCACAGAATTGTGCATTCTGTTTTATTTTATATATATATATATATATGTGTGTATTTTTTTTAATAAATTGGAGTAGACAAGTATGACCTCTAAATAATATTTATCCCCTCAAAAATTAAAAAATTGAATATCATGACTTGTTGGAGAACAGTGCTGTATCACCACTTTGGCTCTTTAATGTAAAAACATCTAGGAAGAGATACCAGAATGTGTTATATGACCTGTGATTATGGGGAATTCATGAGTGCTCTAGATCAGTACCTACCAAATCAAAGTAAACAATCTTAATTTTAGTTATTTGGTGACTTAAATATGATAGAGTCAATGTGACAGAATTCATATCAACCATAAAATATGAGCTGAACTGCATCACTGTTACACTGACAAGAATTATGAATTTATGGACAGACTGGATACCTATGCCGCCACCCGCATGAGGAGGAGCCCCAAATCGGAAAGAGTCAATGTAAGCCTTGATCTTCTCCAAGTCTGTAAGAGACCAAGGTTACAGAGATCAAACATGTCAGGAAATGAAGCTTCACCTGTCAAGCTTTAGTGGAAAATATTCATCACATCTGCTTTCATCTGTACATGAAACTAACAGCAAGGCAGCAGATAATTTGGTGGTTAAGGATGAAAAGGCCACGGATATTAAATCCTTGAGCACATAATTTTCTACTTAATAATCTAAAATAAGTTAACTGGTACTGTGGAGAAACAGGCTGTATTAGACCCTTCTGGTACAATAATGTGCTAAAGAGGAACACCACTATTCCTTTCTCAAATAAGAAAAAAAACCAGATGAAAGGTCCTTCAATTACCGATGTTGTGGTGCAAGGCCCTCTCGGTTAGCAGCTCGGCATCATGGACTCGCTGAGCACCCGACAGGATCTCCTCCCCTCTCATGAACATGTCGTACGAGTTGGAGTATTTCTGAAGAGAGCATTCAGCAGATCAGGGTCAGGTATACAGCCACTTGTCAAAGTGGCTGGTCTCCCCCTGCCAGGGCTTGACATTAACACACACCCACCCGCCAAATGCAGGTAGAAAACGGCATTGGCGGGTAACTCCATCACCCCTACTAGCCACTGTGGCGGGTGATGTTTTGGTGGTGTGGGGAAAAAAAAAAAAAAAAGTAGTTCACAAAACTCTCCTTAGATGATCGAATCAAGTCATTGTCATCCTAAATAATACTACAACTCCCATGAGCACTTGCTGCACAGCGTGCATACGCATACTATTGGGCACTTCGGCACCAGACTCCAACAGCACAAAGAGAGAAAAAAAGTTGAAAATATGGCGGCATATTAAGGGCGTGAAGACAGCGTTGCTGTGAAAGCACTTGTCATGATGAAATGAAGTAATCACAGTTTCAACAGATGACGCTCCTTTTCTGAAAACATCCACGCGATTGGGAAGCATGGTAGACCCTTCACTGATTACTTGTGGATGTGGCTGTGCGAATCAAAACTAACATTACTGTACTTGATTGCTAGTAACTACATTAATTTTACAAATTCACAAACAAGGTAACTTAGTTTACATGTAATACTATCGTCACCTAGGCAACCTCAATGTGGGCAGATGAAAAGAGAGGTCTGAGCAGACATAAATTAACATTAAGGCTAGACTAGCAAAAAAAGAAAATATATATATAAATGTTGTTTAAAAAAGATTACCTATTTTATTAAGCAAGATGAAATTTTTTGTCGACAGTGTGGATGCACAAAAAGGCTAAACTCATTTTTTGTTCAAATAAATAATCAAAATGGAAAACACTAGCCACAGTGGCCGGTGAGCCAAAGTTAATGTCAAGCTCTGCCCCCTACCAACAGACCTTGAGGTGACCACACACTTACAGGGTTGCTGGGGTCCGGCATGGTGTAGAAGGGCCTCACTGCCAGAGGGTACTTGTCCAGAACATAGAAGTCGGTATCATACTATGGAAAGAAAAAGCAAAAGTAACGCCATGTTCACTCCTTACACATTTCCTGACATTCAGCTGACTGAATTATACTGACAAAAAGGGTAGAAAGCAGATTTCTATCATTTAAAGGTAAGCACCTTAAAGTAATGCTAAGAAAGCAAAGAGATTTTACACCAACTTCATTTATATTTTTACCTTTTCTTTGACAAGACGTCCAAGAAGTTTTTCATTGGGTGTGCTGAATTGAAAAAAGAAAAAAATATGCGCACATGTTAAACAAAACACTGAGCGCTGTCCTTTTTATGTAAGAATAACACTTTGCGTGAAACATTTTTATAAGTATAATGCTGTATAAAACATACTAAGCTATAAACGTGGGGATAGGATGACTGACAAGTTACATTATTTAGGTGGAACAGAGCGTGGGCAGGTGTGATGGCCTTACCTAAGGTCGTCCTCATCACCCATCTCCACCCCAGCCTGCCTCAGCATGGCCACAGCCTCCCAGTACTCGAGCCGCAACGTCGGCTCCAGGAACTTGAAAGGCTCGCTGGGATACTGCTTGTTAACCGTCTGGATCTCCGTCTGGAACCTGTCCCCAGAGAACACACATCTCAGACACGCATGCACACACAAACACTGAAAACCTGGTTCTGTAAAAAAAAACTGCATTTGAACCCCTTTCCCAGTAGATACACTTTAAACTGTCCTGATTGTATGGAGGACATGCCATTTCATGACAGCATTCATGTCCCCCTGTGAGCCCAGAGTCTACTTCAGGCACTCATACCTGTCTCTCAGTCCTTTAAAAATCTGGACCATGGTGTCGGCAATGGACTCCACCACCTCGTGGTAGTGGTAATTGAAAGTCATCTCGATATCCAGGCCCACAAACTCCGTCAGGTGCCGGTGTGTGTTGGAGTCCTCGGCTCTGAAGACTGAGGGACACGAGATCCGTGAAGAACCATCCAGTTAGCTCTGCGTGGCCTGAGCTGAAGTTTAAAGCTCAAGTTTAAACAGAACTTTTCATAACACTCTCCGCATACATATTGCACCGTATTTCACCTGAGCTCTTGAATCAGGAACGAAATGAAGAGAACCTTATAAAGAAACACAAAAGTTCCCCAGTCCATTCCTAATATTTAAATATAGTCACTTATAATTCCATAATAGACAAAAAAACAAAAAGTATTAAGTGAGAAATTCCACCGGAAACTTAATTTAATGTAGACCGTGTGTGGAGAACACCTAATGGGTTGTTACAATGTGAAAAGAATGAAATAAAAATGTGAATAATTTTCTACACTAAAGCTGAAGCACTCTTCAGTGAACCATTATAATAATAAGTGCAACATGGAAGGTACCACATTCCGCTAGCGAGCCACACAGCCCACGTGATGGCAGTCTCGAGTCACACTTCTCACAAACAGCATAAACTAACGTTACCTTTTTTTTTCTTTTTGCACCAGACACATTCTGCGGCTGCAGGGATTTTCCACACAAATTTCTGGGGCTTTCAGTACTTACACCTTCAACTGTCACTGGCAGATGAGGCTTTTACATGAAATTGCTCTGTATGGGTGTTAAAACTTTTTATTTTTTTTTTCAAACTGTCTTCAAGCTGTGGGGGCGCGGTGGGTTGGACCACAGTCCTGCTCTCCGGTGGGTCTGGGGTTCGAGTCCCGCTTGGGGTGCCTTGCGATGGACTGGCGTCCCGTCCTGGGTGTGTCCCCTCCCCCTCCAGCCCTACGCCCTGTGTTACCAGGTAGGCTCCGGTTCCCTGTGACCCCGTATGGGACAAGCGGTTCTGAAAATGTGTGTGTGTGTGTGTGTGTCTTCAAGCTGAAAGTGAGCATTCTTGTAAAGAAGCAGGATGCTGTTTCGTCTCGACCTTCTAGAATACCGTGTGCTGTGGTTTCCTGGCACATAACAGAATTCATTAAGGTTACTGGGGCAACCCACATTCCTTTGTTTACCCGTAATACTACCCAACGGGCATTTGCTGAAGGTCAGTCCGGATACCCAGCTTCGAGGCTAGAGGTCATAAGGGGTCATTGTCTGCAGTGGGGGGAACTCTGAGCTCCAGTGGGGGATGTGTGAAAGAAGTTTCGGCGTGAGAAAGGCCAGCTCCTACCTGGTCCCACGCAGAAAACCTTGTCGAAATCAGCGCAGATGCACATCTGCTTGTACAGCTGTGGAGACTGGGCTAAGTACGCGCTAGTCTTGAAGTAGGAGACGGTGAAGACATTGGCACCTCCTTCGCTGGCAGCTGGAGGAAGGAGACGTGACAAAATGCTGTTAAAACAATCATCTGAGTCCATCTGATAATTACCTCACTCACTTTCGCAAACCATTTGTCAGAGTCAGGGTCACAGTGGTGCGGAGCCCATCCCAGAAACACTGGGCAGAAGGCTGAGGGGGCTTACATCCTGGACAGGACGCCAACTGATAGCATGGTAACCACATACACACATGCGCGCAAACACTCGCTGTGATCATTATCTGCAAGAGGCGTTTTACGTAGATCATACCACTTTAAGTATACACTGTGTATCTCTGAGATTACACTGATCGCACTTAATTCGCATGTTATCAAAGTTCATGTGAAATACTTTGTGTGGTTCGAAATCTCTCGCTCAACACCATATTCAAAGGTGAAATCAAGTGCGAAATTTTTCTACATGCTACTAAATTTTGCAGACGTGGGGTGGGAGAGACTGTATAAACACTCGCCACTTGGTGGTCTTACTCAGGGGACATCCAAAATCTGTTGGCTCTCCGTTCTGGCCCCAAAGTAATGGAATGATTTCCCTCAGAAGTGCTAAATCCCTCTCAGAATTTAAGAAGGGTCTTGAAACTCTGCTTTCAGACCCACTGTTCTCCTGATCTCTTTTCAGCAACATAAATTTGCACCATATTATTGGTCACAATTATCATGGTATGTTTATTTTTTATCAGGCCCAATTCTAGGACATCTCATTGTCTAGTGTGTATTGGCAGGAAAAGGTGGTATCAGACAAGCTGCTTTTTGATAATCTGCATCTTAAGCTCTATTTTGTGAAATGCACTTTTGTTTACTCTCTATAGTACATCACTTTGGCTGTTGCATGTAAATGTGCACTCCACACTGCGCAAATCTGGTGCTATTGTTGTCATACCCCCACTGATGATTTTGGGTGGGTGGGCTACCAGCACATGATGTTCTGTGTTGGGCGTATTTGTGGGGAACGTGTGGTTTTTATAGAGTACACACTGTTATAGGTGGTTCTTTCTGAGGTTCACTACACTCACAGCAGAGCGGCAATTTCAAATTCGAAAACGCCCAGGAGCCCACGGTCTGATTGGCTGTGAGCTGAAAAGAGGAAGTGGAAGCTTGGTCACACACACACCACGTTAGCAAACACGTGAAAATACCGCTACCCATGTCAACAGCAGTTTGGGTACAGTCTGTACTGCTGTGTGAAGGCTGCACGCAGCCGATGTGAACACACGTGTGATCGGGTACAGAGAGACAGAAAGAAAGGGCACTGTCAGAGCAAACTGCAGCCCCCCATCCAAGTGTTTTGTTCAGTTCCTGCCCACCTTGCGAAGCACAAGCTTTAAAATGTTCCCTTAAGATGGAAGAAAATACTTGTTCTGGAGATCATATTTCCTACAGTTCCAGTCTAAAATTTTAAAGTAGACTGGCTGGAAAATATATTTTTTCCCATCACTGACAGTGTTTTACATTAAACAGGCTTCTACTGTATAATTACATGAAAACAGGTGGGGGAAAAAATTCTAAATCTTGTACTCCCCAAAACCTACCCTTTGCCTTAAGAGCTTCACAAACACAAAGCGATCAGCTATCATGATTCAGCAGGTGTTCTCAAACCTATTTCTGAGTCGAGAATCTCAGCGTCTTACTACCTCCCTGCAGTTCTGCACACCTGCCGTGTAAAAAGGCTCTTCTTCTATCCCTGGTTTCTCTTCATAATGAGCAAATCTCTCTCTGAGCAAAGGCAAAGACCAGTTCAATTAGCTAAATCGGATGGAGCAACAGCTCATGTAGAGTGGAAACGTGCACCAGTACTGACCCTGTAGACATGCTGAGGCCTACAGGAATCAACTGGCTGGTTGTGGAGCTCTAAAAGAAAAAAGATCTACGTAAAGCTGCAGCCGTTTCATTTTTATAGCGCTTCAAGAAGTGTGCAAAAGTATTAAAATTGTGCATGGTACTAATAGAAAACACTGCTACTGCTCCTCTAAGATATTCCTGCCGTGTGTGAGTGCACCCTCAGCACGGGCCCAACACTCTTACCGATCACGTGTACATTTAAAGTCTGCGGTGTGTTGACGTGGTGCAGAGAGGGAATATGGCCAACCCATTGAATTCACACTCTCACGGGAGTGGACGACTCTGTACCTAGTTTCTGTGCACCCAAAAACGGAACATGTGGTTTTCTTCGAGTTCAGTGTCAAAGGTAATGTTTTCTAAGGTTTGTGACACTAAAACCTGGGCGCCAATTTCAAACTGAAATGTGGCTGCGCTCTGATTGGCTATACTCAAGTTGGTACCATAATGAATGGTAGAGAGGAGCAGCAGATGCTGTAGTTCAAGTTCAAGTCGAACTATAGCACTTGTTACCAGTTAGGTACAGGTTCAAGTGCAAGGAGATGGACTGCTACTATGTCCCCACATAAGACAGAGGTATACAAATGGATGGCACACAAGTTGCGCTGGTACCTCACTGCTCCTACGCTGTGGATCTGGACATGGAGTCAAATCCATCTCTGTTTGGAGTTTGCACGTTTTCATCATGTTTGTGTGGGTTTCCTATGGGTACTCAGATTTCCTCCCACAGTCCAAAAGACATTTCAGATTAACTGCCCGCAGCGTGTGTGAATGCCAGACAATGAACTGGTGACTTGTCCAGGGTGCAACCTGTCTCATGCCCTATGCTGCCATGATAGATTCCAGACCACTGTAACTCTGAATGAGACAAGCAGTTGTCATGGATTGCATTTCAATGGATGGATAGCTGTGTCAACATCATGTTGAATGAATGCTAAATGTCACTCATTTTAGCCCCACATGGCACAAGAGTGGCACCTGATATGATTTTGGGAGTCTGGATCTCCACAAAGCCCTTGCTGGTGAGGGTGTCTCTGAAGAGCTGGCACACTCCTGACTGCAGGCGAAAGATGGCCTGACTGGTGGTAGTCTGGAAAATGGGTGGGAGAGGGGAGGAATAATATGGTAAGTCATCACTTTTATGAGAAAAACAGGAACATACAACATCAAATACACATTACCTTTAGCCACAATCAAGAATGATCTTCACACTGTTACTATGGAAACTAATTTAATAAATTCTGACAGTATAGCCTGTGTCATCTTTTAGCACCAGGTCTCAAGACTGATAAATTATACAAATGCCTTAGAATTAAAGACTTATGATCTGGTCTTGACTACAACACTGTATTCAGAAAGCCAACCATGCTAGTCAGGGGGAAAAAATGCAACTGAAGGGTAATGAAAGTGCTGAATTGTTCATGAAGGCCTCAGATTTCTTTCTCATCCTCTTTTATCACACACAGGGCTGAAAGCAGTTTTAACTGGTGAAATAAAACACCCAGTACTATTTCCCCAGCCCTAAAAAGACCTCAACGTCAGCTTGCAACCCCCGACACTGCAGAGCGAAGCCCACTCAGGATGGCTGTGACCACCCTAAATTCCAGGTTCCACCTTCTGCAACACCCACCCACAATCCGCTACAAGATCTGCCTCAATTCCCACTTTCTCAGTATTAAAATGAAGATGTTCTCATTTTCACTTTTAGTTTCTCAGGCACAACTCAACAGCATTAAACTAACATAGAAAGATGGAGTCAGATGAATCACTCTTGAAGAAAATCCTGGTAGTAAAGGACTTGGATGGAAGGTTAGGGTTAAGGTTACTAGAAAGATTCACAAGCTTAATAGCTGCTGAACTCAGACTGTCACGAGATTTGTGCTTTCAAACACCTTCCAAAGTGACAGGAAAAGGATTAAAATAAACAGAGAACAACTAGTTTGGGGGTTTAGGGGAAAAAAGAAAGGTGACCCAAGTGGGTAACTGGCTCCTCTTGATTGCTGAAGAGTTAAGTTTGCAAATGTCTGCGTACAAATCCAAAGGTCGTCTCACAGCTCTCGCCGCTTGGTCGTGCGTCTCTCTCCATCTCGCCTTGATGGAAAAATTGCGCATGCAAAGCAGCCTTATCTCGAGCCAGCGTCTAAGGCTCCTCTGAGACTGTTCACGGGCTCTTGCATGTGCCCACACTATGTTCTGCACAAGGTGAGACTGCAGCTCTGCTTGCGTCACTCCTGTTTATTTTACACTCCAAGTTATAACACCAAAGCACTGCGGTTTACCCACAAGACGTTCAAACCACAGGGTTCAGCATTGGTCGTATGGCCAATTTTCACAACTTAAAAAAAGTAGTTTGTTTTTACATGTGTAACCATGGCAACTAAACAGAGTGCGCAAAAGCTGTGCCCTACCTGGTTTTATCATGTAAGATTTTTTACAATAAACTATTCTCTTCTGTTCTAGATATTTATCACACACTTTCACTGGTACATTACTACAACTGCAACAATTACTGCTAAGAAAAAATTCACTTCTGGGAGGCAGATAATTTATTATTTTGTAAAACTGGATCATGGATTCCTGCTGAAGGATCGCAGCTACATTCTTCCGTTAATTTTCTATAAATTGAAATAAAATGCAGACTAAACATAAGTCCATCGACAACAGATGAAGACCTTCAGACACAAACATGGGATTATCAAATACAGCTCATTTGTTACCCCTATGTTGCTGGTTCCCATCATTCATGTAGCTGCCTATAGAAATTACATTAAAATACAGATAATCATACCACACGGTGTTGGACTTATTTTTATTTAGAAAATCAGGAAAGAAATGGCTCTGGAAGACATGGGCTGCAGCTTTTGATCAGTGAAGTTGTTTTAATTTATGAAGCAAAAAAGCAAATGATCTGATCACTGATCTAACCATGGTCCTATTTGATGCAAATGAGATCTCAACCTGACAACTGACTGTGGCAGTAACTATACTAAAATTGCAACCCGAAGATGGACACTCACTCACGTTAACCATGTGTTCTTGTCAGGGCTGCAGCAGTCAGGAGGCTATCCTGGAATTGCTAAATGGGAAGCCAGTCCATAGCAGGGCAGCCACACACAGTACAGGCAATATAAAGCATCCAATTAACCTGAACTACATTTCTCAGGACTGTGGGAAGAAACCAGAGCATCTGGAGGAAACCCACGCAGGCACGAGGGAGATAACGCAAACTCCACACACAGAGCTGGATTCCAGCCTACATCCAAACAGTCAAAGTGCTGTGAGACGGCAACTTTACCTGCTGCACTGCTCTGAAGATGGACATCACTTGAAATTTTTTTTTTTAGAAGTACAGGGATAATGTTCAGAGATGCAAAATCAAATGTTAAATGAACTAATTTCATCCTTCACTTTGAAAACTGGTATTATACTCTCCAAATCATATAATCTCGTAGCAAAAAATGCTGTTTAGGTTGATCAGCCCATAATTTCCCCCCACCAATGACACCATGCAGCCCGCAAAGTTTTATCCTTGCAAACTAAGACACAGTGGCCAGGACCACACCGCCTGTGGAGGAGCACTGTTTGCGAAGACTGGTACTCCAGGTACACAGAGCATGGAGCCCAGGAGCTCCGATAACATAAGGGACATGGTCTGATGACTTGGAATCTCTTATCTCACGCTGCAGACTCCGTTCCAGTGGCAGGAAGTACTGCATTTCAGCACACATGAAGTTGTGTAAACAAGCAAAGTCCGAATTTGTTTGAAAACTTATGATAAGTTAATGCATAAATTGTACATTTGCTGAGATGTACGTCGCCTTGGACAAAAGCATCTGCTAAATGAATAAATGTAAATAAGTACTTTCAATAACTGTCAGCAGAGCAACAAAAAAGTAATGTCAGTTTGTTTCATGGGCTGTCATTCCTCACGCTCATCACACTTCCTGAAGACCCCTGGCTGCTCTCAGTGGCTTGGCTTTTGAAATGAACAGTGACTTGCTGAGAATGTAGACTAAAAAGGAGAAACAAGCTGACCGGTCAACTGATGGACCGACTGGCCGATGGACTGAGTGAATAGTAAACCGCTAAAAGGAAGACTGCGTAGGTCTTACCCTGAGGTCGATCACCCTGTTGTCCAGCCTCGTGTCCTGATTCACTGTAGCTCTTCCTTCCTGTGTGAATCCAAAATATGACATGCTGGTATTTGCATTTTTAAACTAATACCTTTTTTAAATTAAAAAAAGAAGAGAACCTGGTCCCTGCATCAGACACTGAAACACTATACCAAGAAACAGACACATAACACGAGACAAAAGGCTGCAGTATTCAGCAGCGGTGGTCTTGTCGCACTAAGATGATCTAAAGGGTCTCTAGATATTCCAGGATTCATTCAAAGTACTAATGTTAACTTTTATAAGTTACACTTCCTATCCAAATGTGTGAGTCATCAGCCTACGTATCAATAACTTAATCAAAAACAGAGTTTGAGTTTTCATTTAAACATTTTTTCAATGTCCTGTAACACTGTCACATTTCCACATTAAATGTTAACTGGGCAAATGCTGATGAGTAAATCACACTAGTAATATTCAATCTTTCTGAAATTATAGGAAATTAAGATATGCGTTTAATGTGTAACTTTTACTTTTCTATAGGGGACAATTTAAAAGGAAGTTTAACAAATTTTTTACAAATTCTTGCAGAAAAATAACTGGAGGTGACAAATGCAAGGTTTCTTCTGAACGATATATTCGACACAAAAAAGCTCAGGATGTGATTCTGACGAAGAAAGGGGAAACGACCGCTGTTCTTCAGAGCTCCCTCTTGAGACCCCCGGGGGTTAGGGGTGAACAGGAATACCATGGTCTCACATCCTGACACACACACGTGCTCCCCAGCGGCCAGCAAGTGCCCCGAGGGGCAGGTCCCTGTTGAGGACACCTGCGCTCAGAGCCTGAGACCCCTGGGAAATGCTTGGTTTCTTAGCCCTGGGCCCTCCTGCGGAGGGAGGAAGGGGGGCTGAAACCATGGCTACCGTAAAACCAAAGACATCTTCTCATACTGGGTTATCGGCGGAAGCAGCTCTCCAAAGAGAGGCCTTGCAAACGTCACACTTCTTGGCACCTTCTCTAGTGCAGGAAAAAGGCTGTTTGCCACACTTTGAAGCCACTGGAAATTTAACATCAACAGAGAGTGTGTTCTTTTAACCATTTCGGCACGGAGGTGGCTGACAACACCAAGGTTAACACCGCTGAAGCCGAGACAGGTGTCAGCAGTTTCACTGAAAAGTATGAGAATGCCCTTTAACACACACATAAATTGTGGTAAGTCTACATATAACTATTCCATGACTTGGGCCAGTGCTTAGAGCTTTTACCTTATAATCAATGGACCCAGGTTCAAATTCCCCTTCTGCTGTAGAACCCTTGATAAAGGCACTTCCCTTGAACTGATACAATAAAATGACCCGGCTTCATAAATGGGTCAATCATCTTAAGTAAATTAATGTACAAGCCTTGATTTGGACCAAAATGAATAAATAATGCACTGCAATATACAGTAAGGTGAAAAGCAGGTAAACATGTTGACAAATTTTCTTTTTCTGAGGGTGTCAGTTCTCAGGAGTGCTTTTATGGTTCACACCCTACCTACTTTCCAGTAGGGGAAAGGTTTTGTGTAAAAAGATCCAGAAACCAGGATTTGTCAGATAGCAGCACTACCCACTGCACCTCCAATAATAGGTCATGTGAATATCTATAACTCACATGATATGTGTAAGACATCACTAATTCAGGAAATTAATGA
Organism: Scleropages formosus; assembly: GCF_900964775.1. Lineage (NCBI taxonomy): Eukaryota > Metazoa > Chordata > Actinopteri > Osteoglossiformes > Osteoglossidae > Scleropages > Scleropages formosus. The sequence continues at coordinate 21,319,609 of NC_041819.1, read as the reverse complement.
ATTTTTTTAAAAAGATGCAATGATTACAAAACCTGTGGGTTTTGTTCAGCTACAGAGGAGTGAACGGTGTATTTTAGCCAACTCTCTCTGGTGACTTTGTTGTGACAGAAAGTAACCAGAGCCGACGGTACCACACCAGCCATCAGAGCCCCCCCCGTGTCCAATGCTCACCTCATCACCTTCTCCTTCGGGACGTACTGCATCCTCCAGCTGCAGGGGCAGACGGGGCTCGGCCTGACTCACCACAAATATCTAAGCAAGAGCAGAGGGAAGCAAAGGGGTCAGACTCACCCAGCATTATGCTGGAGATGATGCACCCCAGGAAGGCTCAAAGTGCCTCAAAGCACAAAGAAAAGCACATTTCTCCTTGGAGTGAATAGCCAAGTAAAGGGAAAGGGCTGTATGTCCCAAATGTCCTCTGATCCACTCGCATTTCCAATTAAATCTCCCATGGCTGTCATCTGACACCTCTCATTTTGCTCATCAAAACCCCCCTGTGCTGATGGCCTCACACGCGATGGTAGTGGCCTAGACCCACCCTCTCAATGTGCAGCTCCACATCCTGCTGGGTGCAGCTCTCAATCTTCTGTTCCACCTTTCTGACAACGCCCTCCACGTCCACTATGCTCTCCTTGGTGATGCTGTGGAGGACAAGTTAAGGTCAAGGGTCAACATCTCATGACCATTCTACCGAAAGGCGTCTTCAAATCAACGCTCTGCACTTGCGTAAAAAAACCAACGAGTATAAAGTCACAGACACTGTCGACAGAACAGGAAAATCTGCAAGATCGTATCAACACAAGGTAATGGTAACAGAGCTGCAGGCAGTTATAGTGATTACAGCTGCAACCTTGGAATCAGAAGGTCAGGGTTCGAATCCCCACTCCTGTCGTTGCACCCTTGATCCAGGTACTCATCCTTAATTGATAAAATAAAAAGTACCCAACTGTATAAATCATTTTAAGCAGCTTATTATAAAAACACAGCATTATTAGTTGCCTTAGACAAAAGCATCAACTTAATGAATAAATAAGAGTTACAGTGTCAAAAGAAGAACAGTTTTATATGCAGTAGGGAACAAAGGGACTTCTGGTTAAGAATCTGGCTCATGGTTGTGGCTTAATGAGAATCATCATGGCCAATATGCTGATCAATGACTTCTGGCTACATAGTTCCACTTTTACATGACTATTGTGAATTTCTACATCACACAGCAGGCACAGTAATAAACGGAACTGTATTTACCAATTCATAGGTTTATAAATCATAACCTGTGACCTCAAATATTTTAGGACCTGCTAATATTTTTCATTTATCATGGCAGCGGTAACCACAGTAACACCATAATGCTGATGTAAAGAAGTCTTAACAAGGAATTGTAAACACTGTGTGGATAATGCATCAAGTTGGACATGAAAAACAAGTTTTTCTGTAGAATAACACATTTTCCATTACTCATCTACAATGAAAGTACATGCATGCCAAGGACCCAAAAATAGAGTGAAAGCATCAATAGTATTTATACCCAAAAAAATCTGATGTCCAAATGCGTTGTGTAAGCATAGGAAGACACTCCCTTTGATTTTTATTGGCCATTTTCGCCTTGAGTTCCCCTTTTCAATGTTCAATGGAAGAGAACATAGTTACAAATGAAAACCTCAGACTTTCACCACATTTAAATAAACTTGACAAACCATTTTGAAAAATCATTGGCATTGTTACAGACTGAAAAATTTAGATCCTAATATGGCTTTGCATTGCATATGACCAAATAACAGAGCAGCTGCAGAACCTGCAGCAATCAGTGTCTCAAGATGCCATCTGAGTGCTTTCTGCAAGACAAGGTGCAGCACAAACTCTAACAGAATAGTTCCAAGGTCTACAAGTTAGATTACAAAATGACCCTATTGACTTTTACAATAGACTATTTTAACCTGAGTCATACAAATATGTATATGTAATAATTGTCCACTGTCGAGGAAGAAGTTTTAAGTTTATATATAACAGATATTTTATATTTTATCTGTATATGCTTCAAAGCTCAGTTGTAATGAACTTACAGAGGACTTTCTATGCCAATAAAAGACATGTTTGGGAATGAGCCTTGGACAGCTGTGTAGAAATCCTAGAAATATATCCAAAACCGTTTCTGGTGGGAATCAGGAGGGTATACTTCTATGAAGGAGTTTCCAAAAGGAGATAACTAAACGGAGCATCTGGTAGCATAATGATTAGTGCTGCTGCCTTCAGACCCAAAGCTCACAGATTCAAACCCTACCGCTAGCTGCTGTACCCTTGAGCAAGGTCCTTACCCTAAATTACTTCAGCAAAAATGACCTAGCAGTATAAATGAGAAAATATTCGTAAGTAGCTTAATATTGCAAATTGCTTTGGATGAAAAGCATAAACTAAATGAATAAATGCAAAAAGGTGCCCACAGGAATGGTTGCATCCCATCCTCCTCCAGTTGATCCAGAATGCTGCAAAACGCTGCCAGTGTGTTTCCATTTATTGCCCCCTTTGTCTGTCTCTATTGACTTTTTCTAGTTGCCAAGTTAGACTGTGGTTATGGCCTAAAACGACTTATGAGAGGTGCTGTAGGTATTTGCTAGCAGATCCGTCAGTGGTTTAAAGCCATAACCAGAGGTGGGTTGCAGTTTTAGCTCCAATGTGGTGGGATGATCTCCCTCTTTTGCTCAGAGCTGCTGAATCCTTAACAACATTAGGACAGGGCTTCAAAACAAATCTCTTTCAGAATCCCTTCTCTCAGGATGGCCTCTAGATAAATTTACACTGGATCATACGTATGTACTTCCTATCAATTCCATACACAGCTACCCGTGTAATGTATGGTAATGTATTTCAGTTTAAAAAGTGACATCAGAAAAACTGGCCATACTTCAAGAATTGCACGTATGCCTATATCTGCTGGAGAATTGCACTTTTGTTTTCACCAAGTTGTATGGTGCTTTAGACAAGAGTGTCTGCTAAATAAAAAAAACGTAAATGTGTGAGCTTATCAGTGCTGTGAAACTTGTAAAATCTAGCACCATCAGAGCCCACAAGTCTTATTCAAGGGCCTTTTTAATATCCTAACAGGGATGACTGCAGATGACTCTCTGGGCTGCAAATCTGCAGCCTTTCAGTCATGAGTAGGCAGTGGTGCTCTCTATTTAACCTTTGATGAACCTTCAGAATTTTCTGCTTTCATCCATATTTCTAACGCATGGCTCAGCTTCGTCATTGCTTCCACGAGCATTAGTACAATCCGAAAAGTGTTTTGTCACCTATTTGTTACAAGTGCAGTCTGTTAACTGCAGTGGTACCCGCAGCCCAACTGGCAGGGTCAAAACGCTCACAAGCTGGATTCCCACCAGAAGCAAACTGTACTGCACTTTAATATCTGGATATGAGGCCCAAGAGAACATCATCAGATTAAAGCAAGGAAAAGTAAAGGCTAACAGCTAACAGCCATCTGTCACCAAATCAAGCTGTATTACCGACATTTGAAATTAAACATTTAATCTCATCTGAAAGGCAAGGTATTTTAATAGGTCTGGCATGGTATAACATGGTTGACTTTATTAAAAGTTCACATTTGCCCAGCAGTAACTCCAAGGTGATTTATGCACAATTGTCCCAGGGGCTACCAAATATGAAACACAGCTTTGCCCCATGGTGCTGGAGTGCTGCTGTGGGCCGACAGCAGTCCGCTTGCATGGTCTTTCATCACATCTTGATTTCGCTCAGGAGCTGTCTGGTGAGCACATCACTGTGTTGCGTGCGACAGCATCAACTGTCAGTTGAAGCCACAGTCTTGCGCAAAAAGAGAAAAGCGGAACCCAATTGTTTACAATGAAAGACCTTTCGAAACTTAAAAAAAAAATTGCAGATGCCATTTTTTTTTTAGCCATGACCTTGTAGATATGGAGGCTTTTAATTTTTAAAATGTCAAACGTACTGTTACCTTGGGCATTTCTGCTTTATAAATTGGTTTACAAGCTCTAAAAATTCAGGTAGCTCCATTATCTCTCCAGTCAGACTGCTTGGTCTGCACTCATATGAACAGATACCCTTGCTGACCTTTGTGTCAATCTTGGACGAAGACTCTCCACCCCAGAGCCTTAAAAGTGGGCCATTCTCCTGTAGATTAAGCAGGAGATAAGGAAAACAAAGCTTGAGTCCTTCTTCCATGGCCCTCTTCTCTGAACATGTTGACAGCACTGACACTTCCTTCATAGAGAAGATATCCGGCCTGATCATGAGATTATCCGTTTGAGAGAAACACAGGGGATAAGATGATGTTACCCAACGTGTGACTCGTGTCCCAGACTGCTGTCCGTGACATTAGCTGAGCCTCATTTGGTTTGACCCCACTGACCAGGGACAACTTCCTCCTTGGTCTGGCAGAGTTGGTTAAGGTCAACGGGGGACACGCAGGATGTCGTCATGCTAGGCCTGAGCAGCCCACCACCGCTGCACTAGCATACAGCAGCAGTCAAAAATTTGAGCACACCTGAAGGAAACTAGTTTTGGTTCAGAAGACTGGTGAGGAAATGAGGCACCATGTCTTCCCAGCTCTTCTGCAGCAGGTCCTTCAGCTGTAGGATACCAATGTGCTGCTTTGCTTTCACTCTTCTGTTCAATTCCCCAATTAGTCGCATTGCCCTGTGGACTCGAACTTCTGACTGGTACTGTATAACGGAACACCAGTGCCTCCTCTTAGATCACTTCTTCAGCCGCTTGCTTTTTCAAACATGCTGAGAAGAACAAGAATGCTTCTAATAAGCATTACTTTTGTTTTACAGCAGCCCAATCCTTTGTGTATCATTCAAACGTCCCCCATGCTGCGAGCTCTGAGTTTTGAATCCGAGAGCACAAGTCTGAAGATTGTCACACCGAGCCGCTGCTCTGACGAAGGCATTGCAGAAAAATCAGAACTCCTGTGGACCACAGGTAATGAACTGTCAACAGGCCCTTAAGTGCGGACACATTAGGTGCTTGTTATTGTAACAGGACCTGTTTCATTAGCCACATTCTGGGCTGCTCGATGAAAACGGTGCTTTCGTTCCCGAGGATGAAAAACGATCGGCTCCCTGTGAATGTGTGAAAGCAGAGCCTTTCCCACCATTGTTCACGCTGGGAGAAAGGGGGAGGGGGGCAGCAGGATGCGGCGGCTCCTACTCACTTGGCGGCGAACTTGACCATCTGCTTGCTGGCACGATCGCCGACAGCCACCAGGGCCTGCACGTTGAACTGCTGCTGCCGCAGTACCAGGAAGCACTGCTTTCCTGAAGGGATGACAGGAGGACAGCAGTCACGCATATATGCCCTCACACACGCATAAACACACACAGACACAAACAAGTGCAAGCAGGTGCACAGGCGCTCAGGCAGAGTGCAGTAAACACCTCCTTCTAGCATTGAATCGGGTGCCAGGATCATTTTACACCTTCAGTATCACTCTATGACATGAGCAACAAGAGACTGTTTTCTGATGGTCAACATTACGGTGCCGTTTCCTGTCCAAATCCCATACATCGACGGGTCTGTTTGAAACCCATCGATTGGCTTCTCCTGTGACCTCATAGGTGTTGCGAACCACCAGCTGACATGGACAAAGCAGCAAAGCCTTTGTTATGCTGTACCTACAGCACCTGATCAATAGCTGATCACTCCCTAAACCCCAGTAAGAACACTGTGAGCCTCCTCCCCTCTCTGCTTGGTGGTCCCGCTCACTGAAAATGGAATGAGCTTCTTCCATCCCTCGAAACTGCTGAAAACATTCCAGTATTATAAACTGATTGTAAAATCCATCGCTTTCAGATCCGTTTACCTCCTGATCTCCTAACAACTACATAAATTTTCACCACTCTGTCCTTCTTTGCATGTCTGTATCTAAAGCTCTTCATCCTCTGTTGATGCACTTTTGTTTACATAGTTGTATGTCACTTTGCAGGAGTGTCTGCAAATGAATAAATGTGACTCTCAAAAATGTGAATTACACCCAGCGTGCAGCACTAAATCAAAGAAGTAGAAATTTTTAAGGAAGGACCTGTGAAACACTTTCCTGTTCTGTAATACAGGATTTTGCATGACCAGCACTGAGGTTTGGCACAGTTTTAATTTATGACACACCTGCAAGAAGCAGAATAAACAAAATGCATTGTTAGCGTGGGCAGCAGATTGTATTATTTTTTTTTTCTCCGTCACAGAACCGCGTCTCGGGGGGGGGGGGGGGGGGGGGGTGCGCCCATCAAAAACGACCTCAATTTCTGAAGTAAGGTGGGTAGGCAGCAGAGGTCTGCAGACTGCTAAACACACACCTAAGCACCTCTCTGTAGGAAGAGTACTCTTTAGAAGACCTTGTAGGGGGCTGAGACCACCCAAATGCTTTGATCTTGTTTTTGCCACAGAATTGTATTGTGGGGGTGTCAACAAAGTAATCTCGATTTACAACTTCACCTGAGTGTAAATGAGGATGTTGTTCTGCTATCCAGGACATCCTTTAGGCTGAAGCTGAATGAATAAGTGGATGGACAGAGGGAGAATTCCTCACACGAATGGAGGCTTGGAAGGAAATCAGCGTCATACCGATGGTTTGTTTTTTGATGGTATTTTTAGTCTTTCAGCCCCAAAAACAGCAAGTGCAGGTGCTTACCTGCAGCAAGTTGGAGTTTGGCGTATGACAGTGTTACACAACCTCCCACGACCAAAAGAAAACCGCTTCCTTGCACAAGATGCAGAGCTGGCAGAACCCAATGAATAGATTGGAGGACTGTTGTGCGCTACACGACAAAACATGATTCATATAGATGACACACATATATTACATTTATTTATCTGACACTTTTCTTCAAAGCGACAATGTTAATCTGTTTAAAACTATTTACCCATTTATACAGCTGGGTAATTTTACTGGAGCAATTTTTTTTTTTTTAGGGTAAGTACCTTCCTCATGGGTACTACAGCTGGAGGTGGTATATGAACCTGCAATCTTCAGGTCCAAAGGTAGTAGCTGTAACCATTATACTACCAGCTGTCCCCCACATACACACAAACCTGAATTGCAGTTAAAACACCTTCAAGTGAAAATCTTCAATCCATAATCAATAAACTGGGGGCAGCATGATGGGACAGCAGGTATTGCTGCTGCCTCACAGCATCTCCACTGGCTGTAAGAGGAGGCTGTTTATATCTATATGAACACAACATTCCTAGACATGCCTGACAAGCATTCAGGAATTATAAATAACCTGCAACTTCATGTAACGGCATCTATCACACTAGTGTTGCCCACATCACATTACTACAAATAACTGGTTTCCCTCTGCACTCAGCAGACAAACATCTCTACTACCTCAAGTCAGAGGGAAAATCTGAACTATGTGAACTAAACAATAAGAAGAGCATTCCTGCTTTCAGGATTACCATCCAACAGGATAATATGATACTGGCCCATTACTGATATTCTATTCCTAATACATTATTTACAGTGAAAATATTATATACTTGGGTCATTAGTGTTCAGTTTTCCACGGCATCTTTTTTGCACCACACAGAGCCCTGGAGTCCCTCACCACTCACCCAAATCCCAGCTGTGCAGGTAAATCATGAACAAAAGATTTCTCTTTTTTCAATTCATACGTTATAAACCTGTTGTGTTCAGTCGGGTGGAGATAACACGGCGCTTGGTGGAATGGGCGACAAAGGAGAGGACAAACCAGAACAACAGGCCATGTTGAGGAAATGGAGGGAAGACTCCCTGCCGAGCAGGTGGGAAAAAGAAGCTCAAGCACGCAGTTTGAAGTCGGAGGGTGGGGGCTCTCACCTTTTGCTCGGCTTGTATGGATCCTGGCACGTACCCAGAGCAGCTGGCCAGCCTTCTCTGCTGTCAGGTCCTGGACGCGGACCAGCACCCGGTCTGTGTCACACAGGAGTAGAGGGGGAGAGGGGAACAGTTAGCTGACATCAGAAGGGCTTCACAACAGGGCCACGACTTAGAATCCTTAGCTGACAAGGACAAAAGACGGTCACAAAAATAAAACCATGATGTCACGCCACCCTCTCCCCTAAAACACCACCATCCTCTGTGACTGGGTTCCAACAAGGAGTCTCAAACGCGGAAAGGGTACAATAAATTGATTTACGTCTAACTGTAGTACAGATGATGCCATCGCGGTTGTCCCATTCTACCTGAACCACCCTCACTCTTCCTAGATGAAAGTATTTGCAGTTATCTTTCCCTATCGTTGGCAAGAAGGCGTTCAAGTGGTAACTGCGCTCTGTTCTCTGGCAGTGGACCTGCAAGAGCAGCCAGACAGTCGGACGACTGGGAGGCTGAGGATGCAGAACAACCTGGTATCCTCCCGGTAACAACCACATGCTGTTTATTATCGGACTTTGATCGGGTGCTAAAATATGAGGGTAAAAACATGCGAGGAGATCGGAAGGCGGCAGCTTTCTTGTGAAAACCTGTGTGACGTCAAGACTGCATCACACACCATGTTGCAATCAGTCCTGATCACCAGCTCTAGACGTCCACAAGGGTAAACACAGATGAAAGGCAAACCAATGTCCTGGGAAAGTGCTTGGAAAACAAAAACTGAAGACAACAGAGGAACAATCCAATACTTACCCAGTCTCGCCTGAGACTGAAGCATTGGAGGAACCCCATAGCGATCCTCGGCAAAATCCTGCAAAATAAAACATCATGGCTGAAAGATTTCATTTAGCAACAATACACTAGTGACTGACACAGTTCATAAAATAGTGCTTGTTTGCTGCATAAAATAATACAAGTCACTTCACATTTAAGTGTCTTAAAAGCCTGAGATGTAGTCAGAACCTAGCAGACTTTTCTTCACCTTTAATCTGTCTACTGGGCATCAATCAGGTTAATACAGAAGTAAAACAGAGGAGGTCAAAGCTCAGAGCAACGTGGCCAATGTGCTGTTTTAGAGCTTAAACCGGACACTCACGTCTTCGTCGGTCATTTGCTGCTCTGCTGCCTGCAAACAAAAAAGAGGTCAGTGGAGCATGAACTCTCATCCAGCACAAAGGCCTTACATAAGGCAAAGAAAACACTTTTTACAATAAAAACACACAGTTTCTATCATCTTATACCTGAGGATTCTCTGCAAAGAGACTTCCGCTGTTCTACCCATTTATATGAGTAATTTTCATTGAAGCAATATAGGGTAAGTACCTTGCTCAATGGCACTACAATAGGAGGCAGAATTCAAACCTGGGTCCTCCAAGTGCAAGGCAGTAGGTCTAACCATTACGCAACCTGCTGCCCCTGTTTAACAAAGAAACCTCCTTTTTAATCACATTATAACAATGATGTATATGTGCGTACGTATGATCAAATATTTACTCTTCTCAATGTGTTCTTTAGCTGCCTATTGGTTGCAGAAGTGGGACTAAATTAAGAGTTCAGAGCAACAAAAAGTAATTTTGGAGTTCAGATTTTTTTTTTTTTTGGACATTATTTCTTAACAGGAAATAAACAATGGTGGGAAAAAGCTTTATTATTTAGTGCTGAATTCTGGCCTTTTCTCTTTCATAATAGGCTTTCTGTTTTCATCTTCAGAAGCAGGAGAAAAATTATGCAAAGGGGGAAGTACAGATGGATGTGTGTTCTTTGAAAGGGTATTTACTGTGACCCAGGAACATATTTAAATACAAAACGACCTCATCCTTCTGTAATGTCAGAAAACAGGGTCCTGCAGCAAGATGGAACTGTTCTGTGAGGTTTTCTGTTACAGCTTAATTATACATACATGTTCAATGTGTAAGGCTATTAGTGGGATACCACCTTCTAAACACAGCACAACAATAAGTTGCTCCCAGCGATATGATACACAAAAGGGTTTTTCTGCAAGTTTATATTATCGCTTGATATCCCATTTCCAGCAAAACAGCCCTTTTGTTTGGGCTGACAAAACAGACCAAGTACAGGAATTGCAAAACAAAGTGCAAACATAGAAAGGGATCTCCGCCCCATCCCATCCCACCCCACCCCACCCCCAAGCCCTCCGTGCCAACCGCCCTTTGCGCTGACCTGCTTGGCTTGCTTCTCGGCCTTCTTCGCCGCTTTCTCCGCTTCCTTCTGCTGTTTCTTCAGTGCTTTCTTTGACTGGGCCTGAGAGTCCTCCTCAACAGCACTGCCGGAGGATGTTGCCCAAAGAGAAGAAAACAAAAGGGGAAAAAACAAAAATAAATGCATCAACCTGAGCGCAACTCCCAAGGGAAGTGGTCTAGCTGGTGGGAAAATCCACCCCCCCAATCAAATACACCCGACCTGTGGCTCGGCAGCCTTTTGCAATGGTCAACCTTTAATCCCATTGTTTTCACATTTCCACAGAAGTACGGAGTGTGTGAATTCTAGGACCGAGTGCCAGAAGTGCTCAAGGGGGCAGAGGTCAGACAGATAAATGCCCTCTGTACACACTAACTTTAAATCTATTACAGTACAATATACTGGGGCAATGGCTGGACCTGTGATGTTCAAAAGAACACCTACACTCAGTACAAAGGGCATGCACTATGACCAGTCACAACTTCCAAACTGGGGAAAAAATTCAGGGGAAAATTAGATATTTATCTTCTCCATCCACTCTAACTCCACTTTATCCATTATCACTAAACTGAGACGGAATGATGGCACAGCAGGTAGTGCTGGTGTCTTACAGCACCCAGGACGTGTGTTTGGATGTGGATTCAAAGCTCTCTCGATCGGTGTGGAGCTTGCATGTTCTGCCTAAGCACAGGTTTCCTCCCACAGTCCAAAGACATGCTTCAGGTTAGCTCTTGATTCTAAACTGCCTGTAGTGTGTGTGTATCTCTGAGTCAATGAGTGTGTGTGATTTCCCTGTGGTGGACAGGTGTCTTATCACTGCCTCACACCTATACTTCTTACATATGCTCCAGACCATGACAGCACTGAATCGGCATAAATAGTTATTCACAATGAGTGAATCACTAAAAGCGTTTTTATTTTTGCTTTTTTTTTTTTCTAAAGTTTTATGGATCCCTTTGAGTTTTACATGTCTTTTGCCAAACTTTCTTTTTCCATTCAATTTACTTTTATATAGCGCTCTCTCAACAAGGCGCCTCACAGAGCTGAGCAACAAAGAACATAAGGCCAACACATAAATGACACTGAAAAGGAAGCAAACACAAAATGCACGAAGAAGGCAGTTTGTTAACGTACTCTTGAAAAATAAGCCATCTGGTTACTGAAGAAGGGAAAAAAAAAAAAGAAAAGAAGAACTCCCAGGTGAAGGAATTAGGCAAAAAGAAACCTCGGGGGGTTCAAGTCTGAGTGGCTGCCTTCCTATTTTAAAAGTACCCAACAAAGCACTGACCAAATCACTGGGGACGCCGTCACATCTGAACGGAGGTATTAGGTAGCCGTTGAGATGACCACCGAGGTGAGACTGAGCGCAGCGAGCTGGAACCTGCCCCCACATGGTAAGCACACTACACCAAGCCCTCCACCCTCCTGGGAGCAGGGCACGCATCGGTCAGGATGACACAGAGCCTCCTCGCTAATGATCACAACCGATGACACCGCTGGAGCGAGTCCAGAACGGCATGCAAGCTTCCTCATTTGGGTCTCCCCTCCCTCTCCGCAAACCAGCCCCTTGAGGACATAACGCAAGTCTGACAAGAGCCCAAGCCAGAGGGGTGCCAGGTGCGAGGAAGGATGCAACACAATACAGCATGATAAAAGGCACAGGTGCACCCACCTGTGAGGATACCCCCTGGAGAAGGCACCGAGGCACCTGCTCCTGAATGTCACACGGCCTTGTGGTTTCAGCTTTTTTAAAAACCTTTTCTTTTGTCTTTATTTCCCCCCTAAGGTCTTTGCTGGATTCACGGACAGACAAAAGGAAAATGTCATGGGATCACGGTACATCTTAACATCCGAAAAAAGAAAGGAAGTCAAAACTACTGTTCTTTGCATATAATTTATTTATAAAGAGGGTCTTCAGTTACTGACCGCACCAAGATTTGAAATATGGAAGACGGAGAACATGAAAATGGACCCTTCCGTTTCTCGCACTGAAATTTCATGGAGTTCCGTGCTGCTTCCCTCATAAAAAAGTAACCCTTCTTTCTACAACATGCTTCGCTAAAAGTAACAAAAGTAATTAAAACAAAATTTGAATGTCTTCAAATAGCACGACAAGTGATTATGTAAGATTTACTTTCATGCACCATTTTAATGCAAATTTTCAGCCCTTAGAGACACATACGAGTTTGTACCTTTTTTCTCCCAATTGACACCTTATGACTTAATGTGTGACCTAGTACTGAAAACACGAAGATTGATAGAGGGACTTGAAAGACCAAAGTCTTTGTCCACACATTGTGTGTAGGGTAAGAGGGTGGAGCACAGGTAGGTGGGCGTGGCGGACAATTACACTTTGCGGATGAATGATTCCCAGACATCTCCCAGGATCAAAGGCCAGAGGGCAAAGGGGGCACTGCTATAAGATAATCTAACGCGAATCAAATTTCAGGATATAGGGAACAAAGCCTGTCTAAATTAATGTACAGTCAAAAAAAATTAAACAACAAGCAACAGTCCGCTAACACCGCCATGCAGCGAGAGACCAGGGAACTCTTTTGCAAGTTAATAATTCCTGCATAAGGCCATATCTCCAATATAGTCAATTGCTCTTTGATTTTAAAGAGTGCAGCTGTCCCAACCTAAAAACAGAAACGGGGATATCAAAATCCCTGCCTGCTCAGCCTTACGTTCCCATCATGGCATCATGAAAACCGGTGGGAGGAAACGAACAAGCTGTGCTCTCGTTAACTGTGTTACTGCACTTACATTTATTCACAGTTATTCATTTAGCAGACGCTTTTTTCCAAAGCGACATGCACCTCATAGAAAATATAATGTGTGCATTACATTAGCAGAAAGACAGATAGATGCAGACTCGTGATTCTTAAGTAAATTTAGATTGTTTCTTCCCAACATATGAACCAGGGTTCATCACACGAGTAGCTGCATTAAACTTTATCCAAATATCACAGCGCCTAATAAAGAATAAACAGCACTTAATGCTGTTTGTTTCTGATGCACTTTTGCGTACCAGATTGCATCTGGTAAATGTATAAATGTAAAATGTAAGAATCAGGCACGTGGAACTTTATGTATAGGTTCTTTCTGGAGAGTCAGATTTTTCTCTGCCTGAATCTTGCAGCATTTTGGCCAAACAGCATAACATCTAAAAAATATAATATCACTTAAATGACCCATATATATCATATGTATATATAGATTTTTTAGGTTTATATGATAAACTGGACAGGGATGTGACTGTCTTTCTGGAGACATCAGGAAGCAAAGTGAATGCTAGTATCAACAGAACTGAAAAACAATGAAGGAATAAAAAGTAACTTTTTATGTATCTCCTAGACAAATTAAAACATGCCTTAAAGCAACATGGTATATATGTTATAAAAAGCAAAAAAAAAAAAAAAAAAAAAATTATGACTCAGACTGGTGACATTCACAGTTTAGTATCAAATACCTTCATCTGACCACGAACAAGGCACACATAGTATTTTATAGCGTAACTGTGGATTAATTATGGAATTAATAAAGTACAGTTTCCTTACATACGAAGAAAGTGCGGGGAAACTAACAGCTGACTGGGCCACACAAGTATTTTTTTTATAAATGTAAAAATAATTCCACACCTGCAAGTTTACGACATTATTTAAAATGCTATTTTTAATATTTACAACTATGAAAGGGGGGAAATACAGCCACGCGAAATAAAAAGTAAATGTTACACACAGATCACAAACTTAGTCTTAACTTCACTTGAGTTGACACACAGCTGACATGATGATGCTGATGTAATCTCACAACGAATGACGCGAATTGAAGATTTAGTTACTCTGCAGCTGTGCAATACAACAAAATTATAGAATAGTTGGAACAATCTCGGCAACACAGATGTGTTGAATAAGAATATTTATAATCATTTGTCTTTTCCTGACGAACTACGAACTGATTTATTAATCCTCGCAGCACGCAGTGCAGCCAGCTAGCTAGGCTAACAAGCTACTGACTCTGAGGCGAGCGCAGCTTTCGAGGCTCTCGACGCGTCTCTTACCCTTTCACTTCTTCTTTAGTCATGGCGTTTACAAGTTTGTTTTTTGTGGTAATTGTCAAAAACTGACGTATTTCGAATTTTTGTCTGGCGGTCAATTAACATGTAATCTCACACCTCAAGCATGAGCGGAAAGGACCGGTTTCGACGGCACACCAACACTGAGAAACATCCTTTAGGTCCGAGTAGAAAAAAGCAACGCAACTTTGGTTCCTAAGTGATCGTCCATAGAAATGAATTATCACACTGTTACCTAATTTAAAAATAAGAAGTAATGACGAAGGACTACAAACAACGATGATGAGGATGATGATGATTCTCACAGCACCTGGGTGGTGCGAGCGGATGTGGGTTCAATCCCCGCTCAGTCTGTGTGGCGTTTGCATGATCTTCCCCTGTCAGCATGGGTTTCCTCTGGGTGCTCTGGTTTCCTCCCACACTCCAAAGACACACTGTTCAGATTCCCCCATAGTGTGTGAGTGACAGAGAGAGTGTGTGTATTCCACTGATGTATGGATGAGTGACCCACTGTAAGCAGTGTATCTAGCAGTGTAAGTCACCATGGTGAATATTGTGTGTGGGCTGATAACAATAGTTCATTGGAAGTCACTTTGGAGAAAAGCAAATGCTAAATAAATAAATATAAATAATAATTTATCATAAGTTGGAAAATTGCCATTGCACCTAAAACAGTTTTTGTTAATGTTTTGATTAATTCTTGAATACTCCAAAGATATTTATAGTAATGAAAACTAAAGCAGTTCTATTTTGTCATTTGTAACAAGTATTGGTTTTTTTGAATACATAATTCCATTATTAAAGAAACCTAAAATGCACTACATTATTAGTACAGAAAATAATTCCTTTATACTATCTGTTTCATATTAAGTAACTCTTTGGGAAGCAGATAGCATAGGACTTACTTGATGGTCCTGGGTTTCTGTAGTACCCTTGATAACAGTATGTACCTTGAATTCTTCCAGTTACAATACTTTTCTGTATCAAAGGACAATTCTGTAAAACTGTATCACTGCAAAGTTGATTATTTAACACTGTAAGATAATTAAGAGCTAAATATGGATCATACAATAATATACAAAGAAAGATGTTCAGCCCCTTGTGCCAAAATCAAGGGGGCTGGACACAAACCAACCATGCCACCAGTACTCCATCCCTCTCAAAACCCCACATGCCCCTCACCCCACCCCAATACAACTCCCCCTAAAAATAAGCCCACGTCATGGGCAGGCACCACCCTCCTCGCTGGGAATCACCACAAGCACTTCGCAGGGGTTGTCAATTGGGCACCTTCCTTCGTTGATGTTTCATTGAATTGAGCCCACGACACCTCCAGAAGGCTCAACGGTGAAATCTGGCATCCCAGACCCACCCCCCTCCATGCCCGCGGTGCCATCCCGGCGACTCCACCCACCAAAGAACCTACCTCCCACCCTAGCCATACGTTAACCACCAACAAACCAACCAACACACCACATCAGCACATGGAGGATGAATAACAGAAATAAATATTAAATAGTACAAGTTTATTCTAGTGAACTCCTTGGCAAAACACTTAGTACCAACTACAAATTATTTATCAGAAATATGTTATAAATTTTATTAACTCTGGCACTTTCTCTAAAACTCATTTCCTTCAAATTTTACCCATCTGGATGGTGAAATTCTTATAGCTGTAATTCTACAATGTAACTGTCCTGCTTACTGCACTTCTGGGATTTGAACTGGCAACCTTCAGCATGCAGGGCTCACATCCTTAACCACTACACAACCTGCATCCCATATTATGCTCACTGCCATGATGTCCAAACATTCCTGTAGTCGTCTGTCATGATGGCCTTGCTGGGAAACTCACAAAACTGCACCTGACACATGTTCATATTTTTTTTCTACATATTCACATCAACAACCGCTAACTGAACCCATGTTTCTGTTCTCTATGACTTCTCGAGCTTCTTAAAGGGACTTCTACAATACTGCATATGTTGAAATCCAAAACAAGACATATTACTACAAGAACACAAGCCAAAAATGCGTAAAGCATTACCGGATGTCCATCAGCCCACAGCTGGTGAAATCCTTAAAGATCTGACCTTTACCCATGCATCTCATTATTTATTGTAATAAATCTGTAATAAATTCTGTAACAAACTAATACTGAAAATTCAGGGATCTCAATTTCATTTTAACTGGTAAAAAATCTACAGTAGCTCCACAGATATTCATTGTTTATAATATTATTAACTATATTTATTACTATACTAATATTTATAACACACACCCACACACATTTTCCAAACTGCTTGTCCCATACAGGGTTGTGGGGAACCGGAGCCTACCCAGCAACACAGGGCATAAGACCAGAGGGGGAGGGGACACACCCAGGACGGGACGCCAGTCCATCGCAAGGGACCCCAAGTGGGACTCGAACCCCAGACCCACCCGAGAGCAGGACCCAGTCAAACCCACTGCACCTCTGCACCCCCACTATTTATAACATTAATAATATAATATTAATAGTTTATTATGTGCTTGCTTGTTTCTTGTTTCAGCAACCTTTGTCCACTTTAAGTAGATAGTGGTTAAAGCTGTTGCCTTGCAATTGTAAGGCCCCTGCTGTAGTACCCTTGATCAGATGTTCACCCTGAAACGATACAGTAAAAACTGGTCAGCTGTATAAATGGGTCATTGTAAGCGTAATAAGTCAACATTAACAAAGTGGTCATCTGAAGAAATGTAAAACATTTAAATGGAAAATGTGACTGAAAGCAACAGACATGAATGTCTCATTAACAAAGAGCTAATGTAAAATTAGTTTTTATAATGATCTGCAGTTGTGTCCCAGCAGATGGGGAGATATATGGTTTACTGTGTAGCTGGAACAGTTGATAATCTCTTTATTCCTTTCACATGGGTAAGCTGATGTTGAAAATAAAAATTGATGTTTCTGTTTCTACTTCCGTCTGTTCCGCAACTGAAAGCTGTGTTTGCGGAGAGGTTTTTTTTTATTTTTTGGCGGGGAGGAGTGTAGTTTTGTGGAAATGTTGCATCAGCCCAATATGTCCATCAAGCAATATCAGGGATTTGTAGAAGATGTGGAGAAAAGTGATTTTTCAGTTTTGATTCACATTGCAATTAAATCTTTGGTTCTGATTTATGTTTATGTCTAATAATTCTGTGTTGAGAATTGCAGAACAATGGATAAACCTTCATGCAGCTGCTCATGTGATGCACATTGGTTCACGTGGTCGAATGTGGCATATTAACCGGACTTCAGAATCATGCATCTGCATCCATGTCTCTCCTTCTGATGATGCTGAGCTGCTGTTAAATGAATAAATAAATGAATAAATGTAAATGAGCATCGGTTGACAGCAGTCAAGATGGTTCAGAATGCAGAGATGTGAATTAACAGACTGAATGGACACTGCATTTTTTAAGAAGTGGGTCACACACACACTTTCTGAACCACTCATCCATACGGGGTCGAAGGAAATCGGAGCCTACCCAGCAACACAGGGCATAAGGCCGGAGGGGGAGGAGACACACCCAGGACGGGACGCCAGTCCATCACAAGGCAACCCAAGCAGGACTTGAACCCCAGACCCACCGAAGAGCAGGACCTGGTCCAATCCATTGCGCCACCCTAAAAGCAGGTCATTTCAATTAACATCTTCAGAGTGTCGTACCTGTTTTCCTCTTTCCCCTTCTCAAGGCAGACAATGACACCTTTCGTAATATACGGAGCTCTGCTACTGAAGAAGACCTGTGTCATGCCCCATTAAACTTTGCTTAATCAGCTCCATTAATCATAAAATGCACCAGACTGTAATTGCACAGCTGCGTTACGCTCTCGCCTGAGGAATCGCACGAGTCCTCTGAGGCCCGGTCCTCGATCGGCGTTCGGCGCCAGATTCTGAGTCACTTCCGACTCCCGAGCGTGAACTATTGAAAACAACATCTGGAGAGACAAGACTTTGCTCGCGGGCTAACCGAAGAGCAGGTCCGCACAGCTTCTCCGAGCCTCTGCACAAGCGGGGTTTCTTCTCTATCACCTATTAAAAATAATAAAATGCTGTTTTATTGTTGCTCTTTCATAACCAAATAGAAAGTTCATTAAAGACTAAGAAAAACAATGTAGAAACGTGCTGATAAACTGCTTTGTGTTCATAAATTAATTAATAATAAAGTAATAAATAATGAAGTATAGTTTGTGTTAATAATTATAAAGAATAATATTAATAAAGTAATGAATGATTAATGTTACCGATATTGAGCAGCAAGTGGTATAATGGTTACCGCTGTTACAATCCAAAGACCCACCTTTGAATCCCATTCCTGCTGTGGTACCGTAGTACCATTGAACATGGTACTTATCCTGAATTGTTACACTAAAAATCCACAGCTGGATGGGTAAAATAATTAACATTGCATGGTACTTTAATAACTTGTATCAGATTATCTGAATAGTATCATGTAAATCATTTAATAATTATTATTTATTATTTTAACCAAAACAGTCTTGGAAAATATTGATAGAAAGATACAAAAAAAAAAAAAAAAAAAATGCAAAGAATACTTTAGAAACATATAGAAACTGCAAATATAGAAATCTATAGAAAATATGATGGATTAAAAATAAATTGTAAATGTAATGCCGCAATACAGAGGCATGATTTATTGTTCAGGGTTTTTCAAATCCCATTCATAACCGATTCCAGGATGTTTTCTTTCCAGCCAGGGAGTGAACTGCCTGAGTCAACTGTCTGTCCTTGCTGACCCGGTTTAACCCCTTCTCTAAGATCTTAGCGGTTGAGGGAAGTTGGAAAACCTGCTGAACGTGGTTCTCCGCAACCATGAATCGAATACCCCCAGTCTAGACGGTGCCTCGGTGATAAGAAATGCCATCTGAACTCAACAAACAAGATGCTGCGTCGTGTGATCGTGCCAAAAAATTTGCCTTCAATAACATAATGTACGAGCGCTTGAACCGCACCCGGCCAACCGGTCCCGACACGGACACCTCGTTCCGTCCCTGCTAGGCGAACCTAAACCGCTGCTTCTGAGACAAATATTCCACGTTTGTCTTTAATCTGCCCTGCCTGCATGAATTAATGACGGTAAAAGACCTGGTTTTCCGAGGTGCCCGCGCTGCATTCCGTTGAAGGTGTCGACGCGTGCCGCAGGTATAAACAGAGATGCGAAAACACGGTACGAGCGACACGTGGAGGCTGTGGAGGCTGGAAAGAGACACGAAGCCCAGCTGTGTGGAAGGGTGGTACCGAGAGCAAGTGCCGAGTCACTCTGGGAAGGAACTGTAGCAAAGCGTAAAGGCCACCCTCTCTCCGCACAGGAGGCCGCAGGGGGCACCGGGCAGCCGAAACTGTGGGCCGGGACCCCCCGCCCCGCCGCAGATTGTTTTCACGGATCCCTGGCCTCAGGATCTCCCGCCGCAGGAAACCGCTTTCCTGAGGGTCACTTCCCGACCAAAACAATACTGACGCTAATAAAAATGCAGCCGGCAAAAAGCACTGGGGATATTTATGCTGAGCCGGTCTCCGATTCACAATTATAATACAGTTCATTTAATAACCACCCATATTGTAAGGCTGTCCCCCCCCCGGCGGCTCTGAATAGCGTAAACATCCTTATTATATTGCACTTAAATGGAGAATTGGGCTACATGCACCAACTTGGTTCCAAAGAGGTGACAGGTGAAGCTATAAGTCACTGATCGCAGATGGCAAATGGGCAAACAGAAGGGTTTGTTCTGTGTCTGTCAAAGGATTTAACCTCTAACCCCCACTAATATGTAAGGCAAACACACTTAATCCGCGACATCGACTCGCCTCGATGCCCAGAAAGCCAGTAAAAGCCATGCAGTTCGTGAAACGGAACATCGCGCCCGACAGAGCGAAAGACTTTAATTTTCAGGGGAATAAGAATAGTTGAAGGAAGTCAGTCCTTCCTTGCGGCGTCTTCGGACAGGTGTGTGCGTCGTGACAGCGCAGGGTGCGCGCGGTTAATCTGCCGTAAAAACACGCCCTGGGACCCCAAAAAGAGACGTCCTCTGCACATCTCAGGTAGCATCATGGCACAAGGCAGCAGAGCTTTTCAGGCCTTTTATGCAGAGACTCATCGTCACCCAAAACAAAGTTGTAAACTAGAGCATGTGCCCACACTCCCCCAACCAGAAGGTTGTCACCATGGCAACCCCCACAGTATCACACCGCAGATCTGAGGTGAAGGACAGGAGCTGGCTCCATGGTGTCTGAGAGGCAGAGTAAAGCAACAGACTGGAAAGCCTGGCACACTAACTTAACACACGGGACGGGACGGGACGAGACGGACGGGCAATTTCTCCTCCCCATGGAGCTCAGCTGTATTCCCAAATTTAAAAAAGGTCTGAAAACTCACCTCTCCCAGATTCACTTCGCCCATGATCTCTTAAGTTCATGTAAGGTGTAAATGTTCATGCACCATAACTTTAAGATCATTCCCGGATAAACCTTTGCGCAGCTACTCCTGTCATGTAATGTAAATGTGTGCATGTATCTCAAAAAATAAAAAAAAAAAAAAAACACGAGTAGGAAGGTGATCAGGAATCGTGGAGATTCTGAAAGTTTTGTGCAGTTACTCGTGTGAAGAACATTGGCTCGCATGAATCAGAATCAGAATCATGGTGAAAGAAATTAACTATGCTTAAGTATCACGCATCTGCATCTGTCTCTCTTCCTCCTAATGTAGAAACGGAATCAGAATCAGAATGTGATTTTATTTGCCAAGTGTGCCGACACACGCAGACAGCTGACACAGAATAAATAAATCAATAGCAGAATAAATGACAAACGTGATGGGATATATTGTACTGATAGGAGACCTATAGGGGAGCGTAACTGTTCACGATGGTGATGCCCGAGGGGAAAAACCGCTGTTGTGTCTTCTTGTTCTGGCGGACAGTGCTGTGTAACGCCTGCCAGAGGGGAGAAGTGTGAAGAGTTTGTGAGATCAGTGATGATTTTGCCCGCCCGCTTCCTCGTTCTGGTCTCGTACAAGACCTGAAGAGTAGGCGGGGTGCACCTATGATCCTCTCAGCTGTCTTGGCCATCCTTTGCAGCCTGTCCGATGAGCTGAATTGTCCACGTACTGCACAAATTGTATTTTCTATGAGATGTGCGTGGCTTTAGAGAAAAGCACCTGCTAAATGAATAAATCTAGATGTAATGTAAATGTAAAACACCGCCACCACCTTTGCGTTGTCCTTCATATGGGCCAGAAGACAGCCTAAGCAGCGCATATTAAAAAAGGAGCTGATGGCCCCTCTAATTCAGTGCTTTTCTCAAAGACATGTAAATGCCGCTGTTTTGGGGCAAACAGGAGCTAAGAAAAAAGTTAAAATACAGGGGCTGGCGCTTACCTTTGATATCAGATTCGTGGCACCATGGTACTTTTCACCATGGTGCTTCATCTATAGACATGCAAATGCATCTGTTTTCAGCAGGGGGGGGGGTGTTCATGACCCAGAGTTTAGCATCCAGGAGCACAGAGATCTGCAGATAGATCCTTTGTTAACTTTGCTCCTTAAATTAGGCACCTCAATCTGGTATTTCTGCCCCTCCATCTGTGAAGCAGATGTATGGGGTGCAAATACTGAACATAAAACACAATTTAGATCAGTGTTCAGAGAAGGTAACCAAGACTCCTGGGGGCTTTGTTGCCTTAAAGTCAAAGGACTTGGGTTCAAGGCCCTGCTCCCACTGTTGTACCCCTGAACTGAAAGGTAAAAATTACTCAGCTGTATAAATGGGAAAATTGATGTTGTTTAAACCTATCATCAACTACATGAATAATTTTGCCTTTAGATGAGCTCTTCATTGTTTAAGAATTAATTTTCCTTCCCAAGAAATTATAAAGAACATAATAAGAGAGCAGCATTCCTGCCTGGGGAGAAAACACCTACAAAAAACACCCAATGGTTTCAAGGGAGCTATAATGATACCTTGCAGTAAAATTTTTTATTGAATACATATTTACTCTTGAAAACAATGAGTCCCTGTTCTTCGGTAAAGACACTGTCTGAAGTGCTCCTGGGATTTTTTGTTTCGGCTGGATATAATTTCTCCTTTTATCAGTCCTCAAAAGAAATGTAAATCGGATGGGACCACAAAACAAACATTACCATCTGGGAGAAATGTATATATGCAATTCTTTAAAGATGAAAAATAAATACAGTGCCGTGCTTCATTTACACTCTTTGGCCAGTATAAAAAGGTCTAGGAAGCCTTGTTTTCTTTCAATAAGTTTAAATTTTGAACCAAGATAATTAATATACATGCAAAATTATTTTGGTTCAAAATTGAATCTCATTGGAAAGACAACGAGGTTTCCCGGGCATGTTTATAAAAAGATGAAAATATATAAATTGGCATATATTCTAATGTGTATTACTGCATGTATCAATTTACTGTATATATTTATTTTGGCTTGGATTTTCTTGATTCAAAATTTAAAGTCATCAGAAAGTTTCTGTATATATACAGTATATATATATATATAATATATATACAGTATATGCACAATTTACAGATACATTTTGAGCAAAGATGAATATGCACATTTATTACATATCCCATAACATGCAGCTGAATTTCCACTTTTTGCACATGGAATCCAGAAGCGTCGCTGCTATAAAAGGAACCACCGCATGAGAAAACAGGAACCAATGAGCAGCCAGCAACGAAAACCCCAGCCAATGAGATCTCAGCCGTCCACCAATGAGGAGCCGGCAGGCGGGAGATTTCAAGTTAGATAAAGAAAAAGTGTGGTTCGGGTTCCAAGTCATTGTTCTGCGAATGAAACGGCAGATGTTGTAGAAACAGCGGGGGAATCTCTGTCATTCAAAGCTGGAGACATCTGCATTGCGCTTTGAAGGCAACCCCCTCCCCATCCCTCCCATCTGTCCTCAACCCTTCTGAGAAACCCCAAGCCCAGCAACTAAAAGTGAAAGAGACCAGCGCCCCACACCGGAGAAAACACATCCCCAAATGTAGTAATACACCCAACACAAGGCTTGTACACATCATTCAGAGATTTTATTATTAATACTTCAAACAGCACAAGCATCCGTGTGAAATGGATGTTGACGCTCTCGACACTCCCGAAAACGACATTCAGAGAAAACAACCAAGGTGAACGACGACATAAATAAATAACGGCCATCTGGTGAACACACACGAACACACATGCAAATGCTGACATACATTCGAAAGAGTAGCAATCCAGCAACTATATACACTGTACAAAGATCAAGTACAAAATGATCAGTATGAGGCTGCAACCCTTACCAGATCTTCTCAATACTGACCTCAGCATGTCAACATTTATAAGACAGATGGCTAATAGACTCCACCTGAATGTCCCATCTCAGCTTTTATACATTTGAAGCCATTATTTAAATTAGAAAGGGGTAAAAAATATTCAAACTATAACTATGTACATACAGGTAGTCCTTTTTGGGCAAAATTTCTTGTCCATCATAGCTCTGGCTAGATATGAGCGCCGACTTTGCGTTAGCTGGAGTGAAAGCTCGAGGACTCGGATTCCGTGGAGACAGAGGAGATGACGCCCCGCTTTTTGGGCAGCATCTTTCGGCTGGACCCCCGGCTGGTGCTGAAGGCGCTGCGGGCGGACTTCTTGAACTTAACTCCCAGAAAGGCGTAGAGGATGGGGTTGAGGCAGCAGTGGAAGAAGGCGAGCGCCTCGGTGAAAAAGATCCACTTTTCGATGCTCTGGACCAGGGAGCAGCTGCTGGGGATGACTCCCAGAGTGTCCAGGGTGTGCACGAAGATGCCCACGCAGTAGGGCAGCCAGCAGCCGAAGAAGCACAGGATGAGAATGATGGTGGTTTTCAGAGCCTTGCGCTTCTGCTGGACCTTGGAGCCTTGGGACAGCTTGCAGATGATGATGCAGTAGCAAGTGAGGATGATGAGTCCCGGCAGCACGAAACCCACGAGGATGTGCTGGAAGTAGAACACGGCCGCCCAGATCAGGCGGGTGTCAGCTGGGTAGGTGCGCTGGCAGGTTATGCGAGAGCCGGTGTTGTACACCTTGGCGAACACCAAGTCGGGGACGGTCAGGAGGGCAGCGGGCAGCCAAACGCCCAGGTAGATGACCTTCTCGGCCAGGAGCTTCCTGGGAGCCTGGCTGTTGGTGGCGTGCACCACGGCCAGGTACCGGTCCAGGCTGATGAAGGCCAGAATGAGTACGCTGCTGTAGAGGTTGACCGTGTAGATCATGTGCACCCCCACACAGAGGAATCTCCCGAAATGCCAGCTGCTGGCTGCATCCACAGCCCAGAAAGGCAAGGTGAGGACAAAGAGCAGGTCTGCTATGGAGAGGTGCAGCCTGTATTTGTCAGTCATAGTCCTCGACTTCTTCTGGTAGCCCATGACCAAGATCACAAGTCCATTTCCAACAATCCCCAGGATGAAGATTATTCCATAAATGGTGGGTAGGAAGATCTTCTTGACATCATCGCTAAGAGCTGTGTTACAAGGCTCTTCATAGATTTCATCCGAAATTGGGATCTCTCCAGATCCAAACTCGGTGCTGTTGTAATCGAACAGCACCACGGTCTGCAAAAGACAAACAAGAAAGTTACGAATACTGAAGAACATCATTTCTCGTCGTAAGAACTTAAAACGCTCCCCTGCAAGTTCCTTGAAAAACGAGCTTTTAAATAGGAAACAATTCAAAAGATAATAAAAGGTTTAATATAAATTCATAAAAAGTGTTATTTTATAATTAAAAAAAAAAAAGCCCGACAACTTGGCTGCAGTTATTAATTTTGTCTTTAAATATTGAGATATTATTGATTACCAGTTATAACCTTATACGAAAGGAGTGTTATAATTATTAGTATAATTATTACTATACTTGATGTAAATACGTACCTCCATATGTGTGTCGGACATCTTCGACTCCAATCGCGACTGTCGCTCCGCTATTATCTATGAAGTATGAGGATTCTTTCGCCCTGCGCTCCGGGCAGAACTTTAAAGGTGCCGTGATAGACCCGCCCCTGGGAGTGGCGTGTGGCCCCGCCCACTGTCATGCCCCGCCCCCTCCGGGGCGACGCTAGCAGCGCGGAGCGGAGCGCTGCACGAAGCACCGCTACTGTACATTTACGAGTGTTGTTAAAAGTGCACTGCGTGGTGCTTTGCGTGCCACACTTTTACTCGAAAAAAATTATCATGAAAAGATGCAATCAGAATAAAACTATGAATGAATATTATTGATTTTTTTCCAGATGTGCTTCACGCCGGAACCGTTATTTTGGTCTTGACCAGGACCAGGTCGACATGATAATAAATAAAACGCAATTAATAATAAGTGGAAAAGTGTGCTGCAAATTTTGACTTTAATGAATGTTGTTTTTTTTTTTTTTCCTGACGCTTTTCTCGTGCAATTTCCGTCAGCATTAAAAAAGGCTCATTCCATGATCCATCTTCTGCAAAGCGACTAATAAAAGTGTTAGGTAGGCTAATCAACTATATGGTTATTTACATATTTATACAGCACCTTATCTTTACTGTATCCAACCATGGAAAACTTTATTTTTTGTAAAGGGTGGAAGCAGGGATTTGAAGCTAGAACCTTCAGATTATAACCAAGAGCCCTTAGGCTTGCTTAGTACTATGCCCCCTACTACCCCAGACTTGTTGCATAACCTGGGGCTCCTTATTCTAGCTTGCTGCTTTTTTCTCTCTCTCCTTTATTTAACCCTTATATTGTGATTTAAACTCAGGTCAAACCAAGTTCACACCGGAGGTGAGTTGCAGCCCATCTATCCAGTTGTGCAATAACAGCCAGAAAGTTTCCAAGGTATTTTGTTCATCCTACATGCAGTGATATTTATATCAGAAGTATATATATATATATATATATTTTTTTTTTTATTCTTCCTCTCTATGGCCGCTTCCTTAAGTTGCCACATCATCACTGGAAAAACATTTATTCAAGCGGCGCGAGGAGCACTTTTAGATGTGTCCGATAGCTGTTTCCCTGGCTTCGGTCTTCACTCGGCACCCTGTCGTCACTTTAGCCGTGTTTGGTCTGCGCTCCCCGGTTGCCGTTGAGTGATCCGAGGACGGCACAGGAAATCCCGCTTGTTCTCAAGTGCACTTCCCTGAATGGGGTCTAACAGCCCTGTGGAGAATAGGTCATTTCCTCAATGCGGACACCACAACCTCCTTACCTTTTCCTTCAATCACATCTTCTTATTGGAGGTGGATGGAAAGGTGTAGACAGGACTGCATCACCTGAACCGCGCCCCCCCACGCACACCCTCCAACCCCCATATCAAGGCAGCAATAACTGCACATTCAGGTGATGCTCATTCAGTCCCTCTTGAACCCGCACTGAGTGACCGGCGCACCCTCGCCTGTCCCTTTGAAACCCGAGATGATTGACTGATTGATTGATCCCATCCTCTCCTCCTCCCCCCCACACATGTTTGTGTAAGGTGTAGCAGTATGGTAGGGCTGTGGGGGGAGATTTTGCAGAGCAGAAGGAGGATAAAGAAGGATGAAAAACCCCGATGGTGGATGGATTTCCCTTCAAACAGATGGTTCCTCGTTGTGCTTGTGTAATTGTACCCCACTCCCTTTGAAGGAGTGCGGAGGCCTTCTGGACGAGACCGAGAAACGAGGTGGGGTTCGAGTGGCCTCTCGACTTGTGTCACTGCACTCGTAGTTGAACGTCCAAAGTCATCTTCCACATGCTGGTCCCATACCCCTCGCATGGACACACCACCTCTCCGCTCAGTGATGATGGAAGTGGAAGCAAATTGTTTATTCAAAATTTGCCCTCTTCCATTGTAATTTGTAATAACCCTCCACTCCCAAACGAAACGACGACCGTAGTGGGGAAATTTAGCAGCTCCTTTCTTCAGAAGTGCACAGGACAAGTTGCTTTCTCACCCAGATTGCAGCGGTTTCACAATGAACCCACTCAACTTTTCAGAGAAAACTCGGCCAGTAATTCTGTGACATGCAGCTCATCACAAGTTTGCTGATGACGCACGAATTACTGAGGCATCACTTCGTGATTTCAAACAAACAAACAAAACAGAAACAGAACAGAATCCGGTAAGTTCAGCTTCAGTCCTGTTAGGCGAGCAATGAGCAAGATCTTCCGGACCACACGATATTTCAGCAGCTGGATTTATGCCCAAAAAGTCGCTTGTTCAAGATGTTTCCCTAATATATGGCAGTTAGGGTTAGAGATGCTGGGATGTGTCCCTTCAATGTCCAAGGAAACTTAATTTGTATGTATTTACAGTATGTGCATAATTCCTCAGAACAATATTTGTAATTTTTGTTTTTTTTTTATATTTATTTTATTTTGTTCCCCAATATCTGCTCTGCCTCTACCCTTGGTCAAGATCTAGAACTCAAATTAAAATGTGAAGCACACTCATGTTAGTTTCGTCATATATCATACTTACCATAAATAATTTATTGTCATTTTAGATGAAGATGAGAACGCTTTTGAATACATTTCCATAGAGTACTTTTGTTCACCTTGTGCACGCAATGCCGGGAGGTAAATGACAGTTAACAATGTAATGGACCACCTTTCTCTCAGCTGCAGTTCGTGCGGAATCCTGAACGCTGCTGGTCTTCGAAGCTTTACAGCTGCGTATGTTTCAGATCTATTTTTTTTTTCCCCAGCGAGAGGGATATTTTCCTCACGTCGCTGATGTGAATCAGCATCAGTTGTGTGAGCGAAGTGAAAACAAACGGGTGCCGAGAAGACGACTGCTCGGCATCATTTTTGCATGTTTTTGAGTGAGGGCTTTGATAAGCGGTGCCCCCCCTCCATACCAGGGGAAACATTTAAGATAAGGGACAGTGGACTAGGGGATAAGTGCTGTGTGTGAGAGGTGGGGACTGCACTCCGAAAACCACAGAAAGCATAGAGGTGCTTTGAATATGAATAAAAAGTGCGAAGGACTCCCGGGATCCTTTCCTGGGCGGAGGGGGAATGGGTGTTACCGGAGAGGAAGGGCAGCGGTGAGAATTCACTAATGGGCTGTGCTGAGCCATTCAGAACCACAAGACGAGGATGCACCCTAGATGGAACACCAGTCCATCACAAGGCATCAGAAACACACACATTGAATGCAATTTAGAGTCAAGAGTAACACTTGTTTTGACCGTGGGAGGAAACCAGAGCGCCTGGAGGAAACCCACGCAAACACTTGGAGAATATGCTCCACACAAACTCCACAGAAACTGTGCTGGATTCAGACCCACATCTGAACCTACAGTCTAGGAGCTGCGTGGCACCATTGCTACCTGCTGTGCCACCACGCCTTCCACTTTCTATTATTATTGCTGTTGTTGTCATTTTTTTTTTGTTGTTGCTATTTTATGTTATTACTGTTGTTATGGTGGCACAGTGAGTAGTGCTACTGCCTCACAGCGCCTGGGTGGTGTGAGAGAAGGTGGGTTCGATCCCCGCTCAGTCTGTGTGGAGTTCGCATGTTCTTTCCGCGTCTGTGTGGGTTTCCTCCGGGTGCTCTGGTTTCCTCCTACAGTCCAAAGACCTGCTGTTCAGGTTCACCCATAGTGTGTGAGGGACAGAGAGAGTGTGTTCCACTGAGTGACCCATTGTAAGTAATGTATCTAGCAGTGTAAGTCACCACGGTGAAAAAAGTGTGTGGGCTCGTAACACTACATAGAGTTGATTGGAAGTTGCTTTGGAGAAAAGTGTCTGCTAAGTAAAGAAATCTAAATTAGAGTATAAAATTTAACTCTGCTTTTTGGCTGAAACAATGTTTTGAATGACATTAAAGGAATATCAGCCAAAGTGATAAATGGGAAAACGAAAGAAAAGAGAAAGATTATCATGCTTTTTACAAACACGACTGAGAACGTGAACATATGACGGCATCCAAGTCCTACGTTTGTGCGCTTTACTCCTCACGGCACCGACACACGTCCCTCATACAGTACCGCTGGAGTGAAGTAAAACAGCACAGTAAAGCTAAGTCGTCGTGAAGTGAAACAGAAAATCTGAAGTCAGCGAGCACATGGCTCTTGCGGGCAAGAAAGCACCTAGAAAACCACGCCATGTTTGAGGTTCGAAAATACGCAAGCGTTTCACAAGATAACACGGAAGAAACAGGATGTACTGTCAATACCATAATCATAATAACATCTGTACGCTGTTTTTTTTTTTCTATGGAATATTGTCAGAAAACAGAAAGAAGCAGTGCTCTTTCACTCATTTGCACAGAAGTGTAAGGGAAAGGACCTGTGCTTTTTTTTTTTTCACTTGCAAACAGCCCTCAGTCTGGGTGGAAGTCTTAGGACATGCATGTGTGAGGGAGGCCCAGGGACATCAACAGCGGCCCCAGCTGTGGACAATGGACAGATTGATGGAGGAAGCATGTGGTTGAGCTCTGCTTCAGATCCTCTTGAGGTCTGGAAGGTCCTGGACATCACTTCCTTCAGCTGGCCGCTCCATTGACCATACAACACCTCATGGGTCACATGGTGGGTGGGTGGCGGGATGAGGTCTCCCAGTGCAACGTCATGCGATCAAGACAAATTTAAGGGCGTCATATTTTGAACTGCCATTCATAAACGATCGTAATCAGGTCCCCGGTTTGCCGAACGTCCAAACGCACGTGAAAATCATCGGTTTGTGTTTCTGGGGAAGCCGCTTCTCAGGTCACTCATCACCGTCCCCGATCCACCCCACGTGAGGACTTACAGCACAAACTCAAATGACTGGGAGCTGGTCTGCACCGAGGCCAGGAAAGCCCAATGCCCGAAGCATCGCCAAGTCGTTGAGATGTGCTTTGCAGGTGTCCGTGATTAACCTGAACGTCACGCTGTCTGAAGCGAGAACATCCGATGAGTCAAGGAAACACACATCTACACAAAATAACAGTGCGGGACATGTAAATGAGAGTCTGACACCTGTTCCAGTGACTGATGAACACACCCAAACACATGTAGCGGCTACACATACAGAGATATGTGTCCATCCACACACATTTTTTTGTAGAGGAAAACTATTACCATATGACTGGGATCCACCAAAGGATCGATCTCCACCTACATGAGTCCATCCTGTTCTTTTTTCTATTGTCTTCTGGACTTTTTACATCCTTTTTTTTTGTATCTTCTCTTCTTCTCTTCTTCTCTTATGCCTTCCACCCCTCCTGGGGCATAGGCTGCAAACAAGGGTTCTCCTTGAAGTTTCCTCGTTGGCATTTCTGTAGCGGGAAAGGTTTTCACAGTGTGGGATCGCTTGCCCCACGCCCAACCCTCCTGCTTTCTCAGCCGGGCTTGGGACCGTCCATGGTGGAGTGAGTCAAAACATTTCGGGTCGGGGTTGTTACCCTGCGCATCAGGCCCTTTTGAGCAATGCAACAGCCCTGCAGCAACGATAAAAAGATTTGTATACACGTCTGAAACTACATTATTGAGTAAATTATGGAAAAACACAACTTTTTAAATAGTTAAATACATCCATTCAGGGTTCAGTTTCTTGAAGTACATTCATTCACCTAACAGACACTTTTCTCCTAAGTGAGCTACAGTATTAAGCTGTTTAAGAGACTTTTTATACATCTGGCTAATGTTTTACTGGAAGAACTTCAAGTAAGCGCCGTGATCAAGGGTACAAGAGCAGTAGGCAGTATTCGAACCTCTGACCTTTGGAACAAAATGCAGCAGGTCTATGAACTGCACTACCAGCAGCTTCTTCCCATGTCTATGTGGGTTTCCTCCAGGAGCTCTGGTTTCCTTCCACACTCAAAAGACATACTGCTGAGGTTCTCCCACAGTGTGCGAGTGACAGAGAGAGTGTGTTCTGCTGATGTATGAATGAGTGACCCAGTGTAAGTACTGTATCTAGCAGTGTAAGTCACCAGGGTGAAAAAAGTGTGTGGGCTCGTAACACTACATAGAGTTAATTGGAAGCTGCTTTGGACAAAGTGTCTGCTAAATGAATACATGTAAATATGTTGGTTTAGAGGAAATCATGTGTGTCGGAGAAAAACAGAAGTCGTGCAGATGGGTAAATAAGAGAAGCCCAAGTTGCACTGATTAAACCAAGTAGGTAAGTAGAGTCAGGTGTGTAAATTGTAGTCATTTATTCACTTCATTAGTTTATTTTAATATTTTGTACAATGACAATCCCTGTAGGGTTGATGCACTTTCAAGCATCGCTGTATGTTGAGTGTCGGTGAGCGAATACAGCATGTTGGCCGTATTGGAAAGTTACACAAACACACACACACACACACACACACACACACACACACGCTGTCCGAACCACTTGTCCCATACAGGGTCATGGGGAGCCAGAACCTAACCCAGTAACACAGGGCAAAAGGCTGGAGAGTCAGGGGACACACCCAGGACAGAATGCCAGTCCATCACAAGGCACCCCAAGCAGGATTTGAACCACAGACCCACCGAAGAGCAGGACCTGGACCAACTCACTATGTCACTGCGCCCCCTTGAAATATTACATTCCACATAAAACTGTAATAAATGGCAAAGTTCACTGCATTTGTACTGATTTGTTACAATACTGTCATGAGTGAACATTGATCATAACAGTACACTGGATGCAGCATTTTTAGTGAAAAAAAAGAAATTTCACATATTTCCACTGTAAGTGCTCATAGATGATAATACATTTTAAAAATAACAAGGACAAGCAAGGTGGGGTGCTGGCACGGCAGGTTCAGCATGTGCCCGCCCTATGGTGGCCCTGGGGTTCGAGTCCCGCTTGGGGTGCCTTGCGATGGGCTGGCATCCCATCCTGGGTGTTTCCCCTCCCCCTCCAGCCTTATGCCCCGTGCTGCCGGGTTAGGCTCTGGCTTGCTGCGACCTCACTCGGGACAAGCTTTTGTTAATGACATAGACAACCAAAATATAATCCCTCATTAAAATATGGCCAAAACAAAATCCAGTAAATGAGTGAGAAATTTAAATGTCTACTAAGGCGTGCCGTCAGGCTGTAGCCTGTTAAGTACCACTATCTTCCCTCAGTGTCTTCAAGACGTCATGGATGAGCATCCCATGAATACCTCACAAGCTGAGTCCGTGTCCTCGCAGCGGGGACGTCCACGAGGACGGACACACATAACACCTGAAACAGTAAACTCCGCTTCAACGGTCACGATGCAGAGTAATCATTCCTATGGTTCCTTACTGCGTATATGAACTAAAGTGATGTGTTGCCTGATAGATTAAGAAAAAAAGCGTTTGCACAAGTGTCGAAGGTGACTGGTAGGGACACTTTAATGCCAAAGGTTAGATGTGTCAACACCCTAAAGATGAACCATGACGTACCGTACTGTAAAAAGTGAAATCAGTAATGAAGAGCGCGTACGTGCGCGGCTAACAAAAACAGGAAGTCGGCCGTTGGGGTTAGAACATCTTGACGTTGGTGACACAATGACAGGGTCATGTGCCCCCGCTGCGGGTTCGGCTGGCAAAGTGAAAAAAAAGAGAAGGGCGTCTCCGAGAAGAGGAAGACCCACCCACCTCCAAAACGGCGGGCAATGCAAAACGGAAAAAGGCCCAATTAAAACAGAGATACCTGATTCTTTCCCACGGTTGGTCAACGTGCCGCGTTCAAATTTGGCGCTCGGCCCAAAATCACCCCCCAGGTTGAGAAACCCCGCTGCGGTGTTACAAGGCGTAAAGGAAGGGTGTTTTCTGTTTCCATATGATAAATGCAACACGTTTTTCCCTTTTCCCTTAACGTCTAAATTGTGGTTTGCCTCGGTGCCAGAGCTCAACATTCCTCGTTCTGGCAAATCTGTATCTCGTTGAATAGCCAGCGTTTCTAATTGCTTTCATCATTATTATTATTCTTCGTTTAGCCATTGCATTTGTTCAAGGCAGTTTTAGGACTGTACAACATGTAAATGCTTGCAAGGAATACACTTAATACAAGGCCAGTTTAGGATGGGATGCAATAACCTGGATTATTATTATTATTATTATTATTAGAACAAACAGATTAGAACAAGCAAATTTTTTAAGAATTTATTGGCATAAACAGATACAACATCCAGGCGGCTCCTTCAGAATTGGAACACATTTATTTCACCGTGTGTCAAAAAGTCTCAGAGTCTGCTGTCTCACAGCGCCTGGGTGGTGCGAGAGGATGCGGGTTCGATCCCTGCTCAGTCTCTGCGGAGTTTGCCTGTTCTCCCCCGTCTGCGTGGGTTTCCTCTGGGTGCTCTGGTTTCCTCCCACACTGCAAAGATAGTGTGTGAGTGACAGAGTCAGTGTGTTCCAGTGATGTATGGATGAGTGACCCAGCGTAAGAAGTGTATCCAGCAGTGTAAGTCACCGCGGTGAATAAGGTGTGTGGGCTGATAACACTACATTGACTTTGTTGGAAGTCACTTTGGGCAAAAAAAAAAGTGTCTGCTAAATAAATAAATGTAAACATAAAGTCGGTTGCTACAGCTGATTTGTTTAAAGACCTGGAATGGATTAGTTTTTAATAAGGGATTTAAAATAATCTTTTGGCGTTTGCGCCGTACAGCATGAAGGAGTGCACTCCCTCCTTTGGGCCACAGCGTCTGCAGGTCTTTGCTCCAGGCAGCACGAGGCCCCCTGACTCTTAACAAAGCAGATAACTGTCTTTTACAGGCCAGCAAACATGCTGTTTTTTAAAACGAACACTTTTGGACAAATTTTTGCAGTTTTAAGTTTATTTATGCTGTCAAAATGGCCAATTCCTGTGTAAATGGGTAGCGCAGTGATTGGAGCTGTTGCCTTCTTATTAGGAGACCTGGATTCAAAGCCCAGTCCTAATCCAGCATCCATGAATGGGCACGAGCATTTATTCATTTGTCTGATATTTGTTTCCAAAGTGATTTTCCATGGTAAATCTGAGACCAAGCTACTCACGTCGATTTAACGATTTATAAAGCGTTTCAAAATTTTCACTGTATCAATTCAAGACACCTTAAAGCATCTCGATCAAGGACACGACAGCGGAAGCTGGAAACAGAACCTGGTCCTTCGAGTGCCAGGTGACAGCTCGAACCACCGCGCCGCCTGGTGCGCAGCAAACTCTGAATCACTCCAGTGAAAATCGTGCTGATGTGGAAATTGGTAAATAATTGTAAATAAATGTGTAAATGATTCTAAGTATCTTAGTAAACAAGTCCAGTATTGTAAGTCTCTTTGAAGAGCAATACATGAGCAATGACAATAATAATAATAATAATGGGACATTGTCTTCCGCTAAAGTTTGTGGGATCCAGGCGCTCATGCTGAAAAGATGGGCTCTGTGGCAACCCTGTAAACAATAAAAAAAGAGGAACGCCTCTCCAACAGCATGCTTGGTTTGAGTCCCAGCTGCTATTGTCCATTGTGTCAGTGGCAGCCCAGGAAAGCGTGGCGCAGAACCCATCAGCCGCCGATGCTGGTTCCCGCTCTTGCTTTCGCTACTTTCTCTAGCCACGCGCTCTCGGAGACCTTCGGGAGGAACGCGCAGCCCCGGCTTCGGATTGACGGGCAGGTCGGATCGGGAGGTCGGCGGGCCAGAAGGAGGCAGATGTCGGTCGACCCTCCTGCGCAAGAAAGCCAACATTTGTCGACACAATGGGGTTTTCAGAAGGGAAAGCAAACCTGCTGTGGTTTGTCACTCGTGTTTTGTGAAGCACAAAAATTAACCTCATACTCTTTATTAGAGATTTTTTTTATTCATTAGCACACTATCACCATGAGAAGTGTTTAAAAAAAGGTGTTCGTGGTGAGGGTTGAGACCTGTACTGTATAGCTGCAGTAGTGGGTGGAGCTGCACGCTTCTGCTTGAAGGACCTGGGTTTGAATCCCATCCCCTTCAAATAGTATCCCTGATCAATGTACTTACCCTGAATTACACACATTGACTGAAACCACTTGTCTGTATGTGTTTTTGGTGCACATTTGGTGGTCCTTATGTCATATATGCTCACAGATGGGGTCCAGATCACACACACTGTCTGAAACCACTTGTCTCAAGCGGGGGGGTTGTGGTAAACCATAGCCTAACCCGGCAACACAGGCACAAGGCTGGAGTGGGGAGAGGACACACACAGGACAGGATGCCAGTCCATTGCAAGGAACCCCAAGCAGGACTCGAACCTCAGACCTACCAGAGAGTGGACAGAGGCCAAACCCACCGTGCTCCCCAAGATTAAGAACAGCTCAGATTTTTTTTTTTTTTTTGCCAATCCAGAGGGATCCCAAGTGGGACTTAAACCCCAGACCCACGGGAAAGCAGGACCCGGGCAAACCCACTGCACCACCGCACCCTGAATTAATATAGAAAAAATTCCATGCCTCTCTAAGTGGGTAAATCATTGCAAATAGCTTATGATTTAAACATAATGTTGTAAACAAGTGGTCGTGTAGCGGTTAGAGCTGCCGTCCTTGGATGTGAAGGTTGCAGGTTTGATTCCCCCTCTGGCTCTTGTACCCTTAAGCAAGGTACTTACCCTGAATTGCTGCAGTGAAATTACCCAGCTGTGTAAATGGGTAAATAACTGTTACCTTAACATCGTAAGTTGCTTTAGAGAAAAGTGTCTGATAAATGAAAATCACGATTAACAACCTATTTATCACTTGGCAAATGCTTTGCCTCAAAACAATGCACTATTCAAGGTTTATTCAATGTTATATTTTTTTCCACTTCTTGAGCTGAACATGATTCAAACAAGTGGCTCACATTAGCACAAGCACTTGAGACCGAAGCAAATATTTTGTCACGGTGCTTGAAGTATAAGATGGGACTCCAGCGCAGAATGTCAGTGGTGCTTTAACATGCTCTAAATCACTTAACACATTTGCATAGCTCAATTACTGGGGGTGGCAGTGGGTGGCGGGGGGTGCAGGCCGGTTAGGAAAATCTAATTGTTTGACCGTTCCGCTGTGACCGATCGCAGCCGGAGGGCTAATCTCACATGGTACTTTTGTGGCTGCCTACGACTGCTTAGCCCAGTCAGCGTCCGTCATGTGAAAACCTTTCAAAGAACTTTTTTTGGTTACTACGTTAAATAAATATACAAACACACGCCAGTTCCCGAAAACATCGGCAACAAGAAACGAGTCTCCTTATCTCCTCCTTACATTTGCCAGCTGATCAAGTTTTCCACTGATAAATAAAATTCTCAATAAATAAAAATTGACCATCATAAAGTGCGTTACATTAATATGTCAGCATCTTCCGGGCTTTTCTTAGAAACCAAATGCTTGTGCACTTTCCTGCTTATATCTAAATATCTATTTATTCATTTAGCTGAAGCTTTTCTCCAAAACGACTAACAATCTTAAACTTCTTACGATGAATTCCCCGTTCATACAGCTGGAAATTCTTTTTTCTCTTAATAACAACCTCAGACACAAGTAGACAACACTGTCAAGCAATTAAATTCAAAGCAAAAAAAAAAAGCAAAAAAAAATGAATACATTGGAATAAAAAAGTTTAAATGCATGTGATCATGATTAAATAATAAAAGTAATAAGATCTGCCCTCAAAAAGAGCTTGTAAGGGCACTCTCAGAAAAAAAAAAAAAATAGAAAGTCCTGCACATAATAATTCAGACGCACACAATAGCACCTCTTCACGAACGACTGGAGGATGTGTACACCCATCCTCACCGACATATACATATACAAGAGGAATCTGAAACACTTTTTCTCCATTTAATAGGAGAAACATACAGAAGAAATATGTAGTAACTGCCAGAAATGTGAGGGGGGATATAAACAGACAACACGGGGCGAGATCCCATATCCACCAGGCTGGAGGGGCTAGGCTGTGTTTTGGTGCCAGGAGGTCTGAAAGGTGACACTTGGGTGACACTTAAGTACTTTCCCAAGGCAATGTGAAAACAAATTGTTGCCCTTCAGTACTTCTGGAAAAAAAGGGAAGTGATGTTGGTGGGGGGGGAGGGGATGGGCTCCGGCCTCCAAAACCATGAAATGTGATGCTTCTCTTTCACAGCTTTTAGTTATAATCACAGGCTGTGGGGGAGGGGGGAGGGGGGGTGGTGGTGGTGGTGGAATTGTTATTGTAATTACAGTGCGCCGGGGTGTCTGAGCTCCCTGCAGGAATCCAGGTGGCGTCTCAGTAATGCGCGCTGCCTTTTCGTGTGTCCAGGTGCGACAGCAACGCCACGGTCTGCGCTCATTGGCGAGGAGGCGCTTTCAAGGCGAGCTGCCCATTGTGATGTGATCTGAGATTCATGTTGCACGAGGAGGCTGCAACGTCACGCAACGTTCTTTATTATGTTTTGCATTCTATTACATTTACATGTTGCCCGGAACCCGACCCCACTGCCCTCCTGACCCCCTTTTTCAGAAGCGCTAACAGTTGGGCAGGAGGTAACACAGTGTTTAGAGTCGATGCCTTGCAACAGGAAGGGCTGGGGTGGCACGGTGGCACAGCGAGTAGCGCTACTGTCTTGCAGCACCTGGGTGGTGTGAGGGGATGTGGGTTTGATCTCTTGTGTGGAAATTTGCATGTTCTCCCTGTGTCTGCGTGGGTTTCCTCTGGGTGCTCTGGTTTCCTCCCACACTCCAAAGACATGCTGTTCAGGTTCCCCCATAGCGTGTGAGTGACAGAGAGAGTGTGTGTGTGTGTGTGTGTGTGTGTGTGTATTCCACTGATGTATGGATGAGTGACCCAGTTAAGTAGTGTATCTAGCAGTGTAAGTCTTCGGGTGCTCTGGTTTCCTCCCACACTCCAAAGACATGCTGTTCAGGTTCACCCCTAGTGTGTGAGTGACAGTGTGTGTGTTCCACTGATGTATGGATGAGTGACCCAGTATAAGTAGTGTATCTAGCAGTAAAAGTCACTGTGGTGAGTAAGGTGTGTGGCTGAAAACACTACATAGAGTCCATTGGAAGTTGCAAACAAACCAAGCAATGTAAGATACTTGGAGAAAGCTGTCAAATTAGGAACACACACACACACACACACACACACACACACACACACACACACACACACACACACACACACACACACACAGTGTCTGAAACTGCTTGTCCCAAGCGGGGTCGCGGCAAACTGGAGCCTAACACAGGGCGCAAGACTGGAGGGGGAGGGGACACAGCCAGGATGGGGCGCCAGTCTATTGCAAGGCACCCTAAGTAGGACTCGAACCCCAGACCCACCAGAGAGTGGATACAGGCCAAACCCACCACACCCCAAAAGATTAGGAATAGCTAAAACTTTTTTTTTTTTTTTTTTGCCAATCCAGAGGGACGTGCTGTTTTGGGATATTTTGGCTCAGAAACAGCAAAGTGTTCATCTTTTTATTACATAATGGTTTAAACAGAAAAACCTAACAAAAACATACTTGTTAACTAGGGAAAATAAACTGCGTGAAAAAAACCAGTAAGTGGGTGTGATGAAAGATGGTGCAAGCAAAAACTCCAAGAAAAATAGCGATGGAAGGGGAAGTTTTCATGGATGAAAAATTTAACAAGTTCAGGGGAAGCCAGTGACAATAACGAGAAGAGGAACATGGAGACACTTTATTATTGGACCACTGCGGGATCCAGTAAAGCACTGAACACGGTGAAAGTTTTCACAGCTACATTATTATTCATTTATTTATTTATTTAAAGGCAAGGAATTAATTGAAATTAATTTCTGAAGAACGAGTATTAATAGGTGGTGACAGAGCTCATGTTCTCCGTGTTTCGATCAATTCGTTCTGTATCCTGCTGCTTGAAAACCTTTCCTGACCTTCGCGGCATTTGAATGTAAAACTGCCTGTATTTCTTTCAACAATCAAAAGAAAAAATAAAAGCCCTCACGTGTCCCCAAAGAGATCCGACTTGGTCAGATTCGGCCCGAGCAAACAAACCCCTCCTTCTCGGATAGAGTTTCCTCCGCGCAGCGTTCAGCTTCTGGCTTTTGTGGATGCATAGATGAGGATCTTGATGGCCTGCCCTTTGTATTTCGACTCCTCCGGGAGCCTTTTACTCACAATATGAACACAATTGAATTCCTATTTTATCTTTCTAAGGACTCGTAAGGCTTGATCTTCAGCCCGATAGAGATTTTTCATGTTCTGAACTCGCCCCTCTTAGTATAAATACGTTGCTATTGGGTGGACGTCAATACAAGTGTCGAGAACTGAGAAAATGCGTGCTGCTCCGTGAACACTCAGACGTTCCTTCACGTGGTCTGACCCTATAACTGGAGTGTAATGGTGCATATATTTATTTGCATAGCAGAGAATACCTTTCCAGGTGATTAATAGTACTGTGGTCAGAGCTGTGACCTTGCGATCAGAAGGTCCTGGGTTCAAATCCACATTTCTACTCTAGCCCCCTTGATCGAGGTACATACCAAGAGCTGGACAAGGGGGTTGACAGGAGGGTTACAGCTGCT
Organism: Scleropages formosus; assembly: GCF_900964775.1. Classification (NCBI taxonomy): domain Eukaryota; kingdom Metazoa; phylum Chordata; class Actinopteri; order Osteoglossiformes; family Osteoglossidae; genus Scleropages; species Scleropages formosus. The sequence goes on along the minus strand of NC_041819.1, from coordinate 21,279,998 downwards.
GCCTGTGGATCTGTAGGTTGCTGGTTTGACTCCCACCTACTGTTGCAGTATGTGTGAACAAGGTATTTGCTCTAAGAAGTTTCTCAAGTGAAAACTATGCAGCAGTATGAATGGGTAAAAAAATGAGTGTTGTATACAAAACTAGCCCTCTGATCTGCTGTGGATGGAAATATCTGCTTATTCATTTGTGCTTCATAACACCACTGTTGCTATATATGGAGGGCGCTTGGAGAAATGTATAGGAAATATGTGCCGTATTTCTAATACATGACTTGCCTGCTATAAATGCAGGGTGGCACAATGACTAGCGCTGCTGTCCTACAACACTTAGGCGATGTGTGAGGATGTGGGTTCGATACCTGCTCAGTCTGTGTGGAGTTTGCATGTCCTCCCTCCTGTCTGTGTGAATTTCCTCTGGGTGCTCTGGTTTCCTCCCACAGTCCAAAGACATGCTGTTCAGGTTCACCCATGGGGTGTGAGTGACAGAGAGTGTGTGTGTGTGTTCCACTGGTATATAGGTGAGAGACCCAGTGTAAGTAGTGTATCTAGTGGTGTAATTCACCATGGTGAATGAGGTGTGTGGGCTCATAACACTACACAGAGTTCACTGGAAGTCACTTTGGACAAAGGTGTCTAAATATGTGACTTCATTTTGAACCTTTGCTAAGTACGCTGTTACTGCATGAGAAGAGCACTTTATGAGAACTGAATTTAATACATATATTTTAATGAATGCTGCTGTTGTCCATAGAATAACTCACACACGCACTGTCCCACGCGGAGGTTGCGGTGAACCGGAGCCGAACCCAACAACACAGGGCACCCTAAGCAGGGTTTGAACCCCAGACCCACCGGAGAGCAAGACCTGGTCCAACCCAATGCACCACCGCACCCCCTCGAAGAATAAGTGAGATCCGTAAAAACTGAACTGTGTAAATGTTTGCCTGCTGGATGGAGCGAGGAAAAGCTGAGGCTGCAGGATCCTGTCTGGGTGCCTGCAAGGGCTTCGTGAGTAAACCGACTGTGTCGCATCCCTCCTGCTCCAGTGTTTGTTGGAGGCAACAGGGTTCGAGAAGCCACTGCGGGGGGGTGGGGGTTGTTGCACGCTTAACTTATCTGTCCCTAACACAAGTTCCACTGTGGTTTCGCGGCCCTCGATGAACTCCGGCCCGAGACGTGTGCTTCCCCGGCCCCCCGTGAGCAATGGACTAGACTGTCCGCACGTATTCATTTATAAAGCAGAAAATCACCGAAACTCATTGTTTAGTCTCATGATGCAGAAAAACAGGTTTGCTTCTTCTCCGCTGTTCCTCATATCAAGTGTAAATTAGTTGCTGCAAACATGTTGACAGCGCCGACATGACGTCAATCCTCCTACACTTCTTCATTTTGAAGGAGCTTGTTTACTGGTTTCACTTGTTGCTCATGCTATTTTTTTTTAGTCTAGAAGTGGGGGGCGGTTGCCTCGATTAGAATGATAGATGGACATTGTGCTTCACGGAGCTCGTCCGTCCATCTGACGCCGCCGTCCCTTTCTTTTCTGTCCCCTGACGGTCTGTCAGCTCCCATCCAGGGAACATATGTAACGTCTCACTCTGGCTTCAAATGAAATCAATGTCTGATCAATCTTAGCGCCGCACGCCCGCAGGGGGTCACCGGGGTCAGCGTGGCCCCTTTCATCTTGGCTGTCCGCTGGGCTGCCCGTATCTGAGCGTCGCCCTTGTTCCTGTCCGATCCAGACAAATTCAATTAGCGGCTCTGCTTCCCCGAGGGGGCAAACCTCCATATGGCTTTGCAGAAAAGCGATAAAGAGCCCGGGGGATGGGGGGGGGGGGGGGGCGTTCGCGCTGCGAAGGGGGTGCACTTGGCGGAGGTCTCCGTCACCGGCACCCAACAGGTACGGACGAGTTCGGCAGGCAGCTCTCCGCACGTTGGACACGGTCCAAAACGGAGCGAATGCTGGATGTCAACAACAGGGAGCCTTTCCTGCCCTGAAAAACGATCTCTGCTCTATTTCTTGAAAACCTTTTCTACAACAACGAAAGGGGAGCATTTTTCTAGCGATTTCGCCTTATTTCTGTAGAAAAAAAATCTAAAAGGAGCAGCGGGTGGCCTGATGGTTGGAATCGGTCAAAGGACCTGGGTTTGAAACCCGGCTCCTGCTCTTGTACCCTTGATCAGGTTACTCACGTTAAACTGAAATTAATGAAAATTCATCAATGAGTAAATTGTTGTAAGTAGCTTTGTTAAGAGGGGGTGCAGTGGCGCAGCGGGTTTGGCTGGGTCCCACTCTGTGGTGCGTCTGGGGCTCGGGTCCCGTTTGGGGTGCCTTGTGATGGACTGGCGTCCCGTCCTGGGTGTGTCCCCTCCCCCTCCAGCCTTGCACCCTGTGTTGCCGGGTTAGGTTCTTGCTTGCTTGGACCCCACTCGGGACAAGCAGCTTCAACCTGTGTGTGTGTGCAAGTGAGCTTTGGTAATAAATGTATGTTGAAAAAAAAATCCTATTGTTTGTCACACTGAAAGCAATAAAGAGACATAATTACCACCCAAAGGCAGCAGGTAGTGTAATGGGTAAGACTGCTGTATCCCACTCTGGAGGTTCCTGGGTTCCAGTAGGACTCCTACTGTAATACCTTTCATCAGAGTACTTACCCTGTATTGATAGAGTACTGAGAAGGTAAAAGTTGTCCAGCTGTATAAATGGGAAAGTCATTGTAAGCAGCTTAGTGTACGGAGTAACACTGGAAGTCCCCTCAGCCAAAGGTGTCGGGTAAATAATAATGACATGCTAATGTCATGTGAGATCTACTCCTCCTTTGCATCTCCAGACCAGACCAGACACACACACACACACGTTCTCCCACACTGGTGAAATCTAACAGTTTACCTGCAACATGAGGAGGTCAGTTTTGACTGGAAAGAGCACATGTTCATACATACTCTTCACTTTTTCTCTCATTACTGAGATTTGATCTTGAAACTGACAGGCCATCACGTAGCCAGCCTTACGCCCTGAGTTGCCGGGTTAGGCTCCGGTTCCCCGCGACCCCGTATGGGACAAGCGGTTCTGAAAATGTGTGTGTGTCTGTGTGTGTGTGTGTATTTATTGAGCAGACACTTTTGTCCAAAGCAACTTCCAATGAACTCTATATAGTGTTATGAGCCCACACACCTTATTCACCGCGGTGACTTACACTGCTAGATACACTACTTACACTGGGTCACTCATCCATACATCAGTGGAACACACTTTCTCTCTGTCTGTTACTCTCACACTACGGGTGAACCTGACCAACATGTCTTTGGACTGTGGGAGGAAACCAGAGCACCCGGCTTCAGTAGCAACAGAACATTATTGTTTAATTAAATTAACTATGAGCAAGCTATTGGAGTAGTAGTGACTTTTCAGTGAGTGCTTCTGCCCACAGCAGCCAGACCCTTTGCACCTCTAACCAAAGTCTGCTGCAGACTCGGGTTCGGGGCGAGCACACCCATTCCCGCACTTTCACACAACGGTCTCAGACCGTTAGACTGACTCACAGTGTGCCTGCGCTCAGTGATAAACTGGAGTTGGTTACACCCCTACCCTGCCCACGCCACTAACATTTCATGGTCATATTAAGAAGGATAATATCAATAAAGATTCTAATTATATTAGTACTATTAATTTCAGTAATGTTAATTTTGTACATTCAGAACCTGGGAGGAGTTCTGTTTACTCACGTTAACAGTATTTTTGTAGAGAAACACAGTACTGAAATGCTGCCAGATGTTTCCTCCAAGTCAATATTATTTTAGTCATTAAACGTTTGCATTTCATTACCAAGACAAATAATAATCATTAAAAAAATAATAAATCGGCACCGGGCCGTAAAAACTCCACGGCCTCATGTTTCAAGAGGACAGACACCACGCACCTCAAGAGAATCTATTAATCTCGTGGTTTATTTCCACAGTTACCGCAGTGAGAGTCAAGGCGGATGTTCTCATGTGGCTGCTGGAGCTGTTGTCACGCAGACAAACGCGGAGCTTTTATTGAAAACCCAGAAATATGTTGACATATGAAGGGGAATCTGGTTAAACCGTGGTTAAGGCTCCTGCCTTTGGTTGCAGGTTTGAATCCCACCTTGAACTGTAATCCCCTTGAGCGAGGTAGTTTCCAGAAATTTTTCCAGTAAATGATCTTTCTGTAAAAATGGGTAAATATAATTATTAGTAGCTTAAAATTGTAAGTTTCTTTAGAGAAAAGTGTCCAGTTCACATCTTGAGACATTCAAACTGATGTTCATATCTTGAGACAAAGTGATGTTCATATCTGGAGACATTAAAAGTGATGTTCACATCTTGAGACAAAGTGATGTTCATATCTTGAGACAAAGTGATGTTCATATCTTGAGACAATCAAAGTGATGTTCATATCTGGAGACATTAAAAGTGATGTTCACATCTTGAGACAAAGTGATGTTCATATCTTGAGACAATCAAAGTGATGTTCATATCTGGAGACTTTCAAAGTGATCTTTATATCCTAAGGCATATCTTACGTATTTAAATTGTCGCACCTTTACACACTTGTGCAGCTGTTTTCTTACTTAACTGAAGGCCACTCGAGTTACACACTTTGCTCAAGGGCAAATCAGCAAGAGCGCGGCTTGAACTTTAACCTGAAACATTTCAGGCGCCAGTTGAAAAGAGTTTTTTAACCATCATACCACCTATTACTCTACAACGGGAACAACATATCCAGTGAGCAAACAAGCGTTAGATAAGGAATTTATGTCCAAGATGAATGCGATGTCATTGTTGTTCCTTTTTTGCACAACAGTGGCCTGTTGCCGCGGCGATAAGTTTCCAGAAGTGTAAACTCTCGCTGAACCTGACTTGTTGTGCTCTGTCTGGATTGCTGTTGGCGCGTCATTCCCAGGATGGGCGGGACTGACTGATGCCCGAGGGCGGATCAGAAATCAATACGCCACGCGATCGATGATGAGTCACCCTCACGCGGCTAGTGCGCCACCCCCGAAGAGCACAACCCCCCGCCGACATCGCTCGGCTCCGGGTTCGCGTGAGAACGTGAACCGAAAACCTGAAGCGGTGACTGAGGCTCTACGTGCGTGCGCTCGCTCGATCTCACCGCGGGCCGCCCCCGGAGCAGGCCTATGACTACGGTCATAGTCAGCAAATAAACAAGCCGAACGCACACGTCTGAAAAGGAGAAGACGGATCAGACTCACGGCTGCGATACGCGGTCGCCGATCCAGCGCGGCGCCGCGGCTTGTGACACCACGCAGCCTTTTCTCCAGCTGAACAGACACATTTTAGGGAAGTGTTTGGCATTCTGCTAACTCATGCTCACCCCCTCACACCATGCATGTGAAAGTGTTCGCTGGGGGTGGGGTCTCGATCCACTGGATGGGGTACGAATGAAAAGGAAAGACCAACAACGGGAAGCGATTTGCGGGGTGGTCGCACCAGGAGTGGACAAGAGGCTGCGGACCCCCCATCGCCTGCGACCGGCGGGCCGCCTCCTGCGTCCGGGCGCCTCTTAGGGCCACCGGGGCGGGACGCCCACGTGCTTCCTTGCCACCTCTCCTGTCACGCTTTCTGATTCTTGAGATGTCAGGCACTTAATAGTCTCCTTTTAATGGCCACCTTGGAGCATCAGTGCAGCCAAAGTACAGACCCAGAGGAAGCTCTCTAATCTATTTCCTGCCATTTGACATATTTAACTGCAAAGCGTATCATTATTAACCTTTATTTATCCAACACCTGTGTCTGAAGTGACTTACAGTGTTACGCAGTCAACTTTACTCTAATTCACCCATTTATACCGCTGGTTACCGTAACGGCACAGGGCGAGTACCTTGATCAAGGCTATTGTTGCAGGATGTGAGACTCGAACCCGGCACTTTCACATCGCAAGATGACAGGTCTAACCGCTGCCCTACCTACTGCCTTTAGTGATAAAAACAGAAATCAAGCCACTTTTATCAAATGAATTTCTCCAAAGCAGCTTACAATGTTAAGGTACTTTCAGTTGATCTATTTATACAGTTGGGTTATTTTACTGGAGTAACTTGGGGTAAGTACCTTGCTCAAGGGTACTACAGCTGGAGATGGGAATCAAACCTGCACCCTTGGGGTCGAAAGGAGGCAGCTCTAAGGACCACAGTAACGGCTGCCCGATTTACACGTTGCATCTACGTTTTCTCCAAGGCACCATTTATTTTATGCTCTATTTTTTTGCAGCATACAGCTAGATCAGTAAAGCGACGAAGTTTCAAATACATCCTCCAACCCAGCATTTCAACCAGCATACGTTACAGATTTCTGCGTAGAGCACCGGCAGCGAGTGCAACATTTTTAAAACAACAATAACGATAACATTACGTGAACAGTGGCGTGTGGAACTGAGAGCAAATACAAAGATGACTGTGACAATGTAGTGGAAATTAACGTGGCAGATCAGGAGAGGAGTGGCCGTGATAGAGAGTGCTTTTAGGCTCTTTAACACGAAAGGGATTCAGCAGTTCCGAGGGACAGAGTTTTACTCAGAACCGCTGGATTCCTAAGTTACTCAGAACTGCTGAATCCATACGTTTCTATATAAACAATACACTCTACCTGTAGGGCTTTTTAATATTCCATATAGTTCTGTTTCCTGCAGCCACACCTGTGTGGAGGGCAGTTGGAAACGCGTAACGATGTCAAGCGATAAGAGACAGTTCGTGGAGGGTTTTTCTCGCACAAAAAAGCGCAGCTCGTCGCAAGGAGAGGAGCTCAAGCGACAGGCTCCAGCTGGAGTGCTGAGCCGTGATCCAGCAGCGTTACACGGCGGGGGGCGGCGCCCAGGTGTGTGTCTCACACACAGAGGTAATTATGGGGAGCGCTGCGATCCGTAGGTGAGGGCCACCTGAGAACACCTGTTTGTGTGTGTATGTGGGTGTGTCGCTGGGTGTGACTGAGTGTGTCAGTGTGTCTGTCTGTGCACGCGAATCTGTGTGTGTGTGTGTGTGCATGTGTATATTTCAGCCTGGGGGTTTGTCTGTCTTCCTCTCTGTCTGAGCCTATGTTTCTGTGTATCTGTGTGTTTGTGTTTGTGATGTTCGCTGAGCGTTTGACAGTTAGCGTGTGTGTGGGTGTGTTTGTGTTCTCCTGCCGGCCCGGGTTCCCATGCCTCCCACGAGCGGTTCAGCACTTCCACTTTCTATTGGAAGTCAAAGACTAACCAGGTGACTTGATCGCCCCCTCTTTCGCCGTCCTCTCGGTGTCTGGGGGACGGCATTGGGTTGGAGGGTTGACGGGAGGGTTGGGGGCAGAGCTCGCGCTCCGGTGACACTGTGGCAGTGTTCTCATGTGGCTCTGCATCCCGGTCCCAGAGTGTCCACAACCAGAGGAAACAAAGGGCATCTTGTGGCACAGGGGCCTCGCGCCCGAGGCCCTGGCCTCGATGGCCTTGAGCTGCCCCAGCCGCAGGCCTCATTAGCAGATTGCTTTCTGCTCTAAATATTCAATCATTTCCAGGTGGGGCAGGAAAGGAAAAACTGCAAAAAACCAGGAAAAGCTTGCAAAATCCAATCAAGCTCTAGACTGATCACGGACACATTTTTTTTTTCCGTAGTTTTTAATTGCGCTCCAGTTTGGGAAATAATCTCTCCTATATAAATTGAGCGGGAAATTAAGTGAGGACAGGATAAATATTTTGGTTTTGGTGCGCTGGGAAAGGTGAGCAGGGGGCGAGGGAATACGTGGTGGGGTGGGGGTGTGGGGGAGCATGTGACACTGTCTGGTGACCAGAAGCACTTCCTAATTTCGGAAGAACATATTGTACCAGTCATATGTTTCTCTTCTGAGTGTAGGCTATTTTTACGAGACTTTGCGTCACGTTTTTGATTCCTTTTTTGAGTGGCCGAGTTTCTCACGCTCTGTGTGCGTGTGTGTGTGTGTGTGAGCGGCGGTGGGAGCAAGGCTTAGGGTTAGGTTTAACGCACCGTGCTCATTCTCCACACCACCCCCTTATCAGGTGGAGAGTGAAAAGGCACGTTCCTCGGCATCTCGTACATCCTGATCTTCACGTCAGAGTCCTTAAACATCTACCACCCCCCCAACAAACCCCCAGCTGAAGGGGACCTTTCGGAAGTGGAGCACTTGGCTTTACTGCCACCTAGTGGAAGGTCGACGCAGCGCAAGGCGCATTTCCAGCTGCCTCCACCTTCCGCTCAAAGCTCCATCTGACATGAATGGCGACAAGATTTTTATTCAGTCTGACAGCTACTTGGATTTCCCATCCATATGAATTTAATTCCTTCTCCGCTGTGTTTGCTTTTATTTTCATTTAGTCGAGAATCCTAAAACACATAGAAAATAAACTGCAGCCAGGAAACAGATAATGTTTACTGAGTCGGAGATAAATATAAATAAGAGCCAGAATTCTCGGCGTCGCGGTGGACCCGCGGGGCCGAGTCCCACGTGATGGGTTCGGGGTGCCGCACGTCCTTGTCAGCACTAATTGGCGGTATTAGGTGGGATATTGTACTGCGGCAGCTCTTTATTTGCTGTCAGTCCTGGAAACACAATGGCACTAATGGGGGGGGGGGGGGGGGGGTGGCGCACAAATGCACTGCAAATGAATTCAGGAAAAAAATTTCGGAGAAAATCAGGCCTTTCACCTCTATCAGGACCCTGACCTTCACCAAGGCGCTGCTTTCCTCCTTCGACTGACAGCACTTTTTCAAAATTTCAATGTTATTTAGTAATTATAGTATAGTAATTATATAATAGTAAACATTTTCTATGAGATGTATGTTGCTGTGGAGAAAACTGTCTGAATAAATGTATATGTAAATAATAATAATTAAAAAAAAACATGCAATTATGTGGATAACAAAAAAACTGTAAACCATAGGAACAGAGGGAGAGGAACAGCAGCACGGCAAGAACGGGTGGAAAAATCCGGAATGCTGCAGGGAGCGCTGTGACAAAGAGACCTGAAGGATGCAGTTAAATATCCAGCTGTGCACAAGCGTCACATCATATAGGCTCCACAACAGGCTTTTCAGCGAAACTATGAAAAAGACCAAAATATAATGAAGGATCAAAAAAAAGGAGGCTCCTCAGCCTCTGGCCAGTAGGTGGTGTGGCAGCTACAGCTGTCGCCTTCCGGCACCAATGCAGTATCTACGATCAAGGTACCTACCCTGAACTGAAACAGTAAATGTTACCCAGCTTCATAAATGAAAATCATAAAATAAATAAATAAATGTAGATAATTCTGAGTAGATCAATGTCCAAACCTCCCACTGTAAGTGCAATTAAGGAAAAGGATCAGTTAATAATAATAATAATAATAATAAGAATAATTTGTGGTGGGTCTTGGTGCTGATTTTCTCCTCTTGATGGACCATATTGGCTGATTTGGTCGTTTACACTGAAACCACGTGGTTGGTTAAAGCACTTCCTCGGTTAGCGAAACAGACTAAAAATTTAGTCTTATATGGAGAATGCAAATAGTTCACCGAATTCCTCGCCGTGCCCTTTTCTAAATCCCAGAAGGCCCCGTCATGCAGCCATTGGTCATCCTGCACATCAAAGCAACTGCTAACCCGTTCCTGCCGATCCATCACCTACTGGTGAGATTCAGTTGAAATTCTGCACATAATCACCCAAGAGCTGCCCGATTGCCCAGGATTTGAAGTAAAACACCTTCTAAGTGCAGACTGGAGCAGCTGGAATCCATGCAACTCATGTGTTGGGGAGTTGAAACCAAAACTACACTTTGAACATGATTAAAAAAAAAAAAAACATATACCATATACATATATATGTATGTGTGTGTATATATATATATATATATATATATATATATATATATATACAGCATATATATATTTTTGCCATGTATACTAGTCCATATTAGAAAAAAAGTTTCCACAGTGACTGTAACCAGGGCCTCAATGCAGTGTAGTGGGGAAGAAAATGGACTTATGAGATGATGGTTGTTGGTTTAAGACCCTGTTCCTGGTCCTCCTGCCCTGCCCTTGAGCAAAATACTTATCCTGAGTGGCTGCAGTGAAATTTAAATAAATGTTTTAAATATTGGGGGGTGCAGTGGCGCAGTGGGTTGGCCCAGGTCCTACTCTCCAGTTGGTCTGGGGTTCGAGTCCCCCTTGGGGTGCCTTGCGGCGGACTGGCGTCCCGTCCTGGGTGTGTCCCCTCCCCCTCCAGCCTTACGCCCTGTGTTGTTGGGTTAGGCTCCGGTTCCCCGCGACCCTATATGGGACAAGCGGTTCCGAAAATGTGTGTGTGTGTGTGTGTGTGTTTTAAATATTGCAAACAGCTTGAATATCTCTCTACTAAAAAATTCCCCTACTTAACCCCACACCCCCAAGGAATTCACACTCAGCAAGGGTGCTTTTCTACCATTTACTTTTATATATTTGCACAACATTTACAGCAGGTGGCGCAGTGGTTAGAGTCGCTGTCGTGGAATCAAAGGGCCTGGATTTGAATCCTGCCCTTGACTGTAGTGTTCTTGATTAGGGTACTATGAGCTGACACAGTAAAAATTACCCAGCTGTGTAAGTGGGCTAATACTAAGTAGCGCCGTGTACAAACCTCGCTGTAATTGCAAGTCACTTTGGAGAAAAATGTCAGTTAACTGAACAAAATAACTTCTGTATCTTTACACAGCAAACTGGCTGTTGGGCTAATAGAAATTTAATGAGAAAAAAATCATTGTACACTGGCCTTGACATTTTGGAACGAGGCCTTTTGCTCTCTCCTTCTTGTCAGTGCTAGAAAAAAGAATAAGGAGCAAAGGACTGTGCGATGTGGAATAAGGAATAATAAATAAGGGATTATATAAGGACTGTAGAATAAAGGGTAAGGAATGAAGAACAAGGAACTGTGGAATAAGAAATTTGGAACAGGGAATAATGAATAAGGGATTGTGGAATATAGAAGGAGGAATAAGGAATCATGGGATATTGAATTAGGAATTAGATATAAGGAACCTGGAATAAAGAACAAGAGACTGTGCATTAAGGAGATTGGAATACAGAATAAGTGTTTGTGGAATAAGGAATATGGGGTTTGGAATAATTATTTAGGAATTAGGAATGAGGAGTAAGAGACTATGGGATGCGGAATAATGAATTAGGAAAAAGGAAAAAAAACTAAGGGACTGTGAGAAATGGAATATGGAATAAGGAACGATGGGATTAGGATTAACGAATTAGGAATAAGGACTAATGGACTGTAGAATAAGGATTAAGGGATGAGGAATAAGGAATGATTAATTAGGAATTAAGAATAAGGAGTAAGAGGCCATGGGATATGGAATAATGAATTAGGAGAAAGGAATAAAGACTAAGGGACTGTGGGAAATTGAATATGGAATATGGAATATAAGACCGTGGAAGGGGCCACAGGGACCCCGGTGTGTGTTCTCCTCCACCGTTAATCACTCATCTTTTTCTGGCAGAACGACACAACGGCCTCCGGCAGAAACCGACGGCTCGGCGACGGCGCTCCCCGCGACCACGCCGTGCGGTCGAGATGTCGTCAGCAAAGAAAGGACGCGACCGACGGATTCGGCCAATAACACGGGAAAAGAGGGCAGGTGTGAAAGTTCGGGGCCGGTTTCTCATTTGCCCTCCCAGTCCTCCATCAGTCTCCACCAGGGGCAATTAAGATTGTAAGCGCCGATATGAAATATTAATCTGCGCAACTGTCTGTGTTTCCGCTCGGGTTTTCCATTACTCCTCGACGTTTTTGCGGCCTCCTTGGTTTATGCAGCTTGTTTCAGAGCTTCAGATAGTCCTGCGCTGCTGCACCTTAACTTTTACTCCCCCGTCACGTCACCCGGGTTCGATCCATCTAAAGTCCGCTTCTGTCTCAAACCGCAATTCTCCGGGACGATTTACCGCAATGCCTGAGCTGTAGACGACCGTGCTGCAAAATGTCGAAAGAGCCGAGAACTTGTAACTACGCTTTGTGACAGAATGTACAGTTTCGCGGTTGTCAGCGATGGAAAGTGCTAGAAATGTGGGAAAACAGTACGAGAATCGAAGCGGAGGCAGCGCGAGCGGCTCCCCGTGGTCCGAGAGCGTGCGCTGCAGCCTCCCCTCGTCATTAAAATTTCCAGTTTAGTTTTTGCCGCACATTTGGTGGTCCTTATGTCATATGGGCTCATAGACTGGGTCCAGATCACACACACACACACTGTGTAAAACCACTTGTCCCAAGTGGGGTCATGGTGAACCAGAGCCTAACCCAGCAACACAGGGCACAAGGCTGGAGGGGGGAGGAAACACACCCAGGATGGGATGCCAGTCCATTGCAAGGAACCCGAAGCAGGACTCGAACCCCAGACCCACCAGAGAGCAGGACCCAGCCAAACCTCCTGCGCCACCGCACCCCCATGGGGTCCAGATGGACATGCTTATTTATCGATTTTGTCGAAGAGTACCAGGCCTTGAGGAACTCTCTCGATTGCTTTGTATCTGATTGGTCCGTTGAGATTGGCCTGACCGGGTAGAAATTGGTCTTTAACCGCTTTGTAATTGGTTCCAAATGGTTTGCAACTGGTTCGTACCGGAGGAAGAGCGAACGAGCCTGGGGAGGCGAGGTCCGGCGTACGATCGATCGCGGGCGCTCTTTCACGAGCCGAGTTTTGCAGCTCCACGCCGGATCATCCGCCTCAAATGCCGCCAACCTCACCACCGAAAGCTTTGCCCTGCCAAACACTGCGCGTTTCCATAGAAAGAGTTTCTGCTCTTTCCCGTTCGTCACCTCTATTCGGAGACTCCGTTTTTGCCCAGTCTCTAGGACCGGGACCGGGCTCGTGTCGCACTGAAGCGCCCGGACACACGTGGCCCTGGCCCTTCCCAATTTCCCTGCCGCCGTCTTGTTTCCGGTGACTGATGGCCGCACGGATCAGTTATACGGCCGAGCCGGGGTAATGGGCTGTCTCTTTGGACAGGACTTGAGGAAGATCAAATATCGGCTCCCTGCTGATATCCTCGGGCTGCAAAATAGTTTTTACCCGCGATGATCCTGTGCAGGTTGACAGGAAAAGAGCCTTTTTTCCCCGGGGCTATAAATCACCAGCTCGTGGTGCAGCTGGCATTGATCACCAGCGCCGCGTTCGCTCCGACACCGCGGGTCCGAGGTTTGGATTTGAGCACCAGACAGTAGTCGCTGGCTCTGCGAGGGTAATGCGTCGCGACCCATCTCCCTATTCAAACCAGGCGCTAGTATTTGTGGACCTGCTTCATGCTTCCGTGTGTGTGTGCGAGCACATGTGTGTTCCCATATCTGGTGCATCGGGTCTACTTCTTGATGAAAACCGCAACGTATCGGATTTTCCGGAGGGCAATGATCCCGCGCGTGTATGCCGAGCGTTGATGCTAATGGTCTGTCATTTTTTTCTTAATGCCCCCCAACCCTCCGCCCCCCGGCTGGCTGGCAAACCCGCGAGGGCTTGATCAATCTCGGTTACAAATGCAGCAGGTAGGGTGCCGGGAACGCAACTCCATAAATCACACGCCGCTGCGTTGGAGGCCTCGAGTGTCCCGGGATCCTCTGCCGCACACCCGCCCACGCAGCCCCCCCTACCCAAGGCTGCTGGCGAGGTGCCAGCGTGTGTTTTCTGCTGTTTCATCCTGTACACGCTCCCCCAGAGGTCATCGATGTCCTGGAAGAAGCGTGGACCACACACTGCGACGCCCGAATGAAAAAGGCCTTTCGTCACCTGCTGGACAACTCGGAGTTCTTCGCCGCAAACTCACTATCAATAGGAAAATTCATTACTTTTGGCGCGTTTCGGTAGGCGGTACAGACCGAGCACGTGCACCGCTTATGCCGTTGAACACTGATGCCTAGTGGTCTAATGTTCCCGAAACAAAGATGTCCAAATTCGGTGAGACTTAAGGGTGTCGTGACGTTGTATACAAATATTTTCAGCTATCTATCCATCTTTAGTTTAGTGAACGGACGCAGAGGTCCACAGCTTATCCCGGAGGCATGGGGCGTGAGGCAGGGTACACTCTACACTCTAGATGGGACACCAGTTCATCTCATGGCAAGCACACTTTCTTTGACAGACACAAAGAGCAGTACAGAGTCACCAGTTCATTTGAAACTCGTCTTTGGATTGTGGGAGGAAACCAGAGCGCCCGGAGGAAATCAGGCTAATGCAGGGGAGAACACGCAAAACCGCCTGCGGAATGCCCTCCCAAATCCGATCCCGAAGCCCGGGAGCCATGAGGCACCGCCAGAGCTGAACGGCAGATCCACCCACCCAACGGTACCGGAGTGCGTACCGCTCCCGCGGAAGCCCTGACGGCGTTCACACTCGAACCGTGGTCTGGGTCGGTGCTCTCAACCCAGCACTTCTGCGCGGGACGAGGTCCTATTCCGGGAGATCGGAACCCACATCCGCGATGAAATCATTAGACTACGGTAAGATAACAGAATCACCGCGGTACGTTCGAGCAGGCAGCCTCTCCGTAATTAGGGCTTTAATTAGCTACTGTAATTAGTATTATTTAATTACACAGATCAGATGCTTTGCACTGTTAAGAATGTAATCGGGGTCCCTGAGTAGGTGCTTTAAATTGGGGAAGTGGCGCTATCTTGGTTCGAGGTATTAATTTAATGAGAATATCAAAAAGGAGAGCCTCTCTGTAGTAACCCCCAGCGGAGGAGGCAGAACTCGCCGGGAAACGAGACATTTAACCTCCGCCGAAAATATGTAACGTTAATTAGAGAAATCCCATTTGTTTACACAAATGTATTTGTTTACTTTCAGGCAAATTAGTTAATTTACATGAATTATCATGCGCTTCCCGGTGGTTTATTGAGTTGTTAAACGGAAGAGGGTAAACAAGCCGGTAGCGTCGGCGGGATGGATGAGGCGTCGTGGACGAAGTGCGTACCCGGCGTGTTCCGGGATCAGATGGGCCTGACCGCTGCATCTTACGCATACAAATGACTGCTTTCATCTCTGCGTGCTAACAAACGCAAATGAAAGGACATAATGGTTGGAGGCTTTTTGCGCTCCTGGTGGTGGGATGATGGGATCAAAACTGTGTTCTTCTTGCGGGGTAAACAGTGTATTTGTGCCTCTGGAAGAACATGGTCCAGAAGGCCCAAACCCCCCAGATCACCTTCATCTGCCTAAAATAACCAAAGGGTACGGTGTTTTTCACCAGGGCAGGGCTGTGGACCGCTTTGACTGAAAGGAAGCGGTGCCCGGGAGGTGCCCCAACCCAGGTGATGATGTTAGCATCGACAGGGAACATGGTAATATTACCGCAGCATCTGAATTAATGAGAAAGAAACTCAATGTATTTTTACTTCACCTACCTTTCTTAAGGGCCACATGGAGGTCAGAGCTACAACCTCAGAATCATGGAACCAAGGCTCAAATCCCCACCCCCTGCTGTACATTTACATCTTTTTTCAGCAAAGCAACTTAAAATGTTAATTTACCTACATTACCCATTTATACAGCCGGGTGACTTTACTCTAACAATTTAGAGTAAGTACTTGGCTCAAGAGTACTCTAGCGGAAGGTGGGATTCAAACCTATGATCTCCAAGTCTAAAGGCAGCAGTGCTACTCACTAACCTATCTGTTGTGCCACACTGCAGAACTTTGGATCAAGGTATTTACCCTGAACTGACACTGAAATTGCCCAGTGTGTCACGCCCGCACCCCCGTGCCAGAGGATCACACCTGCTTTGAATCAAAACCGCAGAGCTTAAAAGATGCCATCCCAACTTGCCACCTTGTGGAACCTTGTGGAGTTAGACTGCTTCTCCTGGGCCCATAGAGAACCCCGCTTTCCAGTCCGTCCTCGTCCTCCGATCCCCATTTGCTGCCTCCCTGGTTTCAGACCTCCTGCCTCGCCCGATCGACCTTGATTCCTGGCTCATCCCAATAACGACATCTCCATGTCGATCGACCCACGCCTGTCCCTGACCGCGATTCCCGTTTGCTCCTTGTCTGCACCACGACAAACCAACCTGCGATTGGGTCCGCGCCGCCTCCTCGGCTCCCGCCCTTGGCCCCTTGACACAGCGTAGTACAAAAACTTAACATGGTAAGTGTCAGCTAATTCCTGGGTGCACCCTGGACAGGACAGCACTGCATCACAGCACCCAACTGGAATAGACTCTGGACCACTGTGGCTCTGTGTCTGGACACACACTTATCAATAATACACAATTAAAGTTAAACTTATCTGACACTTTTCTCCAAAGCAACTTAGAATTACTGATCCATATGCACAGCTGGGTAACTTTACTGAAACAATTCATGGTAAATACCTTTCCTGCTCAAGGGTACTACAGCTAGGGTTCAAACCCACAACCTTGGGGTTCGAAGGCAGCAGGTCTAACCACAGTTAGCTGCCCCCAAATCAACTTGCTGCTGCCATTGTAAGGAAGAAACCTGATAAAGCTCAATTCAAGGCATATTTGAAAGCATGAATTCAAAGAATGTTTCATATGTTTAATATACTTGAAATTTATATGGGGGGTGTGGCGGCTTTCTGTGCGCAGGATCTGCGGTTTGAGCCCTGCTTGGGGTGCCTTGTGATGGACTGGCATCCCCTCCATGGTGTGTTCCCTCACCCTCAGTCCTGTGCCTCCAGGATAGTGTCCCGTTCGCTGAGACCCCACTTGGAACAAGCGGTTGTAGGCATTGGTTGGTTATATTTGACATATTTTAGCTCCTTTCTTGCTGTTTTCAAGACCCAAAAAAGTGAAGTATTCATGAACTTTATCTGCCATCTGCATGTGACCTTGCGCTTTCCCATCCGTGTGAACGGAGTGCATTTCGAGAAGCTCTGTTCAATGAGCACAGGTGGCCCTAATGGCGTTGCTCTGCCATAATCGATGCCTTCCCTTAAATTACATTTACTTAGCAGATGCTTTTCCCCTGAAACAACTTCCAATAAACTCTATGTAGTGTTATCAACCAACACACCTTATTCACCCTGGTGACTTACACTGCTAGATACGCTACTTACAATGGGTCGCTCATCCATACATCAGTGGAACACACTCTCTCTGTCACTCACACTATGGGAGAACCTGAACAGCATAATTTTGGACTGTGGGAGGAAACCAGAGCATCCAGAAGAAATTCACACAGACAAGGGGAGAACATTCAAACCCCTCACAGGCTAAGTGGGGTTCAAACCCACATCCTCTCGCACCACCCAGGTGCTGTGAGACGGTAGTGCTACTCACTGTGACACCGTGCTGCCCACTACTAGAAATACTAGCTCAGATAAGGAACGCTGCCTTTTCCGGTGGCAAAATACCCCCAAGTCATACAGGGTTGCAGCCCAAGACAGGTGCTTTAGTGGAGTGCTGTCAGTTTGACACCCGACCAGAAATTGCTCTATTTTCCAGATGGTCGCTAGCGTCGGAGCTCTCAGCTCTGCCGTGCCAGATCTTATTTATCTTCTCGCACACGGCGAGGCGTGGACGTCTGAGTATCTCCGGCACGGTCCGTCAGAGAGCGGGACGAAAGCGGGGCGCTACAAGTTCCTCGCTTCCGTCGTTGGGTTTTTTTGAGGTGGATTGAGAGGTTTTCCGTGGACGCTGCGTGTGGCCGCCCTGCTCGGGCGCGAGGACTGGCGTCTCTTCTCTGCGCAGCGTAACAGTGAGATTAAGCACAGCGTCTCTTGGAAAACGGAGGATACGCCAACCGGCCATCATGCCTGGGAACCTGGATGGGCTGTGGGGGGAGGGCTGCGGTCCCTGGATGACCTGGTCCTGCTCTTATAGAGGGAGAAGGAGGAGGAGGAAACCCATAAGAAGGAGAGAGGAGGCCCCTTTGCGGAAGCCCCACGTTCAACGTGTCTTGGGGACTACTTCACAGGGCAGGTGGTTTGCTGGACATCCTACAAGTAGGTTTGTGGTTCAGAACCCAAATGGGGTGCTGCTGTCGCACCTGAGAGGTGACCTGAATTACCTTCATAAATATCCATCCATAACCATCTCAGAGGGGTCTCAAAGTGTAAGTGGAGATGTGCTGAATGTAAAAGTACCAGCTCCCGGGCTGGAGGTGGTGTAGCGGTTAGGGTTGTTGCCCCCTCCAAGGCCCTGCTGTGGTACCTTGATGGAGGTACATACCCTGGGCTGATGCACTATAAATTGCACCGCTGAATGTATCTGAAGTTGATTAACTAGAATTATGAAGTCGCCTTGGACAAAGGTTTTGACTAAAACGGCAATTTTATTAAAAATAAAGAATATAACAAAATGCAACAACCATTAAATAGAATACAGTATAATGATGTGGTGAGAATCATTGTCCACTGTGCAGTTTACCTCACAGCCCATGAAAGGTAAGAGTGACACCACCTCTGGTAAATAGATGTAATTCCACAGTACACTTACTGAAAGAGTACCTCTTCAGATGTGCTTCTTAAAACATAATTGTTTTTTTCCGCCTCTAGCTTTTTTTTTTTTTTTTTTTTTTTTTTTTTTTTCCACCCAGCATTTGCTTGGAAGGGGGCTGTGTTATTTTTAAGGAGCTCCCTCATTATATGAGCCGCCTGCCTTTTGTTTGGAGGAGTAAATTGGTTTTAGGGGATTAGCGTGGATTTAGGTATCACCGCACGCAAAGCTGCGGTGCGGAGAGGCGCTTTTTCATTTATTTCTGCCGGGGCGTGACTGTGGCGGTATTGCTCGAACCCGGGCTCCCCACTAGATGGCACCTTTTCTTCTCGCACTGCACCGGGACCGGGCGGGAAGGAAGGCGCGCGGCAATTACGCGCGATTCGTCACTTCGGACGACACGCTCTCGGCCTAACTGCGGCAAGGAGCGACGGCAAAATCCCAACGTGTATTTGTTCATTAACATTTCCATAAAACTGCAATTCATTAGCTGGGAAGGGCCAAGCGAAATTTGTCAGGCTACACCTCCACTCATCCAAGCCAGCGTGTGCCTCTCTTGGATATGGATGTATCTTTTCTCCGTTTTCCAACAGTCTTATCATCTTTAAGAAGTCAAAAGACGACTGGCGGTCGCCCGCTTTCGTGCTTCGCGCACCACCTTGCCGGGCTGGAAAAGGCCCGATACTCCGGCATTCCTGGAGGATCCTTTCGGAAGCACTTTTTCTCCCCAAACGTGTTGCAGTAGGGAATCTCTTTAATGCCGATTCGGCTTGAGGAGTCAACCGGTCACGGTGCACGGCGAACCAGCCTGCGATTCGTATTCTGCAGGCCGGGCCATCTGTACAGACGCTGCTGCTGCTTCAATGGATCATGATTAATACAATTACAATATTATTGCAAAATGCAACATTTTTCGAAGTTCTTAGTTCTGTTGATTTTGATTACGCGCACACACTGAAACCGCTTGTCCCGAGCAGGGTCGCGGCGAGCCGGAGCCTAATCCGGCAGCACAGGGCATGGGGCTGGAGGCGGAGGGGACACACCCAGGATGGGACGCCAGTCTGTCGCAAGGCACCCAGAACACACTCGAACCCCGGACCCACCAGAGAGCGGGACCCGGTCAAACCGGCTGCGCCACCGCACCCCCATTGATTATGATTATTTAAAGTTTACTGATTACAAAAAGGGGGTGCGGTGGCGCAGTGGGTTGGACCGCAGTCCTGCTCTCCGGTGGGTCTGGGGTTCAAGTCCCGCTTGGGGTGCCTTGCGGCGGACTGGCGTCCCGTCCTGGGTGTGTCCCCTTCCTCCTCTGGCCTTACGCCCTGTGTTGCCGGGTAGGCTCCGGTTCCCCGTGACCCCGTAAGGGACGAGCGGTTCTGAAGATGTGTGTGTGTGTGTGATTACAAAAATACCACTAGTTCTTCTAGAGTCCCAGTTTTAGTTTGGTACTAAGGTTCTAGAAGGCCACAGAACATTCTAGAAAGTACCAAAACATTCTGAAAAGCATAAAATCATAAGTGCTGGAATATTTGGTGCATAGAACCCGATGCAAAAACTCACCGAAATTTTCTCATTTGAAGAATGTGGAATATTCTTCTAAAAACTGACGCCAAAAGTATGATTAATCTAACAAAACAGAATGAAAATGGGGGAAAAAATTTACATGACGTTTATGATACATTGCGTTATTCTAATATTGACATTATAACAAACTCCAATAATTATCATATTGATATTAATTTTAATAGAAATGACAAACTACGGTAAATGTAAATCGTGGTTTCTCTCCAACAGCTTGGTGTGACCAGGCGCTCTGTGTTGTGTGGACGTGATTCAGCGATTTACGTGGTGTAACGGAAGGACGGAACGGGACCGACGTTCTGTGTTCTGCTCCCCGAAACGCGTTCCATCATACCGGCTGCATTCCATTTCGGTATTGAATTGTCTCTTAAAAACAGCCGAGTCTTTGGCCATAAAGGGACGACCTTGATCGTGGTGCAGATGAAATGTTTAATGTGTCCTTGCCGGTTGGGGAGGGGGGGGGTCTGTTTGTGTAAACAATTATCCACTTAGCAGACCTTTTCTCCAAAGCGACCTCCGATTAATACCTCCAAGACGTCCTTGTCCAGTGAACGGGGCCTAAAAAAATGATAGCAAGTATGATGGAGAGAAGAATTTTGAAAATCTGGACAAATAAGGAGGGGGGTGTCATGCAGAATAAGACAGGGATGTAAAAAATAAGGTTAAGACGGGGATGTAATGCAACTAGAGACAATACCGGAATTTTTAGGCGTCTCCTACGAAAGTTTAGCTCTTGGACTTTTCCGTTAATGACGTGGTTTAGCTTTAGAGCAGTTTAAAAGACATTGTGTTAATAAACGTATTCGCTCCGCGTTCACCCCTCTTTCAGCACATTTCGGAGGGGAAGTGCCCGTTCCTGTGACACCGAAATCCAGCCCTGAGGGCTACATGTACTACGGTAAACTCTCTACCATTATTGATCCATTTATGCAGCAGAGCAGTGCAACACACACACGCTAAAAGCAATTTATAGTCTCCAATTCACCGGAAACATGCGTCTCTGGCCACATGAACAAGGGAAGAACACGCAAACTCCATGCAAACGTAATTGGGGCCAAAGGGGTCCCATCGTACCATCCAGGTGCTGTGAGGCACCCCCTTTACTGATGTGTTACCATACCCGGTCTACTGAGGTAATACACTAGTAAAGAACAAGGGACGAGGGGGGTGTGTGAGTGTGTGTGGGGTGGAGATTTTCTGCTCATTTCAATAGTCCACCTGCTTTGATTTGGATCACTTCTTCCTCTGACAGTTGAGCCGTATGACGAGCAACAGAAGCAAACATGTGAATAAACAACATGGAGAGTAAAGAGGAGGCGGGGCTTCCGGAATGTTCTCCGGGTCTTCAGCTGTAGTGACGGTAGTTGTGGGGAAAAACGCCGCCTCTCCGGTCTTCAAAGCTCCTCCCACTGAGCTTGTGCACCTCCTGTGGAACAACACGGTACTCCCAAAGAACACCGACACTGGAACAGTGTAACACCGCACACATTCCAACAGGAGTGTAAATGAAAGTCGCTCCCTACCCTATTAGCGATGGGGCCCATATAACGCCGGCGCTGCCCCGGTGCTTCCGTTTATAGTGCGACTGAAACACATCAAGGTATTAAATCCCACCCTTAATTACACTTCTCCTGCAGTGCCGTTTGACCAGGAACCAGGGTGTGTCCAGTGACCTGAACTGTACTCTGTGTGCCATAGACACAGTCTGATTTTGGAAGATTTTACCATTTGTGCACTTTTGGCCTTGAACCAAGCTGCTGTGCTCCTCCACTTTTGTTCGCTGGGTGGTCTCACACACTAAAGGTCCAAAAACAAAAGCAGAAATGTTTTTGGTTCTGGCTCCAAAGCGGTGGAAAGACCTCCCCCTGCCACTCGGGGCTGCTGAATCCCTGTTAACATTGAAGAGGGGTCTCAAAACACCTCTTCGGACTCACTTATCCCCAAATCTCCTATGTGCTCGATAATCATGTACTATGTTATCCCTGTAAAAAAAAAAAAAAAGAAAAAAAAATAACATCTCCTTCTCTTGGTGTGATGCGCTCTTTGTATTGTTCTCTGAGATGAACATTGGACAGAAGACAAATGAAAGCGAAAAAGGGATTTTGTAGATGGACAGGAAACGCAGAAGAGTTTATTGAAGGTATTTCTTCACTGGTCTCACTGTGTGATTCTTCTCGTGGATACGGGGAAACTGACTGCCTTTAAAGCCATCCTCACACATCCGTCGCAAGCCACTCCGCCGGGGGTCAGCAAATGCGGAACGTGCACATCACTCGGACGAAAATACCCGGCGTCAGACTAATATTAGCTGCGGCGCACAGTTTGGTGAGCTAACGGGGGAGCGGCGTTTGCCAGATGGAAAATGACGGCCGCACTTCTGTTTAACGCGACAAAAGGGAATCGATATGACAAAAAAATTATCCCGTTCAAATAAGTGTCCGGCACGATATCCATCAGCTTTGCCGTTCAGAAATTGGGCTTGGATTGAGGTACTGGTGGTCGAGTGTGCTGCGGAGCCACATCGAGAGGTCGCATCCTTGGCATCCTTGTCCGTGCGGGCAGCTCAACGTGCCGTCATAGAGAACCGACCGGAGCCCAGAACCCTTTTGATCACCTCTGCCTCCTGGGGGTCTCTGGGTTTTGGCCTTACAACCCCAATGAACATCCCCATATCCGACCAGCTGGCGGTGTAGTGGTTACAGCGGTTGTTTTTGGCCCAAAATGTTGCAGGTTTGAGTCTCACCCCCAGCTGTAGTACCCTTGAGCAAAGTACTTACCCTGAATTGCTCCAGTAAAATTAGCCAGCTGTATAAATGGGCAAATACTTGCATGCTGCTTTTGAGAAAAGCGCCAGATCAATTTATAAATGTTATATAAACCTGCAACGGTGACCGCTGTCCTGGGTACGAGAACAGCGCTGCTAAAAGATGCTGCCTAATGGAGAGCAAATCCGATGAGGAGGGCGGCATATTCAGGGTGTGTGCTACAGCGTGTGTGCTATTGTAATGGGTGCCCACGCTCAGTTAGCTACATTTTCACATCGCACACCTGCAATGTGTCAGTGTTACTTGTGTGTTACTCACCCCGTTTACATTTATTCCTGTCCTCTGAGATGTACAACTCAAAGGAACCAACCGTGCGTTTCACCAGCAGATGGAGAGATGCAGATGCGGACACGTGATTCTCTGAGTACAGTCAATTATTCCAATACCACCGTTTGTGCCAGTGCACATTACATGAGTAACAGCCTAAATAATTCACAGGGAGTTTTTTTTTTAAGTAGCAGAAGTTCACACGGCAGGTAGGAGATCAGGAGAAAAGTGGGTGTAAAAGAGATTCAGTGTTTTGAGACCATTCTTGAATGTTGAGAGGGATTCGGCAGTTCTGAGGGACAGTGGGAGCTCATTACATCACACTGGAGACAGAAAGAGAACCTTTGGGCTTTTGATTTTGGACCTTTTGTGTGTGGGGCCACCACAGGTAGAGGTGGAGGAGCATAGCAGTGTGGTTAGGATGTAGAGAGTGATCAGGTCCTGCAGGTACCTGGAAGCAGAGCCATTGATGGCTTCGTAAGCTGCAACCAGAGTCTTTAACTTGATATAGACAGTTAGAAGAAACATTGCTCACTTTCGCAAGCCTTAGTCAAAAAGTGTCCATAATGTTATGCGTATAAAAAAGTAAAACATTATTGTGGATTCTTTTTGACTTAACCTTGCAAAACGCCCTTACTTTCTGTATTATTTACTTCTCTGTCTGGTAAAAGACCAAAGTAAGGTTTTAGGCAGCCTTACATTAGAGCTTTTTCTGCTCTGCACATGCTCAGCTGGAGCTGAATAGGAGAAGCCTTTGATGGCAAAGTTTATAACTACTGCATTTTGAATGATCAGTTTATTTATCATTAATTATTAATTGTTTAATTATATTTATTAATCATATTTATCTGGATGTTGGGGGGCAAGGTGGCGAAGCGGGCTTGGCCCGGTCCTGCTCTCTGGCAGGTCTGGAGTTCGAGTCCTGCTTGGGTCGCCTTGTGATGGACTGGCGTCCCATCCTGGGTGTGTCCCCTCCCCCTCCAGCCCTGCGCCCTGTGTTGCCGGCTTAGGCTCTGGCTCACCGCGACCCCGCATGGGACAAGCGGATTCAGTGTGTGTGTGTGTGTGTGTGTGTGTGTGTGTGTGTGTGTGTGTATTTATCTTTACGTATATCATTATATTTTTCGTCACAATTTTCTTGGCTTGGATCAGCATTATTGTACAACCCCTCTTATTACAAAATGGTTCTTAAAGACAGAAAGGAGGCTTTTGAAAGAGCTCATTTGAGCTTCTGCAGGATGGTGGTGTAGTTGCATTCAAGTGGAATTGTTGATGGCACATGCGAAGTATGGTATTTTTTCGTAAACACTGTATATGGTAATTTGTCCCTTTTTTCTTAGGTGACACCTTAATAAACACCGTTAACACTTAATGGGTTGTTGTGATTTACCAGCAGTACGAGAAAAGACCCTGAAGGAAGTACATTCACCCCTTACTAAGGTGTGACGTGTGCTGGGGGGGGTGATCACTTCAGCGCTCCCCTGGCACTCCACTGTCCTGCTCTTCTTGAAGAACCTCTGGTTCTTGTGGAATCACACCTACTGCCGGTCAGGCTCCCTGGTGCAAACGGGGGACCGGTGGAGCGAATGCAGTCGCCGTGGAAACGAGCAGCGAGCCTCGGCTATGAACTCATGCCTGCGGTGGTCGATAACTACGTGCAGACGCCCGATCGTGCTAAACCTGTAATTGGCAGGGCAGTGTCCACTCTGTGCCATGAGAAAACAATCACTCCACGGAGATATTATAGAGGCAACAATCAATAAGTGTAGGTATTATAGAAGCATTAGACAATTAAGTCCTAGACTGCATAAAGCAGGGGATATGATCATACAGCACGAACGATGATTTGTGAATACAAAATGTTTTTGATGCAAAAATAAACAAGGAAAAAAAACCATTTGGTGAATAAACACAAGATGGCAAGGAGATTGTGAGTATAAATTGGAGGACTGTGGGTCTAGCCATCACTGAGTAATTCTTCACTAAGGCAAAAAAGAAATATCTTAATGAGGGAATTGTACAAACAAGGTTAACACAGAGAGGATAGTGAGATAGTTCAATGAACAGTTGGATCCATAACTGGTTACACTAATAGATGCATAGTTGGATGGAGAGTTGGTTGGAACATTAGATGCAGAGTATAATGGCTAGTTGCTTACATAATTAGATGGTTCAGATGATAGTGGAGTTGTTAGTTGGTCAAATATTCGGTTAGGTCATTATAAGCTTATTTGAGGAGATAACTGGTCAGATGTTTGGATCCTTAAATGGACGACTGAGCAGATGGTTGGATCTTCAGATGGAGAGTTCGTTAGATAGTTAGATCTTTAGATGGAGAGTTCCTTAAGTGGTTGGATTTTTAGATTAGGAGTTCAGCAGATAATTTTAACTCAATGTTTCAGTGGATGGTTGGTCAGATAGCTGGTTGAATCTTTAGATGGAGAGGTCTGTAGATAGTTGGTCAGATGGTTCCATCTTTTTATGTAGAATTCAGTAGATAGTTGGGCATAGAGTTGGTAAGATCTTTAGACGGATAATTGAAGAGATAGTTGGCCACATAGTTTGTTGGGTTCTTGGATGGATAGTTGGTTGGACAATGGGACATAGAGTATTTGAGTTGACTTGAAAATCCTAATGGTCACATACAAAGCTCTGCATGGCTTTGCACCTCTGTACCTGTCTGACTTTTTATCAGTCTACTACTCACCTTGAGCTCTTTGTTCATCTGACTTTTACGTGTCCCTAAGCTCATCTGCAGTCTACATAAGATCAGAGTTTCTCCTGCAGCGCCCCAGAACTGTGGAATTCCCTCCGCACAAATAAGACTAAACTGGGACTTTGATGGACTAGCATCCCATCCCATGTGTCTCCTGCACCAGGACCTATGCCTTCGGGATGATTACGTCATTATTAATTATCGCTATTGTTATGTGCAAGTACTAGTTTGTGTTATAATGTACAGTTTGATCTTTTTATTTCCAGACAAAGAAAGATGCGTTTGAAAATATGCCATCCTGATAGGCGCAGGAGATACTTCACTCTCCGAATGTGTGAGAAAGAGGGTACGGAGTGTGTGTTTTACATAGCTTTGTGTAACACGTGTGAATTTATTAGTGTGTAGTCGCTGTGGCATAAATGACGTGGAGAGGAAGCGCTCCGATGACACACCTCAGTCTGACGTTGAGCCTGTGCTGGAGGAACACGGGACAGAGCCGCTACAGAAGACGTGGCGACATGGGTCTGTGTGATCACTTATGCCGTAAAAAAAAAATAAAAAACAAAAAAACGATTGCAATCTTGCCTTTTCCCATGGCAGACATCCACCAGCAGATATTTCTGAAAGCCATATCTTATTCCCATGTGAGCAAAGTGACAAAACGCGATAACGGCAGACACAGAAACAATATGCTGGGGGTGTGAGATACTGTGTAATTTATGAGCCTTGTCTCGCACCCCGGCTTTGCGTGTCTCCCGTGACTTAGCGCCAAGACCCGTGCAGCGCCAAGACGCCACGGCCGGTCTGTACGAATTTTCCTATTCGGGGGGCTTCTGGTCACTCCAGCCCTCGGTGCTCAACCGTGATGCTCCTGCCTCTTCAGAACCGAGAGCTTATGGGTAAATTGCACATTTCTTTGTGACTTGCACTCCGTAAAGGTAATTTCCCCCCCCCCCCGACACATCTGCTCCATTAGCTGGGAGCGCGAGGGAAGGCCGCGAGCGACGCAGTCGGCCAGGTGAGAAGTGCGACTCGCGAGTTTCCTCCCGCTGTCGGTTCGGGGCCCCCGATACATTATTCATTTCAGGCACACAGCCAGGAGACTTACATAAGAAATGGCAACGCAGGACCCGGTCGTTCATTGCGCCAGAGAGCGGACGTGAACATATGGGCGGAAGGGAAGGAAAGCAGCCGCTGAAACCACCTGGATAATCGTCCAGCTGAGTGTGATGAGCTTTAAATGAACGAAGTGGAGGACAATAACATCAGGTAATCAGAACTGTTTCTTTTTCCCAGTTAGATGCTTTACAGATTCTCGGTGCATAGCAACCGACTTGAGGTGTTGGCAGCAGTTGTCCGGTTTAGCGAAGTCGAAAGAGTCGCCAAAATGGAAGCATGAAATATACATGCAACACATGAACTCCTGCAGGATACGTTCAATTTATGAACACATTCACCTTATGAAAATCAAAACTACAGAGGTTTTCTGGCTTTGATGTGGTGGAATGATCTCCGTCTCAGAACTTCTAAATCTTTCCCCACATTTAAGAAGGCATGTAGCATGTTGAGCCTCAGGTCTTCTCACTTAAGTGCTTGATAAACGTGTGCTGTTATTTCTTTAAGAATTAAAAAAAAAAAAAAAAAGCCTCTATGCAGCTGCTTCAACCTCCTGCTGATGTAATACACTTTTTTTGAACATTTCTTTGAGAATTATGTTGCTTTGTAGAAAAGTATCTGCTAAATGAATAAATGTAAATGAAACGAACGCAGCTGGGACTTAGAA
Source organism: Scleropages formosus (assembly GCF_900964775.1). Taxonomy (NCBI): domain Eukaryota; kingdom Metazoa; phylum Chordata; class Actinopteri; order Osteoglossiformes; family Osteoglossidae; genus Scleropages; species Scleropages formosus. The sequence goes on along the minus strand of NC_041819.1, from coordinate 21,252,407 downwards.
GTCTATGCGTTAGTGGTTTTGTTCATAAATCAATCACTGTTGCCATTCAGTCATAAATAAAAGCCTCAATTTATTTATTAATCAGTTGCGCAAAAATCTGGGGTATAGCTATAATAAATAACAAATACCTGGTATGAGTTTTTATTTGCACATTTTTTTTGGTAAGCAACATTGGAATTAAACCTATATAAACATTTAATACAAAATGACCAAAAATAAAAACACACCGTCAGCAAGAACTCCTGTTTAGTGCTGATTGACTCATTCCATACGCCATCTTGTTATCAGTCACTCAGAAATACATTTATTTATGTAACAGATGCTTTTCTCCAAAGCGACTTCCAGTGAACTCTATGTAGTGTTACCAGCTCACACACCTTATTCACCAAAGTGATTTACACTGCTAGATACACTACTTACACTGGGTCACTCATCCATACATAAGCAGAACACACTCTCTCTGTCACTCACACACTATTGGTGAACCTAAACAGCATGTCCTTGAACTGAGGGAGGAAACCAGAGCACCGGGGCAAACCCACACAGACTCCACACAGACTGAACAGGGATCAAACCCATGTCATCTCACACCACCTAGGCAGTGTAAGAGAGCAGTTCTATTCGCTATGCCACCATGAACACCAGGCTGAAGTTGTAGACACCGTGGAAGGGAGTTGAATTAATCCAGTTCTGCACTGCGCCCTTTACGGTTACTGGCTGGGAGACCACATTCAGGTTGGTGAAATTCCAGAAAATTATGAACAGGAAAATGTTTGTATCTTGAAAAAATGTTTGTATCTTGAAAAAATTTTTGTATCTTGACCGTTACCCCAGGATCTAGGGTAAACGGCATGCCTAGCCTCCAATCCAGGCATTTAGATCCGCAGTGCATGATTTTGCAGACTCATACAAAAATTCCATAAATTCCAGAAGCAATTAATTAATCAATTACAGAAATAATGATTATTTTATGATCAGCTGCCATCTTTTATGACTCACCTTTGGGTGTGTAAGAGTTGTGCTCCGACCTTTCGCTGCCCCTCATTTGTCCATTGATCTTAACGCTGGTGAAGAATGATACGTTTGACCTTTACCTCTGATGAAACGCCAATCTCGCTCCTGAAGATGTTGCTCCCCCCAAAGAAAACATATCCGTCAGCAAAGCCATCCTGCAAGGCATCTATCCCCTCACCCCGTCTCGCTTTAAAAGGCCTGCCCCTAGAGGGGTAAACACCCCCCTACTGACATTTCCAGGTTCGTGCCCCTTCCAGGATGACCTTATAAAGTCTGACCTGTATTGGTGCATCTCTACAGGGATCCAGTGCTACACATATCTGGATCAAACAGCAATGACATGGCTGAGGATCTTTGTTTCTATACACACTTGAAAAATTTTCCCTCATTTCCGTTTAACCCTTTTTGAAACGGCAGGTGTCTCATTGGTTACGGTTGTCACCACGAAATCCAAAGTCCCTGGTTTTGAACTTACTTTCCCTGAACTGATGCTCTAAAACCACAATCCTGTATAAAGCTGACATCTACCTGATACTTTCCTGCAAAGCGACTTACAAGGTTAAGCTACATACACTTATTTAGCCTTTCATACAGCTGGGTAATTTTTACTGGAGTAACTGAGGGTAAGTACCTTGATCAAGGCTAGACCAGGGGTCGGTTGAATTTGAACCTGAAACGTTTCGATCCAAAGGGAACGGCACTAACCACCAGCTAACATAACCTAGCTTGGAAGGAGGCATCAGACAAATAAAGGGTGATAATAAATAAGGTTAAAGGTTAATGATAAATAAGGTTAATAATACTGCAAGCTGCATCAGGCTGAGTTTGAGCTGCATTTTGCTGGCAGCTTGATTTCCACCCAGTTCCCCACTGATGGTGCTGACCGAGGTCTCCCGTACCTGGACGGTGTTTAAGATGGTGTAGAACAACGCACCTAGCGAGGGGGGAGCGAGCGGAGGAGTTTCCCGACTCGCCGCGCAAAGCCGACGCGTTGCGTTCGCCGAAGGATCCGCAGCAGAGCGATTCATGTTAGAGTTTCAGCAACGCCGGCGGACGTTCAGTCTTTCGATTTTCCTTTTTTTTCTGTTTTGTGCTTTTCAAACTCCTCTCCCAGGATGCCATTCTGCCAACTCCTCCAGGCCATCGGAGGAAGGAGCCAATTGGCTCAGCGTGCAGGTCTCCCATGATTCCTCTTTGCGTGCAAAGCGCGCCTTTGGCTCCAAGTCAGCGCCGGGCCATGTTTGTCCTTCTTGGTCGGAGGGGGTGTGATCTTTTCAAGGATTCGGAAGCTGCTCCTCCGGTCCGATTTCTCTGACCACAACTCCTTCATAGGCGCTTTTCGTTATTGTGGCGAATTTCACACTTACCCCGATTCTGGCGCTCTGCTCGGCTTTTCTCTCTTTCCACAACGTGTACTTATCTTCTCCGCGGACCAAACTTTTTCTTTTTTCTTCTTTTCCTTTGACGCGTGCATTTTTTTGCATCCTTGCTTAAAGCCCTCCTTTCACAGGGGAGATGTAATGCCTCGTCGTCTCAGATGATGAATAAACGCAACATATAATACACAATGGAATTAATGCTTAAAAGGCACAGCAGTTCCAGAGAATACACAGTGTGACAGAATCCGACCGAAGAATAAAATTCAAGGGATCGGAGGTAAAGTGGTTAAGACCCAAGATTACTGGGGAATTGATAAAGAAGAGAACAAGGCTGGCGCGGGGTGATTGATTTCACATTGCGCTCGTACACCATCCCTCTTCCCCATGTGAGGAAGATTTACGGAGATTAATTATAGAAATCAGCGATGCCACATGTTCCCTGATTTAAATGACAAAAGACAGGCCTTTTGCATGTAATTGTTGATGTGCAAGCTGGACTCACGGTTGGGCCCCCGTTTTTCCGGAACACGGCGGCTGTTCCCTAGATATTCCTGCAGTCTATATTGTTTAACCAGAAGGCTACGTCTGGAATCATACACATTCACTCATTTGGCCGAAGCAAATTGCAGTGGTTTACCTGTCTATATAGGGTAATTGTTACTGGGGTGAGTCAGGGTGGGTGCCTTGCTTGGCGGTGGGTATCAAACCCATGACCACCGAATCTCAGAGTAGTAGCTCTAGCCGCTTTCCCCCTGGTGGTGTTGCTGTCCCCTTAATTAAGATTCCTCCTGTGAATTTAAAGCACACACACACACACATTTTCAGAACCGCTTGTCCCTTACGGGGTCACGGGGAACCGGAGCCTACCCGGCAACACAGGGCGTAAGGCCGGAGGGGGAAGGGGACACACCCAGGACGGGACGCCAGTCCGCCACAAGGCACCCCAAGCGGGACTTGAACCCCAGACCCACTGGAGAGCAGAACTGCGGTCCAACCCACTGCGCCACCGCACCCCCTGAATTTAAAGCATTTCTGCACATTTGCAGCCGAACATACAATCTGTTCCTGTTTATTTCCCACTCCATCGCGTTATATTAATTATCTTTATTCAAAACTAAAACGACACATTTTTAGCGTACGTCTTTTATGACAGAAAGAGGAGCTTGTGTCACGGGTCGCCGATCCGATTCGAAAAAGCTGAGTGAGTATTTGTCAGAGTGTTTTTGTGTGTTGATGGTGGTGTTACACGTCACAAGCCCTTATCGCACCTATTCCTCATCCATGTATCAGGAGAAATTTACAGCAAACCAAACACTTCCGATAGCATCAGCATCATCACGCTCCCTTATTCGTCGTTTATCTTTCATTGATGGAAAATCGAACGCCACGAAAGCGCCTGGTGCATCACACCTTATATCTTTTATTCAATTTGCGTCTCCTCCGCTCTGTCCATGGGGGATCGCTGGGGTGGGAATTGGGTCACGTCTCCTCAGTCCACTGCTGAACATGGTGATGGTCTCAAACTTCAGGATGACTTTGTCCCACTGGGTGAGGGCAACAGGGTCAGATCAGTGACCGGGAGGGAGGAGATGAGTGCAGGGATGATCCTGTTCGGCTGCAAAGCCACAGGTCCCATGGCCCCGCCCCCTCTATGATGGCGTGTGGCCACGGACACAACAACACCGCTACCCTCTAACTGTCTGTGTGTGTACTTGCCCGTTACATCCTTCACGGAGGGGACACTAACGAGTCGCCGCTAATTAATGAGCAGGGACCATAAACGACTCAGTAGGCTGGGGGGTGGGGCGGGGGGGGTCCCAAGGAAATAATTAAAGGAACCAGCGACCATAACGAGGTCATTATTAAATCTTACAGGGATCAGGCAGGGAGAGGGAGAATTTGACTGCACTCTTAAGCGAAGCGTGACGTTGAATCAGGCGTGCCGTCGGAGGTAGCTGCCCTGTGTTCCATTTTTTACCGTGGTGAGAACAGACAGTGTCACCTGTGAAAGCAGTGACAGTAGGGTCCCATGTTTTACAGTAATCAACACGGGCGGCATGAGGCCTCGCAGTGTGAGCCCGACCGAGAAGGATACGCAGGTGATCCCAGCCTCCGTGAAGGGGTGTGTTGACCGAGTCGCCAGAAGGTTGTAAGTTTGAAATCAGTTCACTTTAATTAGCTGCGAAAATCCAGATGTGCAAGAGGTTAATGCATAAAAGATGTGAGTATAATTCTTTTCCCTGGATGATTCTTAATGGTTACTTTATTATATTGATTTTGTAATTATGGGGGCACTACTTCTATTTGCTTGACACTGTCTGCTACAAAAAAAATTATCCCTATAATGCCAGTGTGCCCAAAATGATAAATTTCTTTAATTTGAAACTGTCAAAAATTCTGAATTTCGCAATTACAGTTCTGTAGTATTCATTTGACTTAAAACTAGCACTGAATTCATTCCGAAGATAAAGTATGGTAATCCCCCAAGAAGTTTTCCAGAAAGTTCTGGACTAATCAACACAGGAAGAGTCATAGGGAAGAGGTTTTGTTGTGTTAAAGGACCGTATGCCAAAAGTTTTCCCATTGCCAAAGATCAAAAATGGACTTTAATTCTGCTGTAAAATCGGTCATGTGATTAAAAAATTGAAATGAGGGAAATTTCTGATTTCAAGTTCTAAAAGTTGGATAAAAAACGTTGGATACAAAAATTTGCTACACATCTTAGAAATAATGACGAAGAATTTATATTTTTATTTTATTTTTTATAGAGGTAACGTATAGATTAAGAAAAAAACCCCAGGGGTCAGTGCAGTTATAAACTACAATATTTAAGTGCATAGAAAAAAAATTGCGACTTCATATCGTTGTTACGTCAAATTTCATTTCACTACGGAAGTGTTTTGAAGGGCGACCAATTATGAATGTTATAATACAACACAGAGGTTACTGCTGCTGCCTTGTAATGAAAAGACCCAGGTTTGAATCCTACTGCCTTCTGTAGTGTTCAATGCACTTACCCTGAACTACCAGTAAAATTTACTCAGATGTATAAATGGTAAATCCTTGCAAGGAGCTTAGTGTAAAAACCTGATATTACAAGTCATCTTGGACAAAGGTTTCAGATAAATAATGAGTAATAACAATTAGGAAGGAACTGGTTTTACTATCAGATCAATTTGGTTTTAGTTAATTTCAGAGCTATAATTTATGTAATACTAACTTTAGATTAAATTTACCCATTAATTTGTTCTTCCTCTCTTTCGCCGATTCATCTTGCACAACGGCACTTCCCAACTTCGATTCTCATGCCCCCCCACATATGCTGATTTTTGTTCCATCTGAGCTCTTAATTATGTTTGAATAAGCTGTTAATTTAATGCATCACATAGCTCAAATCACTGTAAAGCAAAGCCTGAGGACTCACTGTCATTTTTAAATGTATTTTAAACACATTTGTGCTCTTCAAGGAACACCTGCACCAGTGAAAAGATCAGCGAAAAATAAATCTTTCAATGAACAACACTGTGCTCATTATTTCAATTAAACTAGTATTCCCCCCCCAACAGTTTTGTGCTTAATGGCTTTTGGTCCTTTAAAAATTAAGTTAAAGGCACAATTAAGCCTAATAAGGTTCAATACTAATTTATTCAACTTTGCTTATCTGTCTCAGAAAAGATCAAATGAAAGAGGGACTGGACTGTTGAACCTTTACCGATAATTATGAAGCCCTTTGCTAATGCTTTGGATTTATTGTGTTTTAAACTGCCAAATTCATTCTGTGAAAGGCTCTGTCAAGCATCATTCATGAAGAATCAAAAGCAGCGTACCCAGGGATACACCAGGACACACGCATGAGCACAAACGCAAGAACACACACGCACACGTAGTGAAGTTGCCCGGTCCTCCACCCTCACTCTCAGCCGTTATTCTTGAACCTCCAACACTAGGACCTACCCTTTGCCTCTCACCACCCATCAACAGGAATCTCAGTGTGTGAATCAGCATTCGGCAGTGTCAAAACCGACAAATTGCAAATCTAACTGCGTAGTGAAAAAGCTGAGAAATGAGCTGGCAGAGCAGTGACGTTACCGCACGTGGCTGCTGATTGCAAACATACTGTATTTATTTAATTTTGTATAATATTGAGAGTTTTCATCAGTGACAAACAACGCCGAACAATGTTACTGGGAATGATTCAGTGTTACAGAGGGTGTGATGAGCAACAGCTATCGTTCACTGTGGAGTAAGCCACATGGCAGCTGAGGAGAAGAAAACAAAAGACTCTCAGCTGCACAGAACAGGAAAAGAACGAGAGAAGAAAAAATTCTAAGGGTCCAAGTATCAGTGGTGGCCCACCCTTCCTAAGAATTTTAATGTGATGCAGGGGACCTGTGTAGGTATGTGTAATACAGAAAAGACCTGCACAACTGTCAAGACTAAGCGGTAGTCCATGGAAGCTAAATTTGTTGTCCAGGCCCAAGGCTGCTGATCCTCTTGGTCATGATATGCTGTCATCTATTGTAACACGATCAACAGAGGAGGATGGAACAGAGGGGACGATGGAACACGGTGGAACAGAGACCCTGCAGCAACGTCCGATCCTTTCCTAGACATCAGGTGGCCTTGTAGCAGTGTCCTCCTCAGTATTTATAACCGTAAAGCTGGACCCCGACAGGGCAGAACTCAAGTGGCCGTTGTCATTACGACTTGCTCTCCACCGGAAGCCCCGGTACCTGTCATGGTTTCAGACACTGCGCGCTTCCATTATTCCACTCTTAGAATAACTGCATGGATTAGATTAATTGTCAAAAGGTTTACTGGAACTGTGTGAAGGATGCATCTCCCACCCATCTCCCACCCATGCCATCTCCATGGGGCAGCTCTCAAACTGGTGGACTCTTCAATCACCACAGCACTATATTTATGCAGGACCCACCCTGAAGCTCATTTGCATTGCATTTGAAGTAGGATAAATCCATAAGTAATCTAGGATAATTGGAAGCAGTCTGCTTTAAGGTATGACTGTCGCTGTACTCTCCTGACACTTTGCAAATAATTGGAAAAACGCCGCAGAAGGACAACATCCTTGTTCTCTCTATATCCTGGTTGATAACAATAAAGCTGACAGCAGCTGATGTTACTTGTTCACTCCGCTTCTTGCTTTATAAATATACCGAGGGCATTATTCCCATACCTCCCACAAAAAAACTAATTTGTTTGTGAACTCCTGACTTTTCCGACAGTTTTGTGAAGTCCACGCTACCAGAATTCCTCGCAATCGGTGTCGAAATTACCTTCGGGAGCGCGCGGCGAAGATCAGAGCAATATTTCACGAGAACCTAAACGGTGCTGCTGACAGAAGCTAAATAAGTGTGAACGAATGCCAAAGGCTAAAAGAGAGAGTTGGCGTTGTCTGGGTCGGCGTGGGCGAGCTTTGAGGATGTTTAACCTTGCGGTAGCACTCTTTACCATAAAGTATGGATAACGCCAACATCGAGTGAACGCCTCTCACCAGGACATGCTGCTTGATAGCGCAGTTTAATAAAGTAAAGGACACGACGGAGGAAAAATGCTTGCATTACATACATTCAAAGTGACTGCATAATGGTGCTGAGAGAACAAGACATGTTTTTGTGCTGTGAAGCAGTCGCTGTTTGGACAACTTTAGTTAAGTATGTTTTCGCTTTTGGCAGAAATGCAGCTGTGTGAATACAGCTGAATATCACAGGCGTCTGTGGATGCTGTATGTTGATTGATCCTCCTTGGGTGGCTTCCAAGCTGATGCTCAGCATCTAATTTTTGCAAGTTAACAGTTTTTTTCCAACTTGCGTAATTGTTTTTTAATGTGAAATTACTTGATAAATCAACACCGGATTTATTTATTGTCTATGTGACCAAAATTTCCACTTTGAAATATATTTGAAAGTGGTGGTGTTACATCACTGAAACGCTGATAATATATTTTATTTGAGTTTGCTGCAGGAGGAACAGTGATGGCTGCTCTATTATTGCTCGTTTCTTTAGTGTTGGCTTAGCGCTGCATTGAAGCTAGTTTACAGAAAAGAAAAAACAACACACGCCTACTTGACAATAACACCACGATCACCATGATGCCAAAGAGCGGATTATGAGAATCTTAGCGCTTTAAATATCATCTGGATAAATCCATTTGGGAAGTGGCTGGTCTGAACAGACAAACTGGAATGGGAAAAGAGAGTAATAATATTTCTGTACTAATTAATTTTGCTGATGGCTTTGTTGAACGTGACTTACCAGGATCTATAGTATACAGCTGAAGAATATTCATGTCACTACATTTATTCGTAATAGCTGATGGTTTTCTCCAAAGCAACAGACAGCATTCTGGCATTTACAGTGATTTACCCTTTTGTACACTACACCTGGGCAGGTTTCACTTTGTCAGTTCAGGGTAAGGACGTTACAAGTTGGGTACACTCTAGATGGGAGACCAGTTTGTTGTAGGGTAACCACACATGCAGATATGCAGACACTACAGCCAATTTAGAGTCACCGCTTGGCCTGAAACACTTGTTTTTGGACACTGAGAAGAAACACAGAGTGAACATGCAATCTCCACTCAAACTGGGCTGGATTCAATCCTTGGACTGAACAGCACAGGCTCTGGGACGTCGCAGCACCATGGCGATGTGTTTGAAACTGCTGACTGTTAAGTAGTTAAAGTCTCGAGACAACATAGATACAACTTTGGTAATTCACAATGATAAAAAACCCACTGCAAGGTTTTTTTAAAAAAAATAAATAAATAAATGAAAGGAGATCCACATTTCTATGCATTTCATCTCTGTTCATGCCCGATGTGAACAAATGTACTATATGTTGAGTAATATGTACTGTATATGATTTACCATACATTGAGTTATATGTGATTTAACACTCATTGAGCTGTATGCCATGTATCACAGAGTTAAAGAATTGCATGAGCTTTACTCTGTCAATGTTTGTTAATGTAGTCCATGAGTGTCAGACACAGTCTACGGGGGACTATGTGTCTGCTGGTTTTCATTGTTACACATCTCAAGTAGAGATGTTAAGTTGTTAAGATGTCAAGTTAGAAAACATTCTAGAGATAGTCTTTTTGTCAAAAATCACTTGCTTAATGGAGCACAATGACTTACATTGATCAGATGTATTTAGTTGTTTAACAATATTAAATTCTTGCAGTAATTCAGTAATTAACAGCAGTAGACCAATTCTACCACGTTTAGATAGGCAATTCTCTGAAGTTTCATCTTATATCTAATGTGTCTCATATCTTAGCTTGCTCATTTATGTATTAGGTGACAACATTTAAATATTTTGATTTAATGTACTGTCAGCTGAACTGAAATGCTTTCTAGTAGTTTCATAGCTTTTATTGTGTAAAAATCGCGTACAAAGCCAACACATTTAAAGAAGTTTTAACTCAACTGCCTCAACTGCTTTACTGCTTGTAAACTTTTTGACCTCAATATATACGTAAAAGACAAGAAAGCAGCTTATCGAAACACTGTCTGCTCTGTTTATATTTTTCAATTACTTTTCTGCCTCTCCTAATAGTTGAAAAATCCAATTTAGGCCCTTGCTTCGGGACGAGTAGTGTAACATTCTGGGAATGAGTTGACACCGTTGAGATTCATAGCTCAATTGCAGTAAGAGTCACAGAATTAAGTCATGTCAGTGTTAAACGGTGTCACGTTGGACCACTACAAGCTCAGCACATTAACTATATCTATAATAGATTTTTCAGAGGAAATTACCTTTAGCCAAAGGGACTAGCATTTATGATTGCTCAACCCTAAATTCCAATCAAGCTGAGTTGTCTGAGGAGGTATTTTCTAGTAAAAACAGTTCATTTGGCTTTTTTTTTGCTTGTAATGATAACAGACTCTCCTGTTCCTTTCCTTGTGCATCTCACATTGAAACCTACTTTAATGGAATTAAAGGCCATGAAAAAGGAATCTTTTCTGTGAAAATTGTATTAAATATGAGTGCACTGTGTCATTAACAGCCTGTTATAACAAGAGAGGGGAAATGGGTTATTGAGTGGGGAGTCACTGAAGCCGATTAGCCTCACTACGTATTGAAACTTCCCAAATGGAAGGATCTTACAAGCACTGGCCATCGCTAGTCCTTTCCCACTTCCCCCTGAAAAGCAGCATCATTATAATCAATGTATTGATCAGTCCTGCTGGCTCATGCATTCTATCATGTTGGCAGGGCTGCCATTTTGCACATCTGGGTCCATTAATCTTCAAATCGATCTTTTACCTCCACCACTGTATGTATGTCCAAACCGCCGCATGCTGTTTGTCTCTGAGACCACCATTGTGCTTGCCTACCTGCATGCCTGTTGTGCGAGACCCCTGCTGCAGAGGTGAACTGGTGGAAGGGGTCCTCTCTAGGTTTTCTATTTTTCTTGCAGTCAAAGCCTTTACCTTGGTTGTACCCTGCTGTGTGACTGGATACATCAGTAATGAAATCAGGAGATAAACAACCTCTGTTCCAGTAGAAACGTGTGTGTTGGGGGGGTGTTCTGAAGGTGGTGGGTGGACCACGTGATGAGCAGATCTGCTGAGATTGCCGAAAGTTCGGAGGACATTGATTAAGCCATATTTCTCTTTGGAAGATGAGAAAGGGAGGAAATATGTAAGTGCCCTGCATGTCAGTGCAGATGTGGAGTTCTCTGCCATGTCGATACTGTTGAGAAAGATGGGGTTATGTAAATGTGAGTGCATCAAACTCCAAAACATCTTTCTTCCACATCACCATTTACAGATCTGCTTCCAGATTCTGAAATTATATCAAATTTTCAATTATGAACATTTGTGGCTCATCATTTAAACAAAAAAGTACTCGTTAAAGCCCTATGCTCGTTTCACTATCTCTCAAGTAATGAAACAGCTCATTGGAACAAATCAGATGAATTTCCTTTATGACTGTTCCTCCTGGTCTCAGTCAGTAACATGATTAGAAAATAATGTGAATTGGCTATGGAAGTACAGAGAGCTGTCAAAGTATCAGGTTAAATTTCTGCAGTGTGCCCTAACATACTCAGGATGGGGTTCTTCATAACACTACATAATTACATCCGGCATGATAATAAGCTCCCAGTAATAATCTGTTTTTGTTAACTATAATAAATACCTGTTATTGTTATTCCCCTTTGCAGTTACTCCATTTTTTTCTTTTAATTATCACTATTTTGTATTTCGTACAGGTCAGAAGAACTAGGCTTAAACGTCTTTGTTCTTCATTTATAATTGAATTTCATTTCTGCTTTCTCCCTGATCTTCAGCTTTTATTCCATCTCTAAAATAACATAATAATGCCTTAATAACCCTTTATGACATTTCTTTCATCATATGAAGCACTTGCCAGGTGTGATGTACTAATTTATTTATTCCCCTGCTTAAATTTAACATAAAAATGTCTTTGTCCTAAAAACTGATTAATGCCAAAATTGAATAATGTATTATTTTGCTTGTGATCTGAAATATTCCTTTGAAAGACAAAAATATCAGCTGGGAACTTTGAACTACTTACAAACATTAGTCAAAAATAATAAAGATTTCTTCAGTAGCCTTTAATGTACAAATAGATGTTTCTCCAGTTAAAATGCAGCACTTTCTTTGTCGCCAAGGGCCCCCTAACAAAACCTTGAAAGCAGAGACAGCAGGCGGTGCAGTTGTTAAAGAAGCACACTTCTGAGTTTTTTGTTGTTGCCCTGTTCAGTAAGACATCAGTCCTCGTCACGGTGCTATCGACAGCCAAGTAAAAGCGACAAAGACAGAAAAACTGATACTTTTCAAGTCACACTGGAAGGAGTCCTTTGCTAATCAAAGAAATAAGGAACATTTAATTGAACATTATGAGGGGGATGCAGCGGTGTGGTGAGTTTGGCCTGTGCCTGCGCTCTGGTGGGTCTGGGGTTCGAGGGCTGCTTCGGGTGCCTTGCAACCGATTTGTGTCCCGTCCTGGGTGTGTCCCCACCCCCTCCAGTCTTGCGCCCTGTGTTGCCAGGTTAGGCTCTGGTTCGCCCCGACCCCGATCGGGACAAACCGTTTCAGACAGTGTGGGTGTGTTTGTAATTGAACATCGAATCTAGTATTCAAGCTTTTTATAGTTGCATCGTTTATTAGAGTAGATTGCACTCATAATCTCAGTGCTTATTAGTATTTATTCATTTAGCTGATGTTTTTCGCTAAAGTGACTTACAAGGATTTACCCATTGTTATAGCTGGGTAACTTCTACTGCATCCTTTAAGGGTAAATATCTTGTTTAAGGTTACAACAGCAGGAGTGAGGATTTTAATGTGGGTCATTGAGTTCTAACCACTACCCCACCTGCTGTCCTAAAGAATAAGAACCAACCAGGGATGAGAAGCCTTGCTGTAAGGGGTTGAATTTACCTCTGTTTGCCATTAAAATTGCTTGGGTGTAGCTGGTTCCACCTCCACACATTAAAATAGCATTCTGTTGCACATCGAGCTTGGAAGTGCCGGAATCCCATCCGTCCTGCAGATCAATCTAAGGTTCCCCGGCGGTGACAGAAACACTAGCTGCCGTCTCATTTAGAGAGGCTCCACAGAGGGCCAAAGGATGCCTCTCACTCTGTGCGGGGTGATGCAATAATCCATCCAATTTACCTCTCGCGGCCAGCCACGGGGAGGAGGAGAGGTGTACAGATTACCACGCGTGTACACATTGATTTTTCATTCGTCCATATTTCCCACTTCCACATGGAGGTGAACATGATCTCCCTTTATGAGCGCTGCTCATGGCCATTTTGAATTCCCAGCATGCTCTGGTAATGGAAGCAATGAATGTTGCGAAACAAAAGAACGCCTCGTGGGAAATGCCACTGGACGCCTAGCTGGCCATTTGCTGCGACTATTTTCATAGGCATGTTGACCGGATGTAACCAGTACTGATGATTTGTTTCTGATACTGTTTACCGCATCCCTTCATATTACATTGGTGGCAGGTGGCAATGCCATTTGATCACTTAAATTTTTAAGTTTATACTGAATCATTAAGCTTAAATTATACCGATACAAGGTTCCATTAGAGTCCATCTATATTAAAGCAATAGCTACTATTGCAGAGTGATTATATTCCTTTTTTCAAATGAGCAAAAGTTGTAGACAGACCAGTGATACATTCATTTTTATAAAATGTATACAGATGGTTGGAAACGCTTTCGTTGACATTGTCACCTTTTCCCCATCTTTCTCCAGAATGCAGAAGCGGTATCATTATCATCTGCAGCAAAGTTAATTATCTGGGCCATTTAATCAATTTGGCCAATTCACAAGGCCTAGGATCTCTCTCTTCTGGAAGAATATGCTCCTCTGTGGTTACAGAGCCCTTTGCAGAATTCATAATATCAAAGACTGACCAACAGTGGTCGTGGGCTCTATGAGGTATGGTTAATTTTTTAAAGTTTATCATTATTACACTTTTGATGAGGATATACTTGCATCCAAGTCTGTGTCCTTAACCACTGTGCTACCTCGGGGATCCATAGCTTCAAATCAATTTAAACCTATTTTGTTCATATTAACATTGGGTGTATATATCTTAATATTGGGTATGGATATTCTATATGTCCACTGGGTGGCATTTGGCAGAGATGCCTTGTGTCTGCTCCCAAATCCATAACTTAAACTTTACTTATATTTCAATACGCAGGAAGACTGCAGTCCGTGGAACGTCAGTTCAGTGTGCGGCTCTCCCTGTCAATTCAGAAGGCCCCACCATTTCTTCCCCAATCTGTGAAGTTTCAGGGACTCTAATGAGCCCAGGTGATGTCTGGAGCATCTACTGTCCTCTTCCAAATGAACCCCGGGAGGCCCCCACTGGTGAGGTCAAGCAATTTTGGGATGGTTGTGGGGCTGGGGAGGTGGCGGTGCAGGCTGTCTGCTCCTAACAACCAAACTAACCTGGCCTTGTCAATTAGTGTGCTCTCTCGTGCCTCTGCCGTCTTCTCCTGGGGAGACCCACGGCCAAAATAACAGCCTCCAAAACCCATGGTTAACGCCGCATTTATTTAGTTTTCACTGTGTGCCTTTTTCATTAGTTAGGTCCAGCAAAGCTTCTGGGAGGGACCGGCGGTACATAAACTGTTGAGTAGCCCCTGCATTGTGGCATGTGCCCAGCCAGCGTGTGCAGACCTCCTACCAGTTGTATGTACTGATAGAACAGCTGAAATATGCATGACTTTACATTTTTTTACTTTGTTTCCCCACATTATTTCTGTTGTTATTAATAATTCCATGATCTTACTTTCACGTCCCATGATGGAACATGCCGATTTTGTTAAGGCGCACTGGCCTGGTTAAATCTCTCTGGCACCTGCCAGATGACTTAACAATTAATGAAGCATGACCATAATCACAGTTCTGAACCGGATTCCAGATCTAAGTTACTCAAGAGTCATTATGTTATTTCAGAAGCTGGGTGATACGAAGTCACATGTCAGCACAGATTTTCTGCAGCATACGTGTGACCAATGACAATTCAATGGCATTTCAAGGCAAAATGTTCCGCACGTTAAGAGTGAAATACTTAGAACAATTGTTTAAAACGTCAAGATGTCACGGAGCCCCCACCCCATCCTGCACTAGCTATATCGCCACCTTACCTTGAAATTTTATGGATGTCGCGGTACTTTTCGTTGCACTCCATTGCCTTTTATTCTTATTTACAGTGGTAGTGGGAGTCACTTACCGCCACGTGAAGCCATAACTGCGCTTCGCTTTTGTACTCCCACATCAGACGAGTGAAAGAAAGGCAACTTGCGGAACATTTAATCTTTGAAAATACCAAGAGAGAGCAGGCGAGGCAAAATAACAGCGTGGAAGGTTTTTGGATGTTGGGGAACGGCAATGTGATTTAAATGGAAACCAATTGATATTCTAAGCACTTGGCCTGAGCAAATTGTTTCAGTGCAATCCGTAAAGGCTCTTTATTTGCAGCCCGGGCCACTGTTAAAAACACGTCTCACGATCACCTCCTTAAGATATTAATTCCTGCATCAGGCCAATAAATATCGATTCTGTAATTGGCAAAGAAGATCAAATCCCTTTTTGATAATTTATATTGGGTAAAGTTCAGAGTTTCCTTGTTTTAGAGACTGAGCTACGGACTGAATATAGATCCAGTCATGACTGTATCTACATGTTAAATTCCACTGTAGAATGTATTTGGCAAGTTTTCTCCACATCAGATACTGTTCCCTTGGCTGATTTTATTACATAAATTGATCCTCTGAGCTAATTTGACAATAATGCAGCTCAGGGAGTGCAAACGAATGTAGCCGTTTGGAGGTCTAGTGGACGACCGGTGTACACCACACAAGGTCTCAAGGGTCATTCACAAATTTGTGTCATACCTGATTTAGTCCACTTCATTCCTGAGTGGAAAGTGCTTTATGTCAAGTCTTGGAGTAGTTACCACGTGCTGTAGCGACAGCATTTAGGGAGACCACCGAAGTGCAGCGCCGCATTACAACTAGAGTAAAGTCTTCAAGCGTAGCAGTAATAATATCTGTGAGAGCAGTCCTGTGATTTATAAATTCAGAAATTCACAAAATTTAGAATACGGTAAACTGTGGATTTCTGCACTTCTGATGATCCCAGCAGCTGTGTCCTTTTATATATGAACCATCAAATGAAAGGCAAATAGAGCACACAACAGGTGCTTTGTGTATCAAAGCAAGGCCCCGAGGATGTGTTACTAAACAGATTGTTACTGATCGGTGGCAGCAGGGGTTTGCTAGACCACCGGTACTGTTTTGGAGGAGTAATAACCAGTGCTAATAACCATTATGATTGCATTAAACCAGCAGTTCAGCACTTATATCAAGGATTAATAGCTCCTTAATCTTGTCTACTTAGGTTGGGTGGGGAAGAAGGGTTATCTAAATGTAAAGGAGCAAGAAGACATTTCTACAGGCCCCATGGCTGTTTGCCTTTAATGGATGGCTGTGCCAACTCTGTAATTACTCAACGTCCTTTCTCCTTACCGGTTTCATTACTCCCACCAAGACCTGTGTTGGGCGTCTTTAGGCAGTCTAAAGCTTCTCAAAGAGTCAATTGGAGCCAACTTCTTTCAAAGTTTTCACGAGGACGCTTTTGGGAAAAGTGTCAAAGACTCGCTTGGACTCCCTCTCTGCTGTGATGGCGCACGGCCCTCGGGCGAGTCATTATAATCCGAATTCAGCAGAGAGAGCGGGCGTCGAAACTTGACAGGGCCACTGAGACTCATCTCGACATATCACTTACTTCTTGGGTAGCTTCCCTGCCTTCCCTGAAAATCACCCCGGGTTTCATCTGTGTCTTAAAATGGATTTTGTGATTCATCTTCATGTCACATGGGTAATGTCTTTGTCTTAAGTTGGAGTAGCATTGATTTATGAAAATTATAATACTTGTTGAGGCAAACTTTTGAGAAGCCATAGAACCGTGCAGAATAATGTCCAGGAGTGCTTTGATTTTTATTATCCAGCGTTGTGAATTACAATTAGCTGCACGCTGCATTGATTTTTCGCTTTGTGAAGTTTCTTTTTTTGTCGGTAAAGACATCCCGTGTATGGTGAAAATGGTTGAGTACTTCCCATTTTAAAAAGAGTGGGATTTGAAACCCCAGTGAAAACTGCACACCGAGTGAGGGGTTTGATCAAAAACCCTTTGCAGCGTACATAGCAGTTTCTGAGTTAAGGAGAATCTGATACCTGCCGCTGTGTGCCAACAAGAGGCAGTAAAAGCGTGAGTCAACCTGGTCACACTTTTCAAACCATAGCAAATTAAGACCATAAAATGTCTATTTCTGGACAGTTTGTCATTCTGAACTGAAAAGTAAGAAACACAGTAAAACCAAATTCCCTTTACATTTGTTGTATTAACAGACTCCTTGTTTACTTTGTGTGTTTTGTCTTGTTAATGGTATGTGCCATATTATTAATGATATGAATGCAGTATTTTTTTTCTGTTGAGCTATGACTTAAAGCATTGGAAAGGAGCAAAATACTATTCTTCATTATTTCAATTTTTTTCTTGTTTTTATTATTGTCAGTCTTTCAACTGCGGTAGCTGGTATATCTGAAAGAATGGCAGCTGTATGAAAATTATATTCTGTGAAGAAATTGGACTTTTTTTTTTTTTTCAAGAGATGCTTATTGTTCAGCATGTGTTCATGTATAAGATCATAAACACGCTTAAGCAACTGTATAATGGTGCTGTACTTATATTTGGGGGGGCACATAACATACAGGCTAAAACCTATAATTAGAACTCACAGGTAGATGGCATGAAAATGTAATACTAATAATAATAATGTAATACAATAGAAATTTTAATGTCTTTTATTCAGACCTTTGTGAACGGGGAGGTATGGAATACATTCTAAAACATGTACTGGAGAGAGACGAGTTGTGCTTTAAGCTCTGTACAGTTTGTCGGGGAGTGGGGGTGGTTAGAGGGACCTAAGAGGTGATTAGTCTTCTTCAGACACAGGCCTGGTGTGCAGTGTCAAGACGCCCTCGGGTCACAGCAGCTGCCAACGCTTTCACGGAGCAGTTGGGGGGGACTAAGGTCCTGGCCTTCAGCCACAGCTCATCGCTGCCTCCGTCCTCCCTGCCCACCTTCTCCTTCTCCTCAGCTTCCGATGTAGCATTTTCTGGCCCTCGTACTCAAACCCATCACCCCTCCTTGGCCCAATTCCCTGAGTGAGAAGCAGTCTGTTCAGAGGTCAGAGGTCACTGAGGCAGCAGATGGAAGGCTTTATAACTGATTCCGTCAATTATTTGACCAGTTTGCATGGTATTACTTGTATGTTGCTTGAATTGTTATGTGTCCCATGTCTTTCATACCAAGTGACCGTGGCCCCCAAGAGGTTTATTTTCTGCAGTTTGATATCATTCAGGAGTTTTTAGTTTTTCTTTCCTCTTTTGCTGGCTGGCCACTTCATTAACACTTAATCGTCACTCTTCCACCTTAAAGCGCTGTTTTGCCATCATTTGAGACGCAATATCGCAAAATGACAAAAGACAGGTCAGCTCTAGGAAGGGTCTTGGTGCTCTCAAACTTCTTTTATTTGACAATGATAGATGCCAGTGTGCTCCTGGGAACCTTCAATGCACTGCGAATTTTTTATACCCTGTTCCAGTTCTATGCATTGACACAACGATGTTTCAGAGATTTACAGAGAGCTAGTTGGACTTCACAGCTTAGTTTTTACTCTGCAGTGCGCTGTGAACTGTGGGATCTTACAAAGATAGGTGTCTGACTTTCTAAATCACGTTCACTGAGTGGAGCACAGGTGGACTGCGGTCGAGTTCTAGAGACATATCAAAAATGATCAAAAGAAATAGGAAGCATATGAGCCCAGTTTGGAGCGTCATAGTAAAGGGGCTGAATACTAATGCAAATGAGGGATTTCAGTGTTTTATTTTTTATACATTTCAAAAAATACTAAAGACACATTTTTACTGTCATTATGGGGTGCTGTGTGACTGATGGCAAAAAATGATCAGTTCGATGCTTTTTAAAATGGGCCTTCTACACAATGAAGTGTGGAAAAAGTGGCAGGGTGTGAGTATTTTTCGAAAGGCCCTCCATGTGCCATCTTTCTGTTTTTTGTCATTTGCGTTATCCGTTGTGAAAAGCGCTTTTGTAGCTGCGAAAGAACTTTGAATGTGCCTTCAGGAAAGAGAGCTATATAAGAATGAATCGTACCGTCTTTCACAAAAGAACAATGTGGAGGAGTTAAGTTTGCAAAGGAAATGTAAAGCTTAACAAGGAGCAGCTCATCAGTACAATGCAGGATAGCGCATCCCGCAAGGGGAAGGTTCCAGAATGAGGCGGAAGTCATCTTCCCATCGCTGGAAAATTCATGTTACACTCGAGCGACAAAGCCGAGAAATAGTGCAACAGAACAGCCCAGTCGCTGTCAACGGCGGTGATGAAAATAAGACATTTTTTAATTGGAAAGGCTGGTCTTTGTTCTGCTTGAGAACCGTACGTTCTCACAGAGGCCTGCCGTCGCCGCAAACACGCGAGAGCGCGCTGGAACGGCTGACAAGCTCTCAGCGTTATTTATACTTGCCAAGTCCTTTGTCGATTTCTTATTTTTGTTTCGGATGCCAACGTGGAGGAGCTGCCATCTGGACGCGATTGTTTTCCCGCTCGCGCTTTTGAATTGACAAAGAAAAAAGAAAAGGAACGGGAGAATCGGCGACTCCGTCGTCCTTTGGCAGAGACCTGTGCTGTCTGTAGGTTTCACCCGTGAGCTTCATCCCCTCCGAGCTACAAACGAGGAACAATGGCTGCTTTGAACCGCAGCGGGTAACAGTTTGAATCATGTTTACAAGCTTGGCCGATGTTTATTTGTGAAGTACATCTACGCAAGACCGCCTGGCGCACGGATCCCACCTTCCCCTCTCAGCCGCCAGCTTCTGTTGGCTTATTTCCGCAGTAATGGCCCAAGTGCCTAATAAAGTGCCCAATAAAGCAACTAGAGGTCATCGAAAGAATTCCAGGATTAAATTTACTGGCATAAAAGGCTAACAAAACACAAAAGACTGACTGGGAAAATTTTCCTGTTAGGATTCCAAGCACAGCAGAATTTAGCCCCCTGGATAATTTAAGGATTGTTCAGTGCTGTCGGAGAAAAATGGGAAGAGTTGCTGCTTTCCGGTGTTGTCCAAATTGTCCTTGTGAAAATCAAAAGTCGAGCATCCTTGGTCCCTGAATATTATTCAGTGGGTGACAGGCTGATCGGAGTCGGAACAATAAACGCGCCCCTGACACCTCGGAAATGTATTAGCTCTTTGTGTCGTCACTTGGTTCTCTGTATCTTCTCGGGATGATAGATAGGTTCTAATCTTACCTGCACCCTACAGCTTAAATGCACTTGACCTGAGTTTTGCCAGTAAGGATGAAAAATAGGTGAACGAGTGAAACATTTACTGACTAGCTGCCACTTTTCTCGAAAGTGACTTAAAATGTTAAGCTACCTGGAATAATTTACCCATTCACAGAGCTGGGTAATTTGGGGGAAGTACCTTGCTCGAGGATACTACAGCAGTAAATGAGATTTGAACCGGAAAACTTCACACCCGGAAGCAACTGCTCTAAATGCTATCAGCTCATTAGTGTCCAGAAGTATAAAATGTAAATGATGAAATCTCTAGCTAGGAGTTTATGAATGTTTTTGTCTGATTGTACAGTTGCCTAAAACGCATTCATTCGTTCTCTCAGTTTGTTTACCGCGTGTGAGATCTCAAATGAGAACTCTTGAAACCTTTGATCTCACCAGTGTGTCTTTTCAGACTGTGGTCTTGGTCTTCTAATGATGTGATTCATATTTCTGTCAAAAATTAGCAAATGTATGCAGCTCTTCAAAGGCCAGAGCGGTGGCAGAGGGTAGCGCTGATGGCTTACAGCACGCTCGCTGTGCCTTCGGCTCGGGTTTGGATCCAGCTCTGTCTATGTGGAGTTTCTATGTCCTCCCTGTGATTGCGTGGGTTTCCTCCAGATGCTCTGGTTTCCGAAAACGTGTTTCAGGTGAACCGGTGATTCTAAATGGGCTGGTGAACTGTTCAGGGTGAACCCTGCCTTGGGCTTGTGGGATTGGCTCTAGACAATGCTGACCCCATATTGGTAAAACCACTAATAAAAAAGACGGTAAATGTTGCTACTTGCTTATGGTTGAGTTAGTGTCGGAGCAGTAAACAAATTTATGATTTCAAGTTCTGGCGAGAATCTTGGTGCTAAAATTTAACTCTAGATGTATGATTTAAAAAGGGCGTGGAACCGGCTTTTGTATTCCTCATCGCATGCGGTTTCTGAATTTCAAACTCGTTCTAACACAACATCCCCAGGGCACAGTTGTCCACGTTTCATAACATACCAATATCATAACATCCACAGGCTACTGACCACAGAAATCTGGTCTTAACTGGAAGGATAAGGGCATTTTCTGGAAAGCTAGTTTAGTAGAGGTGCAGGATTTACAATAGAAATTGTTCATTATGTTCATAAAATGAAATATTATAAATTCATCAAGCTTTCTGTCCAGCAGTAAAGAAGAGGGTAACATTATTCTGTTACTGTGGTTATCAGACATTATTTTTATTTGGATCATTCATGATTTATTTAAGAGGGCCACCAGTAAAGGATTCCGGAATGCTCAGAAGGTCAACAGATGTGGACAGATGCAGATGATCCTTGGAAAAGGACACAGGTGCAATAACGTCCCCACCTTTAACTGCATCCTTTTGCATGCGGGCAGTAGCTCTTTCCATACTGAATATTTTGATCATTTTTTGCATTTTATTTATTGCTACATAATAGCCATAATGAAATAAAAGTTCTTTATCTTATGGTTCAATCTTGCATAATGCTTGATTTATTTATTTATAAACTGGTCATTGTCTAAAGTATTATTTCATTTTTTCATCCAGAACAGCATTTCTTTTGCATTTCGTTCTACGAAACAGTACATTATGCGGCGCGGTTCATGCGTGCTGCTTCATTGTCGAACGAAATGAAAGCTGCTTACCGCTGCAACTTCCTGAAATCGCACATCGTGTACCCGTAACTTTGAATTTTAAAGCAGAGATCTTGCCAATTTCACAGTGGAAGTGCAGAAGACTTTGTTGTCACACGCCAAACAAATTGACTTTGGCCGTGACATTCCTGTCATCTTTGACTTTGACACATCCCAAACATTTTGGGCTATCATCCCTAAATGAAAAGTTTCACCGTGGTGAAGCCTGAGGACAGCACATCAAAAACTACACTTTTGTCAAATAAAACCAACTAATTACAAGGTCTCAAAATAGAGATGAAAACAACACATTCGTTGTGTCCAGGTGGCCGATCAGTGATCAGAGCACATTTGTGTCTCTGTCGGAGCAACGGAGCAGTCTTCCGTCTTCGGGCCTCTCATTATTTTAATGATGATACATTTGAAGTACCTTAATTATTGCCGGCTAATTATTCTTTCTAATTGCTATTTATTGCTCGATTGTTTTCATTTAATTATATATTTTTGCTTCCCCTGTCTAGAGTTTGGCAGCAGTTTTTAAAAATGTATTCACATCTTCATTTTTTAAATTTATTCATGCAGCACTGAACTGCGTGTTCAAATTTTAGTCAGATCTGAACAGTCCGAGAACACTCACCTCCCCATTCAGACTACTGATAGCCGATTATTATTATTATTATTATTAATGCCAATTTTCATTAATTGTCCCAGGTTTCCATTTAACAGCCCAGGCAGGTGACATTTGTTCCAGTGTCATCATACAGCTGTGTGAGAAAGACTGTGAGATGCTCTGCATTGTGGGAACTATGTACCCAAGCTCTCAGTTGTGGTCTGGCACCTCTGCGGTCTTGCATGCATGCTCACGGGTTTATGGTGCAAACTCTGTTCTGCACCCATTTGCTTTATTTTCCTGCTTATTATACTATTTGACCGTGACATATAGGCTTTGTCTTCCTCGAGCAACTGCACGCACACTATCACGCTAAGTTTACGTTGCGAAATGGTTATTTTTTTAATACTTATTTTAGACATAGTTTGGTATTGTTGTTTGTTCTATTTCTGTTACGCAAAACATAGGGGCCTGGGACGGCTGGACCCAAGTGCAGCGTCGTTCGTCCAGAGACGAGGGATGAGGCGAGTTCTCGGTGTAGGGGACGGGCGAAGGGTCGGTCGATCGGCGGTCAGGGTCAAAGCGAAGATCCGTGGGCGAGGTCAGGGGACTTGGCGAAGGGTCGGTCGAACGGCCGACAGGAACGAGGATCCGTGGACGTGGTCGGAAAACGAAGCGAAGAGTCAGCTACCGGAGGACGTGAACGAAGAGCTAGCGATGCTTGTGAACGAAGTGTCACGAGAAAGGGCGGTTGTCCCTGACGAGATTCCGCAACGGTCTGGGCGTTGGAGTGTCTTTTAAAGGGTAGGTGCTAAACTGGAGCCAGGTTCTGTTGACTGAGTTGTGGGCATGGACGTGACAATTTCAATATATTCTGCAACTTTTACTTACAATGTTGGATATCATTTTGCGTGATTTTGGGGTGAACTTGGGATGGGCTTGGAATTAACTCGAATGTTGCTCCATAAAAAAACACAAAGCTTGTAATTCCATTTTCCTGCTTTTTGATACAGTATTAGGACAATTTTCAGGAACGAATCAGGACCAGATAACATGGGATACATGGGGAACCACAGAAATCCGAGACTTTAATTACTGGTATGAGCTGATGTGGGAATCATTGACTAATGGGTTAACGCTTTTCTTAGAGGGACTGGCAAGGAGTGGCTTTGCGTCTCCTCCAGCAAACAGCAGTGGATGTTATCGGTGCTGAGTGTACATGTGCGTGGATGTTTGTGCCTTAAATTCGGTCTTCTTTAGTCCGAAAATAGACAAAATTCAGAGGGCCCCGGGCTCAAGTTCAGCATCTGTCGAATTGTGAACTGAGGGACGGCACAGCTGCCCATATCAGAGGAGGCAGTAAATTACCGCATTGTCCGTTAACTAGGAGACACTGAACCCCCTTCTGCCTATCTGGCTGCTTTATCCCTGTCTTATAGGTAAATTGCATTGATTCCCCTGTAGCGGCAGCCCTTGTGTGTACGTCTTTGGAAAGGTTACTGTATACTGAATGTAAGCCTGATAATTATGGATTATGACCAGTCAAAATACAAGTCTATACATGATAAGGAGAGACATCTAATTGCTTATGAAGAAAGTAACATTTGTTCAAAGATATGAGCTACAGTTTGACTTCATGTTATATTGTATCAAAGGCAGAAAAAAATCTAATCTTATACACCTTGAATCTCCTTGTCTATATGTGCACTTATAAAAGAAAAGCCTGACCATTGTATTTTATTTGCTCCATTCCAAAGGAATAATAAAAGGTATTGTCGTGCAACGGTATTATAATATCTTTAGTCTCCGAGAACGAGTCGTTACGAAATTCTCTGCTCTTTTTCTGTTATTTTTCAGATAATTTGTTCACTTTAAATTGCAAATTCATACTAATTCTCCCTCTAATTTTCTCTTTAATGTTGTCATCATTTATGGTGATAAGACTTGAATGCGTTCTTCTGCAGAGTTCTGTTCACCCTTTTCTTTCACTGGGACTTTTTATGCTCATGTGTTTTAATCAGAAATATTTTGTACGGGGAAGCATTGTTCAGAAGTAAATATATGGGAATGGGGCTGTACGTTTACTGTGCATTAAGTAAGAACAAAAATTCAAAGGATTTTGAGGAGATTTTTAATGAAGGTCACAGAGCACCTTCTCCCCGGCTATGCTCTGTATCCACTTTTTGTAATTATTGTAACGCGGGGTATATGTAATGCTCAATGTCCGTCACGTGTGGCTGCGTGCTTCCAGTTGGCCTGGTCAGACTGAGCAGCAAATTGGACAGAACTAAATGATCAGGAAAAAGACAGCACTTCCAGTTTACCGCGGCCACTCCGTCTCCGGCGCACCATCTGTCCGGCTCCGCGCTGCTCTCCCAAGCAGCGAAGCAACTAGAATTTTGCATCCATCTCTTTAAAGAATCCCCAGTGCCGTATTTCGCATGTCAATTGGTAATGAAGACACTGTGGTGCTGTTGTCACTCGAACGCATCTTCTCTCTGGGTTATGAACAAAGGACCTTCGCCACTGAGATCACTTCACTCATCACAGAAGAGGCAGTAGTACTTTTTTTTTTAATAAAAATGCTGATGCCAATTTTGAATCTCTGCCGCCGCCTCACATTTGCACTTCGGAGGTTTCGGAGGTTCAGGGAACAAAGTCATCTCGTGTTTCCTCAGATGCGTGAGATGTTAGGGGTGCGATGGCTGCACTCATTGCTCACAGTGACACCTGGGGTCGGTCTGGCGCCCGGAGGGCTGCCGCTGGAATCGGGTGATTAGCGCCCTCCTCCAAGCGTGTAACGGCGCCCGATGAAGCCTGCAGCCTGTACATTGAAAGGAAGCAGGTGGCCCACAGCATGCACGCTGGACAAGGTGTGTGTGTGTGTGTGTGTGTGTGTGTGTGTGTGTGTGTGTGTGTGGTTGTCCCTTCTGAGTTGGCATGGATGTCACGCTTCAGGGGAGACACATAACAACTGGGTAATTGGCCATGTATAAAATGGGACAATCAACAGTAAAAGGCAGCGAGTGCCAACTGGCCTGGCCGCAGATGGTCACCGCCGTCCTTCCGGGCCACTCGGCCAGGGGCGGCGCTCTTTCCCAGCACATGCTGAGGCCGTCAGCTGCGCCACCAGCTGATTTGCAAACGGGACTTTAGTCAGCTGCCCGCAGGTTGTCGGACACCTCACGTGAGAGGCACGCCATCGTTCCTCCGGTTCCTCAGTTTTTTGGCCTTCAGGGACGGACACATTTGGACATCAGTAAACTGAGGTGACACAATGTACTCTGAGATTGCGGTCATCACCTGGTAATGCCATGGTAATTCCACATTGCAGTTCCATATGGGAACAGCCAACAGGTGCTATACCGCTTGACATCACTATTGGTTCAAGCCCCCTAGAGCAGTGACCCGGGTTTGACACCCTGCAATAAGGCACTAGCTATCTGTGATGAGGCAAACGAAATGGTCCTGTTTGTTGAGTTTTGGACAGATATAAGAACTGGAAAACTGGCTGTGACTAAACTGGGAGAAAAGAGGTAAAAGCGCAAGATATTTGGTACGGATCTGCTGTCGTATCCAATAACTGTGATCTCCACCACTAAAGGCACAGCTGTGCTAAATGAAGAAAACCGTCAGCCTCTTGGAGCAACACGTGGAGTAGAACTAGCAACAAATGGATGAGATTCTGCTGTCCATTAGCCGTTAAACCACACAAAATAAGGTTTATTCCAAGCCAGAAGTACTACGAAGGCAAAGCACTCATTTTGCCAAACAATATGGAATATCAGAAAATTTCAGTAAACTGTAAGTTTAGGATAAGCAACACAGAGGTTAAATATTTTCATTTAAAGCCCTTGATTTTCCATCCTCTAACATGAAGTTTAACGGCGACCTGGCAGATGTAGAGGTTGAACACAACAGGACTGTCAAAAAGTAATGAGAGCCTCGGGCACATTAACTAATACAATTTTTTGACCTCTAGTATGTAAATGTAATACCTGCTGGATATTCATGTTTGTTAGTTATTCCGGTACGTCCTCATTTAGCAGACACTATTGTCCGAAATGACTTACAATGTTGGAGCTCTATACTGTGCTGCTTAAAATGATTTACCCATTTATGCAGCAGGGTAATTTTTACTGTGTCAGTTCAGAGTAAGTATTTAGTGTGTATCATTGCCCTGCATTGGTGCTCCATCTAGAGTGCACCCTTCCAGGTCAGGCCCCCAACCACGACGACCCCACGTTAGAGAAGTGGTTAACGATAATGGATGGATGAAAGGATGGTTCTTCTGTAAACATTTAACAAGGTAATTGTGAGCTTCAGATGTAAAATAATTAATCATATAGAAATAAATTGAGGCAAGAAGCACGGTTACTTGCATGTGCAACATTTCCATAAAAAGACCTCAATATGACTCACATCTGGCAGCGATGATCTGAAGTAAGTTTGAGTTATGTCCTTTTTTGAGTGCCGCGGATGGTTTTGATTTATGCGCGAGCGGCGCGGCAGAGTGACGGTTTGAGGTTTGCTGGCGACGGGGCGCGCGGCGGCGCCTTCGTTACGTAAAGGGCGACTCCTCGGGCCTACGCTTAGAATCGCGGCTTTGATGTTGCACGACTTCCATAGGCTGAGTTTTACAGGGAGGGGAGCAAAAAGAAAAATAATAAATGAATAAAAAGGCAAAGATGCGGTGATGACACACCATTGTCAAGTTCCTATGACGACTGAGTTCAAGGAAACATCGGTAGCTGCTCGCTATAATAAAGCAGAGACTCGGAGAGTCTTCA
Organism: Scleropages formosus; assembly: GCF_900964775.1. Taxonomy (NCBI): domain Eukaryota; kingdom Metazoa; phylum Chordata; class Actinopteri; order Osteoglossiformes; family Osteoglossidae; genus Scleropages; species Scleropages formosus. The sequence continues at coordinate 21,225,042 of NC_041819.1, read as the reverse complement.
GGCTGTTGGGGCTGCTGGGAGCCCCAAATCCATATTTGGAAAATCATTCCAAATACAGAATGCAAAGTCTCTTTGTAGTTAAGCGCCACTGAGTCAGTGTCCCTCCAGAATGTTGTGTCCTCGGGGTGTGTCCGTAGTCACTGTGATTGACTCCATCCGTATGGTTGCTGGTCATCCTGTTCTTTTCCTTCAGCTTCTCCAAGGATTACTGCCTTTAGAGAGAATCTTATCCCCTCAGGATGTGTCCAAAATATGATAAACAGAGCATCATAAACATCAGAAAATCATCATAAACATCGAGTGGGTTCTGTGACACCAGGAAACACTTTCTGTTCTGATTAGGGTTTGATCAGTGTGAGCTTGAAATAAATTCTTAACGTCACATGAAAGACTCAAATAAATTTAAACAGGTAAAATTAGATTTAATTAATGCTTTTCTTCAAAAGAACTTACAGTTGAGTTGCTGACAGTGATTTGCCTATTTATACAGCTGGGTAATTTTAACTGGAGCAATTTTAGGATAATAACCTTCATCAAGCATGCAACAGCAGAAGGTTGGATTCGAACCTGGGTCCTTTGATTGGAAGTTGGCTGCAGTGAACACTACACGACCTGTTCTACAATCTTCTCATTAGGTTTCAAACGGAAAAAAGGCTTCTGACTCTGACTTCGATTTTTCAGTTGTTGAAAACAATGCAAACGCCTCCAAACATCCCCTGCCCTGTCTGACTTCCTTCAGGGGGAATCGCAGGGTTTCAAAGTACGGAATATTTCGCTGTTCTTGTAATCCCCCCCAAAGCAATTTTAACCACACTGCCCCAGTAAATGAATTTCGAAGATCGCTATGGTAACTGTGGTAAACAATGTTGAAATGCAAGGAAAATCATTCCCTCACGGAGAGCTACAATATTTCAGAGTCTTCTTTTCAGAGTTGTGAATGGAAGGACACCGTAAACACTGAACACTTTCCATGGGACAAAAACAATTTTAGTCCTCGGGAAGAAAATCACGGTAAACTGGATCTCAACTATCACAACTGGGACTGGAAGTCTGTTTGTAATTCATTTTGTTCATATCTCAAAAGTCACTTCTACCGCTAGCTCACAAGCAATAAATGCTGAATTAAACATACCTCCTTTGATTTATTTGCGGGTCAGAGTTCTGTAAACATCTCCGGTAATGCTGTAATAAATTTTGCTTTTTTGTGAGACTTTTTACTTTAATATTTTATTGACTTTAAGCTACACTATAATTAAAACAAATGTTAATTACTGGAAATAAAAGCATCATCTCCAGAAACTCACATTCAGTGCCGACTGTTGACTGATTCATCCCATAAACAGGCGCAGTGTTTGTTTGCTTGTTATTGATCACCAGCACTCGGGACCACCGGAAATGAGCTGTAAACATTGGAGAAATGGGGTGAATTAAGGTGGTCCCACAATCCTCTTGTCTTTCGGTCCATTTTAGTGCCATCCATGGCTGAGCGGGTAAACACAGGTCGCGTTTTCTCTGCAAGTGCAGTCACAAATTTTAGAGAACAGGTAAGCGAGGAAAACATAATTAAAAATACATAAACCGGAAAGTGTTTGTATCTTTGAAAATTCATAACTTAATCGTTTGTAACGCAGGAGGAAACATCAAGGTCCCCAGATGTACTCTGTTTTCCACCCCCCTCTTGGGGATTTGTCATTTTTTATCTTCTCAGCCTGAATTTTGTGAGCAACTGGATTTATTTAACTCACCTTGAATACCTGCCACTCTCATAAGTTTGCAGATTTTACTGGTGCTGCTGCTGAAACGTGGCTGGAGCGCCGCATCCATGGTCCTCGACAAGCATCCATGTAGGAATGAGACGCAAAATGACACCAAAGGCTGTGTGATTAAAAATGTTGTCAGGCAGTTATGAAGAACATATCTAGTGAGGATTCAAATCCAAAAATGTGGGGGTTATGAAAATTTAACAGCCCCGGCAAGATCTCCACCAGCTGCCATAAACATGTTATTAAAAATGATGCATTAGACTTGAAAGCAGAACATTGCTGCAGATGCAATAATGCGGCGATCGCTCTTGGTCGTTACCTCATCTTAAAGAAATGATTGACAACGAGACCGAGCTGGAAGGCACGGTCGCAGCGATGTGTGTTAGAGAACCGATCAATATGAGCAGATGGGGGCCACGTGTGCTCTCCGTGCCCTTCTTTCCTAAGGTCCTTGTCCGGTGCCTCTGTCCAGAGTACCTTCAAGTCCCTCGAACCAAGGACAATACTTTTTTAAATTACACACGGGGAAGTGGATAACGTTCTGCACATTAATCCCATTCAACACGCATGTTCCAAAGATATTTGTGACGATTTACAAGGATGTGATTATAAACTTGCACCCGGGTTCGCCGGCAGGTGCAATAAAAGTAGTTTTATCGCGTTCTCTGTGCTTTTCCCCTCGCTGGGATGAAATGGAACGAGAGGCTGAGGGTAGGGAGGAGGGAGCTGGTTAAGGAGATGCGAGAGCGGTTTCAACGAGAGACCAATAAGTGGTCAGTTGGCACGAGGCGAACGACACCCCGGCACACACAGGGCATGGGGAAAAGCATGGTGAATTGCAAATCTGGGTAAAGTACAAGGGTTTGTGGGTGCGATGAGATAAATAAGACCAGCGAGACCTCATCTGGAGGCTTGGAGGTGAAAAGGTTGTAGCGAGAAGCCCCCCTGTGGGAGAGCACGAGCGCGTAAGGCTGGAACGCTAAGGAGGAGAGGAAGGAAAAGAGGATCGGAGGATAAGATCGTGGGGGGGGGGTGGGAACTTGCAGATGTGGAGATGCTCGCAGACGTGTGCAGAGCGGGTGGGGGCTGTGGGATCGAGCAGCACGGTGAGATGGAGGGAGAGAGAGATGGGGGGTGCGAAGAAGTGTTTTGAGGAGGGAGGGGGCAGGCCGGACTCATTGGGAGACAGCGATGCTGGATAAGTGGGAATCATCCCTGTTAGCCAATGGGTTGAAAGGGAGACGCAGATGTCATTAAGCTGAAGTACCACCTCCACGAGCCGGAGCGTCCCCCCTTCAGTGAGGAGAGCGCAGCGCTGCCGGAGCAGTCACATGAGCGGCAGATGCCTCTTCCTCTCCCAGCGCCCGTCCTCCGTCTCTCTCTCGCTCTCTCGCTTGCGGTCGAGGGGGAACCAGCAGCGGCGACGGCGACGGCAGGACAGGTGAGTTCCCCGACTTCACCGACCCCGCTCCTCGGCCCCCCGGGAGGCGGGATCGATACGCGGCTGCGTTCCTCGGGTGGCGGGTGCGGCGGTGCTGTTCCCTTCCGCGTCTCCTGCGGTGCTGTGGTTTATGAGGACAGAAGTGAAGCTGGGGGACCCGCCATGAGGGTGGAGTGGGCTCCTTCGGGGGGGGGGACAACTTGCAGGTGATCCACGTGGGGGGCTTGTTCAGAACCAGGGGACCCTGGTGGAGCAGCAGGTAGTGCAGTGGATAGAGCTGCCGTGTTTGAAAGGTCTCTAAGGTCCCTGGCTGGAATCCAACCTCCTGCTGTAGTACATATGACTAAGGTACTTACCCTGAATAGATACAGTAAAAATACCCTGCTGTATAAATGGGTGTAAATCAGTGTAAGTAGCTCTGGAGAAAAGCATTGAGTGTGAGTCCAGAAACGTTGCGCTGACTTCAGGGCAGAGAAGAGGGCAGGTGGGTGACCAGCATGGCTCAGGAAACTGATTAGAGCTTCGGCCGAGGGTTCGATTAGCGCACTTACGAACCCCCAGATGGTGGAGAACGATTTAGTCCTCTCCTCCTCCTCCACCCCCCAGCCCCCTTGGGCCCAGGTTTGAGTTACAAACCTGTTTCACCGTGTAGAGAATCTGTCCATCTGCTGCGAAGGGACACTTTTGCCGGACCGCAGACTTGACGTGTCTTTGCCGTGGGTGTCCGGTTCCCCCTTTTTAAAGCCGTCCTGTTTTCCTGCTCTTACCGAACACCTTTGCTTGTGAGCCGGGGCAGGCGGGCAGGTGGGCGGGCTGGTGGGTCTCCACGGCTGAGACGGGAAACGTTCGCCTCCGTAGAGCCTCTGTCCCGGCTGGCCGTGTCCATCGTTAGTCGTAACTCCATGTGCGTTGGACCGTTAACTCTCCCTGCGCAGGAGACAGGCAGGGAAACATCGGTGCCAAATACCATCCGTAGTGTGTGCGAGTGGAGTTTCCTCTCCCCCTGCTGTAAGATGACCCGTTTTTATGATTTGATCAAAACCCGAGAATGAAAATTTTGATCAAACAGCCAGCGAAGGTTTTTTGCTGTTGAGAGAAAAAGTGTTTATGGATTATTCCTATTTCAGTGTGGGGTTTGTAGGAACTTGGAGATATTTTCTTTGTATTCCATTTGCCTTTGCACAGAGATGGAAAATAAATGGTGTTTCTGCAAAGAGGATCCACACTAGCGGTTGGCGACGACCCTGGATCTTGCTCGGGTGCAAAGCGACGGTCTCTGTTACCAACGCTGCATGTTCACTCATTCGCTGTTCTTGTCGAGCTCAGCTTAGTGTATCTACACACCATGTCACGTCTATTAGGAAGTTGACCTGGAGCTCTTCCTTTGGTCTCAGACACCCACATCCCTTTTGGAGAAGATACCACTTTTGGAAGCCATTGTTTCCTTGTTCGCTTAAATGAGCTGATAGTGACAAAGGTGGAAAAGGGTCACGCTGTTATCGGTTAAAGAATCAGTGCGCTTCAGCCCAAAGAGGCAACTTTTATGGTTGTACATGATAACAGACTGCACTGTAGTTGAGGTGTCGCGGTGGTAAAATGAGGTCGTTCCCTTGGACGTTGAATTTTTGGACCACTTGCAGACCCAGTCTTCGGGAACCAGGAGGATGCGGATGGATTTGGCCGTGAATTTTTGGGTTCATCCATCAGTGTTGGGCTTGTTGACGTGGCGATGAACTGACCCTGGATTTGAAAAGCTGTATCGAACATCTTTGTGTCTCGCACACGCACACACACACACACACACACACACACACACACACACACTTTCCTCTGAAACACGTTGCATTATTGAATAACTGATTCCTAAACTCAATAACCATGAAAGGTGGTCAAGAGCATTAGTGGTTGCTCTTTTGAACGTGGGAGGCTCATAGCGTACTGGTTTAAGCAACTACCTTCGAAACTGAAGGTTGCAGGTTTAAATCTCCCTTATTACTCTAGTACCATTGAGCAAGGTATGTACCCAAAATGGCTTTGGCGAAATTGCCCACTTCCTTCAGCAGGGAACTGGTTGTGGGTCCTGTAATGTGGTAAGTCATTTTAGAGAATAGTGTGAACAAATGAAAAGGAAACTGTTTTCCTTTAAAAAAAAGTGCGTTGCACAGTGGGGACTTGTGCACAAATACTCTAATTGGAACATTTTCCAAAAAAGTGCTCCCATAATGTATGGAGAAGGTACACATGTCACACATGTGTAAATAGATGCGTAAACAAAGACACACACAGATACACACACACTCTGAGTAGGTGCTCTGAAAGTCAGATGAGGAGATGAAACTCGTTCCTTGTGAATTCGGGTCACACGCCTGCCGACTTCCTGCCTCCGCTCCCCGCTCCTTCCTCATTAGCGTTTGTGGACCGGCACCAAATCGCTGCTAATTGTCATGCGAATCCCCGGCTGCAGCCTGGAATTTCATTACTCCCCGGCACCGCAGTCTCCGGGTTCCAGCGACGACTGAGCGACAGCACGAGGAGAAGGAGTTGCTCCGAGCTGCCGTTTGCTCATATCCCCGCGTCGCCGGGCCAGGCGCATCCACTCAAAGCTTTAGAAACGAGACGGGCTGCTGCCGGGTTCGGCGCCTTCAGACCCCACTGCTTCTCTCCCTGTGTCTCATCTGGCTCTTTCTGGGGTGACGGTCAATAAAAGGCTGTGAGTCAAAGCTTTAGAAATGTAGGGAAGGGAATATAAACTGAAAAACACTCGTCTGTCGACCTGGTTCCGGTTGAGGAACAGTTGGGCCTGAGGTGTGTTGGTATTACGGCTCAACATCTGACAGATCCTGGGTTGCGAGTTTGGACTTGGGTCGGATTCTGGCTCAGTCTGCGTGGAGGTTTTAATGTTTCGAAAGAGTGAATTTTCCCATAATCCCTTGCAGCGTAAAGTGTATGTGTCTGAATTATGCTTATCAAGCGTCTGTATTCTTTTTCTGTACAATTCTTTTTGTGTAACAGCTGGGTCACTGCAGTGGATTAATGTGTGCGTGTAGTTTTTTGTGACCCACCGTCAGTGTGTCTTCTGGTGGTGTCTTCGTGCTGCACTTTGCGCTACGAGAAATAAAAGCACAGTAACTGCAAACTTGCGTTCCCGGAGTCATCTGGCATCACAGTATGTTCTCCCCGCCTTTATGCTCTGGTTTCCCCCCACTCTCCAAAGACGTGTGTTTCAGGTGAATTTGTAACTCTAAATTGCCCATAGGATACTTGTGTCTGTATGAGATGAGTGGCTCCTCCCTAGAACCCATAACATAATGGAGCCTGACACTTAAACATGGTTGAGTAAATCACTGTAAGGAGCTTAGTGTACAAACTGAACGTGTAAGACTGTCCGGAAGAAGTGTCAGACAAATAACGGTTAATAACAGCAACATGAGTGAAGTCCTTCCTGCCACAAACGGTGTTACGCTCTGGTGCCTGAGGTGAATATTTTGTATCGAACAGCCCCCTTTGTTTGACAGGGTTGACCGATGTATCGCACTCCCTCCTGGACTCATAAAGCGACACACATGAAGGCCTTTGGACCGCAGTTTGAGTCTCTTGTCATCCCCGCTGGACGACCTGTCCTTCTGGATGGAAACAGAATGGAAGTCCTTCAAAATATCGATCAGGGTGGCGTGAGGGCACCTGTAATAGCTTCTCATGCAGCATCCATCACCTGCGTTAAACTATGTATCGGTGAAATTATGAAGATGTCAGGTTCTCTGTGGTCAGGGCGCATCCTGTTTCGGTTCACCCAGATCTTCCTTACTGTGCCAACAACACACACACACTCTATCTACACAGTGAGAAGCAATTGCAGCTGAGGACTCCAGACGTACTGCACCATATGTTGTGCTGTCAGAGCTGGTCATGGAGCCCGGAGGCGCGATGCCTTCCCTGTGCTGCTCCATTACTCCCCAGCGACCAGGGGGCATGACGTCGTTCCGTACCGGGTTTCACTTCTCTATCCGAGTCCTCAGCTGGAGGGGTGGAGGACACCCATTTCTCTTATCTATCGACTGGGCCGCTCCATCTCCGTGCTATCGGATCGCCTTCCCGGCGCCGAGCCCCTCGCCCTCACGCCCAGCCCCCTTCCTGGACCACCTTGGCGATCGCAGGTGTGACAGGCTGGTGACAGGACAGTTGGATCTTCCTGGAGCAGCGCGCACCATTAAGATCTGAGGGCTCCTACATGCAGAGCTCCTCTCTCCTTTCACTTCAACAATGGGGGTGTGGGGACAACTGGTAGCAGTCCCTAGAGCTACTGCTTTTGGACCCAAAGGGCGTAGGTTCATCTTCCACTTATAGCTGTTGTACCCTTGAGCAAGTTACTTGGCCCTGGTTGCTCCAGTAAAATTACCCAGCTGCATAAATGGCTGAATAATTGTAGATGGATGAATATTGCAAGTTGCTTTTGAGAAAAGCATCAGCTAAATTAATAAATGTGTGTGAGTGTTTTTGCAGACCGCCGGGAACGATCGTTGAAGAGCAGCGGGTTCGAATGTGGTTGGTGATTTACTGTCAATGAGCCTCTCTTAGAAGGGTTTGCCTTTAAAAGCCTAACATAAAAGTGGAGAGAGCTTCATTTAAGGACCATGTGTCAGTTGTTTTAAGAAAAATGTTTCACCATGTTTCTGCACAGAACTTTCTTAAAATGCACCTGTTTAAGATAATTTCTATTGATCTGAGCTATACATTAATTAATAAACGGCAAGGGCATAATTTATATTGTATTCAACAGAGTTGCATCGGTTGCCTTTAGAGCAAAATTTAGTTGTTAGTTTATACGACTTTACTGAAAATACTGATCCGAGCTTTATGTTGATGAACTAAGGACAGTAAAGGATGATATTTTACATGTGATTTTGTCTTTGCCCATGTATGCAGACATGATTCTTCAAAAAAATATCAATCGAAATGTACGGGTGCTGACCGCTATAGGGTGGTGTTCAATATCCCTTTGAACCTTGAATGCCAAGCCAGTACTCCCAGGGAAAGAGATTTTGTGAACTTATTTTAAAATCTTCTCATCAGAGCTCTGCTTTTTATCACAGGATGAAAGCTAGACCTGCCACACGGCTGTCGCGTCGCCAGGATATTTTGCCTTAGCTGGACTCTCAAGCCACGGGAAGCATCACTTGGCAACCCAGGGACTGACATCAACCAGTCACATTTTGGGCAGTATTTAAACCGTTATTCTCAATAAAGTCCAAGAAATGTAAAATAAAACCCCTAATGTTTTCACACGCCACTCCCCACACCTCTATTTCACATCCCACATTGTAAGTCTACAGGCGAAATACACATTGCTGGTTGCCCATGACTGATGGGGGGAGGCTGAAAGAGGTGGTTTCTGGGAACTGTAGTTTGCAGAGGTTGTGAGAAGTATGAGCGTTAACTATTTGCTGCAGGCAGCAGATGGCATAGTGATTGGAGTTCTCACCTCGCAATCCAAGGATCTGTGTTTGAATTAACGCCTCCTGCTGTAGTACCCTTGATCAGGGTGCAATCCCTGAGCTGGTACAGTAAAAATCACCTTGCTGTACAAATAGGTAAATCATTGTTAAGTAGTTGAGTACACAAGGCTACAGTTGTCTCGAACAAAAGCTAAATGATGTGTAATAATAACTTCTTAAAATGTCCATGAAGTTCAGTTAAGAAGACGGGGTCACAGACGGGGATGGTGTTTTTATCAGAGTCCTTCACTGCACTGATCTTACACAGGAATCCCAAGGTCAAATGTGAAAGGTGAGAAAAGGTGTAGCCCTTTCTGCTGCCATGGCAACCGACATGCTTCTCTGTCCACCGTGGCAATGAGGGGCCTGCTTTTCTTTGGAAATCCCAGTCCGTAAAGGAGAGATACTTTGCTGAAGAGATGTCCGAAATTGGAGGGATGAACACTTAATCCGATGGCAAACACAAATACCCAGCTTTTACAAACCGCTGTGGCCGCTAGTGGTCTTCCTAGGTGAACTGGGTGAGCTTGAGAATGCTGAGTTTTATTTTTGGATTTTTTTTCCACTTTTTTTCCGTGGGCAAGATCCATAATATCCTCATCTTAGACCGGCTCGGACAAATATATTGGCGACAATTTTCAACATAAGCTATGCCCATTGTTGCGTGCCACTTCATCTATTATATCCCGCAGAACGGCAAAACGATGCGAGCGTTAAAAGGACGAAAGAGCTATTTAGAATACGGATCTCTGGAGAGCACCACAGCCGCAGAGCAGCAGAGCTCGCCGTAGAAACAATGGGATTCTGGAGCTCGGACCACGGAAAGTTGGTCTATTTGAGTCGTTAACCGCAACGACCCCCACTGCCAGGGATCCGGCCGCCAACAGGTGCGGTGCCTGCCGGCCACGGCAACTGTGACGCCAACTGAGCGCTGCAGCGGTTGTCTCGGCGTGATGGAAATTAGTGGTGACACCACCGGGGGCACTGTGCCGCTCGCCTCCCTCGGAGGGGCGAGGTATTACTTCCACAGCGTCGCCCGACATCAGCGGGGCAGCGAGCCGTGTGCCGCCCAGGCACCAGCGCAGGTGTAGTCTGCGCAGACCGTGAGGTCACGCCCAAACTTCCTAGAATGACAATCATCATCCGAAATTGAACTGACTGTGTGTGTGTGTGTGTGTGTGTGTGTGTGTGTGTGTGTGTGTGTGTGCACGCGCGCACTCTGAGTGTTTTTCACTGCACTTATACGCGCTTAATGTACCGCGGACGTTAGGCTGACACGTTACGGGGAACTGGTCCTGAGTCACATGCATGATGGATTGTGTAATGCTAATGACGTTATCGTACAGCTTCAGCTTTACATATAGCTAAAGTGCAGAGCCAATTTGTGGTCAAAGACTTCTTTTAGAGATTACAACTTCACACCAGGAACTGAATCACTGACCGTTGCTACGTCACAAAATGTGTCTTTCTTGTAATTCTAATTTTAACTTGGGCAGCACAGCGCCTGCATGGTGCAGGGGGATGTGGGTTCAATCCCCACTTAGTCGGTATAGAGTTTGAATGTTCTCCCCGTGTCTAAGTGGGTTTCCTCTGGGTGCTCTGGTTTCCTCCCACAGTCCAAAGATATGCTGTTCAGGTTTACCCATAGTGTGTGTGTTCCACTGATGTATGGATGAGTGACCCAGTGTACGTAGTGTATCTAGCAGTTTAAGTCACCTTGGTGAATAAGGGGTGTGGGCTGATGACACTACACAGAGTTCATTGGAAATCGCTTTGGAGAAAAGTGTCTGCTAAATAAATGTAATTCCTCGGTGACATCTTGGAAGTTTCTCATTAAATTTTTATTACCCATCCATTTTCTTGCCCGCTTGTCCAAGGATTGCAGTGGCATTAGGGAGAGCTGCACCTGACCCCCATGTTGGACCTTGCGGGTGGTGGACCCATATGACCCCCCACATTGCCTTTTCGGGCTGAGCCCAGCTGGGTTACGTGGGCTACCCGGTCACCGGGCGCTTGCCTAGGAACACTACCCCCAGGCCTGGCTCCAGGGAAAGGTCCCGGTGACCCTATTCCGGGTAGGGTAACCGTTGTAATGCTTCCGTTTTTCATGAAGATTTGTGGATCGTGTTAGTCTGGATCTTCATAACAGACCTGTTTGTCTTGGGAGACCCTACCAGGAGCATACTGCTCCCGACGATATAGCTCTGGAGATCCCTAGATCACGCAAGGCCTTCCGTCACGACAAGACCCCGATCCAGGAAGGGATTATTATTACAATTTTTATTAATTCATTTAGCTGATGCCTTTCCCCAAAGTGACTTGGGTTTGTATATTAAGCTGCTTAGACATATTTAACCCTTTACAGAGCTGGGTAAGTTTTACCGCATGAAGTCAAATATCCTGATCAAGGGTACTAGGTTAGGGGGGTGCAGTGGCGCAGTGGATTTGGCTGGGACCTGCTCTGTTGCAGGTCTGGGGTCTGAGGCCTGCTTGGGGTGCCTTGCACTGGGCTGGCATCCTGTTCTGGGTGTGTCTCCTCCCTCTCTAGCCTTACGGCCTGTGTTCGGCCCCGGTTCACTGCGACCCTGCTCGGGACAAGCGGTTGTGGTTGTGGCAAGCCGGAGCCTTACCTGACAACACAGGACGCAAGGCCAAGGGGGGAGGAGACACCCAGGACGGGGCGCCAGTCCGTCGTAAGGCACCCCGCCCAGGCCTTGAACCTACCTTACTGAATGCATTGCAGAATGTGACTATGTGTTTTATAATTACTGGTACCTCCCTCTTCCCCACTGGGAACACTGGGAATCACTTTAAGTGACGCCACTATACATCCGCTAAACTTTATGTTGGGTAAACATTAAAAATTCTGGTGCTGCTGTGCTTCTGGAGATAAGTACGTGAGAGGATGTGCTCTTCTCTGCCTATTGCTTCTTTGATTTAACCCCTCACTTCAAAAGTTTCTAATCCCTACTGGGCTCGGGGCATTTCTGCCCGCTCCCAGTGCCTTCCCCTCCCGCCCGGGAACTGGGAATACAGGACGAGCCCTGTCTTTCTCAACGCCCGGCTTGTGAAGCTCGGCTTTAGGGGGAGGAAGGAGGCTTTTTTTTTCGGTGCCCGCCGAGGCCCCCCCCGTTCCCCAGGATTTCCACGGCCTTCATCCGCATCGCATTATTTTTGAGAGTGACCCAAATACGTGCTCTACCTCTGCTGGAGGAGTCACCTGATACGGTCCCCCGCGGTTCCGCTGGAGCAGTCTGATTGTGCCGCGCCGGAGGGACCCCCGGCTCCTTTGATACGGCCACATGTGGATACCCTCTGGCTTGTTTGATATCGCCACGGAAGGCTCTAGAAGACCAGCGTCTTCCTTAAGTCAGACCTTATGATTTATAAATCATGTACTCAACAACGTGGTTTGCTGTGAGATTATATGTCACTGCCGTCGCGCTGCTATAAAAGAGGTGCGTCAGGAACAGGAAACTAATGGCGATCGCATTTTTTTCCTGCCTAGATAGGCAGCGTTTGCCGTTCTCAGCTAGACTTTAAACAGTGTTTACAGCGTACATGATGTGTGAAATAAAGCATGATTAATGATTTATTGTCCACATGGCACGCGGACCGGCGAGGCCCGAAGGCCCCCGAAGTCGCTCTCGGAAACGGCGGAAATTTCCGGAAGCTCTGGAGAGAGATAAGCGAGGCCGTTTGTGAGTTTTCCCAGCAGCGCCAGAATCGGCTGCGCTCAGGGATACTTGGGTGCTCTGTCCTCGTGACACACTAAATATAAGCCTCGGTTTTGGTTCTACCTAGTTACAGGTGTTTCCCATTGCGCATCCAGGTCACTAATCCATTTTCTTTCTTTTTTATTGATTACCAACAGCAGCAGCACTGGATCACAGCAACACAAATGCAGAATAATCAACAATGAGACATTATGAATGTATGACCATTTAGAAAAAAAATAAACAAAAAATTACAATATCTACATTGTGCTTAATGATTACATTTACTGATTTAGCAGACACTTTTCTCCAAAATGACTTCCAATGAACACTATGTAGTGTTATCAGCCCACACACCTTACTCACCACGGTGACTTACACTGCTAGATACACTACTTACACTGGGTCACTCATCCATACATCAGTGAAACACACACTCTCTCTCTCTCTCTGTCACTCACACACTATGGGTGAACCTGAACAGCCTGTCTTTGGACTGTGGGAGGAAACCAGAGCACACGGAGGAACCCCACAGAGACAACATGCAAACTCCACACAGGTTGAGCAGGGATCGAACCCTTGCCCTATTACACCACCCAGGCACTGTGAGACAGCACCGCTACTCACTGTGCCACCTTTCCAAAGCCACCATTCAAGAAGTCCACTGTCCATAAAGGTGTCAGAAGTTTGTCTGAGTTATCATATGAATTAAATGTTATTTTTTCCTGGCAGAAGAGAATTCATCATGTGGGTCATCCATATACAGCCCCTAGAGAGGGAATTTCAGCTGTACATCCACAACCACAAATTATGACTACTAAATTATTAAAGCTCAATGAAATAAAGCAGGCGCAGGTCCTGACTAGTGTTCAGCGTAGACTGATTTCCATTTAGCTCAAGAATATTTAAACATATTTCAAATCCACCTGCTTTTAATTATGACATATTGGCAAATAATTTAAAATGTGAACTCAAGTTACAAAAAAAAAAAAAACAAATCAGCAGTGAAATGGGTAACAACCTCACAGCACCTGGGCTTTTTTGGCATAGGTTCGAATCTGGCTCAGTCTACATGATTTGCATGTTCTCCTCATGTCTGTTTTGGTTTCTTATGAGTGCTCTGGTTTCCTCCCACAGTCCAAAGACATGCACTTCAGGTGGACTGGCAATGCTCAGTTGCACTTAGTGTGTGAGTGTATGTGCGTGGCTAATCTGTGATGAACTGGTGTCCCATCCAGGTTGTACTCCCCAACTTTGCACCTGGTCATTCCGGGATAGGGTCTGGACCACCACGACCATCCGGAAGACAAATAGTTAATGAAAATGGATGGATGGAACACAAAAGCAATCACTGTCACATTTATTTAGCAGACACTTCTCTCCAAAGCAACTTCCAATGAACTCTGTGGAGTGTTATGAGCCCACATACCTTATTCACTGCAGTGACTTACACTGCTAGATACACTACTTATACTGGGTCGCTCATCCATACATCAGTTTAACACACTCTCTCTGTCACTCACACACTATGGGTGAACCTGAACAGCATGTCTTTGGACTGTGGGAGGAAACCAGAGCACCCAGAGAAACCCACGCAGACACGGGGAGAACATGCAACCTCCACAGAAACTGAGTGGGGAATCAAACCCACATCCCACTGCATCATCTAGATGCTGCAAGACACAAGCGCTACTTGGTGTGCCACCACGTCGCCTGTGACAAAAATAGGATTATGTTGCACTACTGATACTAATACGTTTCCGATTCATTAGATGGGCCATTGCAGCAGAACCTACAGCGCCGCTTGTGAGTGACGGGGCTTCTGGTTATGGCAGTGATTCCTTCACACAGATGTCCTTTGGAACTTTAGTTCCGTTTCCAAAACAGCGCAGCTGGGAAGTTTTGCACCGTTGAGGGTGTGCCGAGGCGGTGATTTGCCGTTCTGGAACAGGCGGTTGCAGACCAACCTTTTTCCCTCCAGCAAGATGCTTGGATGACTGGAGTATAGATCTAGCTAAATAAACAGGCGTTAGCTGATTACATTGTAATTATTATTTGACTGCTTGGGAGATGGATTGTGGAATGGATTTTGTCCACACTCCACAGGATGCTGTGAATAAATGAAATGAGAGTGAAGTTGAGGAGGACCCAGTGAGCATAACAGTGATGTTTTCTAATAAAAATAAATAAATAAATAAAAAATTAATAATAATAATTAAAAAATCCGGCTTATTCTGATGTGAGCCTAGAAAATGTTGATGAAATCGGTATTGGAGCATAATGGACCTTTGGTAAACACAAGGCCCTGATTAATGCAAGGAATATCATCAGTAATATTATTGTTTTCTGAGATGTACGTCACTTTGGAGAAAAGCAGGTGGCGTAATGGTTAGAAATGTTGCTTTATACTCGAAGGACCAGGTTGGAACCTGATCTCACCCAAACCTGGTGTAGTATCTTTGATAAGGGCACTTACCCTGAAGTGATACAGTAAAAATTACCCTGCTGTCTGCATGGCAAATTTTTGTTAGTAGCTCAATGTTTTGGGGAAAAAAAGCATGAGGTAGATGAATAAATGTAAATGACCCCCAAGGCTGCTCTCCAGTCAAGTCAGTCTCCAGAAAATCTGCTTTTCTAAACTTCTGGATTTTGTTGCATTCGGTCTGGTAACTCCATCAGACAGGTTCGCCTGACGTTCCACACTTGACCTCGGTGTTTATAGTCGGGCCAGGAGCTTTGCAAAGACACCGACTCAAGATCAGCCAAGGAGAAGAATGCTCTCATCCATATCTCATAGTGTGTGAGTGACAGAGAGAGTGTGTTCCACTGATGTATGGATGAGTGACCCAGTGTAATTAGTGTATCTAGCAGTGTAAGTCACCTCGGTGAATAAGGTATGTGGGCTGATAACACTACATAGAGTTCACTGGAAGTTGCTTTGGACAAAAGTGTCCGCTTAATAAATTAATGTAAATACAAATGTCTCATCCACCCCTCTGCTCCCTTTTCCACCTCGGCTCAACGATGAGCACCAAATGCCGAAGAAGAATTTCTCGACCACCTCATTTTGCAGACATCCTTTGAGTGTTTAACTCTCGACATGTTTCTGGAGCCTGTGTCTGATGAACCCACAGGAGGCTGTTGCTGGAGAACTTATGAATAAGGCTTTAAGCGCTGTGTTCCTATTGGATTTAAACTGACAGTGTAATGGGCTCTTAAGGGCAGTCAGACATTTTCCACGGCCCTCCTCCCAACATGAAGTCAGGATATCTGCATTTCCCTTCGGTGCACACGAGTTTTCCGGTTTGGTTCCGTGCCCTTATTGTCTCCTTGATGCTCACAGCAGTTGTGTCCATAATGTAACAGGAGAATATTAAACGAAGACCACAGGGCCCTCGACTCAATGCTGACGGCTATTTGAGGCCTGGACATCGCTTTCCATAAGCCCCCGGGAGAATAATTTTTGATTTTTCCGACGCGGATGTTGTCGCATAAGTAACCCTACTCCGACAATTTTTCATCACGTCGATCAATAATAAATGAGACATTAATACGTCGATGGTGGTGGGGGGGAGGGGAGGTGGTTCATGCATAAGGATCAAAAAATTACGCTTGAATGTTCGGTGTGAGTTTTGATGTCGAGAGAACTCTTCCGGCCGGCGAATTCCACAACCAGCTTCAGAAGGTAGCAGCTCTTCTGAACGTGTCTTCGGCGGACAAACCGATCCTTGTGTTCAGTTCTTGCTTTATTTATAACTGTAGCTCAAGGCGGCCACGATGCTGCTGTCGCAATCTCCCGCTGCAGGCGAAGGAGCTCCAGACACTAACAGGGCAGCGCTGATAAGCTCTGTGTTTGGGCTGTCAAGTGGACTGGGCATTGATCTGCTAAGGGGGACGGGAGGGTTTCTCTGAGAGACAGGTTAAATGTGGACACACCTCCTTTCATCATACAGGAAGTGAGACGCTGAGATTAGATATTGGACACGCCTTCATTTACCTGGAAGAAAGTGAGAGCCTATATTAGACATTAGATATTCCAATATCTATCTCTATTCCAATATTAGTTGCTAGAAATTCCTTTTTTTCCCACACAGGAAATGAGACAGAACCATTAGATATTTTACATGCCTTCATTTATTTGGCAGAAAATAGGCACCATGTACATGCATTGAATTATATGATGATGTTCACGCTGTTATACACGGCAACTTCAAATCACGGTGATGCACAAATAGGGCTCGAACGGTGAAGCTTGGGCTCATTTCTTTTTAACATAGATGAAATATAGAGAAAATGGATGTTCCGGTGATAAACACATTCACACTTATTCCATAACCAGCTGTCACCTTCATACTTACTCGCTATCGTGCCGACAGCCTCAACCAATCACAACCATTGACTGAGGTAAATATAAATCACAGCTGAAACAGCAGATTCAATAGCAACTTCTACAATTGCTATAACTAACTATAAACATATGAAAATAACTCATTTAGTGTGAGCTAACAGTTCTTTAAAACAGCTTTTATAACACGAATGCCCTTACAATTATGCCCTTACAGTTATAAAAGCGTGATGTTAAGTCCTCATAACAAAGATGATAAATAAAGTGTAATAAGTAGGAACGTTTCCGTGCCGTTTTGTCCATGGAGAATTTTTTGCGTTTTTTTTTTAATTTTCTCTTGTGAGTGAATTTCTGAATTCTTTGTGAGATCTTGTTTGGGAAAACGCTCTGTATTCGATGAAAAAAGATTGACTGACTGCGACTTGATGCACAGACGTACTCGTGTTTAAGCAGAAGGATGCACACTTGGCCACATTCAGCACTTCCATCTAAAGTGCAGCTCTGAGTTTTTCTGCACAGGAAGGCCAAGGAAGTTCAAGCCAAAAAAAAAAAAGAGCATTTGTTCCCTCCTTTTTTTCTCCGATAAAAAAAAAAAAACAAAAAGAAATTGCTTTGGTATTTCACTCACACCCCTCGCGGCTTTCATCATCCTTGGCGCGCCGACGAAGCACCCCTGGGGACACAATGACTCACTGTCCTGTCTCCCTTAACCACGTGGAGATTTTCCAGGCCTTCCGGAGTCAGCTGACCTTGACGGACTTCCTTGTCGAGCATAATCGTGGTCAACTGCTGTTGAGTGACCTCATCAGGGTATCGCCTTCCAAGCCATCTGACTGAAGCCAGTGTCACCGGCAAACATGGTGAATCTGGCTCCAAACTGGTGCCAGACGCCAAACCTTGACGCAAGAATCCTGGAATCACAGATCAGGCCTGGAGGAGGGTGAAATGAGCGTGCCCGGTCGATAGAACCAACGCTGACCCCGAATGACCTTTGTCTTAGAGAACCTGGTCGAGATTGGGAGGGAGCCCTTAGCTCATCAAACATTTAGCATCCACCATACATAATAAATGAAACCCGGGCTTCTGCATCTGCTCGTTGGAAGAGGTGGCCCATCAGCTTTAGCCTTTTATTATTTTATGTATGATGCTACATTATTCATGTTCTCGGCGCACACCCTTACCCCAGACAGCTTACACGGCTGACCTCTCGTACACACTTCTCGGTAATAGAGAAAGATGTTTCCCGAAGCGGCCGAGGTTAAGCGCCATTAACGGCCGTGTCCAGTTAGCGGGTAAAACCGTAAGAGGTACAGTTTGTACACCACTATCACACCCTGGTGATTAACAATGGTTTGGAAAGGTTTTTTTTTATAAGCACGTAGACAGCTAGTAATTATTTTCTTCTTTGTTGACAAGTTGATGATAAACATGGCATTATTTCCTAGAAGAAAAGGGAAAACAATGAGAAGCAGCGGAGCTCCACGCTTATCGTCGGCGCTCGGTGCCCGGGCGGCGAAGCCAAACACAAAACAAGCAAGAACGCAGCAAATGCGAGCAATTAACCGTTTGAGAATGTATTTCGATTGCCTCGATTGCTTTGCTTTAAATGACATGAAGCAAACCGAGGCGGAGGCAGGAGAAATCAAAGCAGAAGAAAAGACTCTTTGGTCTCTCATGTAGACATAAAAGTGCGGGAAAAATGACTCGCAATCTTCCCGCGTATAATTTGTTTCCAGAACCCGACCCCTCGTCCGGGGCGTCGCTCTGCAGAGGCCTCAGAAAGACTTACCGGAACAGCTTTGGGGATAAATAATTTTATTTTTCATTTTACCTTTGGACCTCTATCTCGGAGGAGCTCATGCCATTGGGAACCGCTGATTGAACCGGTCGCCCTACGAACACTTCATTGGATTTATATTGTTGCCTTGCCGGCTTTTTCTGGGTTCATCATGGTCTGCAGCGACGCGGTAGACAAATAGAGCCGACGTCCCGCTCCCTAACGGTCATCTCCAGCCACCGCTCATGTGCTGCGATGAATTCCATGACACTATGATTATTATTGCGGTTGTTTCTGTTATTGTTGCCCTTAATCCGTACGCTAGGCAGCTTTTTCAAAAGTGGCTCATGCAGTTTATTGTTTTACCAAATTTATTCCCCTGGCTAGTTAATGAAGCAATTTTGAGTAATGGCTTTCTTCTCGGGAAACGTGGCACAATTACAAATGGTTTTTTCCACAATAAGGGTGAAAAATAGATTCTTTCCAAATTTTTCTTTATATTGAAAAAAATGAGTGAGTTTCAGGAGAACTGTCACAAATCTCATAATTTCGCTGGGTATCGATTTGACAGTATGTACATACAGTATACTGTACAGCTCCTTTTTCCAAAAGCCTCCAATGAACCAGAGGGAGAGAGTTTGCTTTCCTGGTACTTTTACCACACTTTCAAACGGCATATTCCTGTCTGATGGTAAAACACAGGGGCTTCTATAAATCCAGGAGAAACTGTTGCCTTGCAGGTGTCTGGGTTTTTACTGAAAGCCTGAGAAATATGACAAGTAACCAGATTCTAAATCCAATGTAAGCCCAGCGTTATTCCTTGTCTTTTATTATAAATGTGTGTTTGCCATATTAGATGTTCAGTTTATCTCTGTAAGGGGAAAAAGGTTGTTGAACAAGTTCTTGGGCAATATCTGAAAACGTTAAGTTGGAAACTGATCCACAGTATTGTTGTTTGGCCCATTGGACTGATCGCTGCAACTGATCCCCATAGGTGTGTGTGACTGTTGGAAATGTGTGTAAGTGACGCTCTACACTGAACGCTCTAAAGCTAATGGTATTTCTCTTTTGCGCTATACCTTTTTAAAATCTCTCTGCCTTTCCTGTCGCTGTTTTCCAAAGCTGTGATTTGGCAGTTTAATAACTGACTTCAGAATTCTGAAAAGGAATAGGAAAAAATAAACATTTCCATTTCAAAGGGGGATATTGCTTTTGCAGGAGCATGATGATAGAGGTACTTTTTTATCCTATACTGTGATCTTTTATAGACCAACACATGAAGGGATATTAAGGAAAGTCAATAAATGCCTATCAGCAAAACTCTAAAGTCACTGTCAATAATAATAATAATAATAATAATAATAATAATAATAATAACAAAAGTATGTGCATTGTAGTCCTATAAACTTCCAACAAATGCACCTTATAAGTCCGCTTGAAAAGAAGCATTGATACTTTGAGTTGAAAAACTCCCTTCTCACATCTCTGGAATGGAATTTTTCATCCATAATAAAGCAGCTAATGAGATTATTAAACAGCAGTATGACTGTGTAGATTTGCCTATGCACAGACATCTGAGAGTATTAAAAAGCCTTTGCCTATAAAGAAGTTCTCTGCCACAGTAATAAAATGGCATTATTATGAAGAATATATGAAAATATAGGTTTAATAAAAAACTGCTCTATGTATATTAACATGTAATAAACCTTCCGCTGGTCTCCATCACACTCCTCCTTTCTCTCTCAAATGTGTTGTCCCCACTTTTTTCCACTGTTTTTCCAAGATATCACTTTTTTTCACTGTCATAGCAATATTTTCCATGGAATTTTTATTTTCACTACAAAATATTTACACCTCTGCCAGCAATTAAGGTGTGCTGTCATTTATCTGACACCTTTGTCCAAGGGAACAAAGTTTCTGCACTTACAATGATTTACCCCTTAGTATCAGTTCAGGGTAAATATGTTGCATAAGGGCACTTCAGCAAGAGCAGAGATTTGTATCTGTGATCTTCCAGCCAAAGGCACTGGATGTACCCGCTATACCATCTACTGCATGCATGGTGTTATTAGGTATGCATAATGTTAACCAATAATGCCAGTTAATAGTTACTGCCAGCTGAGGCTAGTTGTATGTTGTTTTATGAGGTCACGTGGGGCGTGAGGACCTTCAGATCATCTTGTCTCACTCGATTAGTATGACCACCAATCTGAATGTGCTGGAGGTCTCGTTTGGATTCATGATCGTATTTCGAACACAGTAATGGCTGTTTGCTCTCGCTGCTGTCAGCTGGTGTGATAATGAGGTGCCAAACTTACCCCATGCTTACCCGTGGTACACGTGGCAGGATCGCGTCTCCTCACGCTCCGGGTGTGATATCACATCCCGTTCGGACAGTGACGGGTGTCGGGATTGCGCACGAACGCTTTCCCAAACCGCAGCGGCCGCTCGGCCCGGAGACGGGAATCAACGGCACGCCGCTAGCCGAGGGCGAGGGCCGTGTCTCGCTCCATCCAGGTCCCGTGTCTGTCCGCAGCGATAAGAAAAGCACTTTGGATCTCAGCTTCCGGCCTGGGCACAGCTTCTCAGAGCGCTTGAGCATCACAAATTCCATTGTTCTTTTTGCAGAGGCCAAATTCTTCATGTGAGCACAGCGACCATTTGTAGTTAATTATTCACCCACACGTCCTTTCTTTCCTCAAGCTTTTCTTTGACATTCCGACTCCAGTCTTTGTTGAGCAGTTTCTTTCACATTTCATTAATCACTTTTTATGCAAATAAACGCTTTTTTGTATTATTATTAATTAATAACACATTTGTTAGTACTAACAGATGGACGATATTTCCAGGAAAATTGCTAAAGCAGATAAATAACTTTCCTGTTACCTGTTTGTCATGTTCGATTCTATGCTCATACTCTATTATTATATTATTATTTATTTAGCTGTCACTTTTCTGCAAAAGAGCTTAGAGGAGTGTCTTCAGTCATTTCTCATAATTTATCCATTTATACAGCTCTTTAGTTTTTGCTTTGTCAGTTTAGGGTAAGTGCCTTGATCAGGAGCACTAGATTCAAACCTGTCTTCTTCTAGCTCAAGGCAGCAGCTTTAAGCACTACATGACCTGCTACACACTGTGATCTATATTACATTATATTTACTCATTTAGCTGACACTTTTCTCCAATGCAACATATAGTTATTCACCCATTTATACAGCTGGGTAATTTTACTAGAGCAATTTAGGGTAAGTACCTTGCTCAACTGTCAAATAGGGACAGCTGGTAGAGTCGAGGTTAGAACTACTGCCTTTGGATCCAAAGGTTGCAGGGCTGATCCCCATCTCTGCCTGTAGTACCCTTGAGCAATGTACTTACCCTAAATTGCTCCAGTAAAATTACCCAGCTCTATAACTGGGTGAATAATTGTAAGCTGCTTTGGCGAAAAGCATCAGATAAATGTAAGTGTACTACAGCTGGAGGCTGAAGATGTGATCGTTGGATCCAAAGATAGGAGCTCTAACCATAACACTTCCAGCTGTCCCACCACTAAAAATGTTAAAAAAAAATGTGACACTGGACATCCACAGCATTCCTAAGTTAATCATTGTGTTTCATATGTGTAACTATGACTGGTTCTTGCACTCATAACATATAGCTGCCTTCACTGTATTTTCCATCATTTCAGTTCCACAAAGCAATACTTACAGCAGATTTCAGCAGAGATAATGGGAAACTAGTGCATAATTAAGCGAAACAAAGACTCTCATTTGGCTCATAAAGACAAACGTGAAAATCCAATCGCTTACTTCCACTGTCAGATTCTTTCCTATCACGTTATCCTCTCCTCCTGTGCCGTTCTCCAGGAAAGACATCTGGGTACCATCCGATTGGACACCTGATATTCGGCCATCAGACCCCAACGCAACAGTGCACGTCACAACAGTGTCATCCGTTTCATCATGCAAGACACACATCACCAACAATTTGGGAAATCTATCTGTAGTGTTGTGCGCTCGGTGTATAGTTTTTGCCAAATATTTCAACAGAAAACCCTCCGAATGTGAGAGATGGAAAAACTGTCTATAAAAGAGTCATAAAAACTGGCCATAAAATGGGCCGTAAAAAGTCTTCCCCAGAGCCAGCTTTTTCAAACCGTGAAATTTACCGTTAAGTTTTTTTCTTATTCTTGTTGCTGTGTTTCACATCACTATACACAATGAGCCTTGGCTCACATGGGGAATTAACTTTTCTGTTCCCAAAAGGGGATTAGTGTTGGCAAACAGGCAAATGCATGTTAATACAAAGTACATATTCCTAGCCCAGTGCCCATGTTCTTAGTGCAGTGCCATGTATTGCTGCTGTAGCTGGCCTGAAGGGCCAAGATTAGCTCTTAAAATATCGTGTTCTGAATACAACCAGCAAATTCTGGCATTTCTCCCATAAGGCTTGACTGTGCTGCTTCACAATAAACGCCAGTTTATCACAGCATTCGCCAATACATCCCTAAAGAGTGGTTCATTTCTTTTTAATTCAATGCAAAAAGTGAGAAAAGGCTCACTTCATGCATATAGTTTACATAAAATATACTGACTTAACCATAAAAGTTAAAAAAGCCTTATCTATTCCCAGCTAATTGCTGTAGCTGCTAAATATGAACTAGCAGCTTGAATGTGATCACACAGAACCACAGAGCGGATGACAATGTATTTAACGCACAGTGCTCCTCAGCCTTTCCATTAACAACGCTAAATCGCCATCATGCTGAAACTACTCAATTAACAACATAACGCCCAAGCTTTGCTCTGCACTCTGTTACATTTCGCTATCAAACTCTTTGAGAACAATTTTCCTGAGGAAAACGTCTGTAAAAATGTGATGTCTTGCGATCTCGCTGATTTTAGATTTCCTCATAAATCATAATTCAGTTTATAAGTCGTTATAAGCTATCCTCAATAAAGAACAGTAAACGTATAATACATTATACTGGAAAAGTATGCACAAAATAAAATCATGCATGCCTAATAAAGCTCAGTATTACTGCAGTTAATTGTACAGATGTTGCTTTGTCTCCCTTACGAACAATGTCAGTGGATTATTACTCAGTATCACGTATGTTATTGGTTTATGAACATTTATAAATAATTATAAATATTGTAAATAGTCCTTATTTTACAGAGTTATTCAGCCACTTCTTCGGTGTCATTTCAGGTTACACTTTAGAGATGTCTCAACAGGTATAAAATGCACTTCCTTCTGCTTATATGTAAGAAACTGTGAACTAATGAAAAATATATTTTTTATTTTATAAAAGCTAGCGTATCTATAGTACGAGACCATCTACCCTGTGATTGGTCAAGGGAATGAATCGGTATGATAGATAGATAGATAGATTTGGACTACGATGACTTGTTTCTGCGTTGGGCGTCAATGAATGATAATGTTAAAACATCACACAGGTTATGATGCAAATGTAATTTTTTTTTTTTTAATCTTTTGAACGTAACAGAATAAATAACAAATAAAACCACAGAGGGGATGATTTTTCTGCAAAATTAATAATGAAAAAGGAAACCTGTTACGTAAGGTGCTGTGTGGAGATGTGTTTTTCAAGACAGGCCTGGAGGTCATGAGATGGGCGGGAGATGTGATGCTGAGAAGAAGTTCATTCCATAGGTTGGGAGTTGGAACAAGTTGAGTTTGCAGAGAAGATGAACAATCTTTTTTTTCAGTATGTCGAGAGAGAGGAGCCACAGATAGTAGGCAGCCAGAGGTGAAATGGTAGTCTGGTGGTGGATGGGAAAGAGGCAAGAGTCTCAAGGTAATGAGGGGAAGAGCCACACAGGGGTGTGAAGGTCAGGATGGAAGTCTTGAACTGATCCTACCAGCAATGGTGAAAGACCAGAAGGGCCAATTATTCTGTATAATTAGTCTTAGTGAATGGCCTGTGCACCATTCTAAGGCCACAACAGGGTAGTCTCACCCCCCTCTCAGAGAAGCGATTATTGGAAAACTCAGAAGTTTGAGGCTTCTTTCATTCGCTGACACCCTTCCCAACAAAATAAGTGGGATACAACTTACAATTCACTTATGTATGTTAAAATTCTGCAAGTAGCTGAGATATTTGTGGAATCACCTCAGGTTAGGTACCTCTTTGCAAGTACAAATGAGCTACCTCTGGGACTTGAACCTGCTGCCTTTCAGGCACAACTCCTGTTCTTTAAGTATGCCATGGTTAACCTCATTGTTCGGGAAAACATGCAGTTGTGGGTCCTCCAAACGGCAGCCGGCAGAAGCTTCAGACAGGAAGTTGGAGAGTTATTTTAGACCTTAATGAAATTTTAGTGTGTTATCTCCTTTGGAATCATTTCATTTAATGGTGCATTCCCACCCCCACCCCCTGCTGGAAATGTGTTGGAACCGCATCTGGTTTCAAAGACCAGGTCAAGGTGAGATGTAATCGCTGGCTCGCTTGCGGTTTGTGGCACAAAGTGTAATTACCTTGAAAGGGCCTTGCCAAGTGTCACTCGAATGTCCAGTGCAAACATTTCACTGTGGCGCTGCTCGTTTTTTAAATGTATTTCAAAAACCCTCTCGAGAAAAACGTTGCTTTCCATTGATGCCATTCTACACACTATACGCACCGATCTATGGATTTTTAACCTGCTCCAGCCGTTGTGGTCAGAGTCATCACCTTGTAATCAAAGAGCTTGGGTTTGAATCTCTGCTCTTGCTGTAGCACCCTTGATCAAGGTACTTACCCTACATTGAAACAGTAAAAATTTCCAGGCTCTACACATGGGTAAATAATACTAAGTTGCTAGTATACAAACCCAACGTAGTTAGTTATTTCGGAGAAACCTAACAGCTGAATGGTCATATAGACATTATGTTAAGTAGAATTAAGTAAATAACTAGATATGATTAGGCTAGAAATAGAATGATATTTTCTATTTTTATATAACATTATTAATATTAATGGACGGCACAGTGGCACAGCAGGTACCACTGATGCCTCACAGCATCTGCGTGGTGCGAGAGGACATGGGTTCGATCCCCTCTCAGTCTGTGTGGCATCTGCATCTTCTCTCTGTGTCTGTGTGGGTTTCCTCCCACACTCCAAAGACATGCTATTCAGGCTCACCCATAGTGAGTGAGTGACAGAGAGAGTGTGTTCCACTGATGTATGGATGAGTGACCCAGTGTAAGTAGTGTATCTATCAGTATAAGTCTTCGGGTGCTCTGGTTTCCTCCCACAGTCCAAAGACATGCTCTTCAGGTTCACCTATTGTGTGTGTGACAGAGAGAGTGTGTTCCACTGATGTATGGATGAGTGACCCAATGTAAGTAGTGTATCTAGCAGTGTGAGTCACCACGGTGAATGAGGTGTGTGGGCTGATAACGCTATAGAGAGTTCGTTGGAAGTCGCTTTGGAGAAAAGTGTCTGCGAAATAAATACATGTTAATGTAACTGTAAAATAGAATTAAATCTTAGTGTATTTTTTAACGCTGGCACTGGCACATTTCAGGCACAGGGGCTTCCGGTTGTTGTAGGTTCACCTGAAAGAACAGTTTTACTATCCTGCAGCCCGGCTGGTGTGCAGATGGGTGTCAGAGAAGCAGCAGTGATTGAGTGTTTGGACTCCAGAACAACAGATGGTTCGTGTCGCTCATTAACCTACAGAATAAGCGATGAAACGGAGTGTGTTGCCGGGCACGGCGTCTAAAAGAGCGCCTCCATCTCTCAGTGATGGGTTCTTCCCTCACAAGGAGCCTCCAGACAAGGACGGGGCGGAGTTAGTGGAGCAGAGAGCCAGGGTGACTTCGTGTGTCGACACTGTGAAATACGGGCCCTAGAGCACGACCCGGTCCACGGCGTGCCATCATGTGAACGTCTCCCCAAATTAGTCCTTCACTGTGTTCTTCCCAAGTATTTTTTATCTCCCCGAGAGCAAAAGACCCTCGCAAGATAATGACAAGTGAAGGAAACTGCACTCTAGCTTTTTTAATATCGCACTTACTTAAAGAGAACACGGGCTATCGGGGGTCATTTAAATTTAGCGAACGCCGTTCAGGAACTTCTGAACGACACCACGGTTCAGCGGCGAAATGCGGAGATGTGAGCGAGGCGATCACAAAGAGGGCCCATCCCGTTCCTGTCAGCAGCCGCCGGAGAGGGACGGAGATGGATGGGCTCCCGTATCATTTTTGAATTACCGTTCCAGCGGAAAGCGCCAAAAAAAAAAAACTCACAAAGATCAGTTACCGTACCCATCAGCCCCCAGCGCAGCCATGAATGAAAAACATTAAACATTATTGTCCATTTTCCATACTTGAAGTTCATGACAATAAAGCTTTCCCTTCAACACATTTGATTTTTTTTTTCTATTTGCATATGGTATCTGGTTCGCTGGGTGAGTAATAAGTATTTTATATGCACACGCTAAGTCTGGTACCACACACCTTTATAGGAAATCCACCACTTTTGGCAGATCATATAGAACAACTCGTGAAACATACGGTAATAAAGCATGTCTGGTAATTCCGTCCTGCAGTTATTTGCATTGGGTTCAGATGTGCACTCAATAATTTTTATAACGGTTTGTACATTTTCATCATTTCTCTTGTTTTTCAGCACTTCATCATTTTAAATTTCCTGCAGCATATGCGCCCCTGAGCAGTGGGGTCTGAAGCTGGTGGTAGTCGAAGTCGAGTTTGTTTCTGGAGGTGACTGGGACTTTAATCATTTCAAATATGGAGCCTTATTTTTATTAATTTTTTCACACTGAAAAGTTTACACTGTCTGCACTGCTTGCGAATCATTGCAATTTTTTTAAATATTATAGCTCGACAGGAAGCAACTCATACATGTTATTAAAATCTACAATAATGATGATTAAACATAACAATATGCTTTTTAACAAATGCCACATTAAAACAAACCA
This sequence comes from Scleropages formosus, assembly GCF_900964775.1. Classification (NCBI taxonomy): domain Eukaryota; kingdom Metazoa; phylum Chordata; class Actinopteri; order Osteoglossiformes; family Osteoglossidae; genus Scleropages; species Scleropages formosus. The sequence continues at coordinate 21,197,566 of NC_041819.1, read as the reverse complement.
GATGTTGGTGTTGCTTCTTGAGTAACTGCATGCACCGCAATTCCCTTCACTTCATTTATTCTCAGTATATATATATATATAATATGGCCGAAAACAAAAATATGTTGCCTCCACAAACTCCTATTCAAATCAGTTGTTGGCCACACTGTTCATATTAATTCATTTAACTGATGCTTTTCTGCAAAGTGACTTAACAATCTATTTAGTCAGTGAGCAGTGAAAAGGAGTTTCGGAAGGTTTTTGGTAGGTTTACTGATTTTGCAGATTCTCTGAGGTATAATGATTATTAAGTAGTATTTAGCAGACACCTCTATCCAAGGTGATTTACATTGCTACAGTGCTAGATACCCTGCACTAAGCCCCTTACAGTCATTCACCTGTCTATACAGCAGATCGATACAACAGATACACACTGTGGGCAATTTAGAGTCACCAATTCATGTGAAATGCATCTTTGGACTGTGAGAGGAAACCCATGCAAACACTGGGAGAACACACAAACTCTGCACAGACTGAGCAGTGATTGATTTAAAAAAAAAAAAAAAAAGTTTGTTTGATTATAGTGTAATAAAGAGTTTTTCACTTTTTATAGCTGTATCCAAGACTTTTACAGGACCTAATCTGCACATAAACTGTAGAGCACTGCTATTATTAATTTTCTGCTGACTGTGAAAAAATGATTTGGAAATATGAGAAATACACTTGTAAGCAGGCTTCCGGCCCTAGTTATAATCAGAAGGAAAGGAGCCAGTGTATACGTGTTGAACTTTCCGGAACGGCTTCCTCCTGGTGCTCAGACCTATCAGTCAGCCTTATGGCACCGCTGAGTGGCAGATCCTCCCTCCACTGTGTGCTGCACTGTCCCACCTCGGTCAAAGTCCTGCCACTGCCAAGCACTAACCAAGTTGGCCCGGGGACTCGGCCTTCTGCTCGCCGCCCCTTATTGAATTACGGCGTCCATGTGGCCGAAGCAGCTGCTCGGGGTGGCAGACGCAGGGCTGCCGTCACTAATTGAACAGTAATGGGAGTGACAGCAGGGAAGGTCAGGCGGTCGGAGCCGAGCGATGCTTCGCCCAGCACTATTTCGCACGCGCACCCTTTACATGGTGTGCACACTCACCGACACACTGGATTCTGGGAAAGATGCACAAAGGAGAAGGAAAAGCATGGTACAGGTGACACTTTGCTTGACTTACTCAACGTTAGACGTTCATAAATTTGTCATGTTCATAGAATAAGTACTTCACGCTTTGAAACGCAGTCACGACACCGCCGCCAGCGGAATTTATATATTGACATGTAAAATAAAATAAAAAATGTGAATCTGTCCTGTACCTCTGTGAGGGAATGACTTATGTTAATTTTAGCCCAGAACACATCTTTAAGAACTTTCCTTTCAAAAAATATTTTTTCTGAGATGGAAGAAATAGAGAACGCGATTCTGACATGCAAAGAAGGACTACGTGTATAGACTGACATGTTAATAATGCATATTGAGAGTCAAACTGTCATTGAGGTTCAGGATGTGGACTTTTAAGGTAAAGGTTCCAAGTTCGAGTTCCACAGTCCTGCTTTTGTACCCTTCATCCAGCTCGGAAATGGGAAACCTGTAAAGCCTGACAGTGCATAAGGAGATTTGTGTCAGGGCTTGTGCCAGCAAGTTTAAAGTAATGTGCTCTGCACAGTCTAATATGAATCCTGTGGCTCTGCTGGGGACGAGCCCAGTGTCCTGTAGTCCAAAGCTCTTCAACTCTGTCACCCAATGATCTGTAGGCTGACGTTTGCAATCCCGACTTGCTGCGGACTGAGGTCCTGTAGTCGCTGCGGAGGAGGTGAACGCAGTACTATAGGAGGGTGGAATCTTTCTGTAATAACAGCTTCACATGTGTAGTTTAGGGATGTGTCCACGTCATGTTCCTATTAGGCTGGGGCATCAGGTGGCGTCGTGGTTAGGGCTGTTAGCCTCCAACGGAAGGGTCCGAGCGATCCGGCTTTGGTCCATGGACAAGTACCCTTGTGTAAGGTCAAAAAAATTCTTGCTCTCTAAATGGGTAAATCACTGTTAGCAGCTCAGTATACAACCCTAAGAAAACAAGCAGCTTCATATACTAATGAAGAAATAATAATAATAAAGATACATAAAGCAAGAGGATGAACAGAAAACTTGTCTCTGGAGGCTTGCAGGGTCTGGCTGATGTGATTATTTCCCGAGGTCTATATATCCTGTTCGGAGAATCTGAAAGTGTGCAGATATGCACAAATTGAGTTTTGCCCTTGGTACTAACTCCCATTGCCGGTGCTCACATTTCCTCTCCGCCTCTTTGCTCATTTCTCTCGGCTTATATTAAAGGCCATTTGGATTTGTGGATTCCATAACAAGAGGCGTATGAAACGGGAAGGGTGCGGAATCAATATGTCGGCGGCAGCAGCGTTTTGATTTAGCACCGCTATCTTTTCATTTAAAATGCTGCGGACCCAACGAGGGAGAGGACACGAGTGTAAATATAAAGCAATACGGGAGACAAGGCGTCTAAACCAAACCGGGTTTTTTTATGCTTCTTTTTACCGTCCCCCAGCTGTGTGATTTACCGAGCTTTTCGGCCCAAGGCTGCCCACCTGACGCCGCGGCTCTGGGACGAAGAGAAGAGTCGGTCACAAAAAGGGATCCCTTTTTCACATCACGTTTGAAGGAAAGTGGCAGGAAAATGTGGGAAAGAGAAGCAGTGCTGCAGTGCAAACTGTGTAGAACACAATAATAATAATAATAATGAAGCCTCTGTTTAAGATGACTTACAATGCTTTGTATGCTAAGATTCTTGGTAACAAGAGTTAACCAATGTCAGAAATGTCCTTGTCTTCTGCTTTTTTGGGTTTATTGATCTTTAAAATCCTCAAACTCCTTACCTCAATGTTGGGGTCGGGAGGGGGGGGGATGGGGACTGATGGTTTTTTACTGGACACCCCTCAGTTTCTGCGTTATTTTTTTTAACCTTTATTTGGTCAATGCCTTGGTCCAGATGACTTACAACAGTGATTAAATAAGCAGCTTTACCATGATTTAATCATCTACACTGCTGGGATACAGTATCAGTTCAGAATATTTACCTTGATCAAAGATACTACAGCAGGAGGTAAACTTGAACCCGACTCCGTTGACTCCAAGGCAGCTGCTCTAAGCACTATGCTTCCTCCTGCCCTAAAACCCTACAAGTCCAACTGGGGCACATGTTCAGAACGCGCACATGGTACACGGCTCATCAAAGTTTTGAACCTGACATCTATAAACCCCAAAATGAGACTCGTACCCTTAGACCAGCGATCCCTACCTTGACACATTCCTGTTTTTACCTTTTGTGCTGTAGTAAAAGCTGACAAAATCTGGAGGATTCAGGGTTGTTTGGTTTTAATCCCCCTTGAGGTCTGAGAGGCTCGTGCTATTCTTGCTCCCTTGTTCTGCAGTGCGGTGTTTCTGGGAGCTTCTTGAAAATTCCTTCCATTACCATATTCATTTTTATGCTTCGAGGAGGATAGGAACCTTCATATTTTTCAAGCAATAAAAAAAAATTAAAAATAAAATGCAGTTTTTTTATTCATCCTCATATAATTATGGAGAAAAGTAGGGTAATCATCTTTGATTCACAGTGAAGTTCAGCTTGTTTAGTTGCCAGAGATGATTATCACCGGGGATGTGATGGTGAACTCAAGTCCCGCACAGGAAGCCCTTCTTCACAGCATGCATGTAGACAGCTCCAGTGGTCATTTACAGACTCTTCTGTTGACCTCTGACTTTTTACTTTGTGCTGGACATACGTGACCTTTCCAACACGTGAAACAGTAGGTTAGGTCAAGGCAACATCTGTTACTTTACTGTGAGAGGGTCCAAAACCAGGGACTGCGACCGAGCAGCAGGTCACCAGGTGCTTGAGTGTTGCATTACGCCACGTTCTCCGGGCTTTTTTACTTAAAACATCCATTGAATGGCACAATACATTTATTTATTAGATTCATTTATCTGGCTCTTTTCTCCAAAGCGACTTACAAAGAGACTTATTTATTTATTGTCTTGTGCTGTGTTCTGTGTTGCACCATGGCTTCCGAAGAAACGACATTTCGTTCCACTGGACACAAGCTGTACAAAGGAATGACAATAAAAGCAACTTGAACTTGAACTTACAGTGTGAAGCTATTTACAGTTACATCTGACCCTTGAACAACGTTGACAGCGCTGACCCCCCATGGAGTCAAAAATTCGCATATAACTTTAGACTCCCCAAAAACTTAAGTACTAATTATAGCCTACGGTCGACCCGACTTCTTACCGATAACATAAACAGTTTATTAACACATATTTTGTATGTTATATGTATTATATACTATATTCTTACAATAAAGTAAACAAGAGAAAAGAAAATGTTAAGAAAATCATAAGGAAGAGAAAATGCATTTACAGTACTGTACTGTATTACAGTAAGTTTACATCGTCTTCTTACAAGATGAATCATCTGTCTGTCTGTCAGTATCTACATCAATATTCTCTTACATGATACAAAACACTGCAGATGTCATACATGCTACGTGTATATTTCATGGTAGTAAATGATGAAATAGACTAGTATATGCATATATTTTATGAATTCATGACATTCCGAACTTTTTCTTAATTTTTTCGCTATTTCTAGGCTACGCGGTTTGTCTGTGAGTTTTTTCAAATTGTTGCGAATCTCCAAAAAATTTTCCAATATATTCATCGAAAAAAGTCTGCAGTATAAGTGGACCTGCACAGTTCAAACCCGTGTTCTTCAAGGGTCAGCTGTATTTACCTAGTTAAACAGATGGGTGATTTTTACTCTAGCAATTCAGCGTGAGAACCTTGACCAAGGGTGTTACAACAGGAGTGCAAGGGGAGCTGTTTCGGGACACATGTGATGTGTAACTAGATTAGATGGAGACAACGTTAGTGAAAGTATCTCTCTATGATTGAGATACCACCTCCAAATTTAAGCATACGACCTATCATGGTGAGTAGATAGTACAGTATGTAGTGCTGTTGCTTTCAAAGTTGATGGTGGTGGGTTCAAATCCAAGCTCCTTCTGTAGCACCCTTGCTCAGAGTGATTGTTGTGAGCTGATACAGTAAAAATTACTCATTTAGCATTAGGTGTGATGGTGCAGCGGGTTAGACCAGGTTCTGCTCTCTGGTGGGTCTGAGGTTCGAGTCCTGCTTGGGGTGCCTTGCGACGGACTGGCGTCCCGTCCTGGGTGTGTCCTCTCCCTCTCCAGCCCTCTGCCCTGTGTTGCCGGGTTAGGGTCTTCCATTTGGGCTGCCTTGGACAAAGGTGTTGGGTAAATAAAAACTGATGCACTGCAACGCTTTAGTTTTAGCTTAGACATGTGCCAATAATGTATTAGTGATTCGTATAAGTGTACTAGTATTGACATAATGAATGAATTCAGTATTGAATTGATATAATTCAATAACGGAAGACATAATTGTATTGATACACTCTGAGATTCTTTCTCTTAAGAAAATGAAGACGCAGGAGGAAGAACGATCAAGGTCCAGAAACATGATTCAAAAAAAAAAAAATGTTCATTTTTTAAAGACGAAAGAGTCTTGTCCATGTAAAAATTTTATGGCAAAGCTGTAGAAATGGGAGTCAGACCATCATGAAGTAACTCTGACAAATTAATCCTCTTCATCTGTGGTATCGGTGTCTTTGGCTGTGTTCAAACTCCATAGTCCATCAGAACAGTCCATCCTCGGTAGAATTTTCACATATAAATTTTCAAAGCTGAAATTAATCAGCTGTTTGCAACAGCAACAACTTTTGACCCTGCACCATAGTGAAAACCCAGTAAGCTGATTCCCACCCTTTTTTCCTAACCTGTCGATTCTGATCATTCCTTCTTCTTGGGCTATATTTACACTGCCTGCTAAACATGCGGAGTTTGATCGTTTTTCCATTTTACTCCAGTATTAATGTGTCCTCCAGTGTCATTACGTAGGTGACACCAATTTCTACATTTCTTCAAAAAGTGGACACTGATCCTTTCTCTCTCTGCATCTTCAAATACCGTGTGCTACCCTTCATACTTACTCATACTCATACTGCAGCGGTTGCTGTTGGAATCCATTTTTCAACGTCCCATCACTTCTAGGAGACCAGAGGCCAGCAATGGACTGAGGGGTGGGCGGAAGGTTTACTCATCCATCCAAATGTTAGATCACTGGACAGGTTCAACCACGGAGGAGAAACATGTCCCTAGATGTAGGTGGTCAGCAGGTCATCCTCGATGGTTCCCAGTAATCCACTGAGTTAGAAGGCCTGAGCTCAGTGTCTCTGCAAAGCAAACCTCCCCGTTGAACCAGGCACCTTATCTGTCAGGCCCCGACGACTGCCCCCACACCCCCCACCCCCACGAAGACAGAGGGCAAAGAGCAGAGACCCTCGCGAGGTGGCTTTATCCGGCTGAGCGCTCCTGCGTTTTGTACATTTTAATGTTTCATTACATGGCTGAGATGAACTAGGGCCGTTTGGAAATACGCGGCAGAGACGGACACGACGTTCCGCCCGCCGCTCACACAATTTCCTTTTCGGTAAAACCTCTTCTCCATGGCGCCACGGACGGAAAGTTTAAAAAAAACCGCTAATTAGAAAAATATGCCACGGCGGTCATATAACGGTTGGTAAGATTAAAAGCGGTCGCGTCCAGGTTAATTATACTGTGGACATTAATTACAGGTTTTTAAATGTCACTGAGGTTCCCCTGGGTTAATAGCTGCGCATCGCAGCTCTTTTAAAATAAGGTCTTTGTCATCAAACTTTCAAATAAAACACTCCTTGAATTTCCTCCTGCAGCGCAGGAGAAATGAGAGGACATCACAGCCCCTGACAGCTCACATGAAAAGCATTTTTTTTTTTTTTTGCATGATGATGGTTCAAAATTGATTAATTTTACATTAATATAATAAACAACCTGTAGGTAATTTACATGATAGCAGGGAAGTCGGGTGACCTTTACAGTTCTGAAATCCAGGTGGAAGAGGATGATGGGGTTATGGACACCAGTTTTCGCCAACACATCTTAAATGGTTGGTCGTCTCCTTCTGCGAGAAAAGGGGCCCCTGAGCTGTTGGAGACCACAGCGACTCTGCTGGTGTCCCATTAATGTCCAGCGTTGTCAGTAGGTGGAGCAGCGGTTAGAGCTGTCACTTTACGATGTGACGTTCCTTGGTTTGAATCCCACTCTGCTGTAGTACCTGTGATCAAGATACTTACCCTGAATTGAGATGGTAAGAATGCCCAGCTGTATAAAAGGATAAATCGTTCTAAAGTTGAGTTGGATAAAGTTCACGTCTGTGGACAACGGATGATCCAACACAGCCGGCCTCTGGATCTCCAGGGTGCTCACTGTTCTCAGATTGGTTTTAACAAACCTCTATATCTGCAAACACAGAGATTTTGGTGGAAAACAATGCCTGCCAAACCAAACCCCTCTAAAGAATTCTCTGGCCTTTACACACAGAGGTTCAGTTCCACACACTTTTTGTGTTATTATTCAAAGATTGCATTTCATGGGTTAAGGGGCAATATATTACTCACGCATACACCCGACAGCGGTCCCTTTTTTCCTCCACAGGGGCTTTCTCCAGCTAAATAAATAGTCTAAATTCTAAAGGAAGTTTGAGGATGGTTCCATTTACCGCGGTCCCTTTACTGCGGTACACTCTGATAAAATCTCTCCCTCAAAGAACCCCCTACTGTCCATAGACACATTTGCTTCTTAGGAATGATCCATCAGTAAAGTAATGTTTATACAGCTTCTTTTGAAAATAGGAAGCTGATCTTAGTGGCTACAGTTTTTTTCTACACATTTAACTGAGCAACATTGAACAACCTGCAATTAAGTTTCTATTTACACAGGAGGGTAACTTTAGTATAGTAATGTACACTAAGTACCTTGCTTAGGAGTATTACAGCTGGAAGCCAGATTCAAACCCACAGCCTTTGGGTATAAAGGTAGCAGCTCTAACCACTACACTACCAGCTGAAGATTGTGCTCCCTTTAGACAATTATTCTGACACTGCTCTAGTGCTGGGGAAGCATGGTGGTGCAGCAGGTTCAGCCAATCCCCACTGGGCAGAAGGTCTGGGGTTCGAGCCCTGCTCGGGGTGCTCTGCAGTTGACTGGCGTCCCGTCCGCGGTGTGTTCTCTCCCCCCTCGGCCTTGCACCCTGTGTTGCTGGGTAAGGCTCTGGCTCGCCGGGACCAGCGGTTGTTGACAGTGGATGGATGTGTTAGTGGTGTTAGGGCAGCTGGTGTTCCAGTCACCTGCCACGCAAACACTCAGCCGTTTGGAGTTTTGCATTCACATTTCCACTTTTCCAGGATGTGTCTGATCTGCCAAAGTGCACTTGTTTGTTCCTTATGCCTTCCTGTGGCTACCAAGTTCAACACACAAGACGGTCAAAGGATTCTTAGAGGATCTGATCACTTGTTCAGCGTCAACTAGAACACTGAGCTCCTCCGCCTCTGGTCACTTGGTGGTTCTATTCACAAGCGGTCCCTAATCGAAAACCTGCTCGTTCTCGGTCTTGGCTCCTATGAGGTGGAACGAGCTCCCTCTGTCCTGCAGAACTACTGAACCCCTTCCAGAATTTAAAGAGTCTCATAACTCGTTGCTTTCAGACCTCTAACAGGTACATAAATTTGGATCACAACATCTAAATTGATCATCTGTCTATTTATTATCTGACTTCCACTTCTACAGGCAGCTAATTGAGTGATCTGTTGTAACGTGCCCATTTGTTTACTGTGAGCTCTACGTCACTGTGGAGAACAGGGTCAGGGTCACATGCATAAATGCAAGTGTATCGTGTAACGGGTTCAAGAAAAACACTCGATTAGCACCAGTGCTTGTCTGAACTGAACCATCACACCTCGACTGGGATTTTGCAGCGGTAGAATATGCTTTGATTACATTTGCAATGGCGATATGATTCTCCTCATAATCAACTCCGTGCACAGAGGCGCCTTCTAGTTCCACCTACATGTGAGCACTACGATGATGAATGGCATCCACCGGCAATAATGAGACTCGGAGCAGTGTGTTCCAGCGCCATCGCTTCTTCCAGGAAGGCTCTGTTCGGTCTACCGACCCAATCAGCTATTGCAAATTAGGGCAAAAAAATGACAAAATCCAAAAAATAAAACATAGAGGAGATCCAAAGAGAATCTGCCAGCCCTTTGCCTATAATGAAACCAAGACCTCAGAAACAGTAGCTAGACACTGGATGTACTAATGAAATAATGCACGGCTAGTGGGTCAGAATTTTTTTGGTTAATTATTGCAATTAGGACCATATGAAAGAGAAATATTAGACATTAGGTAGGGTTGTCTGTTTGTCTGGTTTAATAATAGTGCAATTGTTGTTGTTTTTTTTTTTTTTTGGAAAGCAAATTAAATTTATTTTAAAAACCTAGTGATATGCAAGTTCATTTTTTTTTTTCAGTGAACTCCTTCATCCAAAGCAACTTACAATATTTTCCTTGTGCACTCAGCTACTTGCAGTTATTCACCCATTTCTACAGAAGGGTAATTTTTACTGTATCAATTCAGGGTTAGTATCTTGATCAAGGGGACTACAGCAGGAGTGGAGATTCGAACCCAGGCAACAGGTTGAACCACCACCCTGTTGGCAGGGGATTGGCTGCAGTTGGTAGGTAGGTAGGTAGGTAGGTAGTTTCTGTGTTTTAGCCACATATGCTGGAGCTGTGGAAATGAGCGGCACACGGTTCCAGTTAGTGGCCATTTTCCAACTGTCAGCTCTCTGCTAAGCTCCAATTCCAGTCCGGGTTCTACATTCTCGTATGCCTTGCCTGAGTAATTGACAGCTCTCAGCCATCTCCAGGCGGCTTCTCCCGCGTGTCCCAGCTGATCTCTCTCAGTCAATTAACATCCCACTTCGCCCCCAGCAGAGCAGAACCCGCGATTGCTTGGGACAGGGTGTCTACGTGTCCCAGGTCTCGTCTCATCAGTGGCCCCTGTATTCGCCAGCCCGGCTAATTTGCGATCTCACCGAGATTCACACTTTCTCGGTAACCCCCACCATCCTTCCGTCCACCTAAGGTGGGCACCAGGAAGAACTTGAACACATTTCCGAAGCGCCCATCCTCTTATTGAGTGGCGGTGGCAAGGACTGGGATGCGTTCATGCCAGCCCCGGCTTTTGTGTTAATTACAAACCGGTTACCGGCCCTGGGAAAGCAGCCAGGCGGAACAACCACGGCTGGGGCCTAATTAGGGTCTTACCGTGTCCCACTGTCCCATCAACCGGAAACCAATTTGTTTGTCGGCTTTGCCCCCTCCTTCCGCCCCCGGAATCGCAATTCGCCCGAGAAGCTCTCCTTTCTTTGTTTGAACTCCGTTTCTTATTCTCCCTCCAAAGTTTTGCTTTGTTCGTCCCCGTGAGCCGCCATTGTAGGCTGTCTGAAAGGAAGTTTATTCATCTCCGAGGAGCGAGCCTCCTCAAAAAGCGCCCCCCAATTAAAACCGGGGACGACAGGATCTTTTTTTTTCCACCCCAGTCCTGACGGGAGAGATGTCCTTTCACCTTAAAGAGCTCCAGGTGTTCCCTTATTCGTGGTGACAGCCTCCACGGAACATCAGCTGCACCCAAACACACTTTAAAGGACCTCATTATTTCCATGGCTGTCTCCGAATAGAAAATGCAGAGTAGGTGCTTGGTTGATTAAACATTTGCAGGCAACCGTGTTTTGAAGAAACAAACATTATGAAAAGTGAAAAAGAGCTCGAGCTTAAGCCCACCTGCTCTTTTGTTGGAAGTTACCATTTCCAATGGAAAAGGAAAAAAAAATGTACAGTTGTTCTCGACGAAGGGAAGTGTAAGCGCTGGCATCATTACTGGAAGCAAGAAGGTGACCAAACTGAAGCAAAATGAGCTCAGATTTTTTCATAGGGCCATTTCCTGCAATTAAAATATTATTATTATTTCCTATCTTATCATCCATCATATAATGTCACTGAACTATTGAACTCATTGATGGAAAATGAGGGTCAAGTGCTATATGAAGAGTTCAACATCAAGGCTCCTCCAGGAACCTGAGGCTCCAACCTTCAGACGGTAAAATCCACCTCCACGACCAAGGCGTGCTATTCACGGATGCTCATATTGAAAATGTTCCGCATTGCAGATTTATGTCTAAACTGATTCACGGTTAAGGTAGTTTGTGTCAAAGAACTCCTAGCACAGCACGGCAGGTGGACACACTCCCACTAGCTGTAGATCAAATGTTGCAACACCCGTTGCATTCCAGTTCACATATGCGTCGATTGTACTCGCACAGCCCGAGTTTTGATTTTATTTCCAGAATTGATGACATATGAGGCAAAAAAGGAAACTACCTCATCGGAATGGAATTAAACACACACATTTTCTGAACCGCTTGTCCCATATGGGGTCGCGGGGAACCGGAGCCTACCCGGTAACACAGGGCGTAAGGTCAGAGGGGGAGAGGACACACCCGGGACGGGACGCCAGTCCGTCACAAGGCACCCCAAGCGGGACTCAAACCCCAGACCCACCGGAAAGCAGGACTGTGGTCCAACCCACTGCGCCACCGCACCCCCGTCTGAAATTAAACAGGTGCTCTCAGTTCCCTCCCTTATTTCTGCATGATTATGGAAAAAACCATATGTTTAATAATTTCTCCTTATTTTTAATACCTTTGTCCAAGGTGATTGACAATGGTAAGTTCGTAAAATTAGGAGCTTACAGCTATTTATTTATACATTTACTTTCCATTTATACAGCCTGGGACTCTTACTGAAGTGATAGCAGAGTAATAAATGGGTGTCATTACATAAAGAAAAGCAAAATAGACATGGGGAGAGTGCATTGCAAAGGGATTAATAGAAATGAAAAAGTGGATGATCTTACTACCGTGGTGCAAATCTTGGGGTTGTGAATGTGCAACCTCAAGTATGGACAATGAATGGAAATAAAATAAAATAAAATAAAATAAAATAAAATAATACCAATGGAAACTGGCAACGAGCTGCACGAGCCTTAGACGATGCTGCCCAGAAACTGATCACCTGCCCTTGTCTCTCCTCAGCGGTTCTCAGGGACTCTTTTAAACAACTTTCTGCACCCAGCCCTTTAATGACTAATAAATTTCAGGCCACTAATCCAAAACAGTGCAAATGATCCAGAGAGCAGATAATAACGTTTATGTCAACAGTAAATCCTCCCTTTGTTTAATTCTACATGTGGACTGTCTTCTGCTCTTGTCTACTGCTTCTCCTGGAGTTGCCATCTAATGAATTTATTTTGGACTGTTTGCTCATAAGGGACACGAACCGAGCTAATTGGCTAAAGGAACTATTTAATTAAAGTTTCCAAAGAAAATTTCCTATTTGTAATTTCCCAAAAATCAATTTGATACAGGGCAAAATAACAGCTTTAATTTTCCCATATTTGAAGAGCCTTCTGCTTCGCTTAGCCTCCAAAATATGGCCTGTCTCAATGTATTTGCTTAGTAATTAATCTTGGTGATTCCATAATCTGGTAGCGAAGCATATATTGGGAAAGCCATGCAGGGATGTCTGTTGGTTTCCTGGGAATTAAGTCAACCATGGACTGAAGCATTTGCTGATGGTTATTATTATTTTTTATGACTCATGTTCAGTGGCATAAATTAGGATACATTAGCACATAGAGAAACCACACTGATCTAATCAGAATTTTTTTTTTGTCATTGAAGGCATTTAATTCTCCAGTTTATATGAGTGTTATTTTCTTATTTCCAACACCTCACGGACCACCATCCCCCATCGCATCACCATCCATTCAGCCCAGGTTAAGAACCCCCAGACAATGAAACCACACTAAATTTATTATGGTTGGGGAGCCCAGTGAGATTTTTTTGCAATGTTATTATTTATTTATTTATTTGCCAAGCAGGTCCCAGATTAAGTTTTCAGACTCGACCGGTTTAAATTAAATAACCAGAGAGACTTTGTATTGTTCCTGCATTTGGCACATTAAACATTTAACAGCCGATTTAGCGCTGCAGATTTCATTGGGCGCCGCGGTTTAAAGTTGTTGCATGCTGCCTACAGGTTTATCACATTAAATGCCAGAGTGAATGTGAATGCGATTTGAACTGTAAACTTCAAAAAGTTAAAGATTATTTTTATTTTAATTTGTAATTATTTTATAAGTACTATTCATTGATACAAGCAAAAAAGCTCACTGCACAAAGGATTGTCTATTCTAATTAGGAGTAATTGTTATTGTAGCCCCATCGTCTCCAAACGAAATAATGAGCGTCTCAGATGTCAAAGGTGTAGAGTAACTGTGAAAACATTAAAGTAAATATGATATCGACTCCCTCTGTTCTCTTTTAAAAAACCTCATGTCACTCGAGGTTATTCAAAGACAGATATAGAGTTACAAGCGGTTAAAGCCATTGTTGTGCAATCTAAGGTCCCAAGTTTAAATCTTGCTTGCACTCTGATCTTACTTACCCTGAGTTGATACAGTAAAAATTACCCTACTGAATGAATGGGCAAATCATTGTAGATAGCTTAGTATACAAACCTAATGTTGTAATTCGTCCGGGACGGAGGTGTCAGCTAAATAATGGCTATTAATACTACATCCTTAAATCCTTAGCAAGCCAAATTACTTTGCCCCTTTTGAAAAAACTGTCAGCCAAATGAAAGATCAGTTCACTTTTTTTCCAACGAAGGTTTACAAATGTAAACATAAACAGCATCATCAACAACATTTAGGATACCATGTCTGGGAAAAGCTGGGATGAGGTTTAGGGTCAAAGAGGAATGGGGGACCATCGAAGCATGGTATTGGCAATCAGGAGGGGTGTGTGTGTGTGTGTGTGTGTGTGTGTGTGTGTGTGTGTGTGCGGTGAGACATTTGCTATGTGTGGGGGGAAGAAAGTCACACAGCGAAGCAGAGGGGGCAGGAAGGAGGCCAACCAGTATTACTGTTACAACAAAAAATCCTTAGGATGAACTCCCTGGAGAGTTCTGTCATCTCGGCAATAATTGAATGTCAGTTTGGGGAAAAAGGGCACCTGCGGAACCTGGACTCTGCTCCATTTTATTTCCTGTTTCCGATAAGATGCTCTCTCTGCGATAAAGCGAAGAACTAATCCCTACAAAGCACCGTTTTTTTTTTTTTTTTCCATTTGCAAAAAACGTGTACCTGTAAACGTGTCAGTTCCGATATCGTCGCCTTGTCATTTCTGCAGACGTATTCCACGGAAAAAGGTCTAATCTGCTCCTAAGACTTGTATGTTTTCTATGCTTTTTCCAAAATTGACAAACTGCAGACTGAAGCGGCAGAGCACACGGGGAACACCGTGAGCGCTGTACATACTGCACCGAGGCCACAATGCGTATTGAGCGCTCCGGTACAAATTCATCTCTTACGATTCATATTTACACCTCTTTTACTCAGGAACTCACATCTACCGCATTGTGTCCTGAAGTAAGCCGCCGATGTGTCAGCGGTTCATTATCAACAGAACACAAGGTCTGACAGTTTCTCGGCTGGTAACCTGGCTAGAATACGGGATGGTAATTAACAATTAGGTCTAAATTACACAAATTGCAAAGAGCATTAACTGGCTGGCTCTCTTACCCTAAATTACTTCCAAAAGATGTGGAGCACGGTCTATTCTCGGCGCTCTGCTGGCAAACTTCCCGGACCCAGAAACAAATCTGCGATGTCGGGGTGTCGTATTTGTGAAGTGGGAGTAGGTATGCATGCATGCAAAGGCGAGAACTTGAGGAAAATGTACTTGAGATTTTAAAGTCTTGCACTTGAAGACGAGCAGCTGCCGACACATTAGTCAACATAGCGATCGGGTCTGATTCGGGGCTCCGTGCGCGAACGGGCATCCTGCGAAGACCTTCTCTTTGCAGGGGTTGGTGGTGATCCATCATTTTCTTTGAACCTCTCTCTTGCTGATTCCAGCAGCAAACTCGTTTCCCTGAAGACTCGAACCCGGCACGGTCGCTCCTGCTTGGGGAACCGTTGCCCCGGGTCCATTTCTTACACACTGATCTTCCAAAGGCGTGTCTTGGGGAGGGCGGTGGGCTTTGCAGAAGATTAGCCTCTAGATGATGCCGGCAGGGAGTCGGGCCTGGGGTTTATCTCCCTGTTGGCATCAGGCCGCACATCCAAGGGGGTCAACAGCGCTCTGACAGGGAGCCGAGCTACTGTGAAACACACCTGCCCGTCAGCATAACAAATTGATCGATAGCTTTCCAGTTTAGGCCCTCTGGCATCCGCTTCTGGTCTATGTATTATATATCACAGCATCAGTTCTGGCTCCGATGTGAGGGGAATAACCTCCCTTCCTCACTCAGAACTGCTGAATCTCTCTCTACATTTATGAAGGGTCTCAAAACGCACTCAGCTTTTGGACTCACTTCTCCCCTGATCTTGTAAGCGCTTGACAAGCATGTGTGTGTAATGTTTAATCATTTTTAATGACTTTTTTTTTAAATAATGGAAAGCCTAGGTGCACCTACTCTTGTTCTGTACACTGGTTCACACGGTGGAATATGACAAATTGACTGTACTCCAGAATCACACGTCTGCATCCAAATCTCTCCTTCTGTTGATGTAATATACTTTTTCTACATACAGTAGGTCCTTGAGATGTTTGTCGCTTTAGAGAAAAACTTCTGCTAAATGAATAAATGTAAACATAAACAGCACCATCGATTTGTGCCGTGTGTCTACGTGGTGGCACAGCTTCAACGTCGGCAAAAACCATCCACAAAAACAAAGGAATTACAATCATGCCTAGGATGTGCAGGGAACGGATGGACCAGAGCTACTTTCACACTCATGACTGAGAACTTCTGTTGTTCTATAGTGAAAAAGCCTGCAGACAGATTTTCATACATCTACCTGGTGTGTGTGTGATTGGCCTGAGATGGACTGGCTTACCATCCAGGTTGTAACCTGCCTCACACACCATGCTTCCAGGATAGGCCTCGCACCATCAAAATCCTGTATTAGAATGCGTGGTTATTGATATCAAACGAGCACAGATGCTGCGCGACTAACAATGAGGTTACGTTTCGATAAACCCATCGTGAGTGGGAAAAAGCTTGAGACTTTCATGTCTGCAGCTACGTCTCCTTCTCTCAACGTAAAGCATAAATTGTACTTTTGCTGAGATGTACGTCGCTTTGGACAAAAGCGCCTGCTGAATGAATAAATGTAAATGTAAAAATCGTAAGTCGAGAAAGAATACAGTACCGCACTTACCGAACATCATAGCCTAGCTTACCTTAAACGTGCTCAGAACACTTACTACAGCCTAGAGCTGGGCAAATTTAGGGGAGACACACATGGGCGTTTCGTAGACGTGATGGGATGCAAAAACGCAAAATAAAAAAACGCTTCAACGCAGTAATGGTTGTTTACACTCCCTGCCATCGCCCAGCATCGGGAGAGAGTATCGTACCGCATATCGCAAGCCCGGGAACAGATCGAAATTCAAAATTCGAAGTACGGATTCCACTGAATACGTATCGCTATCATAACTTCGAAAAATCCTAAATCGAACCATCGTAAGTAGAGGAGCATCTGTAAACGAATGCCTTTGTTGGTTCTGATGTCTTTGGAGCAAAGAAGTCAAAGAACCGTGATTTTACTACACATGAAACGGTAACAGTGAGAGTGCGCTCGCGTGTCTTTGCTAATCCCTCCGAAAGCACTCTCTCGGGCCTGAACGCATCTCCCCGTGCGGAGCAACACACACTGCAGTTCTGCCCCACCCTGTCAGGTCCGTTACGGTGACGAGAGCCCGATCTCACCAGGGACCTTCGTTTTATTCCTTCCACCACGCACGCATACACTCGAGCCCCATGTTTTCACACCCAATTGTGTTTTCTCAACACTGAATTTGTAATGAAAAGTAAATTAGATTTTAGTTTCAAAGCTGTGCCGTACCCTCTGAGCCTCTGAATTTTTTATAGTACATAATGTGTACACGATCGTTGGGAGGGTTTAGGTGTTTCCGCGAATCCCTGGCGGGGCGCGCGACGGCTGGTGCATAAGAGCGACTCAGAGAGTCTGCCGTCTCAAACGGCGCTGTCCCCTGGTCACCGGAGCTCTGCAGCTGGAGCACAAAGGAGTGCCGCGAACGTGTCCCTCTCTTTGAGCGGCAGCGGGGCCCGCAGTTTCAAGCACAGCAGATCAATGCTCCCTGTGTTGTGCTTGTGGTAGAAACACACATTAGAGAAATCACATGAGCACGGCACACGCATCTTCCACTGAATATTAATATTTGCTCCAACAAATATGCTGCGACTGATTTTGTAATCTACACCACAATCAAGTCTTTTTTTAAAAAAAAAAATCAGATGGGGGGGCGTGGCACAGCCGGCTTGGCCGGGTCCTGCTCTCTGGCATGTCTGGGGTTCAAGTCTCGCTTGGGGTGCCTTGTGATGGACTGGTGTCCCGTCCTGGGTGTGTCCCCTCTCCCTCCAGCCTCACGCCCTGTTTTGCTGGGTTAGGCTCCGGTTCGCTGCGACCCCACATAGGTCAAGCGGTTTCAGTCAATGTGTGTGTGTGTGTGTGTGTGTGAGTCAATATTCAGTCCAAGTCATGAAAATCATACCCCAAACTCCCACATCAATTAAAAAAACCATAATCCCATAACCCTCATGCAAAACACACTCCTCATGATTTTTAGGTTTGTTACCATATTTTTATTATTATTTTGCACAGCTTAACATTTTACTGGGGCATTTTGGGTTACACACCATGCTCAAGGGCACTACATCAGGGCTCCCTGGGACTTGAACAGGTAACCTTCATCTGAGAAATCTGATGCATTTACATTTACTCATTTAGTGGGCACTTTTCTCCAAAGGGACTTACAATGTTAAGCTGCTTAGAATTATTTACCCATTTATGCAAGTGAGTAGGGGGGATGGTGGCGCAGTGGCGCAGTGGCACAGTGGGTTGGACTAGGTCCTGCTCTCGGGGGGGTCTGGGGTTCAAGTCCTGCTTGGGGTGCCTTGCAATGGACTGGTGTCCTGTCCTGGGTGTGTCCCCAACCCTATGCCCTGTGTTGCTGGCTTAGGCTCCGGCTCCCCGCGACCCCATATGGGACAAGCGGTTCAGAAAGTGTGTGTGTGCGCGCGCGCAACTGAGTAAATTTACTGGAAAAATTTTAGGGTAAGTACAATTGGAGGTGGGATTCAACCCTGCAATCTTTGGGTCCAAAGGCAGCAGCTCAAACAACTACACTACCAGCCATCACAAGACCATAAGAAATTTCAGTATGACAGTTTACTGTTTTGCCATATTATCCCCATGCTTTTCCCTGAGTTCATGGGCAGTGTCCATCATCATTGACCCCATGTATGAGAAAGCTAAATTACTTTTCACCCTCCAAATATTCATCCTTGACATTCGCATTAAAATTATTATAGCACTTCGAGAATGACATTCGCTACTCTCTTGAGCAGTCAAGTGAAATGTTATTTTTCTATCCCCAAAATGACTTCTAAGACAGAAGAAAAGAGGCAGAAAAATGAAGAAAAATTGCACCAGGTTTTGTGTTTTTTTTTTTATTGGCTGTTTGCCAAAATCAAAATATCCCAACAAAATGTCATAGCACTCTAATAAGAAATTTTATCACATTTGTATAATTATTTTAGAAGCTATCCAGTGTGTGTTCGGCTTCACAATGACATCCTAATAAGGCCAATAATTGTATTCTCTGTGTTATATATCACAGGAGAGTTCGACTAAAATCCTAAGGTACCTTCCCCGTTCCGCATTTGCTTCTGTTTCAATAAATCATTTTGTCATGAAATCATTTCCATTGTTTCAACTCAACTTTCACCTCGGTCTTGCTCTGGCTGTCTCTCGCATGCGTTTATGAATTCCTGGAAGACTGTCTAGGCTAAGATGCAGAGGACAGATGAAACGGGCAACATCCAAGACAGCGATGACGCAAGTAAATCCTCACCGTTGGATGGAAATCCAAAGATGCACATAGCTTTTGGGTTAAATGGAATGGGAACAAAATTTGCTGTGTTTTCCTCTGCCAATCTGGCTCAAGGCCTCTGGAAGGCAGCGGGGTTTGCTGGAACACTGATCGGATAAACATGGCGTGTAAATGCGCCGCAGGCTTTTTATCGGCGATTGTTTGCTTCGGCATAATCAAACATTAATTATCGGTGCCACCTGTTTACCGAGGGGCATGCACCAGAAATCGTAAACCCCATTAGTGCTGTGGGAGCACATGTGATTGTTGTGGGATAACTATGATGCCAGAAATCCTGACATATAATATGATTTGAATGGGAGGAATGTTGTGCCATTATATGATAGCTACTGTTTTTCATTGGTAACAAGTTGCTGACTTTCGAGCATATACATTCCACGCATACAGATTTATTTTTCTTATATTTTCTCTTTTTTTAAAAAAAAAATAGATATTTTCATTCCTGTCCATTTTCAGGACTTATAGTATATGAGGGTCTCAAGGGCAGCATGGTGGCATAGTGAGTAGCGCTGCTGTCTCACAGCACCTGGGTGGTGTGATAGGACATGGGTTTAATCCCCACTCAGTCTATGTGGAGTTCGCATGTTTTTTTCTCTGTCTGCATGGGTTTCCTGCCACAGTCCAAAGGCATGCTCTTTAGGTCCACCCATAGTGTGTGAGTGAGAGAGTGTGTGTCATCCACTGATGTATGGATGAGTGACCCGGCGTAAGTAGTGTATCTAGCAGTGTAAGTCACTGTGGTGAATAAGGTGTGTGGGCTGACAACACTACATAGTTGGAAGTCGCTTTGGGGAAAAACATCTGCTAAATAGATAAATGTAATGACAGGGACCCACCTGAGTGGTAGAAGTGTGAAAGTATAGCCTTACCTGGTATCATGACTGGGTGATATTTGTTCAAAAGTGAATTTTCTAGCCTTTTATTAGAGAGGCAAAGTGGTGCAACAGGTAGATCTGGTGCCTCACAGCACCTGGGCTTTGCAAATAGGTGTACATTCAACATGTCTTTCAGTTGAACTGGTGACTCTAAATTGCATGTAGTGTGTGGATGCGTGTGTAGCTACCATGTGATTGACTAGTGTCAATGGTTTATCCAACGTACTCTAATTCCTTATCAACAGGCTCCAGACCACCATAACCCTGCATTGATTTACTAACTGTTTCTTCTTCTGCATGTGTGTAAATTATGCCACGATGGGGGACAGTAACCGCTGCCAGGTATATGAAGCTCCCAAGTGTCTGCATCGCACTCACGTGCTGCAGACTGTCCAGTCAGTGTGTTTACCAGTGTATACACTCAGTGTGCGGAGATCAACAGGGAGTGGATTTACAGTTATGAGCCCTAAAGCAATATCTATGGCCGTATACTGCGGACGGCTGTGAGCGCCCTGCGACGAGCGAAAGCCTTGCAACTTGTGTTTCCCTTAGCCCCATGTTATGGATGTGTGATTTACTGCCACGTTTGAACAGGTTGACGCCATTCACAAAATAGTCCGACAGGTTACAGGCACCTTCACGATGGAACCGGGGGTCTTCCAGCTGCTTCCGCAGTTTTGCAGCACTTAGAGAGACTCGGGATTCAGTGTTAGCATTCAGACAAGAAGTGTCCATTTTCAGGACTTATTTCATTGCATTCAAGCTTCCCAGAGCAGCGGTTAAGAACCCGCTTCCCCAACTCTGCAGATCGCACTTGTTTGGGACCCACAACCCCGCCTCTGGAAGCTTCTCTAAGGACACAAGAGCTTCCTGTCTACACATATGCTGTTCATATCAAAATTATCCACAGGAAAAGAGGTTTCACGAGGATGTAATTTTCCTAAACAAAATCAGTCTAAAACGCCGCTGAGAGCAGCTGCCGCTTCCCGCAGAGTGGAGCCGTTGTTCCTTTATCAGCGCGCTTCCTGCACCGAAGCCGAGTTATTCCTGCATTTGCGTGCACTTAATCAGTCGATATATTACACACAGCCGGAGAGCACCGAGAGTCTGTAAGTTTGATGAGAACATTGAGGGAGACAGGACACCTGCAGCCCGTGTGTGGTGTACTCAACACCGTGTGCTGTTTTCTTTCTGGGAAGGACATGAATAAAGGATGGCCCTTTGCATTCTTCACGAGAAGAGCCGGGATCCACAGCTCTGATGCTCTACTGTATGTGAAAATTGTGAACTAAGAAGAAAGTCTGAAACCCTGGGTTTCCCTTCATAATTCATGTCCACCATTGTGGAATGATGAGCCAGAGCCATAGAAAACCGTCCAACACTCATTGGTATTGATGTGAACAAAGCGTGAAGGTATGTGGAGAAGGATGGTGAAAACAGATGGAGGAGGAGTGTAATCATGGTGAAATTGTGACACCACAGGTGGCACTAGTGCTTCTGTGCACCGAAACCGTAGGCTTGGCCTTGCATCCAAATCCAGCTCAGTCTGTGGTGTTTGCATGTTCTCCCTGTGTCTGAATGGGTTTCTTTTGCTTGCTCTGGTTTCCTCCCACAGTCCAAAACCATGATTCAGGTGGACTGCACAACCTAAATCTCTCTGTGTGTACGTCCGAGTGAATGAATGCGAGTCTCGTACCCTGTGGTGAATTGGGGTCCTCTCCATGGTGCACCCTGCATTAGACGAATGAGTATTGGTAATACTGACAACGGATGGACAGATCAGTGGATGGAGATTGCAATCTACTCGAAACATGAAGCTCAGAAGAACTCTCTAAGTAATAAACAGAAAACTGACTCCATGTTGCAGTGAGTTTCTCTTTTTGTAGAATTTACTGAAAAAACACTGTGGGAGACAAGTGCCAAAGTAAAAACTCAGTGAGGCCTGTATCAGGGTGTCCTGAAATAACCTAGACAAACTCTGTTAGCCAGAGTGGCTCTGTCTGATATATTTTGCTATAAAGCTAGAATCCAGTCGCTTCTGTCCATACATCTTGTTCAAGTAGCTGCTGAAAAGAATCCCAGCCTTGCCAAGTGCCTCCCTGCCTGGAACCTGTCAACCTGCTGGTATTTTCTGCTTTCCCCATTACGCAGCAGTTGCAAATGGGGAACTGCCAGCAGGTCCAGGTAAACAGACCATTTTCATGTCCTGATTACGTAATGTCTACAACCACTTGTCCCAAGTTGGGTCGCAGCAAGCAAGAGCCTAACCCAGCAACACAGGGTGCAAGGCTGGGGGAGGCAGAGGGGACACCAGTCCACCACAAGGCATCCCGAGCAGGGCTCGAACCCCAGACCCACCAGAGAGCAGGACCTGGCCAAACCCATTGTGCCACTGCACCCCCATGTTCTGACTATTCTTGCATAAAGGTTGTTCTCTTCACCATCCACTTCTGCTACATGTTCCCCTTCTGCATAACCAAAGACATGACCTTAAAAACAATATATAATTACTGACAAATTAATCAATAATTTAATGATTGAAAATCTCTCTCACTTCAGCTGTAACAATGCGTTTGAGTAACTTGAATTGGGTGCGACGTATGAGCATTGTTCCAGCTCCACAAGAAAAATTCAGTATTGATCGAGTAACTTGCGATTGCTGACATCAGGTTCGATACTCTGAGCTTAACAACTTGTACCGTTTCTTAACAATTATGTTGTTTATTACAGAAAATGACCGTCAGAACTGCAACGCTATTAATCAGCTCAGTAAACAATGCGGGCCATGCAGTCTAAGAGTCAGCAGTTAATGGGTTGGACTTCTTCCTTTCTTTGCTCTGCAGGAATAAGTGAGGAGGGACAGCTACAGCGTGGACTATGATTCTGTGGCATGGCTTTGGCGTGGTTGCCTCCACGAGGCATATTGGGAATTGCTTGCTGCTCTCCGTGTCTCTCATAGCGATCCATGCCAACACGAACCTTGAGTCTTCAACAGATGGCCCCTACATGTGGAAGGCAGGTAAGGGCCGGGTTTCTTTTTTACCAGCCATGACTGACCAACACATTCGGGGTCAGGTCAGCTGTTAGACTCATTTTCTCATCTCTTGCAAGACCTGAATAAAATTGCTCCCACTCTAATCTCAGTGAATGCATGTCGAAAGCCATTACCTGAAACAAATGAAAGCAAATCACACACCTAAATCCCATCTCATGTCTTGCACCTGTGCAATGCCTGTAATAACTAAAGGTACTTTAGGGCCAGATTTTCCAAGCTTTTTACAGCTGCGTGATTTTGCACCTGTTTTTCCTGAAGAGAAAACAATGAGATAATAATCATCCATCGCTGACAATCACTTGTTCTGAGTGGGGTCGCGGCGAGCCGGATCCTAACCCAGCAACACAGGGCACAAGACTGAAGGGGGAGGGGACACACCCAGGACGGGACGCCAGTCCGTCGCAAGGCACCCCAAGCGGGGCTCGAACACACAGCGGGCACCGGCTGAACTAGCTGCACCACCACGACCCCCAGATAATAAGAAAATCAAAAAAGTTAAGACAAGACAAGGGTAAAGCCAGACAAGTTTACGGTTTTGACGTTGTCCTTCATTCATACACACTGTCTGAAACCGCTTGTCCCAAGCGGGGTCGCGGCGAGCTGGAGCCTAACCCAGCAATACAGGGCGTAAGGCTGGAGGGGGAGAGGATACACCTAGGACGGGCACCAGTCCATCACGAGGCACCCCAAGCAGGACTTGAACCCCAGACCCACCGGAGAGCTGGACCCTGTCGAACCCACTGTGCCACCGCGCCCCCCTTCATTCATTCATTTTTGGGAAAAAAAAAAAAATCTACTGCTTAAAAGTTATGTTTTAATATTAAATTACGATCTGTTGTATATTTAATTTAGAATGGATCTGCTATTGTTCTGTTATGACAAAGACAGAAGGCATAAGCCTTACCAGTACAGGTACTTCCTCTGGGTATAAAATGTTCCTAGTCAAAATAACAGCATTTCTGAAAAATAGGACAAACGCTCCTACACTCGATATTCATGTACAGGCAATTTCCTCTGAAAGACTTGTTTTGGTTTCAAGCCTTCACAACTTGGAAAAAAAAAAATGTCAGCCTTGAGAGATTCACGTTTGGGAGGGTTGTCTGAATAATCAGACATGTTTTCTCGAGGATGACAGAGCCTCGCTCTGATAGCGGCTGCTGCGGTTTTACAGGTAGTAAGTGGTCAACTGAAGGACCACTTTGCTTTTTTTAAGCAATGACAAGCGGTGCAGAACTCTGGATCCTCACGGTTTCAACCTGTTGTCATTTCTCAGAATACCTAAGCAACAATACACAAGGTATGTGAAGAAGAGGTCAAGTGGCCCAAAATCAGAACACGGCGCTGGTCCACCAACTTCACACACTTTTACCCCATCCCCATTTCATGCTTTCAGGAAACTGTTATGTAGGTACAGCTTTTTGGTCGAGAAGGGAGTAAGACCTTCCAGGGAGAACCGCAGAAGCCTATTCCCTGTACGTTTAGCGATTTCATTCCTCACTCCGCAGCTGGGTAATGAACAGAGCTTCGGATGCTGCTGGAGTGATAAAAAGATTGATGAGTTTCAGTTGAAAGGGCATGGGTTCCAAAGAAGTGTAATCTGAAGCATCCTTATGGTGCAAAGAAGTCTGTGTTTACCTCCTCACAACCCCAAGAGTGAGGCAGCTTTCGTTATTGGACAGAAACTGTCAAGTCTGTCTGGGAGCTAGCAGACGACTCGCCATGTGCTCCTAAATACCACCCCGCAAATCCGCGATAACGTTGGAAAGGATCGCAACGAAGCAAGGCGCGCTCTTCCGTGCTCCTTTTGAAGTCTCGTCTTGTGGCACAAACAAGTATAAATAGTGAATGGGGACGTCATTTGGCAGTTATTTTAACAAATGTGGTCTCGCAGCTTGGTGGCAGGTACAGTTTTCCATTTACATTTCACCGGAGGATTTGCGAACGCGCACCTCGTGCTTATTGGAAAAACGAGCTCGCCTGTCCCTGAATTGCAGCAGCCTTGCTGTGTGAAATCGGAGCATCTCTGCTGCCTTCCGTCAAGGCAAAATCGTGATAATTTTTTTTTAATTGTTCAACTTGTCTTGTGAAATGCCTTCTTAACTGTATTGTGATAACGGAAATGTTTCATTGGGGGGTGCGATATCGACTTTGTCAGGAACTGACAAAACGCACGCCTTCAAATCATAACATCTGTAATGTTGAGTGGTGGATACAATACAAGTCAGTAACAGCACAGGGTCTTTATTTGTTTGACGACTTGCTGTTGTGTGGGAACGCTTGTGGGCAATCCGTATGCTTTATCACAGCACATTACAGTAAGCAAACAGTATTGTTTCATGTCAAAATGATAAGTTGACATATTTCTGAATGCATTGAGTCTTACTGACTGAAAATTATTGCCTAAAAGGATTTTTTTTTATGGCAGTGGTAATTTCACTCATAATTTGAATGTCACGTACCTTGTCATGTCTGTGGTGTGAAACCTGTGATTAACTCCATTCACACTTGCCAGTGAGAGGACCCTTTGCAGACAACCAGCTGTCAGCTTCGAACTTGATTATTGTCCCAGCTGTGAAACCCATGCACAGCTTTTGTGTGTATAAGGGATTTTTGAACTTGAAGGGGCAAAACAATGAATAAATGAAAGCATTCACAGACAGGGTGGACCTCGCTCTGCTCCAGCAAGTCAAAGCTCCCAAAATACGCTCAAGGCCGAGTATCCTTCGTAGGGCAGCCATCACTCAGCAGCCTGGAAACTCTCTACAGACCAAACTCTAGTTTGAGTCACCAGCTTGGAACCCATCTGGACACTGGCCTTTCGCCATAATCCAAAGCCTGGAGAGATTTTACAGACTGGACTCCAGTGTCCTTCGCAAGCCTGGATGTCCTCTACAGACTGGCCTCTTGCCCCAGTCTGTCCGGGATGCATTCTACACCCCAGTTTCTCCCAACAGCTTTCCAAATTATGAGTCATTTTATAGGGACCTTCTCACTTTAGAGTGCAGGCCATTCCACTGCTGGAGCCCAGTTAAATTCTTTGTTTCAAGACAGCTGAAGAGAATCCCATTGCTACCACAAGACGGCTATTTAACTTTCCCTGTCAGATTATTTCCATTTTTACCTCCTCTCCTGTTCGCATGAATTCCGATGAATTCCCTGCTGCTTCATTTGAACCAGCCACTAACCTTGAAATCAAATGACACACAACCACATTTTTAAAACAGTGCACAATAGGAAATATGCTGAAGTCTTATGCCTATTAGTGAAAGCTGCAATGTGTGTCCAGCCCTATCAGGGCTCTATATAATGGTTGCTGCAGCCTGATCCCATGTTCACATAATATGATATTAACAGTACACACACACACACACACATTTTCAGAACCGCTTGTCCCTTACGGGGTCACGGGGAACCGGAGCCTACCCGGCAACACAGGGCGTAAGGCCGGAGGGGGAAGGGGACACACCCAGGACGGGACGCCAGTCCGCCGCAAGGCACCCCAAGCGGGACTCGAACCCCAGACCCACCGAAGAGCAGGACTGCGGTCCAACCCACTGCGCCACCGCACCCCCTGATATTAACAGTATATTAACATAAATGAAACTGGTACGGAGGGAAATGTAACCACCTGTCCATGAGACATTATTAATCTGTCTATATGTATAAGACCCTGAGCAAAAGTCAATATCATACCCTTCTTTGCTGAATAACAGAATCCCTGCATGATAAAAACCATGTCTCCCAGTGAGTAATGTCTCTGAAATGATACAGGACTAGCAAGAGTCGTGAACATATGTGCATCGGGTCCATCAGGTGCTGGAGTTTGGTGCTCCTAGCATCACAGGACTCTTGCTGTGCTGAGTTTTAGGGATTTGTTCAGTCTCTCTCTAAAGGCATCATAAAGCCAAGGTATGTCATCTTCTTCATCCTCAGCGGTCCATCGACCCTGACCGACGCCGTGTTAGATGAGCTGACTTTCCCAGCCCACAGGAAGATTTAATTATTTCTGTCACACACGGCCCCAGACAACATTAAAGTTGCAGTGGCACCCAGGGCCCCCGAACACAT
Source organism: Scleropages formosus (assembly GCF_900964775.1). Lineage (NCBI taxonomy): Eukaryota > Metazoa > Chordata > Actinopteri > Osteoglossiformes > Osteoglossidae > Scleropages > Scleropages formosus. Next base: position 21,170,475 of record NC_041819.1, on the reverse strand, counting down.
CTGAGATGCACAACGGCGCCAGTGAACGACACAGAATTGGCAGAAGTGTACTTTAAAGATCTGGGGACAGTCTTGCAGGAGTTCTGCAAAGAGCATCAGTGTGTAAATTTACCTTCCAGGATGTACATTTTTACCACTTTATATGCTCCAGAATCCACGACATAATTACAGTTTATGAACTGTTTCATCAAGCAGTGATTTCATATGTAACCTTAAAGAAGACTGAGGCTGTCTTAAGGCTATTTAAATAGGTCTGGCTGTGAAAAGATGACAGTATTTGAGTTGTGTCTAGATGAAGTATATACTAAAATACTGTTCTAAATACATTTTTTATATAGTATTACAATAAACGTTAAAACTGGACACTGCGGTCTGTTTATGACTCAAGGACTCATGACCAATTTTTCTCCAATTGTCATCATCAAAAACATTCTTTAAAATTCCTCTTTTCAGTCCCACCTCCATCCTTTTTATGGACTTAAATATAATAATAAAGACAACGTTTATCCTTGATTACCCAGCTGATTCATACTGGAAAAATTCTTTAAGATGGAGAAAAGTTTTTTCTTTTCTTATTTGCTGAAATGTCATATCTGCCTTTCCATTTTCATATCAAAAGTGTGTACACAAGGTTTTCTTACATATCTGCTCATTCATTATAAATTCTTAATAGAAGACCAAAAGTATATAATTCCAGTTGATTTACTAAATTGCTTTGTGATCTTAGCTGAGAATTTTTTTGGACAAGGATTAAGGAATAGCTAAAGACACCCTTCAGTATTGCTCTACACTCAAGAATACTCTGATGAGATGCCTCATGTCTCAAGGATACCAGTAACTGTGAGATGGACCGGAATATTCCGAGCATTAAACGGGAATTGTCAAGGAAGGCTAGTCATTCTGTCTGCGCTTTCTTTTAACCAGTGGGCTCCACATCGTTCCTCACAAAAGAGTGATTCAAAATAGGCTAAGGAACATGGTGCTCTAAGAAATGTTGCTTGAATCCTCAACAATAGGCTCACATAGACTTTGTTGAGAGCTTGCATGGCTCTATATATCTTAGGACCTGCAGAATCTTCATTTCTTCAGTTACTTCATCGATGTGTCATATATATTTATATCTTTTCTTCATCACACAATATGGATTTATTGCCAGAGTATCACCTCCATGGAGATACAGCCCCCCTAATACCCACCTGGAGAATTATATGATAAAGTTGCCACTCAGACAACATACAAATTAGACATGAGAACTTTCAGCAGACAAAGAGTGCTTTCAGGCACGATTCCAAAGAAGGAGAAATCAATGGGAGTTTTATTAAGGAGGGAAGGTTCGTTTAAAGCTCTTTGTTGCGGAATCTCGGCAGCTCGGGCAGATTATCGGCCGAACAAGTATCCCAGGCAACCCAGCAATTTATGTCTTTTCATCTTTTTATCACATTTTTCATTGCAGTCATGTATATCTATGTGTACTTACACACACACACACACACACACACACACACACACACACACACACACATACATAATAATATAGAGTTAGAAGCAATACACTAAGATAGCTCATATATATATATCTACATACATAAAACAAGGGCAAAAGGTTATGATATGTCACAAGTGTGGTCAAGTAGCACTATCTAAGAAGTTCTAAAAAGCATCTAGATATTCCAAAATTCCTTTAAGTTGCCCTTCAAATCAAACATTACTTCTCATAGTGGAAGAACATTCAGCACTCTAGCCATCTACATGTTTACACAGGGAACTTCAGGTGTAGACCTCAACAATAAAGTATATTTCCATGTCAAATATCTAATAATCATTCATTCCATAACTTCATGAAAAAGAGAGTTTGAACTGTAGATAAGAGTGTAGAAGAATGCTTCAATTTTTAGTTAAATGAGGAATGGGGCATTTAGGAGATGGAGTGATAAGGCAAACAATGGAACAGCCCTCATTTATTCAGGGGTTGGAGGACTTCTGCCATGGTTGCTGGTGTCTCAGTACAGACTCATCAGCCTCTCCTGGCGATCTTTGGGCATGGTCCATCTCTTAAGTTCATTTAATGCAGAAATGTTCATGTTCTATAACTTTGACATCAGAACTGTTGAATAACGGATAAACTTTCACGCAGCTACTCATGTAATGTAAATCTATAATTGAAAAAAGTTAGGAAGGTGATTAGGAATTGTTTGTTTGAAAAAACCTTTATGTAGCTACTCGTGTGATGTACATTGGTTCATATGATGGAAATAAATTAACTGTGCTTTAGACTCACACGTTTGCAACTAGGTCTCTCTTTCTGCTGATGTGATGCACACATATTTATTTTCTATGAGATGTACGTCGTTTCGGAAAAAAGTGTCTGCTAAATGAATAATGTGAATGTAAATGGACACTGCTGCCGTGGTTCTCTTTCAGTTGAATCCAACAATCACAAGTTGATGAGCTACATAATTTGAAAGTGATTTGTACCTGTTGGATCTCCATCAGGGTCTGAAGAAGCATGTGCCACAGAAGATTAAGTGCAGAGAAGGGTAATTTCCATAGCGTTCTGTAGGTGCTTTTACAAGCGCTCTGTCTACTGTTCAGGCCAGGGGTGAGAAATCCGATGTGGCGTATTGATTCAAAGTTAAAAATATGTCACCGCAATTATCCCCATTACATAGGGCACATCACCTTTAAAAGTCAATCCTTTTATCTTAAACATCACGCTGTAAATAAATACTCTTCTGTGGTGATCGATCGTGACCAACAGAAGGAAAACACACCAGGGTGTGTATCGGTGTGCACAATTTTTCCTCTCTAGCTGAAGATCCTAAAGTGCAGGTGTCTCGGCGACATCCATTCCAGTCTTCGAAGGATCGTCCCCGAGAAGGATGTTAGCTGTCGATTTTTCCAAGCGCTTGTAAAAATTTTATTTGTGCCATCAGCACACATCAAATTCCGAGTTCCGGTGCCACACCTGATTGTGACCTCACTAGGGTCGTCAGAGAGACTGACATCATATCCCCATGGGTCTGCTGAAAAACCTGCCATCCCCGCCCTGCCACCGACGAGACTTCTCAAAGCACCCTTGTCCTGATCCCGTGAGAGAAGTCTTACCACCGTGCTCCAATTTCAGAGCAGCGCCTGTCTAAGAAGATCTTTTCATGCAAGGAGCTGAATGTGGGATTGTTAAGGTGCTTTCGGAAATGAATTTTCATATTACATAACTCACAAACGGGGGCAAGAGGTTTGCGGCTGAAGGCAGGTGGTCGTGCATAAAATTTGGTTATTCCATTTCTCTGGGGGATGAACTCGACTAAATTATTGAATTCAAATATTTGGATTCCAAGTTATGATACAATAATTAATTGATACATTGTGAAACCAATTAGAACAGTGTGGGCAGGGGAAGGATTTCCTCGTATTTGTATTTAAAGTAGGGCAAGGGCTGCTAAATATCTTCAAGCAAGGGAATCGGAGGTGAGTCCAGATTGTGGTAATGAGGCCAGTGCCGGCCTGGTGGGACAAGGGTCCAAGAGATGGGAAGACAACAGGTGGGTATGCAGAGTGGCTCAACAGATATAGAAAGATGAGTGACAGTGACGTCTCTCCAGCACCTGAGACCTGTCAGTTTGCCCTGGTGTAGACAGATACCAGGTGAGGAGAGGACACAGTGTCAGTTCACATAGCTGTAAATCCAAGCTTTTTTCAACACTGCAGCCAATCGCCATATTCCAACTCATTTTACTTTGAGATTTTACGTCTCCAGTTTGATGTTTCAGGTGAAGCGGATAATAATAGGAAAAATGACACAAATTCTTCCAATGTTGCAACCTTTAAGAATAAAATACCGCTGCCTGCTAATTTTCTTTTCTTCAGCCATGCATTACAGCTGCCTGTTAACTCACTGATGCAGCCATAGAAGTGCTTTTGCATATTTATACACTGCATTTTGATTGTAATAGTGGTTAAAAAAAGAACTTCATTTCAGAAAGGTGTGGTCTATATAGCAATCAAGTACCTTTCAAAGTAATCGTATTTCTTTGGCGACTGCAATTATACTAAACACATTAACCTTCTGCACTTAAAACTCGTTCACTTGCCCCTTTATTGGAAAAGGTACTGCTACGAATGTAGCAGTAAGTTAGTGGGAAGCCGCACCACATGGCCGGGAAACACAGTTATCGGGCTGCCATACCATGTGGCTGAGGAACGTAATTAGTTAACATCAGAAATATACAAAATTACATGGCCAAGAATGGTAGCTAGGATGAGAACTACACGACTAAGAGTGGTAGTTAGTTTTCATTAGAACTATCGGGTAAAAAAAGGTAGGCAGTCAGCATAGGAACTACATGGCTGAGAAAGGTAGTTAGCATTAGAATTATACGAGTAAGGACTGTAGTTAGTTGTCAGAGCTACAAGGCTAAGAAAGGTAATTAGTCATTATTATAAGTACATGGCTAAAAATGGTTGTTAGCATCAGAAGTACATGCTAAGGAACGGCAATTAGGATCAGAACTACATGGCTAAGAGCTGTAGTCAGTTTTCATTAGAACATTTACGTTTACTCATTTAGCAGACGCTTTTCTCCAAAGCGACGTAGATCTCAGAGAAATAAAATTTGTGCATTACATTAGGGGAAAGAGAAACATAGTTGCAGACATGTGATTCGTAAGTGAACTTAGTTTGTTTCTTTCCAATTTATGTACCGATGTCCATCGCACAAGTGGGTGCATAAAACTCAGAATAGACAATTCCTGATCATCTTCCTATATATATATATATATGTATTTTTTTCTTAAAGCTACACAAAAATTTACATACAATACAGGAGTAGATATACAGTATATACAGGAGTGGTAGAAAAATGAATTACATGGCTAAGGAAGAAGGTTAGCTTCATAATGACACGGCTAAGAACGGTTGTTAGCATCAGAACTATATAGCTAAGAAATGTAGGTAGTCGACATCACAACTGCACGCTAAGGAACGGTAGTTAGGATCAGAACTACACGGCTAAGAGCGGTAGTCCATTTTCATTAGAACTACATGGCTAAGAACGGTTGTTAGCATCAGAGCTATGTAGCTAATTAAAATAGTTAGTCGGTATCGGAAGTACACGGCCAAGACAGGTACTTTGCGTGCTGCCACACTGCTTGGCGGAGAGATGGAGTCGGAAGGCCATCGTGGCACGCGCTTCAAAAAGCCAGTTAGCGGGCAGCTATAGCACACATCTGCTGGAGGATATGCCTGCGCCACATGGGCCTTCCTCGTGGACTCGATGAGATCCTGTTCCTGTCACATTCTTTTTGAGTGAAGAGAAAATGATAATACTGTTGTTTACATCTGGGCATTACCGCCAGGGAGAGGCATTCAATTAGCGCTCGTTTTCAATGGCCGATCTGCCTGGAAGGCTGGCGGTATAGAAGCTGTCAGGGCCGGCAGTTTCCACAGTAACTTATGGATGCTTTCCCCGGAGCTTTTGCGTTACTCAAAGAGACCTCTTTATTGTCGGCATCATATTTTTTTATTTATTATTTTATTTGCTTGTTTAGCAGATGCTGTTGCCTGAAGCACACATTTCGGCTCTAAGCGCTTGCCTATTTACACAGCGGGATATTTACTGTAGGAATTCAGGTTAAGTGCTCTGCTCAATCGCACCACAGCCGTTCTCCTCCCTGGGAAACGTTTGGTGCTCTGCCTCATGCTCTGGTATAAATACAGGTCAAGAACTAATAACTAAGTAATGACATCTCAAGATCCTAAAGTAGTCCTGTGTTCTGGACCATTTGTGTGTAGCCCATAACCAGCAATCACTGGTCCACCAGCAGCCATTATGATTATTTGAGAGTGACATATCAGATGTCTTGATCTTCCCAATAGCCGATGATGGAATTTACTCAGTTTTTTATAAATACTGTTATTTATTCTTTATTTTTAATGGCGTGGCATTGCGGGTCCTCCTCTCGGGTGGGTCTGGGGTTCGAGTCCCGCTTGGGGTGCCTTGCGGTGGACTGGCGTCCCGTCCTGGGTGTGTCCCCTCCCCCTCCGGCCTTACGCCCTGAGTTGCCGGGTAGGCTCCCGTTCCCCGCGACCCCGTATGGGACAAGCTGTTCAGAAAATGCGTGTGTGTATTTTTATTTACCTAGTATTACCTAGTGTATGGGGGGAGGGGTGGAAGTGTGGGGCGCAGCAGGCTTGGCTGGTGCCCACTGTGTAGCGGGCCTGGGGTTCGAGTCCTGCTTGGGGTGCCTTGCAACAGACTGGCGTCTCGTCCTGGGTCTGTCCCCTCACCCCCCCTCGGCCCTGTGCCCCGTGCTGCTGCGTAGGCTCCAGCTTGCCGCGGCCACGCTCGGGACAAGCAGCTTCCGACTGTGTGCGTGTGTGTGAAACATGTTGGCTTGTACTGTTGTGGTTATAGCTGCTGCTGAATCCAAAGGTTGTGGGTTCAAATCCCACACCCAGCTATTGTACCTTTGAGTAAGGCACTTTTCCTGAATTGCTTCAGTGAAATTACCCAACTTTTTTTAATGGGTAAAGAATTATAGGTCGCATAACACTTCAAATCACTTTGGAGAAAAGCATCAGCTAAATGAATACATGTAATGTGGTACTGCACACTATAGAAAGTACAATCAGTACTAACTTGTCAGTTTCCCCTAGCAGGGTAAGGAGGCTGAAAGACCTTGTATTCTTCTTGTTTTGGGTACAAGTAGATAAATTCCAGGCTGCGTCATAAGGCAGAGGAGAGACGTGCAAGATGCACACAAGGTACACGAGCACATTAACATCAACATGTGTGTACGTCAGTGATGGATAACACCTGGTGAAATTCTGAGGGAGCAGTAATAAACCATTTTTAAGCTTTATTGTGCCTCATCATCGAGTCTCTAAAGCACTAAGAACTGCCTGGCAAAAGATCAATTCCAACACCGATCAATACATTTATGGGGAGCAAGGATGCCAGTGAGCATGACATTCAGGGTATGTGAGCCCTCCTGATTGGCTAAGACAACCCTGTAGAGATTAAACTTCTCTCTTATCTCCATGTAATGCAAAATAACCATCGCAGATAAGAAGGTACAGTCTGACAGGGAGACGCCACATGTCTGTGTTGAGGGCTAACGGGATCGGGCCCAGTGCATGCTGGATAATTGGAAGAAGTATGATGATGCCTCACTGTTCCACAGAAGGTCACCTTATGCTCTCCCTGTGGCTTATACCCAGTCTTATATCATCTTTGAATTGGCCAGTGGCATGGGGAGAAGGGTATCATTTTCTCTAATAATAACTTACTTTAATTCCCTAAAACAAACTAAATTGAATACAACTGGGGTAGCATGATCGTTGCATTTGTAGCCGTGGACTTGTCACCTTAAGGTTGCTGGTTTAAGTCCCAGAAGTGGGTCCAAGCTGAACATTTCCTTCTGTATAAATGGGAAAAACTGTGAGTAACTCTGAATATGAGTCAGACTACGCATTCTGATGACAATAGACCTGGTAGTGTGGCAGGCAAAACCAATGTCCAGCCCAGCCCTTCCTTATGATAAGCAGTTACTGATACTAAATGACTGGATTATTCCACTATATGGCACAAAAGAGGGAGACTTCATTTGGGGGCAATAGGTGGGGTAGTGTTCAAACATGCTTCCTTGCACTTGAAGGACCATGGTTCAAATCCCCCCCCTCTGTAATAGTACCCTAAATTTCTCAAATAAAAAGCTGCTGTAGAAAACCATTAGAAGTAGCTTAGTGTATGGATGTAACAAAAGTCGCTTTCGGAGAAAAGTGTCAGCTAAATTAATAAATGTATATGCAAAAAGTCCAGTTATGTTCGGACACCTCGTTAGTGGTCACGGTTGAAAAAAAGTATGTTCACATACTAATAGACAATAACACCCTGAGGCCAGCAATCCTGGAGTGTGTCACTTCTGTGGGTCAAACTTGAGCAAGCTCCGTGGGAAGCCAGCTGTGAAACACAGCAGGGAGTAATATAAACAGTCTGTCCTTATTTGTAAACATAAGTAAAAAGGTGACTGTTGCATAATGTAGAGGGTTGAGCTAATGTATTTCTAGTTATGAGGCTGGATTTATTCTATAAGGTGTGTGTGTCCTTTGCAGGGGTACTGTAAACCCATACCTGGCTTTTACCTTCAAAACACACACACACACACACACACACACACACACATTGTCTGATCCGCTTGTCCCATACGGGGTCGCGGGGAGCCGGAGTCTAATCCGGCAACACAGGGCGTAAGGCTGGAGGGGGAGGGGACACACCCAGGACGGGACGCCAGTCCATCACAAGGCACCCTAAGCGGGACTCGAATCTCAGACCCACCGGAGAGCAGGACCCGGTCCAACCCACTGCACCACCATGCCCCCCGACCTTCAAAACACGTGGCAAATTCAGAAACTTAAATAAGTTATGAACATGATCAGAAGATGTTTGTGTCCTCCCAGAATTTGAGCCATGTGAGGCCACAATGAATGTTAATACACATGCCACACCAGTTCCGCTTGGATGGTGATCCATGTAGAACAACAAAGAATGGTGGGTTCGAAGAATAGTGTCCTAATTACTTTATATGGGCGGCAGCAGATTGATACCATTCAAACTGTCACCACTGGGCTGGAGTAAGGGAGGAAAATGTAATTTTGTGAAATGTTACCCTATACAATGAGCTTTTTTGATTATGAGCAGAAATTAATGCGGGAAATCTTTTACGTGGTTTCTGCATTGGAACAAAAGGAGCCATTAATGCATTGTTATAATTTCCCTATGTACAGGACCACCACTTTTCCAACGGTCTTACGGTAGGTTGCTGCCAACAGCAAATACTCCAGAAGTTAATGTATCAAGGAGTTTAACTAGCTGGGGGATGAAATTGTTATATAACAATGAGCGACAACTTGCGGCACGGATTGTTCTAGGGGTTTTGTTGAAGCACAATGTACTGAGCCAGTGAGTAATGTGTAATCAAGGTAATCGAGAGGATACCAGGCAGCCAAATGAGAGAAGTGAGGAGGTGTGTCAGAGAAAGAGAACAGTTCGCTCCATCTTAGAAATTTCCTTGTCTTTTGTGGCTTTTTGGTATATTTTCCATTAAACTCCCAAACCTCCGAAACCCAAGGAGTGTGAGAGGTGGATGGTTTTCACTTGAGACCCATCAGTTTTCCATGTTGTTATTATTTTTAGCCGTTATTTACTTGACGTCTTTGCTCAAGGTGACTCACGATGTTAGTTAAGCAGCTACCCAATGATTTGCCCATTAATAGAGAAGGATGTTCTTGTGCGAATTTATTGCGAGTACTTTCTTCAAAAGTACTACCATGGAGTGCACTTTGGCTCAGGCACCTAATCTTGTACTGGCACTTTACCTGTTCAAATCTGCTCTTGGTGCCAAATCTGTACCTTGGAAAATATTTGAAATGCCACTGAAGGAAAAACATCAACTTTTATTAGTTCATAAGAGATTGACACTGGCATGCAGCTATGAAACAGAAGGTTGCTGGTTTATGTCTCAGGAGGTACTCCTAAACCCTTGAGCCATGGTCTTCTCCTGAGTCATGTCAGTAAACATAATTAAATAACTATAAATAACAGCAGGCGTCTTTTGTCAGGAGAGCAGCTTTCTTCCTTCCCTGGAATACTGGTGTTGAGGAACTGAACTGAACTAAACTGGTTTCTAAATGAAGAACTTGGAATTACACTTTGTTCTGTGCTCCAGAAACATCTCATAAAGGCCTGAAGATGTTTAGTAATTGAAAATGCTCCGGTAGTGTGTGAATGACAGGGAGAAAGATGTTTCACTCTGTCTCTGTGGCATCTGCATGATCACCCCATGTCTGTGAGGGTTTTCTCCACATGCTCTGGTTTCCTCCCACACTCCACAGACATACTGTTCAGGCTCACCCATTGTGTGTGAGTGACAGAGAGTGTGTGCTCCACTGATGTATGGATAAGTGACGCATTGTAAGTAGTGTGTCTAGCAGTGTAAGTCACCCTGGGTAAATAAGGTGTGGGCTGATAACATTGCAAGATGTTCTTTGAAAGATTCCGCTGGAGAAAAGCATCCGCTAAATGAATAAACATAAACGTAAACATGGACATTTGAATTTCACCTGGCTTGTTAGATATTCCTGTTACTGTCTTGTAAAATAAAAACAATGTGAGAGATCTTTGTTTCATGCCATAGGAAACACCTTATGATGATGAAACTAATAATAATAACAATAATTAAAATTAAACCTTATTATTATTGCTGTGGGGGCGTGGTGGCGCAGTGGGTTGGACCGGGTCCTGCTCTTTCGTGGGTCTGCGGTTCGAGTCCTGCTTGGGGTGCCTTGCGATGGACTGGCATCCCGTCCTGGGTGTGTCCCCTCCCCTCCGGCCTTACTTTACCGGGTAGGCTCCGGTTCCCCGTGACCCCATATGGGACAAGCGGTTCTGAAAGTGTGTGTGTGTATTATTGCTGTTGTGCTTATTTATTCATTCATTGCTTCCATGTCATTATCCCTATTGTTGTTACTTATTCATGTTCCTATTTCCTTTCTTTTTCTCCTTCTCCTGTCTGTAGAAAAATAATTCCAAATAAACTTCTTATTCTTCTTATTATTATTATTTTTTTTTTTTTCTCCAGGAATCAACGTTTCAGTGTGGTTATGGGTAATGGGTGGGTTTGACATGAGGCAGCTTCACCAAGGAGTGTATTGGTTTACTGTAAACTCACTGTATATGGGGGAAAAATTACTTCATATTCCTTGGCCACAAGACTGTCCACACTACTGCAGATCCACCATCATATTTAACACCTGACAGCAGACAGTGCCGGTTGAAGGAATCCTTTGTCTTTCTCCAAATATAAATCTGTCCAGCGGTAGGGAAAAAGAAGCATGATGCCCTACTTTTCCATTTTCTGCAGCCCCCCAGAGGGGGGATACTGGCCCTCTCCAGGGAAGAGAACCCAACCGTACTCTTAGGCTCAGCAGACAGCGTGGTGCTGCTTCGCTGACGGGGTCCTTATTGCACTTGCTGGTTTCTGTTGCCATCACAGACTATGAGAGACCAGCTGGCTGTTTTTTTTTTAATAATTGCCCCATTCAGGATGCTGCCAGGCCCCACAGCAGCAGTGTCGCCATCGATCGTCTCTTGCCGGGTGTAAATTGAAGGGAGAAGGTGCACCGTTTGTTTACACTATGTCAATTTCACACAGACTAATGAGATGTAATTACGGCGTGCATAATTGGTAGAAGCCATGCAGTCGCTTACAATAGAGGCATTGGGGATGAAAAGAGATGAGAATTAATGTGAAGAGAGAGCTTGTCAATAACAATTATTAAATTCCATTTCGTTCAACGTTCCTCTTGTAGTTTCATGAAAGGGAACTGGCTTTTTTGGAGGGTCAATTCCAGTGGATGCACCAAGTTACGTTCTCAATACTATGCCTTTTTGAACATGCTATTGAAACTTTGCAGGTATTTCTATTCAACAACCTACGTTTCGGTGTATTCTTAATGAGGCAGGTCTAACTAACACCCCTGGTACACAACAAACCCCCTGGTGTAAATGATCTCTTTCTGCCATAGGCACTGTGGGGGGTGACCTTTCTATCAGCCTCATCATGGGCCAATTAACGCTGCTAACAACTGCATGTGCATGTGCCTAAACACCTATGTTTTTACACCAGGGTTCAAACCAGCTCCCTGCTGGGTGAGGTGCCATGAGAGCGCTTCCAAATTGCTTGCTCTGCCCTATGACCTGCAGCTGGCTTTTACACAGAGTTTATGTGAATTATGGAAAATTTACAGTTTTGATCTTATGTTTGTGGTATCTTGGATAGTTGGATTTCATATATGTTATAATTTCTTTTTATTTTTTAGAAATCAAAGAAACCAGGCTTCATGTTTCTGCAACTCTGTTTCCTTAAAATGCAAAAAAGAAAACAAAATCAATTGCAATCACTTTTCATTTATTCAAAGTTAAAAGGTAAAAATATGTATGTAGAAATATTTGGGGGTGTAAATCTCACATCCATTTGAACAAATCCCTGTGCAGTAACCGACGAGGATGAATTTGATTGGCTTGCTGTGGGATCAGCTGCCCCACACTGGCCAATCGGACAGCACAAGGGCACTCCTCCTTTCCCGCTCATTTTATCGATTACCCCAAACCTTTCCGAGATGGCAGTGCCCCATGGACAAAACGCCCTAATCAGAAGACCGATTCTCATCATGTGTTCATCCAGCAAAGGTAGCAACAACCGCTGCACAATTAACCACCTTTGTTAGGCTTGATAAATTACTCCTCTGGAGTGAAAAGTAGTCAGTCGCACCTTTGCCACCCGGGAATCGCAATCTTGTCCCACTCGTTTGGAATTCTGAGCCTGGGTGTCGCACGGGGGCAGTCTCATGGAGACGCCTTCCCTAAGAATGGACCCTGCCACCAGGTATGGATCACGAGCGCGTGCCGGAGGGAACCAAGACCGCGGCAGCTTCCCGGCGCCTGTAACACACCAACCCCCCAGGAATCTCAACGCGCCCGGCGGAAGCCATCCACACTTTCCGAATCGGGATAAGCCGCCAAGAGCTGCACCTTGTCTGCAGCAGAGGGCTTGATATTAGACACATGATGAAAGATGGCTGTTGAAAGCAGGCTCGATGCTTCAGCGCACGCTGGGGAGACAGCAGGACTTTTTTATTGACTCCCCCTCCCCCCCGAAACCCTGAGCACACTTTTAAAATGAGCCGTCTTCCTGCCAAAGACGCGATGCTCGGGGTGCTCCGAGCGAGAGGGGGGAATGACAGTTTTATCCTATTATCAAAATGCGTTTTTAAATTGTCCTGCATGCTTACAATTTGAGGGGAGAGAGAGCGGGTGTGCGAGAGATAAAAACGTTTCATTTCCTTCTCAAATTGACCCCCCAAAAAGACAATATAATTGGTTTCCATTACTGCTTGCAGTTATACAATTATCTCTCCTGGATTCTTTTGGTTAAAGCTTTGCATTCAAACACCTCTAACTATGCACCTCTTTGGAACCTGTACGCCGGAAGTCGCAAAAATATCTATTTTAGTCCCCCGTAATGCAGACCTTCAGATGGATCTCGAAAGCCATTATTTGAAGCGCTTTGTACAGAAGTTAAAACAATCCCTTCAAAAGTTGCCGACGCGATTACACGGACGTCAGCCCTCCAGCGCAAATAAGCATTACGCAACTCCCATTTAATGTTTTCATTTGATGTTCTTATAATTTGTATGCGAGACACCGGGAGGCGGAAGTCGCAGCACGAAGGGCACGTTTTTTCTTTTCGCTGAAACTCCGCCGTCCATAGAAAGCGCATCTCCTGCGTCTGTTTTGTTGCCGCTGCTCTTGGTGTGTCTTAAACAGTCATTTTTGTTTCCCCCACTGACGAGCAAAGCATGGGCATAAATGCAACAAAGCCAGAATGCGTCAAGGCGTCGGGATTATTCACGTCTCCCACAGCTCAGCCAATCAGGTTTCGCGTCCCGTTAAAATTAATGAGATGCTCTTCATTGATAGGCTCTGAAAGGTTATCCATCACCCGGCGACAGCTGTGTTTATGCTGCCGTGCTTTAACAAATAAGTTCTATTTTAAACAAGAGCCTTCAAGATAGGTTCTCACGTTTTTTTTTTTTTTAAAGACAATGTGTCTCTAACAGGGATGCAATTCCTTTCTGTGCATTCCTTTTAGTCAGGAGGAGTCTTGACATCTGGGGGATAAATAGCTATATAAAACAGTGGTATCTTCATTATAAAAGAGTGGAAACTGAAAAATAGAAGGAGATGTGACATTTCTTGTGTACTCAGATTATTTTATGTGCAGTACAATGATTCACTTACGTTTTTAGAATGTGGAAAAGTCAAACGAATTCACTTAAGAGACTTTGGACGAAAGTATCTGCTAAGTAAATAATAATGTAATTTTGAAAAGTAAATGTGTTTAAACTTTATTTGCATTTGACACGTGATGTCAGCCTTGACGTCAAGCGGAATGACTCACCCGCTGAGCGCAGTGCAATTTAAAATTTTCTGCTGAGATTTCGGTTCTGCTAATTCTAAGAAGATTATAGTCAAAGTGGACCCGTGCTCTGGTTCTCCAGCATACCCTCATGTATCCAGCTCTGATTCCCACTCCGAACAGAGCGCGAGTAGTTTGCATTTCCCGCCCTAAATTAGAGAGAAAAGTCCCATAACGCCTCTCTTCAGCTTCTGTTTTGTGCAAGAAGCTGGATATGAAGGAGTGAGAATGGCAAGATCCCGTTTTGGGGGCAGCGACAGCAACCCTTCCACGGTTTTAAATCCATGTGTCATGCGAGAGAGTTTCAAAGGCTCGGCGGAGCTTTCCGGATGGCCTCTCGGGCCTTCTCTTCTGTCACGCGTCCAAGACTTTGGTGTGTGCCGAAGATGCGCTTTTTCTCACGCCTGCGGCGTCTGTCTTTTAATCCCTTCGCTTGCATGAAAGAATAAACGTCTCAGCGCTCTGACCTCCCTTCCGAGGTCGGCAGGGTTCGAAGGACAAGCGCAACCTGACCGGAACGTTACGGAGAATGGATAATAAGCCCAGAGGGCCGCCGTGACGCAACGGAGCCGCCGCAGTTCTCCCGCGCAGCCCAGAAATGTGATGCGTTTGCGTTTTCCCAAGCATAAGCATCAGCCTTTTGTCCCGTTTGCGAGAGAAATATCAAACGCCTGAAGTGCCTTCCTGACAGACCTCCCATTATGTATTAGCCCCAGACTGTATGTCTTGACAACAGTAATCTTGAACTCAGATCAATAGTGAGAATCCATTATTTGAGAAGCATGAGCAGATCAGTCTGACTCGCTGACAAGGATGTAACCCTGTTGTCAGAACTGTGGACCGTTCACTCCATCAGCTTCTGCTGCTCACACACTTGGGATCTGGGAGGGAGGTTCCAGTAGTGTGTGTGTGTGTGTGTGTGTGTGTGTGTGTGTGTGTGTGTGTGTGTGTGTGTGTGTGTGTGTGTGTGTGTGTGCGTGCGTGTGTCTGTCTGTCTGTGCTAAGGATGGAAATATACAGTGTATAAACCTTTTACATTTACATTTACATTTATTCATTTAGCAGGCGCTTTTGTCCAAAGCGACGTACATCTCAGCAAAAGTACAATATATGCATTACATTGAGAGAAGGAGACATAGCTGCAGACATGTGACTCAAGCAAACCTAGTTTGTTCCCTACCACTTGCTACACCGAGGTTCATCGTTCAAGTAAGTGCATAAGACACAAACAAATCCCAATACCCACACCATTTTTTAAAAATTTTTTTATTAAATATTATAAGATAGGGGGGTGCGGTGGCGCAGTGGGTTGGACCACAGTCCTGCTGTCCAGTGGGTCTGGGGTTCAAGTCCCGCTTGGGGTGCCTTGCGACGGACTGGCGTCCCGTCCTGGGTGTGTTCCCTCCCCCCCTGGCCTTACGCCCCTGTGTTCCCGGGTAGGCTCCGGTTCCCCGTGACCCCGTATGGGACAAGCGGTTCTGAAAATGTGTGTGTGTGTGTGTGTGTGTGTGTGTATTATAAGATACACAAATGAGCAGTACAATACCAGAGTAATGGCTGAATAAAGGCTGTATCTGGGGGTGCTTCTGGAGTTACGATGCATAAACGGTTATGCCATAGATGATCTGAAGAGATCTTGGGCGAAGCGGATCTGGAAAAGGTGGGTTTTCAGACCCTTCTTGAAAACAGACCGAGTTTCTGCAGTTCTGAGTGACAGGGGAAGGTCATTCCACCGCAACGGACCCAGAACCGAGAACCTCTGAGCTTTGCCTTACGTGCGCTGGACCACCAAGCGAGCAGAAGTAGATGAGCGAAGGGGCCTGGCTGGGGTGTACCGGTTGATCTAGTATAAATAAGGTGTGCCTGTTAAAGTGTGAGGGTACATATATAATGAATCTGTCTGTGTGTGTGTGTGTGTGTGTGTGTGTGTGTGTGTGTATGGCGGAACATTAATGAGTGATCCTCTCTTGCTAGCCATGCAGTGCAGGGCTGCAGGTTTCTCTCGGAAGCACTCGGAGCACAGACGCGCTGTACACCTGATCCGCTCTGGTTACCTGCCTCTCCCCTCGTCTCTCGTGAAAGTTGATGACGGTGGAGGATGGGGGAGGGGGTCATAGCTGAAGATTACAGGCCAGTAGAGGGGTCTACGCTTTGCCTCACCCTCAGTGGGACACTGGAAGAGCGAGGCATCGTGTATTGTGTATTCAAGTGGGTATACCATTCTGGTTACTGCACCATGCTGCCTTTTAAACCCCCCCAAAACGTGTGTCATTTTGCATACACACGCAGTGATACCCTCAGGGAAACCTATGGATCAGAGATTCAGAAACCCCCTGCTGTAGTTACATATCGCAGATTAGTTTAAGGCTGCATTCAGATTCGAGGAGGGAATCTGGTCCCGTGTCCTTCGGTGGTCACTGATAATCGTTGGATGGATGAAACTACATTTCTCTGAAGAAATTAAGATTAAGAAATTAAGATAGAACATTATTCATCCCGAAGGAAATTCTTGTGCCAGAGATTGCTCAAACAGATTAACCACATGAAGACACATTAAACTAAAAACAAATTGAAAATGTGTAAACATTCTCTTTGTTACTCTAAGTTTTGGTTGATTCGCATTATAGTGGATTTGAACGTCCAAGGTGCGAACCCACCTTTGGCCGTCCTACTTCCCCAAGACACAAATGACCAGAGGCCCACATTGTCCCTGTGCAGCTTAACTCACCTTTGCTCTTTTCACCACCTTGGCTTTTCACACCCCTTGAGAAAGCCTCACGGTCGGTGCACTCTTAGTGCCTTCACACCTCCGCACCTTCCATCAGCCTTGCGGGGCTTCACCGGCTGTCACCCGATCCATCTCGGCCTGCTGGGATTCCAGTGACGTTCTGAAGGAAAGCCTCTCCCACCACGTTGGCGAGTGTTCGGCATGTCAGCAGTGTGCATCTTCAGGGAGTTTCATTGATTTCCTTTTCTTGTACATATGCACTGAAAAAACCTTGAAAATTGTGTTTGGGTATGCACCCATTGTTGCAGCTGGGTGTAATTTAATGGGGATTAATAGCGCACGCAGGAGGAACTGAATTCATAATGCTAATGTTATTGTAAATAAAGGCTTGGGGTAGAACTGAGTGAGCCGTAAATGCAATTTACCTGGCGGCGCTCACACCTACACGGCACGAACGCTTACGGATTAGCTCCACGTCCCACAGGCCAGTGCCAGCAGAAGTTTTTCACAGCTGCTGCTTTGCGGTTAAATTGCATAGAACCAGTCCCAGTGAATAGGCGCGCGCGCGCACACACACACACACACACACACACACACACACAGAGCTGCCTTAAAGTTTGTGGTAGGCACCATTGAGAGAGGAAAACCAGAGCAACCCCTCAACCGCAGTCACAGCACATTTGGTTCTTGAAATCCACCTCACTTGCAGCCCCAAAAACTCGAGCCATTGATCTGCAATTGTCTACCTCTTGGTAACCAAGGATTCTTTTCCATCAGCCTCGGGCATCAGAAGGTTAATTCTTTCCTGCAAGAAGCAAAGAAGGCTAACAGACAGCAAGGAACATGGACGTTTAGTCTCAGTGAGTCACATCCGTGGACTCCCCACAAGGGGTATTAACATATGGAACAAAGTAAAACCTTCATGAATCGATCACTGACCACGCTTGCTGAACCATCCGCAGGAAGGTTCAGGCCAAAGCTGAGGTGGTCTTAGATTTGGTTTCTGCTTAATGCTTGTGTTGTTGGTAATCCGTACTGAGGATGTTGTAAGATTTAATTTAACTGTAAAAACAATTACGGATTCTCATGCTCTTTTGGCATATACTCTATTTTCAAGGTTTATCCTGCTGTTCTTGTTTTAATAGGACACATTAATCCAGTGCATGTGCTCAGAGGACACTGTTACTGTCACTCCAAAAATAATGATGTCATTATCTCCTTTTCAAAGTATAGGGTTGTGCAGATGTACATTTAAAATGGTCTGTAATGGTCTCACCCAAAATCTACATCCCAGGGTAGAACCTGATGCCCAACAAGTTCCTTTTACCTTTAAACAACCTGCCCTGCTGTCCAATTCCACAAAAGCTCAACCATTTTTCCATCTGAATTCTTTTTTGAGTTACCTGCATTATTTATTTATGCAGCTGATGTCAAATTTTTGTCAGACTGAACCGTGAGAGAAAATAAACAGGGAACTAATGTGAAAAGTAGCATCGAAGGCTCGAGGAAACGTAGCAGCGAAGAAGGTGGAATGAGTGGCGGCTGCAGGTCGATCTCAGCTGTACAGTTTGGATCAGGAAAATGGAAATGTTTTCATGCATGGGGGAGGTGGAGTTCCGCTAGAGTTTCTTAGGTTGGGTCGGAGCGTACAGTTGTTCAAGGCAACTCTAGAAACTGCAAGGACACTTAATGGTTAAATGGCCTCCACTCATTCTGTGGGAACTTCAGGAGGAATCCACAAAGAAGTAATCGAAACGCTATGGGGTATTTGAACAGCACAGAAAGGTACTGGCAGAAGAACAATGGGTACAGTTACAGCAGCAGCCATTAAATGTGATCCAATGTCCAGAAATCAATGTAAGTTACTCTCACATACTGGGCTACTTTAGATTAAAACTGGAGAATGTGTGACAGTTGGAGTACAGTGGCTCCCCCTGTTACGGAGAGGCGTGCTCCCAATTTTTAAAGATAAGAACATTTTCCACTCTATTTATTTATATTTAATTATTTCCCCAGTGAGGGGGCATGGTGGCGCAGTGGGTTGGACCAGGTCCTGCTCTCCAGTGGGTCTGCGGTTCGAGTCCCGCTGGGGGTGCCTTGCGATGGACTGGCATCCCATCCTGGGTGCGTCCCCTGCCCTTCCGGCCTTATGCTCTGTGTTGCCAGGTAGGCTTCGGTTCCCTGCCACCGCACCCCCTCCCCTTTATATAGCTGGATAATTTTTTTTGTTTTTTTACAATTTGGGATAAGTACCATAGTCAAGGGGGGGGTGCAGTGGCACGGTGGGTTGGTCTGGGTCCTGCTGTTTGGTGGGTCTGGGGTTCGAGTCCCACTTGGGGTGCCTTGCGACGGCCTGGCGTCCCGTCCTGGGTGCGTCCCCTCCCCCTCCGGCCTTACGCCCTGTGTGCCAGGTTAGGCTCCGGTTCCCCATGCCCCGTGTGGGGCAAGTGGTTCGGACGGACGGACCATAGTCAAGGGTACTATAGCTGAAGGTGGCATTCAAACCAGCAACCTTTGGGTCCCAAGACAGCAGCTCTAACCACTTCGCTACCATATGGAGTGATTCAGTGTGCTTTGTTCTGAAACCCTTTGGCTGGGTGAGGTGCCGTGGAAAAGGGAATCAGAACTTTTTCCTTCTCCATCTCTCCCCAGGGCAATTCCTTTCTCACTGTTATGCAGGGGCTTAAATAGGGGAGTCATGGCAACTAGGTGCCTGTTAACTGTAACTAGGTCTATGTATGTTGTATTATGCTCTGTATACTGTACATGCTTACATACTCTGTCTTCACATGTACTGCAGGGACCTCTTTAATTGAACTCATTTTTACAGAGCTTACAGCAGGGTTGAGTTCAGGGCGTGATCCAAAAGGTGGTGGTTTGCAAGCCGGGGTCGGAGTCCAGAGGGGAGTAGTCATGATCCAAAGAGCGAGGGTCGAGATCCAAGGGTCAAGTGACAATGGGCAAGGAGCAAAGTAAAGCACAAGAAAAGGCGAGGTTTGTCTATAAGATTCCAGGTCTCCTCTTATTAATAAGTGTTTTTATTAGGTAAAGGTGTTCAGCATGTGCTTGGGATTAACATATTACCTTCCCCTGTGTTCCTCTGGGGTATTTTACCCAGAGGTTGTGACACCTTATAATTTTTCATGGCTATATACAAGATTTTTACAGAATCTTAGCTGTAAATAAATCAAGGCATGTTATCATTATGCTGTTATTAACAGTGGAGTTAAAGTGTAGAAGTGGAGTTATAAACAAATTTAGTTATAAACAATCTGCCACTCCTGATTGTCTTCGTAAGTTCAGGAGGCAACATACAGTCAAAGATTCAGATCTCACTTTCTGAATATACGAGAAGTGATGTCACGTCAATGACGGGAGGCTGTTTACTCTGTTTTTGGAGATGTTGGATCATACAGCTCTTTGTAGTCATGAAGAAGTTCTATCACTGGGCCTATGTGGCAAAACAAATTGTGTGCAGCGTGAAGGGTTTGACAGACCCAATACGAGGCCAATGGTTTTCTTCTGCATGAGGTAAACATTTAATCATTTACACTTAATGTGTTTGAGCGATGCTCTTAT
Organism: Scleropages formosus; assembly: GCF_900964775.1. NCBI lineage: Eukaryota > Metazoa > Chordata > Actinopteri > Osteoglossiformes > Osteoglossidae > Scleropages > Scleropages formosus. Next base: position 21,150,132 of record NC_041819.1, on the reverse strand, counting down.
CTAGAGTAATGTAGAAAGCCAGTGGAGGGAAATACGTGCGCCGCTTAACGATGTTTCACTTAACCACTGACCACATATACGACGGTGGTCCCATAAGATTATAATGGAGCTGAGAAATTCTTATTGGCTAGCAACGTTGTAGCCATCGTAATGTTGTAGTGCAATGTGTTACTCACATGTCCGTGGTGCTGCTGCTGTAAACAAACCTACTGCACTGCAAGTCGTCTAAAAGTATAACATAAAATCATGTACAGTACATAATACTTGATAATGATAATAAACACCTATGTTACTGGTTTACGTATTTATTGTACTGAACTTTTTAGCATTTTTTTTAGTGTACTCTGTCGACTTATAAAAAAGTTTATATGCTTTGTTATGCCGGCAGTAGCATCATAAGTCTTCTGTTTACTGCGTCTCTTGACTGCATCGAGGCTATATCATCTAGGTTTCTGTAAGTACACTCTATGATCAAGGCTATACCATCTAGGTTTGTATAGATACACTCTATAATCAAGGCTATACTATCTAGGTGTGTATAAGTACACTCTATGATCGAGGCTGTACCATCTAGGCTTGTATAAGTACACTCTATGATCGAGGCTATACCATCTAGGCGTGTATAAATACACTCTATGATCGAGGCTATACCATCTAGGCGTGTACAAATACACTCTATGATCGAGGCTATACCATCTAGCTGTGTAAAAGTACACTCTGTGATGTTCGTACAACGACGAAAATGCATAACGGCGCATTTCTCAGAACGTATCCTCATCATTAAGCAACGCATGTCTTTACAATAAATTAGACACAAGCAGAGCACACTTTCATTAAACTAAACAAAACTGGCAGCATTCACAACCTTTTAGGCAGCAATGCTTCCCAGGTCAGCGTGACAGCTATCCAGGGAAGCAAGAGTAACAAGGAATGGGCCAGTACCATGTTTTAGTTACTTATCTGCCATGGTAACATGGAGTACACCAGCCAAGAAATGAGGCAGCTTGGATCCATCTGATGCTGCTAAACAGAAGCGATTGGATTGTGAGTGTTGAAATGGATTCCAAGTGAAGGAATTTGATGCTTATAGTGATTCCAAGATACATGGATCCGTGCACAGAAAATAGAGGTTTACCCAATAGTGTTCCCATTTATGTCGCTATTTATATATCTTGTGTATATATTCTCTTTCAGTGGCGAAATTAAGTATCTTTCCCAATACCCAAGGCCTGAACCAAGAATCTTCATGCCATCAGTCAGTCTCTCAGGCCCAGCAGTTTTATTCACCTTCTTGTATGCATCAGAAAGTACTTTTCAGGTTTATGGTTTATTTTATTGGTTATGTGTCAACATCTTCGATTCCCTGATGGTTGATTGACAGATGGCTGAAGATCAAGTGATCCAGCATGTGGGGTCTGATGAATTTTTTATAAGATCCCTCTATTTCACACGGTGGTTTCTTTGATTCAGAGAGTTTTTTTATCCAATTAGTGGCGAGTATTTACATTCTTTGAGGTGACTGCCAAGATGTTAGGAGACAAACAATTATGGTTAATAAGTCGTCTCTAGCTGTTTGCCTGTCAAAAGTGAGATGCTTCCCTCGTGCCCCATATGACTCCATCAGTCACAGATAAAGTGCGTGTCGGGATTCGTGGCTTTCAAAAGCTATTCCAAACAGTTAACTAAGTCACGCACTGTTGACAACTTTTCAAAGAGAATATCAGTCAAGAAATGTGATTTTTACACATCTCGTGGGACGAGGAGTACGGCGGAGTCCTTTTGACAACCAATCACCCATTCGAGGGGCCAGATTGGATGAGTACACTTTTTCTCAATGTGGAGCTCCGTGACATATCATAAAGGGACACTGTGGACGGTACTGGAGGCCTTGTCAGTAGCAGCATAGTTAATGCAGCAGGAAGTTGTGAGGTTGACCAATGCAAGCAACAAGGGATGAAGGCGTCTCTCCCACATCACTCCAGCACCCTGCCTCGCTTGTTGAGCAGAAGCCACAGCGACAGCAGACACCAAGGCAGCCTTCTCCTCAGGAATTAGGCTGCCATTAATATTCGTTGTTTTAGCTTCATTGCGGGAGGAAAAAAAAAAAAAAAAAAATCACAGCTGTCCATATGTTTACTTTCATCTCTTATTTAAATTACAAATCATTTGAATTTACGTGTATATCTGTTCATTGTTTCGGCCAGTCACTGTTTTTGAAGAAATGGCAGGTTTCAAGTTTGGGTTACCAGTTGTGTAAAATTGATTATGCAAAGAAAAAAAAAAAAAAAAAAAAAAAAAAAATGTTCCTTATTGACACAAATGAGGTGTGTTTTTTGAATGAGCAGGAATTCACTGCCTCAGTGGAAAGAAAAATTCTTCTGTAACAACTGCAGTGCAGTTGGAAAATGACTAATGGCTGCGGAGGTCAACGTGACAAATTTTCTTCTGGCTCTTTATTAAATATGTGCTGGAATAATTATACATTCTTTTTGAATCAAAGGGAACTCTCGGTCCAACCGTTTCAGCTTTACCTGGGTTTACACCATTTTTTGATGAGATTTCTCTCATGTGTTTGACATGTTGGTGATGGGGGGTGTAATGGGTATTTAAATTAGTCCCCACCGGTGGTTTTCTCAGACTGCTGACATGACGGTGAAGCAAACGGGGTGCTCTATTTGAGATGAGTGCCTGTCCGTTGCAGAGCGCCTGTCATACTTTCCGTCAACCAGATGGCCAGCACACAGTAAAATCGAACTGACCCGCGCACGACCCCACCCGACGCCAATTTAACCCTTTCGAGTTCATGAGAAGGAATTTTTTCCCTTTCTGCCCCCTGGCTGACCATTGCTCATCGATAGTCACTTCACGTATAGTGTGTCAAAGCCACAAGAGTGTCTTTACACTCATTACAACGGCTACAGCAGAGCTTATGTGGGCTTTGTGTATCTTCTACTTCAGTGATGTTATATACACTATAAATGGGGATTGAGGGCTTCTCATGCCTTCACCATATCCTACCTGGCATCAGCAAAAAATATCTTACTCTATGAATGCAGGGTAAGTATTGATCAAGGAAGGTGGCTCAATCCAGAAACCTTCCAGCTGCAAGAAGTCTTAAACACTATGCTAACCCATCATCGTTTTGTACCCTTGGGGATGCAGTATAGGGCTGATCGTGGGGCTATAGCTTCCAGTCCCAGAAAACACTGCTACAGCTCTCTTAAGGAAGGTGCTGCAGTGATCAAAACTTCATTATGACGAGGTTAGGATCTTCATCGTTGCGGAGGGGTGCAAGGGTTTAGTTCTCAGTGTGCATGGTTCCTAGTGAAGTCAATGCAGAGCTCTTGCTGTTAGGCAACTTTTGGCACAGGTGTCTCAAAGGAAATTTAACAGCACTAAAATAAGTTGCTGTTTGTAGCATTATAATGCAGGTATAATAAATAATTAAAGTACAGCAAATGTTTCACCAACTGTAATGGAGCATAATTCATGATTTATAAACACCACTGAGATTCTAAAGACTGATACCCGTTATTTATCATGGTGTTGCGGTTATTCATTTTAATTGTTAATACCCTGCTCTTAAATCATGCATGGAGTAGGAAACGCGGCCTCACGGCCCCTGAATTCATATCTTTGCAAAGAAATCTTTCTCGGCGCTGGCCAAATTGTGTCTCTCATTCGAGCACGTTTTTTCCGCATTTCACGGTGCGAACGTCCATTATTCGCCGATTAGCGCGAGCCGGTTTGCGTGTGGCCAGTTTTCAGCTGTTAAGGTTGACTGTACAGCGTACAAAGGAATTTTTCCGAGGCCGCTAATCTTGTCGAGCCCTGGGGGGTAACTCATTAACCGAGCGCTTTGGCTGTATTTGTTTGTAACGCTCCTGGGGGACGCCGGTGCCGTCGCACCTACGCTCCCTCCAAACAAAACCAACAAAGATAGCTGAGCAGACGCACATTTTTCAAGCAGATACGAGCCCCAGCTGAGAGCACTCATCAGAGTAGCTTTTGAAATTTTCCTGAAACTTCTGATTTAATATACAGCAGCAAAACAGCGCCTTCAAACTCCCAGTCGTTGCATTCTTCTTCTAATTGTAAATCCACTCAAGTCTCCCCTGTGTTTGCAGCAAGAGACATTGTTAAATTGGTTTTAAAAGCAGACCGGAGCTGTTGCATGCATCGGCCTGTGCCGTCCCAACTATTACAGCTCAGGCAATCATTTCGTAATTAAACATTAACCATTAATACCTTTCGCAGCCTGCGAATCGGACACCTGAGCAGAATTAGCCGAGTGAGTACGCACTGAACGTTTTGATCAAATGGGTTATGAGAATGAGGTGTATTACTGCATATTAATTTGGTAATTAAAGCTGCACTGCAAGGCATAAATGACGGGACACGGTCTGCTGCTTGGAGAGAAGTATGGTCATGAATAATGGAGACTTGTGCCATCCTTATGTGGCTGTTTGCTACAGTATGGGGATGTTGGATTCATAGAAATAATGACAATGCAAAAAGCACCGAGCACGAATAATACGCTCTGGAGAGACCTGTGTGGTTGCAGCAACATGCGGTGCATCATATTGTACCAGTTTCTTCGGTAGGTGTCACGTTCACGGCCTCCGCACCTGCCACTGATCAGAGAGGACAGGTATAACGGGGCCGTTCCAGAACACCTGCTCGCGGAACCTCGTCCAGAATAACCGTGTCTCCAGCGCGTCTACGGACAAGCAACCTCCTTCCTACCTCTTCCTCTTTCCTGCCGCCGTGATCCTCACCCTCGAGAGTCTTCCGCGACCGTGTCTCTCGTTTCACTCTTCGGAACCACGTCTGCGAATCGACCGACCCACGCCTTCCCCTGTCACGAGCGGCCGTGAGAACCGGGACAGCGGGACCCAAGTGCGGAGTCGTTCATTTGGACACAGGCGGTCAGGCAAGTTCTCGGTATCGAGGACAGGCGAATGGTCGGTCGATCGGCGGCTGGGATCAGAGCGGGGATCCATGGGCGAGGTCAGGAGACGAAGCGAAGAGTCGGTCGATCGGCGTTGAAACGAAGATCTGTGGACGTGGTCGGGAAACAAGGCGGAGGGACGAAAACCGGAGGAGGAGAACTGAGAACAAGGGTTGAATGTGCACTGGACGTCACTAAGGAGGGCGGGTGTCTCTGATAAGATTCCACAAAGATATGGGAGCTGAGGAGGGTCTTTTAAAGGGTGAGCAGTTAATCAGGTGCTGGAGCAGAGTCAGGTGCTGTCGGTTGAGTTGTGGGCGCGGACGTGACATTCCCCTTTGGTTTGCTCCAAATAAACGCACCTGCATTTGGGTTCCCTGCAACAACGCCTCGCCTTTGCCTCTTCCAGGATGACAGAAGGGGACTTCTTACACCTGCATGCATGTGTTTTGTGCATGTTTGCCACAGTAGACGACTCCGCAGATCGGACATGCGCTATAACTGTCCGACGTCGGGAGCATGAGGTTATCAGTACTCAGCTCCCCTTTTAAAAATGTGCCCACATCTGAATCATGTTACCATAAGCACCCTGGTTGAAGAGGACAAATACAAGATGTCCTTTTTATTTACTCTCAGCAAGTACAGGCCTCCGCAGAAAGAGTAGGAAGTACGGTGTCCTATTTATGGCTGAAATTAAGCCCCCGTTGATTATGCTTCAAGGTGCACCCATGGAGCTGGTATTCATTAAAAATGACAGATGAGATTTGAGGGTATCGGAGAGCACTTTGTACTCACTGCAACAGGAACGACTTTTTGCTGAATTTATTACAGGCTGTTTTTTTATTCCTTCTTAAACCCTCCTGGGGGCTGATGATGTACCCAAGGAGAGGAAGCCAGAGATGGAGGTTGCGATGGGGGGCAGCTGATAAAATAGCGGTTAGAGCTGCTTCCTTTGGATCCAAAAGTTGTCACTGTAGATTTCACCCGCTGCTGTAGTACATTTGAAAATGCTGCTTAGATTTATTTATTTAGCTGACACTTGTCTCTAATGCAACTTACAGTGTTAATCTACCTGCACTTATTTACCTATTTATACAGTTGGGTACTTTTTACTGGAGCAATTTACGGTAGGTACCTTGCTCAAATGTACTAAAGCCAGAGGTGCAATTTAAAGCTGTGCCCTTCAGGTCCAAAAGCAGCAGCTTTAACCATTACACTACGAATTTACCCTTACTTACACCAGTAAATCTACCCACCCATCCATCGTCAACAACCACTATGTCCCGAAGGCCGAAAGCGGAGGGGCCGCCACAAGGTACCCCAAGTGGGGCTCGAACCCCAGACCCGCCACACAGCAGGCACAGGCCCTGTGTTATGAATGACTCACCCTGAGTCACTTTGGAGAAAAGCATCAGCTAAACGAATAAATGTGGTGAAAACTTGGAATGTGGTGACAGAACCATCTCACAGCAAGAAGTTCTGCGGCAGAATCCGGTCTGCATAATGTAACCAAATCATGCCGGCATCGTGCACCAGATGACCAAGATGATCAAGAAGCGGGTTCGAGCGAGCTGACTGGCAGGTGTTCTGCTGACACAGCCTGTTCCGAACCGATAACGTGGAGAGTTTAAGTGTAACGTTTCACTGTCTGTTGGATGCAGCGGTGTTGCGCTCACCATCATTGCTGATGCTGACGTTCTGTTAGCTGAAGCACTGAAACAGGACGGATATGACTCTCCCCACACTGGATGGAGAAATATGAGTTAATTCCAGGAATACAACGAAGGAGGAAGATAATATTCCATCAGAACACTTTATGCAACCATTATTTACACACAATCCAATCCAGAAGGATTATCTCATACATACTACATCTTCCCGAAATTGAGGGAAGGTTATTCTCCAGCTGGGAGGTGCAGAGACGTGAACTCGAATGCAGTGTCCCCTCCCTGACCCTGCCGTAATGTACTGAGGTTTTACCACGTTGCACAAACTGCGGCAAAGCAGGCGCCTGCGTGTGTTTTTACGCGACTCACTGACCTCTCAGTGACCCCATCACTCCATCTCCGTGAAAAGATTTGACAAAATCTGGTTTCACACTGGTGATCTCCAGATTTGAGCGCGCCGTGTTATCCAGAGCCTTTAACAAGTCATTGTGTAACAGGAGCCGCATCCATATTTCCATAAAGTTTCTGGATCCCTCTTTCTGTGTCCCTGTTGCATTATTTGCCCATTTTTATTTAATTAGGCATTTACGTGTTTGTGTCTTCGTCAAAAAAAAAAAAAATCGCGTGTGAAATTATACTTTTATGCATACAAACAAAAGGATTTGCATGCAAAAATATCAGATTGCAAAGCAGTTTTGGGGCAAAATAAATAATAACAAAAAGTTAATGATATGCTCCACTGAACTATGCAACAATCCGACAGTTTAAATTATAGGCAAAGTAAGCAGAAAAAGCGAGGTTTGGAAAGAAGGGTAGCTTTTCCCTCTCGGTACATTTCTTTCCGTCATCTTCCATGGGGGGTGCGCTGTTCTGTGTTTTTGTACTGAGACACGCAGCAGCTGCAAGTTTAAGCGTTTCTGCCCATTTCTATTAATTGATATTTCGAAGTGGAGCAATGACTTGTTACTAATTACTGCTTTGATTTAATTAACCTGTCTCTAGAATGGTCTAATTATCGCTGCATATGACCGGTGTGGCTAAATGAGGACTCTGTTGGAATGATGGATTTCATAAGCTGTGTTTTGTTCTGGAATTTTAGCATCACGCGGTTTGTAGTTATTTCTCCCGAGTTCGATGTCGTTTCGAATCATCCATCATCCATTATTGATAATCATTTGGCCAATGCGGGGCTGCAGTGGTCCAGAGGCTAAAAGAGTCTCTGAAAAATAAGGCATGAGGGAGGGAACATGAGGCAAACACACATTAATTCATTTACATACACGCACACAATTTAGAGTCGACGCATCTTTGACGTGAGGGAGTGGGAGGAAACCAGAGCATCCACAGAAAACTCAAACAAGCAGGGGGAGAACTCCACAGACTGAGCCAGATTGGAACCCATATCCAAAGTGACAGCACGGAAGCTGTGAGGCGCCAACGTTACCTGCTGTCCCTAATGTCTAATCTTGTTCTACAAGGGTGACTGGTATGAAACGTTGTTTGCAGTGGTTATTCTGGAAAATTCACAAGCTGTACTGGGGCACTTTTTTATAGTCTCCGAAATATCAGCGTTTCCTTTGGACATAATGATGTATATAAAATCGTACAGATTGTATCATATTTCGTGCAGATTTTCCAGGGTTTTCCAACACGGACCTGAGGGCCCCGATCTGATTTAAATTCTACGAGCTCTTGATGACTCAACAGCTTGACAGAAACAGAGGACAAACCGAGAGACATCCAAGACAGGGCTTGTTTTCTGTTCGCTCTCTGCACAATTGTCCGTGGGATTAGACGATTTACACGGGCTGCTTCTCGCGCGGGAATGAGCGGGGGCTTCTGAATGCTCGCGCTGTGCCGTGCATCTTGATGACGGAGTCGAGAGACTCGGCTTGTCCGTCTCTCCCAGGCTTCGGATCGAGCTGCGATTGTCGTGCTTTAACCGCAGCTACTGTGAGAAGGATGGCGCTGGAAGTGCAACTCACGACACTCCAGCACTGATTTTTTTTATAGTTAAAATTAGGCATTTTAAAGTAACTCAAAATGCCCCACCCCCATTTGCCCCTGGGTAATTATTAGCCAATAACCAATAATGTGGTATTGAGTGAAACCAGCATTTTCCTTGTATCTGGTGCTCTATCTGCCACATGTTGGTATTGCTTTCCTCAAAGCAATTTACTGCGTTAAGCAACTTACAGTTATTTACCCATTTATAGACCTGGGTAATTTTACTGGAGCAATTTAGGGTAAGTACTTTGCTCAAGGGTACTACAGGTGGAGGTGGCAGTCAGACCTGGGTCCTCTGGGGCGTTAGGCAGCAGTTCTAACTACTACGCCCTCTACTTACTAATACTAAGCAATGTGTAATGATTTACTCATTTATACAGCTTGATTTGCATAGGAACAACTTGTGAGTAATGCAGCAGAAGGTGGGGCCCCCCTCCGATGCCTCCCGCTCACCCACTGGTCTCTCAGTTGCAAGGTGGTGACTTTAACCACTGTGCCTCCTGCTGCCCCATTTATTAAGCCATAGACGTGTTGCTTTAAAAAAAGAAAGATAACAAAAATAGAAAAGCACGCGGCGCTTTGTATTCTGCTTTACAAAGTTCACGTGTTGGCCCAAATTTCTGTTTGTTTACTATAATTATAACTGAAAACAAAGAAAGAAAGCGTCATTTCATTGTTTTTTTGATGGGTGTTTATCTTTGTTATGGCAACAGCCGACAGTTTTTTTTTTTGGTAGAAATATGACTGTTTTTCCTGAAGGCAGAGTGAGACGACGGTAACGGGAGCTCTGTCTTCCTGCAGGCCAGTGGGGACGGTGCGTGGGGGAGGACTGCGGCCCCGGGGGGGTGCAGAGCAGGACGGTGCGGTGCATACACTCGGAGGGCTGGACCGCACACCCATCCAGCTGCCCGCCGGCCCAGATGCCCGAGCAGCAGCGCCGCTGTTTCCGGCCCTGCGACTGGCAGCAAGAGCTGTTTGAGTGGGAGGCATCGGAGTGGGGCCCCTGCGCCCTGGCCCCTCGGGGTCCCTCCTCTGCGGGGGCGGGGCCCGGTACACGGCAGGCGGAGTGCGTGACGGCGCAACACGGTGTCCAGCAGCGTGAGGTTCGCTGCGTCCGCGCCTCCAACCGCAGCGCCGTGACGGAGCGCGTCTGCGAGTTCTTCTCCCGGAGGCCCGCCGAGGAGCAGGCCTGCCTCGTCCCCTGCCCCCGCCCCTGCGTCGTCTCCCAGTTCTCCTCCTGGTCCGGCTGCAGCAGGACCTGCGGCGCCGGCCTCCAGCACCGAACTCGGGCCGTCCTGGCCGGGCCCGTGTACGGCGGCGCCGGCTGCCCCAACCTCACTCAGACCAGGCCTTGCGAAAACCTGAGGTCCTGTCCCACCGGGGAGGGCGAGCACCACTACAGCCTTCGGGTGGGGCCCTGGAGCGAGTGCCGGCTGCCCCATCACAAAGATCTGTTTCTCAGCGGCCGCACCCTGCTGGACTTCAGCGCCGACACTGCGGCGAGGAATTCCGTTAAGCGGCACGTCCATACCGTCTACCACCACCGTCACCATCAGCACCCCCACCACCTCCGCAATTCCAAGGCCCTGGATATCGAGATCGGCTACCAGACCAGGCAGGTCCGCTGCACGCGCAGCGATGGCAAGAACGCGATGCTGAGGTAAGCCAATCCAGGTGTGTTCTCCCAGTCGACAGGTGACGTCCACAGGAGGTGTGAGAGCGACACATTAAGGACGCGACCGTTATAAGAGCCCAGCCCCACATTATAAAGTGTCCGATGTTGCTACGGCAACGGCTGTTTCTCGGAGCCACGGGATGTTGCATTATTAGGGGTTAGCGGTACCACACTGTGGCTCATCATTGTCAGTGAATACCGCTCATTATTTGGAGCAGATCACCGCTCTGACGGAACGGTCCTTTGCATATCTGTCCCGTTGGGTCGTCCACAATCGATGGCCAGGCAGCGAGGAGACAGAGGACGCCTTTGCGGCAGACCAAGGTTGATTGTATGTCCTTCTCTTTCGGTCTCGAGGACATCGTGCCGAGTACGAGATGAGACGTTTGGCAGGTTTTCAAGGACACTCAGAGCGGAGGTACTTTACAGGAGACCTGGTCTCATCGCAGTGGTCCTCAAAGTATAACACAGGAGTGTTTTATCTGAGGAGCAGAGGCACCTACCTGTGGTCCAGCGCATCCTAAACACAGCGTCAGTGACAGTGGAGTTCAGCTTAGACTCGCATTTAGGGCAATTTTTGTGTTCAAGAGCTCTTTGAAGGTTGGTGTAGTCGGATTATTATTATTATGAACTAGTGTTTAGCCTTTGTTCAAGGTGACTTATAATGTTAGATAGTAGTTATACTACTGTCACCCAGGCAGTTGTACAGCACAGCAACACACACACAGGCAATTCAGAGTCACCACTTCTCATGTCTTTGGATGGTGTGAGGAAAGCAGAGCACCTAGAAGAAATCCACACGAACGTGTGAAGAATATACAAATCCACACAGACTGAGCTGGATTCGAAGCCACGTGAAAAACCAATGGCCCAGGCCCAGAGAGGCATCACAATTACCTGCTGCACCACTGTACCAGCTTGTTGATGACTTGACGTCATTTCCAGGTCATCAACTTCGGAGCCTAGCGTTGCGTATCAACATTTTTTTTTAACCTCCTTAAATTTCTTAGCTGTTCCTTTGGTTAGTTCCACTTCCAGGTGATGGTGAGACAGTGACACAGAAATAACTTTCCATGAGCTTCACCCACCCATATGATATGTCAGTATGAAATTATCACCGGGAAATGTGTCAATGTGTTATCTGATGACTTGACTGACTTCCTCTTGTTAACATCTCATTCACCATCACCCGGTTGCCTAAATGTACTCAAGAGTGACCTACTCGCTGGTAGTGAATACTGTGTATTATTAAAAGTAACATAAATGCGAACATATTTTATATATCATATGTATCACTCATGCACTATCAATTACCACTTACTCCAAGGCAGGGTCACTGTGGTCAGGAGCCTATGTGGGAAGTAAAAGGCACATGGCTAGACAGGATACACCCTGGACAGGACACCATTCCATCACAGGTTAATAAATTCAATTCAATTTATTTTTATAGAGCACTCTTCTCACAATGTGACACAGAGCGCTGAACAAAGGCAACGGGGCAAAGAAACAAATACATCTGGAAAAACACAAAAATAACTTGATTAAAGACTAGTGTAACACATTATCAATGCATTTATTAAAGCTATAAGTATGCTGGCCATGGAGGAAAAGAACAAAAAACTGAAAGTCGGGATTTAAATTAAACTTTTAATTTAATTTAACTTAATTTAATAATACTTCTAACTCAGTTTACAGGTAATAATAGCATTGTTGCTGTATGTTGAGTCTATTTCCTAGTTCACCAAGGCGCATCTCGTCTCTCATGGTGGTTGGTCATCATTTTCAGAGAGCATGGGGTGCTTCTTCAATGGCTGGCCGGCCGGCCTCCTCATGACTTATTGTAGGGAAACAAATAAAGTTAATAAAGGGTTTTATGTCATTTAAAGTAGTAATAATTATTGACCTAAGAAGCAGTAGATTGAACACAAGAGAAAAATGTTAGACAGTTTACAATTGCCATACCTATTAAAAAATCACAAGCGGCAGCTCAGTGCTATTGAATATGCAGTCCTCACCTGAGTCAAAACTTTTTTATTCCATTTTTCTAATTACTGACTGATTACCAAGTAAAATTACTCAGGCCTGAATAATGCACATGCATAGTAATATACTGTAAATGACTGATTTAATTGCTGGTAAAACAGAATAAAACATTATTATGTACTTTGCCTTGCATTTCATTTATGTGTGCTTGTTTGTTTTTTTTTTTTTTTTTTTTTAATGAAATAGCCACAGTTGAGGCCCTGAGTGTTCTAAAATATCTTGAGAATTTTTTTAATGACTTAAGACATGCACTGCTGTGTGAAAGTATGTGAACCCTACAGGGATGGTCATTATTCTCGTATAAAATATTACAATAAAATCCAAATATTAAATCTTACAATAAATGTATAAAATGAAAAAATTATTATTATTTATACACCTGATTCTGTTTACTTACTTGGTTTAACCAATGCAAACATGGGCTTCACTTATTTTTGCACCCGCACTACTGTGTTTCTACTACACACATGATTTCCTCAAAAGCAAGTGATGGACTTTATTACACACCTATTATGTCAGATGAGAAGACTGCTTCTCATTAAACAACAACTTCATGGTAAAACTGTTACACTAGGGGTTCACATACTCTCAAGAAACACTGTTTTTTTAACAATGATTTTCTTGGTGCAGATACAGTTTTTGCATAGTCCTGCATCTAACAATGCATTTATCAGTAAGTTGTCGGAGAAGTTGAAATATTGCTGAAGATATTTTGTGTTATGTTGGGGCTGCATAATTATTTGTGTTTCATCCTGCCCTGTGATAGATCGGTGTTCCACCAGAATGTACCCTGCCCCATGTCTTTTGTTTATGGGATAGGGTGCGGACCACTCGACATTGCACTGGACAAGCAGTTACCGATAATTCTTTTCATTCACAATTTAAATCTTCTGTGCTCTCAGCTCAGCAGTGTGTGTTCAAAAATTACACAACAAAAAATCTGAACCCAAACCCTGATCAGTTTGGTTGCCAGTTCTCTTCTTGAGATTGACATCTACATTAATTTACAGTATTTAGCAGACACTTTTCTCCAAAGCAACTTCCAATGAACTCTATGTAGTGTTATCAGCCTGCACACCTTATTCACCGCTGTGACCTACACTGTTAGATATACTACTTACATCCATACGTTAGTGGATGACACACACTCACTCTGTCACTCACACACTATGGGGAACCTGAACAGCATGTCTTTGGGAGGAAACCAGAGCACCCAGAGGAAACCCACACAGAGACGAGGAGAACACGCAAACTCCACGGGGATCAAACCCACGTCCTCTCACACTCCCCAGGGGCTCTGAGACAGCAGCATTACTCACTGTGCCACCATGCCACATATTTTTCTCTTACCGACACCCACAGTTCAATGCCACTCAAGGACAGTTTGTTTGCCTCCCAAACAAAATCAAACTCCGTTAGAAGGTCCACAGGACCTATCATAGCTGGGGATAATCTTCTGAAAAACTCTGAGCCTGTGCTGAGGGAACACAGAAAGATATTAGAGAGTTTCCATTTCACACATTAATTATGCATGTGCAGGAGGCAGGAGGCAGGAGTAGAAGGCAAACTTCGGGGAAGACTTTAGAAAACCGAGAATTTCATGCTGCAAACACCGTTGCGCAATAATGCCAAACCAAAGGCCGACACAACTATTCTCATTCATGGGTCCGTCCCGTTTCAAATTCAGGACTTCTGTGTTCGGTTCTCTACGATGAAAGGAATGAATACTTGCAAGTTTTTCCCTACCGTTGTTGTTGCTTTGAGTCACCGTCGTGCTTAAACGTTGACCGTCATGCGAGAAATTATTGGTATTTGAGCGAAAACACGAACAAAATCGCTAGCTGTCAATGCAGTGCCTGTAAGGAAACTGCAGTTAGGAAAATAGCAGTGGCTTTTACTGTAAAGAATGTCTTCCGAACCCCGGCCGTCCTCCATCAATAGTGCCGAGGTGTGCAAAATGCAAGGATTTTAATAGTTTAGCGGTTAAAAACATACTTGGAACAAAGATTTTCCCACTTCTTCTCTGAAGAGAGTCCTTCTGCAGCAGCCTTGAGGATTGTACTAAACCTGAATCACTCCAGTATAGCAACTGTAGTTTACTATGAATAAAAGCCCAACGAAACCATAATATCCATCATAGACTGTGTTCTCTGCTATACCATGTTTGAATACTTCGTTCTCTCATGTGCTTTCCAGTGCTTTTGAGTGTCTTTAACACTTGATTGAGCATCAAAAACATGTCGCACCTCACCATCTTCTGCAAGTTTCCCGAAGATAATAGGATTAAAAAGGACGCATAAGTAATTACAAATTTTTTGCTCTTTTTCCCCTAGCCTTTGCACCCAAGACAGTGTCCCTGTTACATTCCAGTCTTGTGTGATGCCCAGAGACTGCGAGACATCCCACTGGTCTCCGTGGAGCCCTTGTTCGAAGAGCTGCCGGGCAACGGATCTGTCGCCGGGATACCGGATAAGGTCCCGGAGCCTGAAACAGATCCCTGTTGGTGGGGGCAAGGAGTGCCCTGCCTTCGAGGAGAAAGAGGCATGCAACATCATAGGAGACTTGCTTCCAAGTTGTCCCAGGTATTATTTTAACCATTTGGAAAGGCAAGAAAAGACATAGAAATTACACCAGTAAGGGTCAAATAGTTCACTGAGACTCATCATAGACTCATCCAGGGTTATGTTGATTCCTCATATGGTTGTCCAGTAATTTACTGATGTTTTTGTATTTCTGAGCACTGCCCATAGTCAAATGGGGATTTCATCCATCTGCTTAGGAAATGAACTAATGAAAAGGGCTGTAGACAGGGTGGTGGCTGTCACCTCTACGGGTATATGCTGGAGTTTTTCGGTTCACTTATGTCCTCTAAATGTGTGTAATTTTACACAAGACATTTTTAAACCTACAGTACACTTTCAAAGCTATATACTAAAGAATTTTAGATGTCATATCTTTCTGAAGTCCACAGTAACAGATTCCATCATTGGGCTTGAACCTGCAGCATTCTGGTGGTCAGCGACAGCGCACAGACACACACATTTTCTGAACCGCTTGTCCCATATGGGGTCGCGGGGAACCGGAGCCTAACCCGGAATCTCAGGGCGTAAGGCCGGAGGGGGGAGGGGACACACCCAGGACGGGACGCCAGTCCGTCACAAGGCACCCCAAGTGGGACTCGAACCCCAGCCCCACTGGAGAGCAGGACCCGGTCCAACCCACTGCGCCACCGCACCCCCCTCAGTAACAGCAACTAATGAATTTTTGCATTGGGCAGTCATGACTGTTCATTATAGCCACGCAGCTAAACTAACACTGTGGAGGACTGGCATGACTAAGGAGAAGTCATGAATGCGTTCAGAGACCTAAAGTGGTCTAACTGCGGTGGTTCAGCTCTTTGGGTCAAAGTAATGAATTCCTGTGACCACCAGGCACCCAAAACACGTAAACATCACTTTCATGTCAATGCAAAAATTACATTTCACTTTTAAATGACTTCTCTTTAAAAGTAAAGATTTTAAAAGTAAAGATTTCTGTTTTACCCTTGCGGTATAGGACAGGTGCAGGACATAGGAAAATGTGTTCACCTAATGCTGTGGTTCTCTAGGTACTTGTGGAAGAGCACAGACTGGGGTGACTGTCAAGTACAGCCCCTCCTGAACCCCCAGGACCGGCGCCTCAGCAATTTGAGTGCACTGTGTGGCGGGGGGATCCAGACCCGAGAAACCTACTGCATTCAGGTCCCGGGAGATGCGAAAGAAGGTGAGGAAGATGCTCGCCGCTTTAATGCAAGGTGCACTTGCGAAAGCGTGAAGTCGGAGTGTCAAGTGTTTCGATTCAGGGTGGGGCTAAGCAGATCAGATTTTTCAGTAGATGCGTGCATCTCCTGCGCTGTTACATCTGCGGTGCCTACATGTGCACATTCCCGATGCTCTTCCATCTGTTGCAGCCCTGTTCTTCATTGTTATGAAACCACTTTGATTAAAAACTTTATTACACTATCATTCATGCGCCACTGCCTTCCATAAATTATTTGTGCACACGGCTAAAAAGGATAATACAGTGATCTACAGCAGTTTTCCATGCTGAATAAGTACCACTGATGAATATTTCATGCTTACATGTGTTTTTTGTTATGCCGCCATTTTATCTTTCGGAGATCTGAGCGAGCAAAAGCAGGCATCTGCCTCGTGGGGATGAAGAAATTGGGCGATTTTTCCTAGGCGTTGGTCCGTCGTCCCCAGACACAATGATGTAGGCCTCAGTCAGCCCCATTAGGGCCCGGTGACCTGAACGTAGTGCCACGCCTGCCTCGTTGACTCTCAAGAGAAACAAGAACAGAGTGGTCCATGTAGAAAACTTTTTTCTATGATTTAAATGACTTCTTCAGATAATCCACGAGAACTCTACACCCTTTTCATGCACTTCAGAACACCAGGCAAATCCTATCAAGGCCAATGTGATGCTTCCTTAATGATCACCACAGCTCTGTGTTATCCTATTGTTGCTGGTTTATAGCTTATCTATAGCTGTCCTAGACGGAGAAACGAAAGCAAATTCTCGGCTGGTACGTTTCGTTTAAAGTCGTTCGAATCATGTGACGCATTCAATCCAAATCTCAATTAAGGCTCTGTAACGAAGAGCCCGGGCGGAATGAAAAGCCAGAGGACCCTGCGATTTCCTTCCTCCGCAATGGAGGCCGTATCCAACGATAGTCAAAAGACGCCTCCCATTAAGAACCGTGTTCCAGATCTGTTTGTGCAAATAAAAAGTTAAACTGCCTCAACTGTGCTCTTTGTTAGTATACTTCAAACAATAGTACAAATTAGTATTCAACAGACTGGGGATGTTTCCCTTGTTCAGTTAATCAATCATTCAGTGGCTGAGTAATCCCAGCAAGGTAAAACTATTTTTTAATTAGAATTCAGATCCCTGTGTCTCCCTGCTACGGTTGCAGCTGTTTTAGCCTTACCGTCTTGTTCTGTTACTTAGTACTTTACAGTGACGCATTGGTCTAAAATGTCATTTCAGTCTGCAGTAGCCCTGATGTCTCCCAGTGTGTGGGCTGTGTGTTTGGATGTGGGTTCAGAGCACCTGGAGGAAAACCACACAGACATGGGAAGAGCATGCAAACTCCACACAGACTGAGCGGGGATCGAACCCACATCCTCTCGCACCACCCGGACACCGTGAGACAGCAGCACTGCTTGCTGTGCTGCCCGCATTATATTATGGTATTACATCATATTTACTCATTCAGCTGATGCCTTTTTTCCAAAGTGACTTACAATTATTTACCCATTTATACAGCCGCATAATTTTACCAGAGCAATTTCAGCTAAGTACCTTGCTCAAGGGTCCTACAGCTGGAGATCAAACCTATGACCTTTTAGATCCATAGGCAGCAGCTCTAACCACTGCACTACCAGCTGTCCTCTTTAACCTGTTTCCACTTTATGATAACATATTATGTCGTCAAATGACTCTGTTATTCCATGCTGGCACGTTACTGTACGTTAGATGAAAAAGCCACAATGTCCACTCACTTTTGTAGGGTGGTATAAGGTGGGGGGGTGGCAGAGAAGTTATAAAGAGAGGGCTGAGACTCTGGATCACCGCTCATGTAATCAATTCCATTCCAGGAGATCAATGCAGGTCAACAGAAACTCCGATGGAGGCCCCTGTTCCTGCAACAGATCGTTGAAATGTAAAAAAGCAACTTGCTTTCTCGAAAGATCGGTGGGGAGGAAGGGGGATGGTGTGTTTCTTGGAACAGTCCTGATCCGAAAAGACCTATTTCTGTCATAAAATATGCAAAAGCTTAAAAGACAAACTCCTGAGGCAAAACTGTGGGATTGTTTCGCTGTTTTTTTTAATCGTTTCAAATGCCTTTTAAACACAGGAACCATTGTGTAGGCATATTTGTCTGAGAAAGCAGCCTTTTTGTGTGCGCATCCCTTTGGATTTTAATTTAAATGGTAATCTGGTGCTCAATGATCTGAGAAGGAGCGTTTAAAATGGCATTTTTTATTCAAGACAAACTTCATTTGATTTTTTTTGTTCCTTTAAACGCAAAGAGAAGCTTTAGTCTTTTCTTCATTTGCCAGATATCATTTGCCATGAATGGGATGTTGTTTTAATTGTTTCAGAGGAGGGACAATTGTTAGGATGATCACCCCCCCCCCACCCCACCCCACCCCCACACACACCTCCTAGGTGGGTGGTCAGTAGCAGTGGCAGTAGCAAGAGTGGGTCAGCAGGATCTGTAATTTAGAATCAAGTTCAGGAGGATGCTGTCTCCTGACAGACATCACCCTTATCGGAGAATGTCCTCCCAGGGCAGTGGAAGCATGACAGTTCATGCTTACCTTGGGTCTGGTAACAAGTGTCACTGTAAGTAGACAGATTGCTGCTAACCATACGTTAGAGTCAGATGTGTGTGTGATCTGTACTCATGAGGGACCCTCTTTGTGCATCTGTCCCCCCCCAGTGAGCAGACCGGTGAGCAGGAGGCTCTGCTTGGGAAACAGCCCCGCTGCCGTCCAGCCCTGCTCCATCCCCTGCCCACAGGAGTGCTTGGTATCCCTCTGGTCACCGTGGGGACCCTGCATACATGACAACTGCCTGGACCCACAGGGGAAGAGAGGTAGGACTGGAGGCTGAAGGACTCTATGACTGGCATAATCTTTTAAGACTCATCTCTTCCGGACTCACTTAGCCCATGATCTCTTAAGTTCACGTAAGGTATAAATGTTCGTGATCATCCTCGGATCAGTCCTTTACACAGCTAGTCCTGCAATGTAAAGTAAATGTTTATATGTATCTCAAAAAAAAAAAACTGCTAGGATGGCGATTAGGAATCGGCAAAATTCTGGTGAAGTTTCATGCAGCTACTTGTGCGATGAATGTCAGTGCATATGGTGAAGGAAACAAACTAACTGTGCTTAAGAATATTTACATTTATTCATTTACCAGATGTTTTTCACCAAAGCGACACACACACACACACACACACACACAAACACACACGCACTGGCTGAAACAGCTTGTCCCAAGAGGGGTTGCGGCGAGCCGGAGCCTAACCCGGCAACACGGGCCGCAAGGCCGGAGGGAGAGTGGACACACCCACGACGGGATGCCAGCCCATCACAAGGCACCCCAAGCTGGACTCGAACCCCAGACCCAAGCGACATACAGTACATCTCATAGAAAATACAACTTGTGCAATACCTTAGAAGAAACAGACATAGCTGCAGATGTGCGACTCTCAAGTGAGATCAGGTTGCTTCGGAATTGGAACAACTCTGAGGACAAGTCCTCCTACAGCCGAGAGAAGGGAGTGTCGAACTCTGTGGGTGGGGGTATAAACGACACACTGCACTGAGGCAGAGAGGGAAAACACACAATGGGCTGGATCCAGCAGGAGTCCAAGGAGTGGGTCAGCAGGATCTGTAATTTAGAATCAAGTTCAGGGGGATGCTGTCTCCTGACAGACATCACCCTTATCGGCGAATGTCCTCCCAGGGCAGTGGAAGCATGACAGTTCATGCTTACCTTGGGTCTGGTAACAAGTGTCACTGTAAGTAGACAGATTGCTGCTAACCATACGTTAGAGTGAGATTGCTATGTAGGAGCAGGAGTTGTGAGTGTATTTTTGCCCTGCAATTATGTCAAATGTCTTGGGAGGACCATGACAGTCACAAGGCCATGCATTCTAGTAACTCCTACCTGAGACGTGGGCTGAAAGCATAGCAATTTCTTGCAGATGCTTCTTGTAGGAGAACTGCAGTTATCCGTAATGTGTGCAAAGTAATTCCATGTAATTATTAGCGGTTGTACTCAGTAATTATCAATGTCCCACAGACATCAATGCTACTTTTTGATAGGTTTCTTTATTATTATTTTTATCTTTCCTTGCTGATGCTTCTTTCCAAAACATCTTACAGCATTTGGCCCTTATGCTGTATAAAGCTAAGTGTTTCTGTGGCGATTTAAGAAAGAAACCTTGCTTAAGGGTATTGCAGAAGCAGAGGGGAGTGGGACCTTTAGGTTGTATAGAAGTTTGTATCTTCATCTGCTTTACTGCATTTCCATGTTTACATAACTTTGAAAGCCTGACAAGGTCTTTATCATGCTGTAGTGTATACCTGCCTCACTGCTTTCTTTTTTTGAATTTATGTTTTAAATGTGAAACTCATGCAATTGTAACTGATGCTCTTGGGTTTTGTGGAGAAGCATGTAAACCTTTATCAGGAAGATGAATTATTCAGCAACACAGCTGGACCTTGAGGAGCTCTCTGTTCTGCAAGAATGAGGCAAATCCAAATTGATTAAAAAAGCAAGATGTTTTTCAATATAGATGAATGCCTTTTGGTCTTATCGGCGCTCCTACTACATTCCTAAGTTCTTGCTGGTTAGTAAAGTTGGTTCTGCATGGGCTGCAGAGGCAAATGCTACCCAATTTCCCCAATGATGTCATTATCCTGGGAACTGGACTGCAGCAAAGTCAGGAAAACATGGATGAAGTCTATAAGTGGCTTGAAATATACTGGCTCAAACTTAATAATTCTGCGTTTATCCTCACAAGAGATAAAGCAATAAATCCCATGACAAGTCAGTGGCACCCCAGGAACCATGGAGCCTCGCCCTACACCCTGAGTGGTTTCCTCTGACATAGCGCCGAGTAGAGTCTCTTTGTGTTTCCGATGATCACAGCCAACCGTACTCCCCAGGCGGCGGAGAAAAAAAGATCCTTTGATCAAAATGGGAAGTCAGTAGTGCGTTTGTTGGCATCATGAATAAATTGTATTATTTTGCTGTCTATGCCACACAACATTTTCCGTACAGCTCGCAGTTGCGTTCATCCAAATCTTACACTTGCTCTGCAGCTCTTAAAGGGTACTGGCTGTTTGAAATTGCATGGGGGAAGGGTACGGTAGCACATGTCATGCTGAGATATGGGTGAGAACAGCAAATTCTAAAACCTTCTCTGACACAGTGGTGAAAAGGAGGAGCTGAAGTGGGTACTGAGGGGGACGTCGGAATTGCTGTCCTGGCTTCTTTCGCCTGAGTGTATATGACTGGCATGGAAAGCCTATGAGTTATTAATGACCCAGGGATACACTTCCACCGGGCTGCTTTTCGCACGGTTTGAAACGTGACTGAGGTGGAGGTACATTGATCCTCAGATCGATTGCCGGTCTTGGACCGCCACCCAAGAAGAGTTTCCTGCCCGTGGTGCACTTTGCTTCTCCCCTGGTGGCACCTTTATTTTTCTTATGATTGGGTATGGTAATTTACACACGGAGACAGCCATTTTCGTGCAAGACAGGCTTTCCTTCTTTTAAAAACATCCAGCAGAAAAAATAACAATGCACCGTTGATGTTGATTTCTGTGTAATGCGGTTAATAGTGAAAGAAAAAAGTCAGAAGTTCTGAAAATATACACGTATAAAATCTGCAGGGACTCGTTCTTTAACCGGACTCATTTAAACTGCAGAAAAAAAAATGATGTGAAAACCTGGCTGTACTGCTTTGTATTGGTTTTTAATTAATAAATGATCGAATGAATTAATGAGTATGTTAGTGGGGAACAGTTTTTACTTTTTTTCTGCGTGTTTGATGAGATATTTGTGTTTCCTTCCGTAAATACATCGTACTCAAGAGAGTTTGGGATTCTGTCAAGGAAGACTCTTAAATCCTCATAAAATATTAACTGATATACATTTCCTGACAGTACTCCAGTTTGGAGCCTATTATTTTCTCCCTCCTGCTGGAAGCAGACAGGTTTGTTTATTTCGCTGCTCGGTGCTGCAGCCAGGAGACTAGATCCCTTGCAGTCGGAAACCCCCCGCAGAATCGTTCCTACAACCAGCAAAGGCATCCGCGATGAAGGGAAAAAGAATTAGATTATGGTTAAAAAAAAAAAAAAATGTAAAAACTGAAATAAGGACAAAAAATGCATGCAAACTTGTCGAAATTCGTCCTATATAAATTTGCACACGCTCTATATCAGTGGTATCATTTTATCTCTATTATGCAGAAATTTTAATATTCACAATGGCCTGTGGTGTTTGATTGTACATTACGGGTATTCCTCAGTGACACATTATGTGAGGCCTTCTTATCTGTTTGTCCTTTAAGCAGTCGCAGCTCCCACGACTCCCCCGTTCCCTCCATCGACTATGAGGCGCGTGAACGAAGGCAGGGCTGAGAGAGGAAGCCCGGCAGTCCTGCGCACTAAGTTGTTGCCCGAGCCACGCGAAGCGAAGGGAAGGCTCTACACGGACACTTCGCACTCCGCTCGAGCGCGGTGAAGGCGTGAGCGTGAGAGACGGCCCGCAGGTGGTGAATTAGGCGGAGCGTCGTGCGGCGTGTGACACGCGCGCTCCCCACGCACGTTACAAACGGAGAAAAGTGGGGGAAACGAGGAGAATCCCAGAGGCATCTTCCAGTGAATTATCTCACTCTTTATTCTTTACTGAAATCCCCCTCGTTTTCAAGGTCTGGGGAATAAAAACGAAAAGCAGCTGATTCCATCTTAACTAAAATATGTGCGATGTTATCGGTGGCGTCATCTTCTCGATACAGGGAAACACTCGAAAGTACGACACACCCGATTGCACCAGAAATGGCTTTTTTCAAATAACTAAACTTTTTTTCCGGTTTTCCTTGGCCCCACTGTGTACGCCTTTTAAATCAACGGCAAAAAATCTCGAAAGAAAGAGAATCATGGTGATTCACTACGCACACACACTCACACGCACGCACGCACGCACCCACCCGCAAGTGTACACTTTCTTGCGCTCTAAGCATGTAATTTGCTCCGGAATGATAATGTATTCAGGAGCAAGTGAAATGAGGTGAAGCTCCAGGCAATCTAAGGTGCGAAAATACAAGGAGAAGAGCAGTCAGACACGCTGGAAAGGAAGGTATGAGAATTAAAGTAGGAGAATGGCCTGCTGTTATCAGCTGTACCTGCTAACCCCCACCAGTGCTATTACACTCTTCGGCGGGCAGGGGGTAGTTAGGGAGGGAGAAAGCCGGAGTGGGATCAACCAAAGAAGGTATCTGCAGGAGGTCCCGACTTTCAAATGCAAATCCGGGGCGCTTCATTAGCATGACATGAAATACATCTTGTGCTCCTGCAGCCCAGTACAGCAGAAATATGTAAGCAATTATACACGTGAACTTTGTAAGAAGGTGAAATAATGCAGAAATGGTGTAAATAAGGTGAAAAATGAACAAAATCAAACACAAACACACACACAAAACCGCTTGTCCCATACAGGGTCACGGGGAACCAGAGGGCGTAAGGCCAGAGGGGGAGGGGACACACCCAGGACGGGACACCAGTCTATCACAATGCACCCCAAGCAGGACTTGAACCCCAGACCCACCAGACAGCAGGACTGCGGTCCAACCCACTCCGCCACCGCACCCCTTTCGAAATCAAACATCATAAACTGATTGAGATGGATGGAAGGATGAACAGAATCGTATCCTCATGGGACCCAGCCATTCGTTTTTGTCCACGCTAAAGGACATGTTTTTTTTAAGTGATTTACCTCCCAAACTGTACCTGCTAGAGTATTGAATCCCGAAGCATCTAATATGTGTACAGGGGACTATAAGATGGTGGCGGGACGTGAACAACTTGGAAAAAACTTCACGAGGCTAATAACCGCCCCCGCATCGTCTCCACAGGGTTCAGGCAGAGGAGGCGGCTGGTTGTCCGGGAGCCGGAAGGCACCACCCAGGGATGTCCACACCTCGTGGAGTCCATGCCGTGCGAGGACCCGGTCTGCTTCCGGTGGAGCGTCTCCCCGGTGTCAGGGCAGAAGGAGGAGGAGCTGTGCGTTCCCACGGATGGGCAGTGTGGCCCCGGGACTCGAGCCCAGGCTGTCCGCTGTGTCGATGCCCATGGTGAGCTGTGACCCCTTTACCCAAGACTTTTACTCTCACTCTGCACACACGCACACACACACTTTTTCAGAACCGCTTCTCCCTTACGGGGTCACGGGGAACCGGAGCCTACCCGGTAACACAGGGCGTAAGGCCGGAGGGGGAGGGGACACACCCAGGATGGGACGCCAGTCCATCGCAAGGCACCCCAAGTGGGACTCAAATCCCAGATCTACCGGAGAGCAGGACTGTGGTCCAACCCACTGCGCCACCGCACCCCTCTCTCACTCTGCACATTCAGCCATATATAAAAGCTGCAATGCCATCTGCACCGAAACACCACTACTTTCTTTACATGAACGCAAAGGCTGTAAAAGTTTTCTCTGGTGTTTTTTTATTTCCCGTAATTTCCACTATTATACTTTTTCCAAGGGGGTGCGGTGGCGCAGTGGGTTCGCCCACAGTCCTGCTCTCCGGTGGGTCTGGGGTTCGAGTCCCGCTTGGGGTGCCTTGCGACGGACTGGCGTCCCGTCCTGGGTGTGTCCCCTCCCCCTCCGGCTTTACGCCCTGTGTTGCCGGGTAGGCTCCGGTTCCCCGTGACCCTGTATGGGACAAGCGGTTCTGAAGATGTGTGTGTGTGTGTGTGTGTGTGTGTGTACTTTTTCCAAATTGTGAATTGTTTGCATGGTCACCTGGGGTGGGTGGCTGATCTTGGATCTCAAAGGTTTCTTTTTACCGGTTCCAGGCTTAGCTTCTTTTTTATACCCTCTTCCATCCCCTTCTAGTTATTTATTTTAAATGTTTTAAACGTTCGATCGTCGTACTTGTTTCCAGCTACTTACTGCCTGTTTCTTTTAAGTTTTTTCTGCCCTGTGTGATGCCACGCATTTTGGGATCAAGATCAAATTGAACTGGAATGAAACCGGAGCTTTGCCTGAGACGGGGACGGAGAAAAATGACAAACATAAATGCAGTTAAAATTATTAGAAGGGCAATCGATTAAAGTAATTCATCTTTCAGGGGCAGTTAGAGGTGGACTTTTCCTTTTTTTTTCTCTCAGCAATGTCAGGGTGTCACTTGGACTGTGGGCGTGCCAATTCCCACCCCAAAGCGCTACCTAAACATCCATACCTTGATTAGACACCCCATTTTGGACTCTCATGGATTTAAAAAAATGATTTTTAATAGAACGGCACTAAGTCACAGCAATGTTGGGAGAGAAACAAGTGACCAACAGATGGCAAATACGTCCATAGGTTAGAGTATTTCAAAGGTGTGACCCACACAGACGCACTGTCTGAAGCTGCCCATCCTCAATGGGGTCGCGGCGAGCCGGAGCCTAACCCGGCAACTTAGGGCGTAAGGCCGGAGGGGGAGGGGACACACCCGGGACGGGACGCCAGTCTGTCGCAAAGCACCCCAAGCGGGACTCGAACCCCAGACCCACTAGAGAACAGGACCCAGTCAAACCCACTGCGCCCCCACGCCCCTCAAAAAGGCGTGACCGCATACCGTTATGTAAAAGGATCCAAAAATGTGTCTAGGCGTCCCCAAATTCACATGATTTATCATGCAGATCAAATGTTAATTCTCCCCAGTATGTTTTATGAATAGCCTGTGCTGACAGCAGCGGTAGTTGAAATCGTCAGTGTCACATAATGTTTTCCTTAAAACAGCCACATGGTGTTAAATTACATGTCGCCAGAACTCAATGGGGCCACTTTACACTTCTGGAGCAGGGTAATAGCACCCGTGCACCTGTCACACTGCAGTCAGACTGAGATCTGGGCCTCACGCGGAGCTCTTCATGGGTGAACGATAGCTAATTAAAGCCCAGGACAATGATGTCCGTGCAACGTGTCAATTGATCATCTGCACGAATTACATACCTGAGTGCAGCTCTGTTTTGAAATATTTATTATTCTGTCACAATAGATTAGGTACTTATACGTTAAGGCAGGATTTGGGGATCCAGATTAATTACCTTCCAAATGCTTTTTTGGAATTTTGACAGGTTTGATCAAAAAAACGAAGTAGTGCTGCATAAAAGTCGATACGAATCTCTCTCTGAGCATTTCGATGTTAACCGCCGTGCTTTCGGACACGAAAACCAAGCTGCTCTGTTATTCGTGCTATCAGTGGTGGGTAAAATCATTTTTCTGCAGCTGAGCAAGAAATTGTTAAGAGAGCAGTGACACTCATTTCCCTCGTTCCCCATATTTGAAAAAGGCTGATGCAAAGTCCCATCGTCTTGTGACTAGACGGACTCGTATCATCTCATCAGTGAGGATGGAGAGCACACTGGCTCAACATATTATAAACTGTTGAGTTCTTAATTTCAACGACATTAACATTTTATAGTTTTGGTTGTATCTCATTGCATTTTCTCCACTTGTGTATTTTTAATTAATAATTAATTAATTTTTGCTCTGGAGTAAAGGCTATCTCAGTTTACCCAGCAGTAAAACAAGCAGAATATGAGCGTGGGACTCCCTTAATCAAGTTCATTTTCACAGTGTTTACAGTTCATGTATGGTGTACTGGCGGTCAATAAGAAGATGGAAAAACCTTGCGTGTTTGTTCAATGAATTGGTCAACAATTAGCATTGAATGGCAGTTTGTGGTGGCAAAAGTGTTTTTATTGTCAGTCATTTTGAAATATATCAAATGTGACTGTAGCTCAAAGATTATGGAACAAAAATTTAAAAAAAAAATTCAAAATCTTAAAAATCTTAATATCTACTTGTAGCTACATCCAAGACTTTAAGAGAATTTAACCAGCAAGCTATAGAGGGATGCCTGGATTATTAAGTTTTGGTTGATTGTGGCTTAAGAAGTAACACCTACTTTGGATTTGCAACCAAAAAAAAAGTTGCTTATTGATTTTAGGTTCTAGTTGTATTTGTGACATGGAGGGAAATGTAACATACAGTGAGGGGGTGCAGTGGCGCAGTGGGTTGGACCACGGTCCTGCTGTCCGGTGGGTCTGGGGTTCGAGTCTCGCTTGGGGTGCCTTGCGACGGACTGGCGTCCCGTCCTGGGTGTGTCCCCTCCCCCTCCGGCCTTACGCCCTGTGTTACCGGGTTGGCTCCGGTTCCCCGCGATCCCGTATGGGACAAGCGGCTCTGAAACTGTGTGTGTGTAACATACAGTGTAAGAAAAAGATGATGGATCTTTATTATGGGCTCTTCACATATCCTTGCCATATTCGTTTAATTAAGTGGTATAATACATTTTTACTTTGCTGGCCATTTTACATTCCGTATATAAAAACCGATGGGGTTTTTTTGAGCTATTCAAGTTAAGTGCTTCGAAAAAAAGCACAACAGCAGAGGCAGACTATGTAATTATTTTGGTACCTGTTGAATATAAAATTGGGCTGCAGCTGCATCACAGTGCAACTCTTGATTAAAAGCATATTGACAAATCAATTAAATTTCAGCGCAGAGTATGAGAGCAGTAAACAGGATAACTAGATAATAAATGCCCCATTATTATAATAACTAGATTCTCTCTGGTTTTGAATAACCTGTACATGAAAGGCTTCGTCTGAATTGCGGTCGAAAGCGGTGTATATACCGCTGTTTGGCATGCTTATGATGGTGAGTCCTGCGGTGGAAGAGATTGGTGCGTTTAGTGGGCTTCCTGCAGAAAGTCTGCACTGTCAGAGATGTAATTGTGTGCGGAAGAGGTAAGTCTTTGTGATCCTTTGAAGAATGTATAAGACCAACAGGCCTCAGAGCACGCGCGGGCATCGCCTCTTTCTATGCACAGCAATCCTCGGGGAAAACCCACGCTTCGGCGAAGACTCCAGGAAATAGTGAGCCGATGCCTCGGAGAGAGTGCGATTATGACTATTTCACACATTTAGATTTATATTTATGCATCTGGCAGATGCTCTTCTCCAAAGCGACATGCGTTGTACAGCTCGGAGAATTCAAGCGTGCCGACGACAATAGACTACTCGGCTCCATCCTTTCAGATTCGGTACGGTGGGCCCAGCTTTGTCGTACAACATGCTGCACCGGCCACAAGGCTCCAGGTGAAACATTCGGGAAATCGTGTTGCATTGGATGCTTTTCTCCAAAAGGACCTAGAGCGTTAAGCTAGTAGCAATTATTTACTCATTTGTGCACCTGGATAACTCTTACTGGAGCAATTTAGGGTTACGTTCCTCGCTCAAGAGCATTATAGCAGGTGGTAGAGATCAAAACTTGGTCCTTAAAATCCAAAGGTGGTGGACGACCACGCCCATTAATGCCCCTTTATTTCTCCTAGACTTCCCTCAAAAATTAGAAGTTATTTCTGAGACAGGCATGACACAGAAGTTCATCAGTACTCCTTGTCGCTGGGCTTGGATTGGGTTCGAATCCAGCTCAGTCTGTGTGGAGATTGCAAGTTCTCCTTGTGTTATGTACGTTTCCTCTCACAACCCAAAATGGCATACGCTGCGACGTATACAGTGGATTTCTGTCTGCGCTGGAATGGAAAACATGTAAATAAATGTAGCTGATTGCTTTTTACATTTAACATTTATTTACTTAGCAGACGCTTTTCTCCAAAGCGGCTTCCAATGAACTCTATGTAGTGTTACCAGCCCACACACCTTATTCACCGCGGTGACTTACACTGGGTCACTCATCCATACATCAGTGGAACACACTCTCTCTCTGTCACTCACACACTATGGGGGAACCTGAACAGCATGTCCTTGGAATGTGGGAGGAAACCAGAGCACCTGGAGGAAACCCTCGCAGACACGGGGAGAGCTTGCAAACTCCACACAGACTGAGCAGGTATCGAACCCACATCCTCTCACATCAGCCAGGTGCTGTGAGACACTATTTTCTAGTTTTTAGACTGTATATTCTTGTGATCCTTTCAAATTCATATCAGTAAGTGGATTATTCACATAGCCGGGTACCTCCACCGATGGAAATGGGATGGTAAAATCCCAGGGCTCCATGAGCAGCAGTAAAATAAGTCACAAGACCCGTTACTGTTTTGCATTTTTCCGGGTTCAATTCTGCCACTCTGTAATGAGATTCTTTCACGACGTTTCATTTTTTATTTATTTTAATTCTGTCGTATTTGCCGAGTTTCTTTCACCACGCCGCAATATCTTGTGAAATAGCTGTCTCGAGAAAGCATCGCCGTCCCCGGCGATGCGCGTCTGCAGCTGCGGAGATGCACCTGTTGGAGCGCGGCAAGGGATCGCCTTCCGTCTCTCCTCCGTAAGTAAATAAAGGAGTCCAGCAGCTCAGCCTCGTCCCCTGTAATTGAGTTCCCCAGCAAGGGAGCGTTTCGGCGCCCAAGTCCAGCTCACTCGACAGCCTGCGAAAGGCTGATAGCTCCTGCGCGCACATCAGCGGAATGCATCTAAACCGCCACGTTCCGGAGGGTTCTGCAGCCTGAGAATCACTGCTTTCCGCCATATGACCAAGATTAAGGGAGGAACCGGATCTTTTTTACCATGGGCATTTGCAGCATATATCGTATTATAAGACTTCGTGACAAGGCTTGATTGGCCTCGGTGGATTTCAGTTCAGTTTGCAAAGTATCAAAACATTTTGTGAACCTGTTTCTCAGATCTTTGGGTCAGTTGACGCTACCCTGTTTCCCGACTCGGTGGGCGAGGCTGCTTTGGAAGACAGCAGGTGGGTGTCTGCCGCTCGGTGGTCCTACTCTCCTTGCTTGTCACAGAGACGGGTCCCCCGGAGTCGAGGTCTTCTCAGATGAAAGCGCTGCATCTCGACTCACGGGAAAGGGGATTGCTGGGCTCCCTGGAGAAGGCTGAGCTCGTCCCAGTGCGCGGCGGATTTCGTGAGCAGGAGAATCTCTCGACTCTCCAGATCGCGGGTCGTGCTTTCCGGTCGGCGTGTCTCGGCATTTCCGACGAGTATTTGCTCGATGTCGGGGTATATTTCACAAGCAGTCCTGCCACACATCTTCTTTTCATTGCTCTCGCTTCACAGACTCAAGGATCAGCCAGAGACATGTGCTCCGCCGATGTTGTTTGAGTGCGCTCAATGCTTCTGGGATAGGCTCCGGTTCACCATGACCCTGACCAGGAGAAGCCGTTATTGAAATGAGATGGATGGAACTTACAGTGATTTACCCATTAAAAGCTGTAAATAGAATAGATTGCAAACCTAACATAGTGAGTTGTTGTACAATGGGACACCTTATGGGTAATTTGTAGTCATCAGTCAACCTGAAATGCAGGTCTTTGGACCGTGGGAGGAAACCAGAGCACCCAGAGGGGACCCAAGGGGAGAACATGTAGACGCCACATAGACTGACCCAAATTAAAACCCATGTTCATACAGCCCGGGGGCTGAGAGGCAGCAGCACTATCTGCTGCACCACCATGTTGCCAGTGATAATGTCTGAGAAGAAAATAAATACATTTTAAAAACCAAAATAAGAGAGATGAATATGAATGAGTTTTCTAGGTTTTGTTGCAGGGTAACAATGTGGAGCAGTTATTATTGTGCTTGAATTGAGGGTGACAGATCGCAGATGTAGCGGCGTATGTTCATCATCATGGTGCAGGGTAAAAAAAAGGGTAACAGTGTGATCACTGTTAGGTCTTCACTGCCCCTCTAAATTGCTAAATGTGTTAATGGCTCTTTCATCGTTTTACAGTAGTGCTATTTTAGCAGCTTTATAATTACACTTGCGCCATTCTGCCCTTGAGCAATCCGCTGCAGTCCAGAATTCACACGCGCACACACACACACAATGCCTACAAACACGTGTCCCGAGCGGGGTCGCAGCGAACCGAAGCCTAACCCAGCAACACAGGGCGCAAGGCTGGAGGGGGGAGGAGGGAGAGGACACACCCCGGAAGGGACACCAGTCTACCGCAAAGCACCCCGACCAGGACTCGAACCCCAGACCCACCACACAGCAGTGGGCCCCCCAGGCGATACATTGAAAATGTAAATAACAGCTAAAATAAGAGGATATGGGTCTCTTGCAGTTCCTCGCAATATTCCTTTTTTTGGTTTTGTGACCAGAATATAGTCAAACTTCAATAGCAAAAAAAAAAAAAAAAAGACTCAAGTTCCTCAAATTAAATAAAGCAGCACTGCAGGGGCTGAGAGGCATCTGAGACGCTGTCTTCCGTCGTTACCGCGCCGCTCGCTGCCAGTACCGCTCGGGGTAAATTTGCATTTCTCTTGCGGAAAAAGTCTACATCCGGCTGCCGCGTTGACCTGCTGGCCGGGGAGGCGGCGGACGCTCCGGCTCTGTCTCCGACGGTCCGCGGACCCCATCCTGTGAAGTCAAGAGCCGAACGCAGCCCCCCCCCCCGCGACGGTCGGGACCTCCGGAGTTATCGGCTCAAGAATAAAGCTGTAATTACAGCTAATGTCAAAAGCGGGACCCGTGGCACCGAGTGATAGGGGCCCCGGTGAGCAACAGGCGTACCCGTGCCGGGAAAATCAATTTTCACATGTGACAAATGAAGCGGAATTCTCAGTATTTTTCTTTATATATTTATTTCTCTGTATCTGCACTCTGCTTGGGTGATTAAACCCTTTATCACCCCAGTAATGTTTCACCTGCCAGAAGGAGGGAGTCCTTCCCAAGGTGAGATCCCGCACAAAGCGGCATCGCAACAGCCGAAGTGGGGGGGGGGGGGGCGGATAGCATGCGGGGGGCCGCAAAGCGGCGAGCAAACACAAAGGGTGGCGTCAATAGCGCCGCCGCGGCCTGCCGTCACCCTCGACGATGGAGGCGGCCTTGTGGACGTCGCGGCCACCGGCGACGGTCGTTTCGCCCGCGGTCCAAGAATCGGCCGACGCGCCGTGTTAGAGGACACGCGTCGCAACAAAGGCGGGCAGAGAAATTTCAACCGGAGCCAGAAATTCAGACGGTGTTCTCGCTCGAGGGGTAATTGATGGGTTCCTCACCTTCCTTTCTGCTCCTTTCCCGAACACGAGTGAACTCCGCAGTTCTCGACTGAGTCTAATGATTGCCAGAGCAGGAAAACGTGTTTTATCTTGACTGCAATTAATGATAGTCTCTGCAGCCGAGAGTCTTCCGGAGAGTTCCGCTGTGTTGAAGTCTCCAGCTGAGAGTCGGGGGGATTCCTTGGTGTGGAAGCCTCTTTGGCTGAGACTCCTCCATGTAGCCTTCTAGTGCTTCAATGCCAGCAGGTGGTGCATTGGTTACAAGTCAAGTCAAGTGGCTTCATTGTCATTTCAGTCATATACAGCCGGTGCAGTAGATGTGGAACGAAACCACGTTCCTCCAGGACCACGGTGTTACATAAAGCAACACAAAGCTACACAAAGAACTGCCGCCTTGCACTCAAAGTGCTCAGGTTCAAACCCCACGTCCTGTTGGGATTCGAATTCCACCCACCCTGCTGTATAACTGGGTAAGTCATTGTGAGATGCTTTTGAGAAACGTATCATATAATTAAATAAATTTAATATAAATGAAGCGGGGGTGCGGTGCGGTGGACCACAGTCCTGCTCTCCGGTGGGTCTGGGGTTCGAGTCCCCGCTTGGGGTGCCTTGCGACAGCCTGGCGTCCCGTCCTGGGTGTATCTCCTCCCCCTCCGGCCTTATGCCCTCTGTTGCCGGGTTGGCTCCGTGACCCCGCTTGGGACAAGCAGTTCTGAAAATGTGTGTGAAGCGCCTTTAGCTGAGGCTCCACTCGGTGTTGAGGTCTCTGCACAGTTCTTTAATTGTGAAGTTTATGCAGTTGAGACCCGAACTCTTGCTCAGTGACAGTTCTTCAGTGCTCCCTGCTATCGCTGTATCGTTCAGCTTTATGAAAGTCTGCCCTGCAGACGGTACAGCGGCACGCATGCAGTAGATCGTAGCACTACAGCTGTCTTTTCCCCAGGGAATATTATATGATAGGGCACCATTCACATTTGGGATACAGTAAGTTGGAGAAAGTATGGAGGTGGTTCATCATTGCGTTCTCCTTCTGAAACTTTGGGTCGTGGGAGGAAACCTTGGAGAATATGCAAACTTTGCATAGCGTGAGCCAAATTCCATCCCAGCCCCGAAACCACGGTCCGTGAGCTGTGGGGCACCAGCGCTACCCGCTGTGCCGCCGTGCCATTTGCATCACTTGTAGTTAAGGGCACGTGACTTCAGCAGGCCCGCTATTTCATCATTAACATCTCCGAGGGGTTCGGTAAGCTACAGGCGGGGGCCTCAAGCTGTGAAAAACTGAAGCCCTTACACTTCCAAAGTACCATTTCTGGGGGGAAAATAATCACCTTGAACTCTGTGACGACCAGACAGGTTTGATGGGGTTTGAAGACGACGTGGGAAATTTATTCTGAGGTTTTCCGTGTTTAAAAAAAAAAAACCCCTGCTTAGTTTTGCTTTGTCAGATGTACCCGTAAGCGCTTGCCTGCGGTGTCGCGGGCATCGGGGGCATCACGTGTTCCTCCGTGTGCGCCGCCACATGTCGCGGAGCAGCTCGGGAGGTGGGTAGGCACCCTGGAGCTGTAGATGATGAGCGCTGCGGGGTGTGTGTGTGTGTGTGTCGGGGGGGAGCGTGATTGAGCGCCCAGGAAAGACCCTGCTCCCAAGAGGGGGGCCTCGCAAACACTCCCATTATGCCGCTTCACACTCTAGCACAGAGCTCTGCGAACGGCTACAGCCACAAAGGCGCCGTGTGTGTCCGTGCGCGTGTGGACGTATACGTGGGCGTGGGAGCCGATCCCGTTGAAATCACATGTTGCGCGCCGCCGTGTTACGTATCCGCCGCGATACCTCCACCAGCTCCATATTTTAATAATTCAACAAGGCCTCAGGCGGCCAACTATTTACTGATTTTTTTCTTTCTCTTCCTTTAACGATCAGAAAAGGGTTCCTGCCTTCAGACTCAGCCGAGTCACTGCCAATTATGAATGTTTAACTCTCTACGAGTTGGTTTTGCGTTTCGCTCTCATTCTTCTTCTTTCCCATCATGAAATACTTCCCGAAGGGTCTGCTGCATCAGACGCGCTTGCGGGAGTCGGGGAGATTTTTGTTTTTATTCATTTGTTAGGTCCTAGGATGTTGACCCTCTCGCTTCCTGCGGATAAATACGCGTACGGCTCGGTTTTAGAGACGTTCTATTCGCTGCCAATCAGAGCTGCTGTGTCCTCAGAGTCTTCATTTTTTTTGCTTTTTTTTTTTTTAAATTTCATTTATTTATTTTATTTTTTATTTATTTATTATTTATTTATTTATTTTTTTTTTTGGAAGAGACATTTGACAAGATTTATTTCATTCGCCCGAGCAGAAAACGTTCGTTTAAAACGTGCTTTGTAGTCTTCGCTCTCCTGGGCCGCGTCCGGGAGCTTTTTCGGAGAACAGAAATGTCATTTCCAGCGAGCAGTTAGTTTTTTTTTTTTTTTTTTTTTTTTTTTATAACCTCCCACACCTCTCACAGGTGCGCTTAGAAAAACATTTGCCGTCTTTTTCATCTAGCCGAGAAGCAGGATGGGCAGAATGGCCGCTGGTGGATCGCAAATGAGAATACCTGTCGAGTTTCCTATTTATTTCATTTATTTTTTTTTTTCCTACTATATTGTGCTTAAGCACTTTGTAGTGTGAAACTCTCTCTGTGGTTAACAAGTAACAAAGCAGAAGAATCAGAGCTCTATAAAATGGCAAAGAAAAAAAAAAAGATAATTTTATAAAGGGCAGAGCAGAGCTTCTGATGTTTGAACAAAGAACGGCGCACCGTGCGTTTCGGAAAATAACTGGCGGAGCGGCACATGACCCGTGGGACCCGGGTCGACTCTTAGCTGCGAACCGGATGAGCAGCCTATTTATAACGCACCTGCACTGCAGTAAATACGGGCGCGCTCCGTACCCACGCTAACTTTTATGTAGTGTTCTGCGTGCCGTAATTAGGAGTAATCGCCCACCCCCCCCAGAGCAAAATGTGCAGAAAAACAGCAGAATGCGTGTGAAAACATCGGACGGGATCACGAGGCCGCCGGATGGTTCAGCTGGTGCCCGGTGTGTAGCGGGTCTCGGGTTCGAGCCCTGCTCGGGATGCCTTGCGACAGACTGGCGTCCCGTCCTAGGTGTGTCCCCTCCCCCTTCGGCTTTACGTCCTGCATTGAAGGGTTAGGATCCGGCTCGCCGCGACCCTGCCCGGGACAAGCGGTTGTAATTGTAATTGTAATTGTCCCCAGGCCCTGTAAGGTTCGCGTCTACAAACTGATTTCACTCCGTGGACGGCGCGAGGCAGGTTTAGAGCAGAGGCTTTCGTTTTCGACGCTCGGGTACGGCGAGGAGCCTGATTGATGGCGGTGACAGTGATCCGGTAAACGGAAGCCCGCTCAAAAACCGTTACTACGCCCATCACTGTGGCAGGACTGATAACCGACCTGTCGCGGGGCTGTTGTGACGGCGTCCTTAAATCAGCCTCAGCGTGACTCCAAGCTGAATTATCATCCACGCATCCTGCTGAGTCAGCGGTCTGAGCGAGCATGAGCAAGCTGATGTTTCTTCAATCTTATGTCTCAAAAAAAAAAAAAGAAATAAAACAAGGCTTCGAGTTTCCTGCACATCAGAATCCTGG
Source organism: Scleropages formosus (assembly GCF_900964775.1). Classification (NCBI taxonomy): domain Eukaryota; kingdom Metazoa; phylum Chordata; class Actinopteri; order Osteoglossiformes; family Osteoglossidae; genus Scleropages; species Scleropages formosus. The sequence continues at coordinate 21,114,329 of NC_041819.1, read as the reverse complement.
AGTTCGAGAAATTTTCATTCGTCATTTTATTTATTATCTGATTATATTACATTTACTCATTTCGCTGACGCTTTCCTCCAAAATGACTTACATCTCATAGAAGATACAATGTGTTCTTTACATTAGCAGGAAGAGACGCTTGATGCAGACGTGTGACTCTTAAGTGCAGTTAATTGCTTTCTTTCCATCATATGAACCAATGTTCATCACTTCACGAGAAACTGCAGAATCTGAATATCCACGATTCCCGATCACCTTTCTAGTTATCATTTTTTTTTAACATTTATTAATTTCACTGATAATTTTCTCCAAAGCAATTCACACTGTTAAGGTTACAATTATTTATTTTATTTGCTATTATTTATACAGCTGGGTAATTTGTTTTTGGGTAAGGAGCTTAAGGGTACAACAGCTTTGGCAATGTTTACCAGATGCACGCATGGAAAATAAATATCATTCAGCTGAACATTGACCGTGGTTCCGTTTGTTTTGTTACTGGACTTTTCCAACTAGAGGAGCATCCAGCTGGTGTTTGTCATGGGGGACAGCACATCGCTGTTAGGGACATCCCTCTGGACCGGGGAGTCCCTCCGTCTTTCTCCCCGGCAGGTGGAGGAAGAGAATCGCAACGGAACATGTCAACCGTGCCCGATTTTGAAAAGCATGGGAAAACAGCTGGGATAAGCCTTTCTTTTTATGTGGTTCTCCTGACTCATTTACATTTTGAACATTTGTAATTATTATACTTGTGAAGCACTACAAAGATGCAGTCCAAAGCGTACATTTTTTTTCAAAAGAAAGAAAGGGCGTGTAAGGTATCATTAAACATTACTGCATGTAATAACAGAAGGTGCATCAAAAGGACCTTTTACAGCAGCATCTGAAAATATTGCCTACATGAGACTTAGTCAAGTGGGTGAAAGGGCAGCGCTGTGATCTAACTTATGCGGAGTGGCAAAATTACATCCGGGTTTGTGAAAAAGAACAGATTTGACTGGCCATTTATCTCGCGACCTTGACATTTTATTTTCTGCGCATCAGAACTCCAGGAGGCAATTGGGTTTATGTGGAGATGGGGCTCACGTCGCCAACCATGAGAGCACACTGCAGCCTGGAATAGTCACACCACGACGTCCGTTGGATCCAGAGGCCTAAGTTATTTTCCGAGCATTTTTGTGCTTCATCACATAAGAGCACGAATACTTTTTCAATTACCAGTGTCAGTTTTTTTTTTGTTTGAATGGTTCAAGTTCATGTGAGAATGGCTTTCACCTTTGACTTTAGGAGGGTAGAGGAGGCATATTGGTGCGATGTGCTGTGATTATTCATTTTTTAGAACACGCCCATGTTGCCCGTTGGTTCTCGGTTTTGAACCTCAACTGGTGCAATGAGCTCCCTCTGTCCCTCAGAACTGCTGAACCCTTTCCAGCTTCTAAGAAGGGTCCCAAAACCGGCAAAAACAGCAGTACTGGACAAATCGACTGCGCTTCAACAATCGTCTGCATCTGAAACTCTTTGTCTGCAGGTCTGATGAAATTCAGTTTGTGTACTCTGCGTTGTACATCACTTTGGAGAAAATGGTTTAAATGAATTGCTTCGCTGTAAATCACTGATGCTCGTGGCCGCAGGAGGTGACGTCCTGCATCCCCGGATCCTCTCGGGATGTTCCAGGTGCAAACTACACTTCCTTGCCCCCGCTCCCCTGCTTTCGTGACCGAACCAGAGGCAACGTTCAACATTTGTCGATGGACGGTGCCCCATCCTCCAACGAAACATGAGTCACATTCTTTGCCAACGCCTTTTTTGGCACAGGCACTTTCAACAGGATCAAAAAATGGAACGATTTATAAATCAATAAACAACAGCCTAGCCCTTTGGCTTTTACTGCTGAACTGTGCCTTTGAAAGAGCGTGGCGCCATTCAACAGGGAGAGAAGAAAAATGAGCCCGTCGAGCCGGTGATAAAGTCTGAAAGTTGTGTCTGGCTGTGTTCCGCCGTGTGCTCAGCACCTCAATTTAAGAACACGCCAAATGGAACGGGGAGAAAGCGGTGAAGAAGCAAGAGGCTGGAGGCCTTCTGATGGTCGTACCCAAAATTGAATAACAACACAAATGCAGACAAAAAAAATGGTTATCTGGGTGTGGTCTCAACATCACTTCCTACTTTTTTGTGGTTTGTTGCAGTCAGAAGAATATTATTAATTAAGGGCGGCTGAGAATGTGGGTATCTGCCCTCAAGAAGTGTCCTTACTCTGAGCTGCATGGGTGGTGTAATGGTTAGAGGTTCAATCTTGCACTTGAAGGACACAGGTTTGATCCCCATCTCCTGTTGCAGTACCCTCGAGCAAGGAACCTACCCTGATCTAATGCAGTAAAAATTACCTATCAATATACATAAATGGCTGAATAATTCAACGGCAGTCACTTCGAAGAAAAAGCATCAGCAATATAAATGAGCAAGACTGCCTGTTCTCTTAAGATGTGTAGTTTCACATTCTCTGTCATCGTGGTCAGTCCTGGAACAGTTTCCACAAACATGAACCCTAAATCCTGCTATTATACATTTTTGGAGCCTCAGCTGACAGTCTGAGGATTGGTCCATTCCCGCCTCCAAGAAAGCAGCCAATCACAGGGCCTGTCACTGAGCGTGAGCCAATCAAATGTCACTGGAGACTAAACGCCCCCCCACCCTGCTTGGATCGTACCATTTATCGGCCGGTTGGACCGCATCTGCGCTATTAATGATGCGTTCCCAACAATAGGGAACCCAGGGAAGCAATGTGCTTTGAGACTTCAGATACAGAGCAATAAATTACTTTGAAATATGTGATACTGATGAATGAGAAAATCATTATTACCCATTATTATTACTATCCATTAGTAATGTTCTGGCATGGCAGAAGAAAAATATTAATGTGATTACACCGCAATTATCTGATTTGAAAGTGAGACAGAGAAAAAAAACAAGAAGAGAAACACACCCCATACCTCCTCGTGTTTTGCTATTATTGCTTTATATCAGTGCCCTTTGAATGAGGGCTATGACTTACACAGTAATTGCGGTTTCCTTAATTATTGCCTTGCTAGACTGAATCCAGTGTTGTGGAACATGATTTAGTTTAGAAATTTAATTAGAATATTCATTTCAACTGCTTGATTAGTTTTATTGATTCCGCTAATTGTTTGCAATGCTCTCTTTTCCCATTTGAAATGGTAGATTTAAAAAAATGGTTGCGCTCTTTCAGTCAGGGATGAAAGCACTGAGTATTTTGTTTTTTGATCAAAGAGATAATTAACACACCGATATTCAGAAATGCTTTGAAAATATGGATTTGTCTGATATACATAACTCCTCCATTATTTTTAAGGTTTTTTAAATTATTATTCTTATTATTATTTATTTTTATTATTATAAACTTATTTCAGATTGTAATAGCTTGTCGGTAAGGCAATGAACTTTGTGCAAATCAGTACATAATACTCAGTATGATATCCATGCAGGAACCACAATGAGAAACAGAAGCTATGTTGTAGTACAGTACGCAACTGCACTCCTCTGCACAGATTTTCAATAAACCAGGATGGCAAACAATAATAATAATAATAATATTCTTCTTCTTCTTCTTCTTCTTCTTATTATTATTATTATTATTATTATTATTTAACCTGCTCCAGAATTGAAAAAAGAAAAAAGTGCAAGTAGATGTGTGACTGTGATAACCTGATGGAGTCAAGTGCCTCACTTCACCAAAAGAAGTGTTGAGAATTTGGGATTTACTGGTCTTACATTTGCGATTAATTTTCAGAAGTTGCGGATATTATTTGGACATCTAAATTATACGTATTGTGCAGTGGTAAAAAATATCATGATTCATAAACACTAATTATGGGGAGCACCTGTGAGACTGGAGGCAGACTTTTGCTCCAGATTTGACATCTCACTCATTAGCAGTGATGAACCACTTTTAGAGCAGTTCTAATAATGTGCAAATTGGCTTGAGGCTACTTTAATGCCTGGATTTAGTCAAAACACACCGGCATTTTCTGCACAATTGCTTCTTTTTCACTTATGGAGAAAGGCACAATGAATGCAAACTTTTGTTATGGTTTCACTACACGGGGGGTGAGTAAGTAAAAATCTTAAGTAAAAATCATGTGCTGAAGGAGGAAAATGCAATGGAGACAGTCTCTACTGCGGCCTATGGGTGTATGCATCTGCTCCGGTCCTTTAGGTGTCAGATTCTGTTTAAATTAAATTTACCTGATTTACACTTGGAACCTCAAATGGGATTTGTGACGAAACTGAATAATTGTGATCTGATTTTTAAGTCAGTAATGATAAATACATCTGGAAGCCCTTAAGGACTGGATTACAGTGAATTGGGTAGCATGGGGGCTCCGTGGTCCTCTAACCGCAACTCTAAAGCTAACCCCTAAGCCAAACCCTTATTGCTTAACCCCACCCCTAACTCTAACCCTAACCCCACTCCCAACCCTAACCCTAACCCCAACCCTTAACCCTATCCATAACCTCCTCTAACCCTAACCCCAACTCCTAACCCTAACCCAATCCTAACCCTGATATTTGTCTTCTTGTATTGCAGGAGGGACTGTGCCCAATGAGAGGTGCCCCGATGCCCCGCCCACCACGATGCCCTGTGAGGTGCCCTGCCCTGGTGACTGTGTCGTCGGCTCTTGGGCCGCTTGGTCCCCCTGTTCCCACTCCTGCTCCGGCAAGAACTCGGAGGGCCGGCAGAGTCGCACGCTCGCCATTCTGGCCCTGCCTGGACAAGGTGAGCACGTGGTCCCCGTGGTGCGAAAGTGAGAACAAACGATGGAGAATCTCACCGGGACTGCTGGCGGGTGAGGAGGTGAGGTGCAACTGCTGAAGCGGGTTTGGATTTGTCGCCCACCTCCACAGGTTATCCCAGAACAGCACGAGTCACCACCGATTTTCACTGTCGTACAACAAGCCGGAGGCTTCTCCTGAGAGGCATGAGATGTCTCTCCGTAGGCGTGCGAGCGTGAGATGTGCTCCGAACGCATCCGTTTCATGCCCGGTGGCGAGAGGCTCGAGGGCTCCTGCAAAAGTCTGAGTGACACCTCAGCAGCGGTCCTGCCCGAGCCTGTGCTGGAAATCCAGCTCGCCGAGGCCCGGAATCAAACGGGACATAAGTGCGTCTGACTCTGCAGCAAACATTACAGACGAGCGGAAGACGAATTCCCAAGTCCGATCGCTGGAATATGGGGCCGTCCTAATGAAACCGCTTTGAAAAGTGAGACGCGGCAACGAGGCTTGATCATTCCCTTTTAAACACTCGTCATTTGTGAATCTGCAACCACGTTTCAATGACACATCTCTCTAGGGTTTGCGCTTGATCTTACAAACTCATTTTTGCGCAATCACCACTTGCACAGTCACCAGTGCTTTGACTTACACAGCTGTTTTGAACTGTTCTTTCCCTCAAACAATAAACTGAGCATTATTACATTGACAGTTATATTTATTCATGTAACAGAATCCTTTCTTCAAAGCGATGTACGGCTCACGGCAAATTGAAATGCCTTTTCACGACGCGTGCATTGTGCAACGGCACTCTAAATACATTGAAAATACAGAGATGATCGTGGCGAATTCTGTGACGCAAGTTTATGGAGCATCGGGAAAGAAATGGATGAGAAAAAGATGTGTTTCGGGAATCTTTGCGAATGTTGAAAGGAATCAGCAGTTCTGAGGAACAGACACACCTCATTCCACCAAGTCGGAGCCAAAACCAAAAACCTACCTATATTTTTGACCCCTCCAGCGTGGGACCGCCAAAGCAGCCAAATAACATTCGGACCTAGGTTTCAATGTTCGCTGTTGTGCCCTCGATCAAGGAACTAACACTCCTGATACAAAAAAATTTTTCCAGCTGTATAAATCGATAATACGGCTCGATAACGCGGGACAGCCTCTGCACCCAAAAGTCGTAAGTTCGGTTTCCATTTCCCAAAGTACTTGCCCTAAACAGCTGTATAAACCGGGAAAATAATTGTAAGTACCTTAACACTGTAAATTGCTTTGGAGCAAAGGTGTCAGAAAAACGAAAATGATGCAAATATCAAAGTAGATTTGGATTAAAGAAAGTGGATAAATCATAAGTAGCTTAGTGTGCAAACGTCACATTGCAAATAGTTACATATAAAGGCATCAGCTAAGTAATGGATAATTCTAATAAATAAGAACAAGAGTTTCATTTCTATATAATCCCATCATCATGAATTTAAATTGCAATAGCCTTTTCAATTTCTCACACAATATGCAAAATTAGTTTCCTTGCTGTTAAGTTCCGTCTTGCTATTCAGTTTGCGCGTCAGGTGAAGGATCACAGGGCATCACTAATGAAGTAGAAGAAACAAACTGCCCAAATTCACAATCTAATTAACCAGGCGCCGCTGTTAATGTCACAACAAATCACCGAATTGAGCGGTGGTCCTTCAGCGCTCCGCCGCGCGGCCCTCATCCGTACACCTCGGGCGTCTCTAGCCCCGATGTGCCTAGGTTCTGATTAATGCTGGGACCTTTCAGACATTGACTGGCCCACATGCTCCTTCTACATGGACTGGGAGTCATGGCAGAACAACCGATTAGCAGGATGGTCGTATCTGTCTTAATTCCGAAGTAATGGACTATAAAGGTGGCATCTGTTCTGGCTTGATGAGTCAGGCTTGTGGTGGACAGAGTCGGACCCGGATCCACTATTTTACACAGCTGCCCCCTTGGACATTGCGATAGCTTCGTTAATGATCGTTGGTCACTTTAACGTTCAAGAGAGTCTCAGCGGTTCTCTCCTCAGGACAACAGCAGCTCACCTGCCAAAATTAGCGTCGGTGAATTTCGGATTTGCCAGCTCAGTGGGCGATGCGTTTGCGTCGAGCGGTTATCTACGCAAGGGCAGGCCGGCGTTTCTGAAGGCAACGCCGAAGCGTAGAAGTATAGGCGTATCGAATGATGATCGGCCCGTTTCGAATTCCGTGACGTGGGGCGTAATTAAGACAAAAATACACCTAGACCCGAGGCTGCTGTCCTCCCACATGGAGGCTCTTCTCATCGCTTTTCAAAACCGTGGAAAGAAATGGAAATATGTTTCACATCAGGCTCCGAGGACCAAGGGAGTCTTAATACCCCTCGCAAGCGCTCTTTATTTCTCTTCCAATCTTTGCTGGAGATCTTTTTGATTTCCTGAAATGCAGAGCATTACGCTTTATCTCTGCGCAACAGCAGGACAGGTCAGGGAGTCTGTCATGGACATCGAGACCCCAGGGACACCTGGGGACAAAAAGCTCAAAGTGAGCATTTGAGATGTTAATATCTGCCCAAGTGTTCATCTTCCCTTATCCCATTTATTCCTTTAGCTGTTGCTCGTCCAAAATCGCTCTCAGCGATGGATGGACAACCTTACAATGATTTACCTGTGTATAAACAAGGATATTCTTATTTAATCAAGTTACATTAAGCACCTCCATGGAAGGTTTTAATGGAGGCATGGGGATTTGAACCCACGGTTGCCCGCTTGTGAGACTTTAACCACTATGCCACTCGCCATCCCTCTTAGGAAGGCCACGTACTTTTTTGTGCCGGAAGATGAAGTTCCTTCTCCAAAGACAAAAAAATCAGTTTTCCAAGTGTACTGTTGACAAGAACTTGGTTTTTAAGTGTATTTTCGTTAACATTGATTGTCCCTGTTTGACCCTGGAAAGAGTCGCTCTATAGATTTCAGATTCGGGACCCGCTTGTGTGCTTGTTCCCAGGCGGGAAGCCGTGCCCGCCGGCCGCAGCCCTGGAGGAGTGGAGATCGTGCAACACCCACCCGTGTATCATTTTCTACTGGGAGACCTCACCCTGGGGGCCCTGCAGCGAGGACCCTTCTGCGGGCGACCTTAACACCACCAGCAGCTTGGAGGGGACCCCCACCTGCGCGGCGGGCATCCAAACACGCAAGGTGGCCTGCATGAAGATGAACGTGGGACAAGTGATTCCGAAAAGGTATCGGCTTCCGGTGGCTAGTAACACCATCTGTAGCCCGGTGCAGGACGCGCACAGACACCGAAACTGGTTGTCCCAAGCGGGGTCGCGGCAAACCGGAGCCTAACCCAGGAACACAGGGCGCAAGGCTGGAGGGGGAGGGTACACACCCAAGGTAGGATGCCAGTCCATCACAAAGCACCCCAGGCAGGACTTGAACCCCAGACCCGGCCAAACCCACTGTGCCGCCGCACCCCCCTCCATTACGGGATGTTTAAAAAAAAAAGACCATAATTAATACAGCAAATGGAGTGCAGAACTGAAGGGCAAATAGCTGTTTCTTAACGGGAAGGGTGTGTGTGTGTGTGTGTGTGTGTGTGTGTGTAGCGTTCAAGTACAGTGCGTTCCTGGTGGAACATAAACAAAAATAATAATAAAACTTCAGTTATTTGACCTTAGGAAGATTCAGTCGCACTCTTTCACCTCCCATATCGCAGAACCGGTACTAAGATGGGTTCGCTTCAGTAATTTGGGTTTCTCGAGAGCAATGTGGGTTAACAACAGGTTTTTTTTTTTTGCAGATTCAATAATATACCCAATTAATAAAAATACTCTGATATATGATAATAGTTCATAATGTTCCTGTATTACAGTTTTTCCCACTTTTCTTCCTACCACAATGTGACTTCCCTTACACAACCTATAGCCCACTGCTGGTGGGGGGGGGGACTCCCACACATGAACACCTCACTCTGTTTCACTCTGTTTCACTACGCACTATGAAAAGGGGGCTGTTGACTGTTCACTTCATCCCACCCTCCCCGTCTCTGAACTTTGTCTCTAAATGCTAAACGACAGAGAACCTCCCACTCCATCTGAGTAGGCTCAAGAATAAGTGGTTTCATACACTGTTCTTAATTTTTGTCATAATTTCGTTAGTTTATTTAAATATATGAGTGTCTGGCATTGATGAAAATTGTGGGTCCACCTGAGCAGCCTTGTCAGTACCGGTGTGACAAATTGGAACAAAGAGTGAAAGCAAAGCAACCCTCCACTGTCCTGCGTCTATGGGAACTACTGTAGAAAATCTTGTTTTTAACATTTTATATTTATTTAGTGGATGCATTTCTCCAAAGTGACTTCCAACGAACTCTATGCAGTTTTACCAGCCCACACACCTTATTCACCGCAGTGACTTACACTGCTAGGTACACTACTTACACTGGGTCACTCATCCATACATCGGTGGAACTGTTTTTGGAGTGTGGGAGGAAACCAGAGCACCCAGAGGAAACCCACACAGACTGAGCAGGGACCGAACCCACATCCTCTCACACCACCCAGGTGCTGTGAGAGAGCAGCGCTACTCGCAGTGCCACCGTGCCGCCCTATATTAAACTATATCTCCCAAAAATACAGGAAATATAGTCCTTTTAACACGTAGTTAATACGAATAGTCTGTATTTTTCGACTGACATGGTACGATGGACACCTCCGCTGAAAACACATGGCAGTTCCTGCACCCTCGTCTGAGATTTCCTCGCTCCCTTCTAATTTCCTTTAAATGCCCCTTTGTTTGCTTGTCATTTCCATTTTCTCACAAAGAAAAGAACGCAGAATTGGCCACTGTGTAGTGTGTCACCTGGCGACTCGGAACAGAATCGCCGTATCGGTGAGCAGAACTCATTAGCCGTGTTGTCTCCGCAAACGCTCTTATCCGGTCTTCGTCCCCGGACACGGCCGGCCGTCGGGCTACCGCCGCACGGCTCTCGGGTTCACCGCCATTCATCCGCAGAGCGAACGTCTGCATTTGTAGACTGACGGACACCTCGGTGGGACGCACCCTCCCAGTTCTGTCTCACGCACATTATCTGATGGAGACGACGCTATTGTGTCCCATTCTTAGGACTCCAGCATTATTGCTCTCCGTTGACCTTTCGGCATGAGATCTGACGGTGGGTTTTTGTATCAGCGGTCCAGCTAGACTGCGGGAACGAGAGATTTGTAAATGAGCACCTTTTAAAGCCTCTTTTACTGTACGCGTGAAACAGGATACAGCGGCCGCGACGAGGACCATGCAATTCTGGAATTTTCCTTGCAGAAGTTTCCAGACCGTTTGGATTTTCAAACGTCGCCGGATCACGGATGACGCTCACGCGCCTTTTTCCAGTCGGTACCTTTATCGTCGGTCGGCAGGCGGAACCAGAACATTTTTAAAGACAGAATTAGTATTGATGTCACTGTCACGTTTAGCACGTAAACACCCCAGACTGTTTCGGCATCATTGATCGGGCAGTGAATCTCAAGGAAAAGGTATGAAAATCCAGATGGAAACGTGGTCCAAGGATGTTAGCGGACTGATAAAGCGATGAAATGTACCAGCGAACACTGCTGACTCAGTTATGGAGACTTGAGAAGCTGGGACATCATCCAGGCGCCGCCGAGAACTGTGATCGGAGATCAGAGAAGTATGTGAAATGAAAAGAAATCCCATATTACACACATTTTCCGAGCCGCTTGTCCCATACGGGGTCGCGGGGAACCGGAGCCTACCCGGCAACACAGGGCGTAAGGCCGGAGGGGGAGGGGACACACCCAGGACGGAACGCCAGTCCGTCGCAAGGCATCCCAAGCGGGACTCGAACCCCAGACCCACTGGAGAGCAGGACCCGGTCCAACCCACTGCGCCACCATGCCCTCCCTAGAAATCCCATATTATTGTCCCAAAAAATTTCCCAAGTCACTCAGAATGTATCATTGTCATCCCCCCCCCCCAAGCTGTCTGGAGGAGGAATTTGTCACCGCTGGTGTGTGGACAGCTGCGGGTGCCTAATGGACCCGTAGGAAGTCCAGATGCTCCATCTAACTCGACCCCCCCCCAAGCAACACTTTTCCTCGCCAAGCACATGTCTTACTCCATTGCTACTTTCCTCGAGAGGTATTTACAGCTGTCTTATATCTACATCTACATTTATTCATTTAGCAGATGCTTTTCACCAAAGCGACGTCCAGCTCTGAGCAGACACAAGTGCAGCAACAACAGGCAAAGGGGGACAGACTCAGACATGTGATGCTCGAAGCTCCGTTTGTCCAATACCACCCGTGCGCGTTGCGCGAGCATCTGCTTACTGAATTGAAAGGAGGTAGAGATGCAAGTTTGTGGAGCTGCTGAGATCAGTAGAGAAGTGAGTCTAAAAGAGATTGCATGAAGACCCTTCTCAGATGTTGAGAGGGATTCAGCAGTTGTGAAGGACAGAGGGAGTTTATTCCACCACACCGGAGCCAAAACCTTTTGGTTTTGATTTGGAAACTCTATCGAGTGAGACCACCACCTTGCGCGTGTTGGACCGCGGTGTTTTCTTACCTCGGGCGAGGGCGCTGGGTCTCACCGTCGTCTTTTCCCAGGACAGCATTTCCCAGGACGACAAGGGATTTTAAAACACGAGCTGTAAATGTTCTGGGGAAAGGAGACCTGAGCGCTGACCACATTCGCCTGACCTTTTCCATTCGAAGGGAGCAGTTTATTTCTGGGGCAAAAGCTCACAGTCTTCTTACCTGCTGACACGAGGTCCCCGCAGGGCCCTTTCCAACACAAGGAGCCGCGAGCAGCGTCTCAAAGTCCAGTAGTTGTCCCATCGTCGGGCAGCCTGGCGCTGCACACTTTACCTGTGCCTGACTACTCAGCTCCAAGACCAATACACAACCCCGAAAACAAATGATTATGATCCTGCGTGGGGATCGTAAACAAGAGGAGCTGTTTTCTCAGAAAAGCACAGTTTTGACTGGGAGCTCACAGGAGTCCTTCCATTGGAGTCGGTGTGACACACGGTTTAAAAGCTTCCTTCTGGGATGAGAAATTATATCCGACTAATTGTCTGGCGGCTTTTATGCCGTCACAGATCAAACTACAAATGAAAATTGCACAGTAGGTGGCATAGTGGCACTGCAAATCACGCTGCTGTCTCATAGTGCCTGGGTGGTGCGAGAGGACGTGGGTTCGATCCCCGCTCAGTTGGGGGGTTTACGCGTTCTCCCTGTGTCCGTGTGAGTTTCCTTCAAGTGCTCTGGTTTCCTCCCACACTCCAAAGACATGCTGTTCAGGTTCACCCATAGTGTGTGAGTGAGTGACAGAGAGAGTGTGTTCCACTGATGTATGGATGAGTGACCCAATGTAAGTAGTGCATCTAGCAGTGTAAGTCACCTTGGTCACTGCGTGAGAAGAGTGCTCTATAAAAATAAATTGAATTGAATAAGGTGATAACACTACATAGAGTTCAGTGGAAGTCGCTTTGGAGAAAAGTGTCTGCTTAAATAATAAATGTAAGGGACACCCTATTTGTAGTTCTGGTGGCTGATATGTGCTTTGGAAAAAACTGGGGGGGGGGGGGTTATTTCCAGGCCAAGAGCTGCGTAAACATTGTTTTTCAGGTTCTGGAGTGTTATTCCCCTACAGACACCTGTGTGTGTGTGTGTGTGTGTGTGTGTGTGTATGAGACAGGAAGAGAGTGTTACCTGGTTTTGTTGCCTTAACATCCCAATAACAGTCCAGACCGTCTTGATCTGTGCTGCTGATAACTGTGCTGTGATTTTACCACACCAGGTGGCACAGTGGTTAAAGATCTCATTGTGAAATAGAAAAACCCAGGTTTAAATGCTATATTACCCTAGATCAAGGTACTTCATCTGAATTACGTTGTCTGAACCGTTTGTCCCATACGAGGTCGCGGGGAGCCGGAGCCTAACCCAGCAACACAGGGCGTAAGGGTGGAGGGGGAGGGGACACACCCAGGATGGGATGCCGGTCCATCACAAGGTACCCCAAGAGGGATACGAACCCCAGACCCACCAGAGAGCAGGACCCAGTCCAACCCACTGCGCCACCGCGTCCCCCTCCTCTGAATTAAAACAGTAAAATTCACCCAAATGTATAAATGCATGAATAATCCTCATCCGCTTGGTGCACAAACCCGTAAGTCCGAAAGAGGAAGATGCTAGAAAAAGAGACGTTGTTCCTAAAAACTTTCCCAGCTTCATAATGCATTCGCATCGCTGCTGTTTTATTACCAGAGCTGCGATATGCATTTGCATTTATTTACATTTACGTTCATTCGTTTAGCAGACACTTTTCTCCCGAGTGGCGGACATCTCCGATACAAAAAGTGCATTTCACCAACAGAAAGAATTTGCATTGTTAGTCTTCTTTTCCCTGCAGCCTGGGCCGTATTTTAATGTTGTAATATAGGGTAGCGAGAATTCAGCAGCGAATAGTTAACAGATGTTTGCAGACAAGAGCAACACCGCTGACAATCTATCAATATTCTATATACTGCGCAGAACACCGTGGTTCCGTGCTCATTTCACCATGTAGCTTATAAATGAGAAAAACAAGCGTAAACTGAAAAGTGCCGACACAAACAGTGCAGGTGAGCAGATGGTGAGGGTACTTGGCCCAGGACGCCCTGGGACTCGGACCCTTCTGCTCCGATGAAACAGCTTCCGCGATTTGGGATGGGAAGCGTGTTCTCGGATGACTCTCCGGTCTGCAGCTGCGGGAGGTCAAGGGTGTGCTGTCCTGTTCCAGGGGGGCGGAGCCACAGGTGTTGGGGGGACGAGGGGACGGGGGGGGGGGGAGAGAGAGTTGGCAGCGTGATAAATTCCCTCCCTTTGATCAAGCTCACAAAAGCCAGGGAATTTTAAACAAAAACAAATAAAATAAATTATAAAATTATTTATTAGCGGCACAGAGACACAAAATTTTATTTATTTTGTCACTCCGTGGTGCTAGGTTAGAGCTGCTGCTATTGGGCTCGGAGGTTGCGGGTTTGAATCCCGCTTTCTGCTGAAGCACCCTTGAGCACTAACCCTGAACTTTTCCAGTAAGAACAACTCAACCGCGTAAAAGGGTGAATGATTGTGCGTAACTTAACGGTGTAAATCGAGCTTTAATTCGCTGATGCTCTTCTCTATAGTTACGATATGAGGATCGTATGTTAAGCTGCTTAGCAGGGTTTGTCCATTTATAGAGATGGTTATCTTTTACTGTTTCAATTCAGAGTAATTACTGTGAGCCAGTGGGCGGTCCAGCCTGGGCGAGGAGGCGGGGCTTTAGGATGAATAGCCCCCCCCGAGGACCCGCCCCTAACCTAATTGAATTATGACAGCCAGCTGCTGGCTTTTAAGGTCCAGTTGAAGGCACCGTAAAGGCAGCTGGCCTGAAGAGTTGGGGGTGTTTTGGTGGTTTCCTTATGAGAAGTGTCAGCTTCTGTTTGGTTCCTAATAAAACTCCTTTTGAGTTTAAATTCCTACTGTCCTGGGGTTGACTCCAGCCCGCAACCAACCGCAGTACCCTTTTCAATGGTCCTGCGGCAGGATGTGGGATCCGAAAACCAGGTCCTTCAAGAGGAAGGCGACAACTAACCGCTGCGCTGCCTGGCTTTCATTTCACGAGTTGCCTTCCATTTTTCTTATTCTTGAGAAGTTTGTTTTCAAAGAACGGTGGCTCTGCCGGCGCACGCCACGCCAGGACAGCCAGTGCCGCACTGCCAGCGACAGACACGTTGACTTATTATTGAAATCAAAGTCGGCCTGTGCAGTTCCAAAATCCCAGTGCATTCAGCAACAAATTATGCATGTTAAACATTGATGTATATAAAAAAATATATGGCATAAATTTAGTATATAGGCCACCAGCAGCTTTTAGTGGTACTTCAGTGTGTAGTGGATATGGTGTGTGTGTCCCCACCCCCCCCATCCATCTCTCTCCTCCTCTTTAAACAAAAATCTTCTAAATCATTTTTCACAGTGGCAACCAGTGAATAGGGAGGATTTCAATCCCATTAGATTTAGGATGATCTGAGGAGATGCACGGCTCTAAAGCCTTCTCCTGGCTTTGAAACGGTCCGGACGGAATCGGCTCCTCTCCTCCGGCTTTATCCCGCGGTGGCTGAGGGAACAATGAGCGCCGTCTGAAAGGTTTCTCTCCCGTTTCTTTACGGCGGCAGCTAAAATGACGTGCTGCTTCTGTGACTGTTTTGCAAGTTTTTTTTTGTGAATCTTTGCATTTTGAAAGTTTTTTTTTCGCCGGGGCGTAATATGCTATTGTGCCCCAACAAGAGTGGAAAAGAGGCGTCTTTCTGACCAGCCTCCCCCTCCCCAAAGCATCTTAAACAACAAAGTTGTGCAGCTTATCTGTTTATGCAGTTGCATATTTTTGACATAAGCGTATTTGGATGAAGCGCTGTGTTCACGGGAACAGCAGGGTGGCAACCGGAGCTCCTCCGGGGGGCTTTGACTTGCGCAGGTCCTTAGCCAATGAGCTGCCTGCCTGCAGGCTTCCTCGCGGCCGTTGCGGGTGTGACAAGCAGCTGTCTCAGGGGTCCGTGCAATGGCTTCCTCTTCACCGATTTTTGCTTGAGGTGTCAAACTGCCAAGGGGTAGAAGGTAACGAGCATTTTTCCATTCTGACGGGTGCAGACGGACGCGTGCGCGCAAGCGTCACACGCTCGGATAGAAACACTCATTATCCATCCATCCATTCTTTATCGATAACTTTGTCCAGTGCAGGGTTCTGGTGGTCCAGAGCCTATCCTGGAGGCATAGGGCGTGAGGCATTTCACACCCTGTACGTGATGCAAGCGCGCGCACACATTCACTGACGCACGCTGAAACGTGGAGTCACCGGTTCACCCGAAACACACGTCTTTGGACCGACGCACGGATCGCACAGCCGAAATAAGTCACGTAGCAGAAGAGCAAGGATAAAGAAGTAACGCCTTAAGGGTTCACGTCTTTTAAAATGTTAAGCGTGCGCCGAACAGTTTCGCTTCTTGAGCGTCGTTCTAACTGCTGCGCAAAGCAGCACGAGCTCAAGTCGACCCTGCAGCTCTTACCCTAACCCTCGGTAACTCTGGATGTAAGGGTTTTGTAAACTCTGCAGAACAATCACTTCAGACCCTTTTTCCTCCTCAGCAGGCGAGCTTCTTTTCCATACATCTGCTGTAATTCTTGCCTCTGCTGTTCTGTATCCATGCCCAAAATGCTGCAGCAAGGCCCTTATTTAGCACTTTCTTTAAACTGCTCTGTCTCGTCACCTCGCGCGTTGGCTCCGCCGTGCCGGGTTTGTTTCCCAAGACCAAACAAACACGGTTTCTTTGTTCGAGTGGCTAAGGTGTCCTGGCTGGACTTCAGAATATACACTTCAGTGAAAGGAAAGGCTGTTATTTCTCCGGGCAGGATCTGTGCCAACTGTTTATGAGCGGAAATGGCGACGCGACAAGTACAGAAGAAAACGAGACAAGATAATACCGTGGGATGCAAATTTGCGATTGCCTTTGATTTTCAGAGCTTGGTTGTGATTGATGGTGAACTGTTGACAGCGAAGGTAAGAAGGAGAAACGGTCAACAAAATACAAGGGGCCATTTATTGGCAATGGGGTATTCGCCCATCTGTCTCCAAAGGCCGCTCCCGTACATGTAAAGGATGTCCGGTTGTAGTGATCGTAGCGTCGAGCTGCACGTACCGGTGTCGTGCATTGGTTCTTCATCTACGTGCACGTAGCCTGCTTTCGGCAGGTTCTCTCCAGCCGCACGGGTGTTGAACAGCACTCTCTGAACGGATAAATGCAGTAAACCACAAATCGCCGAAGCGAAACTGAATCTCCACATTATGGCCCATAGCTGTCATTCGTCTGCACCTGCACAGGTTTAGTTTTTTGCTTTTTCCCAGGGACTGAAATGATAAAAATCACATGTTTGTTTAACCCCTGCTTTCATGGTTTAACACCATTCTGAGAAATCTGTCAAGTTTCCTTGACTTAGTGAGGATCTTTCTTGGTATAGGTGTCCGGACTCCTCGCGACCCGACACCGTCCGGCCTTGTCTGCTGCCCTGCAGAAAGGACTGCATTGTGACACCGTTCAGCGAGTGGACGCCTTGCCCCTCCACCTGCCAGCCAGGTATCCTTTCCAGAACATTGTCTGGTGTAAAACTGCCTTTTCATCTCTAGTCTCTGGACGTCAAGTACGCAGCTGGTCAGGCACTGTTGTGGGGCTCGATTTTTATATGATGAGCATCATAATATCTTCTGAGTCATAATGGATGTGAAATGCAGCATTGATCTCACTGACAGACTACTAAGAAACACCTGCGGAGCCCCTGTCTGACCAACTCTTGCCTTTGCAAACCAATAGCAAAACACCACCATGCAGCTCTTGTTCTCGGTCAGCAGGAAACGCAGCTCAGACTCAAACCGTGGGTCAAGGTCAATGAGTCTAATGTGGACACAGAGGTTTCGCTTGGAAAAGCCACAAAGGTCTTTTTCCCCAAAAATGTGGAAAGTGAGAGTATTCGTGGTATTGTGGGGTTGTTTAGTCATACCCCATCATGACCGTTGTCAGATTTTGACTCAGTAGCAATTGTGCTGTTCCTTGGGATGAGCGTTAGGGCTCAGACAGCACCAAAGACCACCTTCACACAGATGCTCCCATCTTCTTTGCTTTGGATGTAAAAGTTAAAAAAAAAAAACGAAGTTATTTAAAGTTTTAAAAGTCTCATATTAAACTGGCCGCTTCTTAACTTTTGTTTCCCGTCAATCTGCAGTATGATATCGGAATTGTGGTATTTTACCCTATTGCTTGATATGTACACACAATATTTTTTATTTTTCTCTGAGTTAATGGCTAACAATATGAAATCACCATTTCCCCAGAATAATGTGTTTAAAATTGCAGTTTCAGTCTGCTTTGGCCCTCTTTAGCCAGTCACTCGTGTCCAACGCTTGCTTTAAATGTGGTTCTACAGGTGCACGCAGGAGCCCCAGTCACTCTCTCTCTCTTTCCATTTTCCAGTCAATGCCACTGTGGCCACCCAGTCGCGCTACAGAATCATCATCCAGAGACCATCCGATGGAGGGCAGGAGTGTCCAGACACTCTCCACGAGGAAAGAGAGTGTGAATCACTTCCGGTGTGCCCAACCTACAGGTGAGTAGGTCCAAACACCCACCTCGCAGCAAAAGGTGGGCTGGAATTTAAGGCACGGGAATATGGCTCTGATTTAAATATGGAAACTGGAAAAAGTTTCAACCAATTTCATATATAACTGTCACTAAATATCCAGCATTCAGATTTGTTGAAGTTTTGTGATACTGAGTATATCAGCTAAATTATAGGTAAGGGAAGACACCTCTGCAAAAAGGAAGATCTAAGTGAGCACAATAAATATCAAAGCCACACAAAGGGTCTGAATAGTTATTTTACATCCTCTGACTTTGTCTGGTACCTCTTTCCCAGGTGGAAAACACATAAATGGCATCAGTGTACCTTAGTGCCTGAATCTGTCAGGCAGGGACTGACTGGGATGGGGGAGTCCTGCGGCCGGGGTCTGGAGATCCGAGGTGAGACGTTGCTTCGTGCTGAAGCCTTTTGGAATGGGAAGGTGTGTACACACTGCTGCTACCGTACCGCTGTATGATTCATTACATACAGTCTAGTCCCTGAGTAGGAATTCTGAATCAGTTTGCCCCACTAAAGAGTATAAACCAGGTATGTGTCTAATAGTTCCACTCTTGCAGCAAGGGATCAAATGAATATAAAAAGTCTTTCTTTGGCCAAAAATCTGCTGAAGTTTGGTGGGCTGTCAGGTCTTACAGCCCATGGTGGAGGATGCACTTTCATGGTTTTGACATAGTATTAGGGAGTTTAATTAATTCACTGTGAGACTGTGCAATTCCATTGTAAACCCGTTACAGCTCTATAAACTCCTCTGTAGTTCTGTGTAACAGTCACCAGGCCTCAAGGAAACAGTTTGATGGAACCTTTAATTTGAAACCAGACGGCAGCCGGCAACATAGGGAATCTTCTAATTTGTCCACTTCCAGTGGATCGTGGTCAGTGGGAACTGCCATGTAATGAAAGGAATTTTTGAAGTCTTCTTCTGGCACAGCGCTGTGTGTACAGTACCAACAAAGAATGAAAAAGGATGACAGGTATGGAAAGGATGACAGCTACCCATAGGAGGGAGAAGAGAAAATGAGCTTTTTCCAACATGTCCTCAGCTTGACGTTTGTACGTTTTTCACAAACCATTGCAGAAGGATATACATTCAGCCCCAAACTCCATTCAGCCATGTGTACATACACCAGCATGCTTCCGTTACCAGTCAAACATTTGAATACACCTCCTTGAAACCAGATCTGTTCAGCCAAAAAAATACAAATTCTGCATGCTTGAGGAGTGGAAGATGGTCTTATTGAACATGGAAATAAAATGGGAAGAATCTAGGTCCATCTGCTCAGGATTTGTAAGGGTGCAGTGCATGAGTTGTCTATGAGTCCCAGTGTCCAGCAGGTGGTGGCAGTGTGATGATGTGGGGCTCCTTTGTTGGTAAGAGTTAATGATATTTATCAAGTCCTAGGGAATCTCAACGTATTTGAGGCCTGCCATTCCATCAGGTTTATAGTTCAACAGTCTCTTAGCAAGAGAGCAATTCAAAATACACCTCACAGTGGTGTAACAGCTATGTGGTCAAGAAGGAAAGTGAAGCGTGACTCAAACTAAGCACCTGGTGTAAAACATTGTCAATTAAAAAAAAAAAACAGTTTTCAGAAAATGTGTTTAACCTTCTGACCAGTAATGTCCACGCACAATCCTGAAGACACACACATAGAAGCACTAGCTTTTCGTGACTAAGCATCAGTGTCGGCAAAGTATGAGATATATGAACAGGGACAGATGTGTCAAAGGGGGTCAAAAACAGTCCGAAAATGTTCAGTCGTTCGCCCTGCATCACAAGTCTTCCTGCGATGTTGATTTATGGAGGCTGTTGAAGTGAATTATTGCCTTCATTTTGAAGACTGGAATTGCTCTTCTGGTCTGAAGTTCAGTGTCACAAAAACAGATCTGACACCCTCCTCCCCTCTAATTAGAACAGCTATAGTGTTCATTCGTTATGCAAAAAACATTTTTTTTACTCTAACCCACAGCCAGCTGTGTACATTTCTTCATAATTTGTTTTTATATGGAAGGACAGCATGTAAAAAAAGTACGTGCCATTCATTACAAGCTGTTCGCTTCTGACACAATTGTCTTTACAAAGTTCAAATGAGCATTTTATTTCCTCCCCCTTGATTCCAACTTTAAAAACTTCCATTTTACATTTTATGTTATACATGTTTCAGTTTGTCAGATTTTAATGAACTAAATATTGCAGAAAATTTGTTTAAAATAAACGCTTCATATTTTAAGTTTCCTTCTTCCAAATTCATTTTACTTGTCCTGTTTTCTTCAGCCTCATGAAGTGAATAATTTTTGATTTTACAAGGCATATTAGATCCATATGGTGAATATGCAGATGCGACAGTGAAGCAATTTGCAAGAGGAGAATGAAATGATCCTCATTAAAAGTAAAGGAAGAAATGACAATGTGATCATGTAAAGGAAAGCTTGACCGTACTTGTCACCTCAGGCTTGAGAGCCTCTGATCACATCAAGTTGCATAAGAACAAATAAGGTTTTTTTACTTGAATTTTGTTCCGTATGTTGAAGCCAGACTTGGTTTTGAAGCGACTGGATGCTGCATTGAGCCAATGACCCATTGTCCTCCTGAACACATTGTCTCATTAACTCCATTTTCCACTTATGCAGACTAGAATGTCTCTTGGAGCGGTGTGCCGTCCACTGACAGGGGTGTGAAAGCGTTGAGACTCGGGCATCATTAGCCTCTGCGGTGCGCTTGTCCACAATTTTACACTCGCTGAACCTTTGATTAGAACTGCAACCAACATGTACCAGTCACTCAAAGCCAAATCAATGACATTTCCACAGCCTAATGGTCATCTGAGCATTTTCTGGAAATTCTAAATTGTAATCACAGAAGGATTCTCAAGCCAGTTTTGGTGCTCTAATCTGTGTTTATTTCATTTTGTTGGGGTGGCATTTGTAAGATGGGACATGTTATGATCCAAATGAGCAAAGATCATTTCACACATAACAGTTCATCTGACAAAACACATTCCTAGGCCAGCACCACTCCGGCACACGGTGGCCTGTTCATCTAATTTGAGCGACTGCCTATTCAACTTGGGTCACGGTGATCCGAAACGAATCTTTTTAAAGGTAAAATACATCCTTGAAGGAATGCTGGCTGCTTTGCAGTCTGAAGCTTCTCAGTCTAAATGCCATTTCCTGCTTTAGTGCCCCTGTTCCTGGTATTTGCCCTAAATTGATTACTGCTGTATAAATGGGTAATTCGTTGTAAAGTTGAGTATTTGACCGTGAGTCATTATGGACTAAGCTGCCGATTAATAAATAAATTTTAAAAAATAAGCAACAGTCATTGGCACTATTGGCAGTGAAATATCCCCCTTTGGACTGGCCTAGACCAGATAACCCTAATGACCTAAATCATGGAATTTACCCCCTACCCAACACCTTCAGCTTCACCCTCTGTTTTGAACGGGTGTGGTTTTAACACCAACTGAAAAGCTGTGAAATCCAAAGACAGACAGACTAACTGGAATAATAATAATAATAATAGTTTCTCCTTTTCGGCAAGTGACACAGACAGAGGGTTTACTTTGTAATCTTCGTTTCACAAGGCTCTCTCTCAAGATGACAGCTGCTGTCTTCTCTTTCCCCTGATGGTAACCTTCTTCTCCCCCTTTCCAGCTGATATCATTCTCTTGCTCCTTTTCACCATGCAGTCAGATATATACCCAGAGAAAAGCAGGCGCATGGGGTGAGACACAGGAATAGAACATGCCATCTCAAAGGTGGCCTTGAAGCACTGCCTGCTTGCTGAAGCACAGCAGCAAGCTTGTGTATCCTGATGGCGTCCCTGCGGTTAGCTACTGCTTAGACACACAAGCACAGAAATAGAAAATCAGGAAACAAGAGTGATAATAACAGAGGGGTTGTGTATATAAGAAAAAATAAAACTAAAAATTAATTCCACAATAATTACGATTTTTTTTTTCCCCAAATTCTTTCTCATAGTCGTACTGATGCTCATCCCATAAAGGCATTGCAGGGGCTGCGTGTGCAAAACATTGTATTGTATTGTGCACCAGGCAGTGCTTTCCAGGTATAATCATTCAACCTGTCTTTGCAAAAGTGTGATGCACTTTGCAGAAGGGTGGTGAGGTCTGGAAAGTTTTATTCCATCTCATCCAGGATGGAACATTACTGCTCTTCCCTTGACCAAAGTACCTCTGTTGCTCTATGAAAGATTGAAATGCAGAGGTAATTGATCAGAAATTTGTCTGACCCCGTCCTCCTCTGTCTTATGCCAGCCGGGGTGGTTTTGGCTAGGCAAATAAATAATGTGACAAGGAAAGTGAAATGTGAAAGTCTGAAATAGCAGCGCTAACAGAACCAATTTTGATGCTTTTAACCCTGACCCAGGGCAAGAGAGACAATTTGGTCTGTCTTCCCTTTTTAAGGCAGAACAAGCGAGACGCCGTGCACAGAGGCAATTTGAGGTCTGAATATTGAGAAGGTACCCTGTTGTTTTAACCCCTGCCAACCCCCACAGCTAGGATAGTCTGATATTGTGGTCTATTTGCCAGAATTTCTGTTTTGCCCATTGTATCAGAGTAACCAGGGACTCCAAAACCCAGGTGGCCCACTTACATTTATTCATTTACCTGATGCTTTTCTCCAAAGCAACTCGCAATGTTAAGGTTACAATTATTACAGTTACGAGCTTACAATTGTTAACATACTTATACAGCTGGGTAATTTTACTGGAGCAATTTAGGGTAGGTACCTTGCTCAAGGGTACTGCATCTGGAGGTGGGGATCAAACCTGCAACCTTTGGAGCCAAAGTCAGCAGCTTCAACCCCTATGCTACCATCTGTCCATCCACCTCCCAGCCCCAGGAGTGGCAGCTGAAATGTAAATGGTTAATGCTCCCACCACCTTATTGCATCTTTGGAGATTGATGGGGACAACCACCAAGTCTGAGCTGGGCTATAATTATGCGTAAAGAGGGAAATAAAAAAAAACCCATGAGGAGAAAGAGACAAAAAGAGAGAAAAACATGAAGTGTGCATTGCCCTCACACCCCACAGGTCAGAGATAAAGGCCAGCGCTGGCACTGTCGGCTGCATTTTTAACGACTGGGCTGTCCAGAGGATGCGCACAGAGGAGGTCTACAGCCTACACACGCTGCAGTCTTGCCGCCGGCGTGCTCCGAATGGACAAACGCACTCGGTGCGCAACGCTTACGGCCCGTGTTCGATGACTAATGAGATTTTGACGGCGTCAGTGAAAAGGAATGTAAAAATTTAAAAACATTAATTCTATATCCTTGTTCGCCAAATACGTAGTTTCTCAGTTCTCTGCTGAAAGGGATGTATCATAAATTAAAAGGTTTTACAGAAAAACAGAACGGGTTTTAAACAAGGGCGTTACGTTATTACAGTCGGTTCCAAGTAACCAGCAGAACAAGAAAAGTGCTTCAAAGAAAACTCCTTAGTGGTAGTTGTGAAGATGCTGTATGGTGTGAAACTGTGGAGTGTCAAGAAGCTTTTTTCACCACGAGAAAAGTTCAGGTCAGAAGGTCAGTTTAAATGCGGAGAATTTCCCTGCCACATCCTTAGGTGGGCATCAGCAAAATGTGCCAAAATCCCAAGTAACTGTATCATTAAGGATGGTCCCGATGACGAGCTCAGAAGGGAATAAAATGTTAATGATTTGAGAAGAAGGTAATAAGGAAACAAACTTTAGAGAGGCCACGAGAGGCACAAATAATTGCGCAAAAAATGGGTCCCTCTCAATTCCAGAATAAAAATACTGTCACCACTGTCAGACCTTTCCGTGCAAAAAAGAATCCAAAGATACTAAATATTGCATAGAGGATAAATGTCAAGGGAATTAGTCATAAACATAATTTCTATGTTATCATTATATCCTAAGGCAAGCCAGAAATGACTCACGTGGAGGCTCTCATGCTTCAAAATGGGGCATACCCATTCAGATATTATTAGATATATTTATGACAGAATGTTACGCACCGATATTTCTGAATATTATAAGACATCCTGCGAGCAACAGCTGGTACATGCGACTCATTCTGCTCTACAAGTAGAAATATGGAGAAAGACCCGGTCTTAACAATCAATACAGCTGCAGGTGCAGTAAATATCTCTTTTAACACTGACAGGTCGTATCTAGAAACATCCCGGGGACTTTGGTTTCCGTTACACATTGCGCTCCTGTGTTATTCATCCTTAAAACTTTGATGCTTTGTGATTCGTGTCATCCTCGAGCAAACAGAACAGTCTGAGTCTTTCATGGACACAAAACACATTACAGCTTAAGTTTTGCCAACAGCAAAGTGAGGGAGGGATCAACAGAAATGTATTTTATTTACTTTGTTTTATGAAGCAGGTGTGTTCGTGTCTGCTGATAACGAAGTTCTGGAATATGCAAACCTGAGGCCATACTGGGTCAATGAGAAGCAGACTGCTTGTTTTTTAAGCAATATAAGCCTTTGCAGAAGCCCAAACAATGGGACACGTTAGCAGCATTGATCATCACACCCTGAGATAAGCCTCCTCCATCTGCCACCCACAATGCCTAGGCCCCACAGCCTGCGGAGCCAAAGCAGGTCCTGTCGGAGGGCACAATTTACAAGTCAAATGCAAATCGATAAAATGTGTTGAAAGCATGTCTTTAGGTAAATGATTCATCAAATAAATCGGGGCGGCGGAGGTGGCGGGGGGGGAGGGGAGGGTACGGCACCATGGGGGCAGAGTTCCAGGATAACAACACTAGATTCCCTGGGGGTAGGCAAGGTCCATGAATGCAATACTTTGGTGTTATTTCAGTGTTTTAGAATGTCCTCCTAAATAAGGACACTGGGTTTCCTGTTCCAGAACATTTCCTTTTCTATTCTTGCCATTATCATGGTATACTGGGGACTATCAGTCCTGAAAAATAAGACAATCACTCAAAGCAATTTATTTTTCTGACAGACACCATTCCCTATTTGTGGCTCCCGCATTTCTTCAGAATGGTTCAGAAAGTTTACCAGGGGCAATGCTGAATGTAAACAGTCTCTGATAACTATGAAATGACTCGGAGTGACTTTCTTTTTCATTTAGTACCCTGATGCAGAAATCTGTAGGACTCAAAATGAGCTCGAATTTCTTGCGATAGCACCATGACTTTGAAAACGTTCCTTGGTATTGGTATTTAAATAGTGCAGAAAACTGAAGGTGTTTCATTAAGGAATTCATGTACTAGGTGCATGTCAGTATACAGTAGCACTTGGTATCCCACTTCTGACACCAGTGTAACAAAAAGGGAGGCCTCTGTGATGAGAGGTATCTGGCAGACATGACACAGTTTCCATTCTACAGTCAAGCTCACACCCTGATCTTTATTGGACACTTGGCAGTTACTTCACAGCTGTCAAATGACACCTGGCAGAGACTTCACCTACACACAAAGGTGTAGCACAAGACTCAAACATTTACTTGTAGCCCAAGTCTTCATCTATGAGTAAGTTGCCAGAAGTGTGGTAAGCCTAACAAGCTGCCAGACATACTTCACGTACAACCACAAAATTGTCATGGAAATATAGCATCCTGTCAAGAAACCTTTACAAATAACAGCAGTCTTCTGTGAGCATATGAATACTATAATGTTAGCTCTACTTCATGTCTGCTAAAAAAAAATCACAAGTGAAAATTAAGGATACACTCAGACTTGTTGGACTGAAGAAGGCTAAAGAAAAGAAATAGGAACAGGTGATTTGGATCCAGAAGTGCCAGACTGCTGGTGACCAAATGCAGAATCCTCCATGAATGATGAGCACATTGCTTTCTGGGACCCTCACCTGGATAAGCCATTTGGAAACTGGGTAGATGGGTGGTGGTATGGGTTTTTGCTTATATTCTTTCTTTTATAGGCAATAGTAAATGAAAGTTAAAGCAAGTGAACAAAAAGTGTATAAAGATTTTTCGAAAGTGTGTCTGTGAAAATTCTCACTTCTTAATGTGTCCACTGAGTTTGGAGTTTCCATTGTATATGAGGGATTTAATACTTGTTATTGAATACGGGTTTAATGAGTTTGGAGTATACACTGAATAAAGGTACTCCTATCTCCGCCAGCTGTGACCTGTGTGGGTAACGATGACGAGCCAGCCAACATGACAGAGTGTCTGCAGTGGGCCGGAACCATGCCCCTGCAGGTGAGGCCGTGTCAGGTACCCTGCAAAGATGACTGCACCTTCAGCAACTGGTCCAAGTTCACCGACTGCTCAGGCTGCGGAGGCTGGAGGACCCGAAAGCGTACACTCACAGGTAACGTGCCCACTTGCGGACAATATTTCCTACTCCATTTTCTTATCCCAACATATCCGTAAATGGTCTTGTACACATGAGGATGTAAACACAAATACACTTGTTACCACACAACGTCTTTTCCGTACCTTCCGAAACTCCCCAGATCAAGTTCTGATCTGATGAGTAAAGTTGCTCAGTGTGATGTCATGGAGATGAATTCTGTATTGTCACAGTGGGAGTGGTTAACCTTTTGTCTGAAGTGATTTACGGTTATTATAACCGTTTCACTTTATCTGTTGATACAGCTTCAGACTGAAGCTGAAGGTACACCATCCAAAGGCAAGTACAGGTCAAACTTGTAGATCTCAGTCACAGAGCGGTTCCGTCTTTCTGCTGCGCTGGAGCTGGCCCTTCATACACGTAAGACGGGAGCCCGGAGCAGCTGAGATTGGTCCTGAATCAGTGAAATAGCAGGGTGACGTGGGGCCGTTCCTCATCTGCACTCTCGGTGTGCCGTAATAGCCTCGTCCCTTTCCAGTCTGGATGCGTCCCCGGTGTCCCGCGTCAGGTGAAAACGAGGGCCCCGGCCATCCCTTCAACAGCCATGTAATCCCTTCCATTCAATTTAGATGACAAACCCCTTGGATGAATTACACAGTGAGACACTGCACTGGGGCCGATACCATTTGTCTTCATAAATATTAGATCTGTTGCCTCTGGGCTTGAGGAAATTTTCCCTGTCTTCATTCACGAAGCTCTTAAACGAAGACATAAATTAGCCTTGTATGTTTAGTCAAAATCAGCCAGATCGACAAGTCAGGTTCGCTCTCTGTGCTGTATCTTGTCTTGGTGTCGTTTTTCGTTTCTTTTTTTCAGAAAGCAGGAAGGTTTTACCCCAGGGAAGCTGAAAGGAGCTTCTCAGATGCATTAGTGAGACTGGGCTGGGCTATGTGTCTGTCAAAGTGCTTCAGCCTAGTCTAAAAGCACACATGAAAAGAGCCCGTATGTCGTGCTCTTCAAAATTTTCCATGCGGAGCTCAAAAGTCAGGTAGGAGGGACTCAGTGGGCGGGGCTACAGATAGTGGGAGGGTCTACTTGATGAAGGGGGTGTGGTTTATTCCGTGAAAAGGAGTGCTGATGAGGAATTTCTGTCCATTGACACTTTCCGAGATAACTTCACTGTCAGAACCATACTAAAAGATTATCCTCAATGATTGCCTGAAAAGAAGATTAAGGCGCAGTCCTCGGAAGTGATTAAGGCAGCAATTTTTTGTCCCGAAGGCAATTCTCCGAGAAAGTCAAAAATTCATGTTTGGTTTTTTACTTCCTCTTCTTGTGGGGTCTCTCTGTGTCAAAGTAGTGTTATAATTCCTTCCAGAAAGACATTTCAAATGCATCCCATCCCTCGAGATTTTTGTTGCCTTTTTTGTGAAGCCATAGATAAGGATTGTTCTGTTGACAACGTAAGGGGCAAAGCTTAGTCACAAAAATTTTCAGTGGGCTTAAACTGTGGGTACTTCACTTGTGTAAAGGTGAAAAATATTTAACCTTTTTAAAGAGCCTGAGAGATGTTTTAATCGCATACGTAACAGCTGAAGGGGAGAGTCTTGATCGTCAGCTGTAGAAACAGTCCAGTAAAGTCGCAGTGGGACGCGAGGCAGACAGGAGGCAGTTGAACAGATTGCCGGCATACCGCTGCAAGCCGGCTGCGGATTTCTCCGCCACTGGAAGTGTTTATAGCCAGGCCGCCGTGGAAGCAGCATGAACAGATGGTGCCTTCACAGGAGACCCTGGTAACACCCACAGAGGAGCCGGTGCGGGAGAAGGATCGTTGGCGGTATGGTGATGGGGAAGCAGCCGGGCTCCTGCAGAATTTGCACACTTCCTTACGGTTTGAGACGTGCTCCTGAATTCTGTGAACTGCTTGTAAGAGTAGATCCTGGGTTCCTTTTGCTGTTCTGGGGTCAGCTGTATATTTTTAACTGCCATAAATACGCTCTTGAAAACTGAATCCCTCCTGATGTTGCACTGGCCCCCATACAACGATTTAGCCTTGACACATAAATATTTAGCTACATAATATTCAGCTTGTATAAATACCAGAGTCATGCACCGCAGGCCTGGAATATAAAGCAGCAGTGAGAGGATAATGACTGTATGATTGGCACCTTCGTAATGGCCGCGCCAAACAGCAACTCACTCCTAACTGTGCTGTGCAGAAAGCATCTGATGATGGCCACTGCTCACCGTTCAAGCGGTGATCTTTACAGAGAGGAAGGCACTCATTTTCCCCTTCATTTGGGTAATGGGATTTTTTTTTGCGGCTTCATGGACCGGGTGCCAGATGGATACAGACAGGAGAGCCGCAAGGGCGGGCTTTGCCAAACACTCCGTGCCCGCTGTGCCCACTGTGGTCCCCGCCTGCGCCACTCCCACAACCGTATGCACTATCGGTCTTCTCCACCACATGCTACATTTTTCGGAACATTTTGGTTTTGGCACCACGCACTTGAAGGACACAGGTTTGAATCCTGCTCTTGTTTTACTACCCCTGGTCAAGATTCTTACCCTGAATTGCTCCAATAAAAATTGCCCAGCTGTATAAACAGGTAAACAGCGGCGCGTAACTTTGGATGCAAACCTTCCACTGTAAGTTGCTCAGTGAAGAGTGTCATTTTAATAAATTAATAAATACTTGGATTTTCATGTACAAACTGTATGTATTCCCATTCCAGAAACCTGTACAGAGATGGTCGTCATCAGTTTTGGGTTTTCACATGGGCACACATTTTTGTTAATGCATGAAAGAAAGCTAGTGAGTTCTGTGTGTGTGTGCATTTATGAATACAGAATATCAGTCGGGTGGTGCGGTGTGAACGCAGCATGACTGTTGTCAACAGAACACATCCTCACTTTATAAGCAGATTTTACATTATAAAGGAGACAGCATTATTCCTCTAATTCCAATCTGCACTTTTGTCACTACTGCATTTTCTGTTAAGAATCAGTTTAATGCCTCCAGATGAAACATAATGCAGTAATGGGTCTCCATGGAACCCAGGAATAATAAGAAATTATGCTTTTTCAGCTATATGAGTCATTTCTGCAACATAAATATTTGACGAGATTTTTTTTTCTTTGTACTTTTTGCACTGCATAGGTAAATTGTTCCATTTTATATAACAGAAGTCTGACTGGCCTACCTCTTTAAATGAGCTAGTTCAATGTACTTTATCACAGTTGATGCTGTCTCTGTTTCGCACTTGATTCCATCATGGTCTCTCCTTTTCCACCCCTCACTCCACCGGCTCCATAGGCCGTAGCAAGAAGCTGCTGAAGTGCCAGAAGTCGGAGCTGTACCCGCTGGTGGAGGCAGAGCCCTGTACTTGTCTGGAGTTCCAGGCCGAGCCCCAGGGGAACTGGTCCTCCTGCGTGCTCCCGGAGACTCATGGCTGGAGGGCCCAGCGAGAGGCCCGCGAGTGCGGCCAGGGTCTCCGGTACCGCGCCATAGCCTGCACCGACCAGGACGGACGACTCGTGAACCCTGCCCTCTGTGGAGGCTCCGGTACAATTCCTGACATCCCTGTCCTATGGATGTTGCCTCACCTTGGGGGTCACTTCACAGATCGCTTGTATAGCACCGGCTAATAATACAGTGATGCCTTCAAACCAAAATGCAAATAATGCTTGACAAAGACAGCATCATTTAAAATCATGAGGAGACATGTAACATGTCATTCCAGTTTTACCATTTCACGGTCTTCCCACTCAAGGTTACGTGGAGGAAGTCTGCCACATTCCCTGCCCCCTGGACTGCAAGCTCAGTGATTGGTCAACCTGGTCAGCCTGCAGCGCCCCCTGTGGCAGCGGGGTGAAGGTCAGGTCAAAGTGGCTGCGGGAGAAAGCCTTCAACGGGGGCCGTCCTTGCCCCAAGTTGGATCTAAAGAATCAGGTGAGGTGTACCAAGGAGCATGCGCACATTTTGTGACCGGGTGTAAAGGTGGCAATAGGCTGAGGGAGCCAAGAGACGAGAGGCTGAGCCCATCGCAGCTCAGCTGTAAGGCTTCAGTCTTCATTTCAGTCCATTCTTATACGCTAATTCTATTTGCCACCATTCATACATTTTTTCATGCATGATCACTATTACAAGGAATCAAGGGTATATCTACTAATTTAATTGAATTGGCAATAATTTTAAAATCTATTTATCATGATCGTTTCTTGGCTAGGCGGTACAGTGGCACAGCAGGTAACACTGGTGTCTTACATCTCTTGGGCTGTGTGTTTGTATGAGGGTTTGAATCCATCTCACTCTGTGTGGAGTTTGCATGTTTTCCCTGTGTTTGGGTGGACTTGCTCCCGTGATTGAAAGACACATGAATTGGAGACTCTAAATTACCCCTCAGAAATCGGTACGAGGGTATCAGGATTGGTCTATCCTGTGTTTTATGCACCTACTTGAACGATGAACCTCGGTGCAGCAAGTGGTAGGTAACAAATTAGGTTTACTTGAGTCACATGTCTGCACTTGTACTTTTGCTGAGATGTACGTCTCTTTGGACAAAGGCGTCTGCTAAATTAATAAATGTAAATGTAAATGTAAATGTGTGCATGGTTACACTGCAATGGACTGGTGTCCCTTCCATGGTTTAGCTTGTCTCATACCCAGTGCTTCCAGGATAGGGTCTAAACCACTGCAACCTTGCACAGGGGTTAGAGAAATGGGATCTTGCATAATTCTTCCCTTCCACATCACGTCTCTGTGTGACAACTGAAGTTGAAAGGCTGACGTTATTTGTGCACATTGCAAAGACAGTTCCCAATATCTTACAAGGTCATGTTAAAAGGCACACCACATTTATTTTCTGCTTACTCAGTAGCGAGTAATGCTCCATTAACGTCAGGTAATTAAATCTGATTGTCACTCAGTTTGACGGCTTACAGTACATTTACACTTCTTTGTTTAGCGGACACTTTTCTCCAAAGCAACTTCCAATGAACTCTACATAGTGTTATCAGCCCACATACCTTATTCACCAAGGTGACTTGCACTGCTAGATACACTTTACAATGGGTCACTCATCCATACATCAGTGGAACACACTCTCTCTCTCTGTCACTCACACACTATGAGGGACCTGAACAGCATGTTTTTGGACTATGGGAGGAAACCAGAGCACCCAGAGGAAACCCACGCAGACACGGGGAGAACATGCAAACTCCACACAGACTGAGTGGGGATCGAAACCACGTCTTCTCGCACCTCCCAGGCATTGTGAGACAGCAGCGCTACCTCGAAACATAACTTGAACCCCAACAGGTTTTGTCTGAAGCACGTTTGCAGCAAGTGGTTTGAATAGCGATCCTTTATACCTGCATGTTCAAACTGATGCCGGAGGTCAGTATGTTGCGTTGTATTTCTTATAGGGTAACTGGTAATATAGTGTAGTGTATTTCCTGCTCTAGCATGAGGATGATACTTACCCTAGGTTGCTCCAGTAAGAATTACACAGCTGTATAATTGGGTAAAAGAGTGCGAGTGGCTTTGGAGAAAAGTGTCATGTGTCGGTGTCAAGTGCTGTATGCCACTGTTCTAAGAAAAAAAGATAAAGAGAACCTTGCAAAAAGTAATTTAGATGGATGCTGCGACTTTTTCACAGTTTGCACCATTGGCACGGAGCCTACTATTAACACTGGCCGTACACCAGAATGTTAATAAGAAGCGACGAAATTCCCATCATGCATGGCTTGCTTAGATGTGTAAGTCGAAGAGTCAGCGCGTACGGTGAGTTTGCCTGTGATCTGTGTTGCGAGGCACCCTTGGTGGTTACAAGGCGATGCGATGCGTAACAAACTACATGTTGGGCAAATTAGTACGCTGTACAGGACATGGTGGGAAAGACAGGTGGTGGCAGGACAGGCTTTGATTTAATGTTTTCGCGACCTCCCTCCCCAACCACCTACCCTTGTTCTCTCCTCCTGGACTCCGAAAGCGTTGGTGACAGCTTGCCCTCCATGCGGTCGTAGCTTAAGGAGGAAAACGTGTTTTGAATGTCTTCTCTATGCTCGGGATGCCTTTAAAGGACCTACATGGCTGGCGGAGGTTGGGCCATGGATGGGGTGGACTGCATGAGGGGGAACTTTCCGGAAGACACTTTTAAGGGTCTGCACGCAGATGGCCAAGCGATCACTAATCAGCATCACGTGTCCACACCACGTATGCATACAGAGTGTATGACTCTTGGTTAACAGTATTGCATTCCTAGACCTTTCCATAATCTTTAGACTGGGAGTTGGCTACAGGAACCTACTGATTCAGCACTTCACGGTGCTGCTGGTTGTGGTGGGAACATGCAGATTTGCATTATTTATCAGCATTAAGTTTATACTTTTCTCCACAAAATACGCTCACGGGGTTCAGAAAAATTTTTTCCCAGAAAGTTTCTAACAGTCCCGGGCTGTGCTTTTGGAAGCGGGGTTCAAATCCATATCCGTGTGTGTGGAATTTGTACGTTCACCCTATGTTTGTGGATTTCTTCTGGGTTGTTGTGGTTCCATCAAATGATGCAAAGTCGTGTTTTCAGGTGCTCTGCTGGCTCTAAACTGTTGCTTGGTTACACTGATCTGTTGTATAGATGGGTAACGGCTGTAAGGAGTTTAGCGCAGTGTGCCTCGCATTATAAGTCGCCTTGGGTAAAGGTGTCAGCAAAGTACTGGTAAGTCATCATTGTGTGACACTTTGGAGGAAAGCACTTGCTAAATTAATAAATGTAAAGGAAAGAATGAATGAGTAATTTCTTCCACTGCCAAAATTCTCATGATGTTGATCAAATTTCCCTGCAAGCTGCTGTGTCCTGAACTGGAGGAGAGATCAAACCTGAAGCCGTGTGAGCGGAGGATCCCACACAGAAAGCATCCATCAGCATCACTATCTGCAGATCATAGATGGCATTATACAGCAAACAATCACCCAACGCCATCCCCCACCCCCATCCCATCTCCACCCCACCTCGTCTGCTGCCGGTGCCATATGGCAGAGGCAGTGGGATTTAATACAGGTTGAGGCCGGGGCGGCTGTTTAACAGGCTCGGCAGATCTTTGCGCATTGCTCGACGACCTCCTGACCCCTCCCCCGGACCTGTTTCGGCACACACCACACATGCCACGCGAGCAGAATCTTAACGTGGGGGACAAGAAACCAGCCGTGACATTGCAAAACAACACGGCCAGAAGGAATTTTATTTGTGAGAGCTCAACTGGAACAGAGTTTCACACAGGTAGATGCTGTACCTTACCTTTAATCCACATATAGCTTACGTGAAGATCTAGCAGCAAAGGGTTCTTTTGTTATAAGATCCAAAAAATGGACTTGAAAAGCAGACTTTTCAGTCAGGCCCAGCGTTTGTGGATTCACCTTGTAGCCTTGGACTCAAATGCTTGTTCTATGGAGTTCTGACAATTTATTGTTCTGGCATTCATCGCATACCCTTAAAATATATGCGGGGCCATATGGATTGTGCGGATTTAATGTGCTCTAGGCACTATTTTTCACCACAGATGTTTGAGATCCTGAGACTCGTAAAGCTGGACAAAACTTTCCTGGTCTGAATCTCACAAAGGAGTCTTGTGGTGCAGTATTCATTACGGATTGTGTCGGCAAACCTTACATCAGTGCACAAGCAGCACATGTTACTGTGATTGGTTTCAGTTTAAAAGTGTTGCTGAGTAGCTAGGCTGCAATTAGAATAAGTGTACTGCTCTCGCGTTCTGTTTCCAAAATTTTATCGAGTCATATGTTTCCGAGAACGGACGAGTCGCTGGTGAAATACGGTAATGAAATTCAGCTCTAGTGCTGAATCCATTTCTGCCGTTTGTACGCAACAAATTTGTTTACACTCAGTACACGCGCTGTTGCTTTATTTATTCTCGTGTACCACGCTGTCGGAGGCAAAATTTTTTTCTGCCAAGCATGTTCAGCATCTTTCTAGTATTTGCTGCAGATCTCCAGTGCTCTGTGTCAAGGCATAGCATTGCCGATCGTGGTCGTTTCTGCAAAACACTCTTAATTTTTCTTATTCCGAACTGTCCCCCCCCATCCAACCCTATCGAAATCTCGACATCCCTCACATTAGCAGACCGTCAGCTCTTCTATCCTGGAATGCAGTGGAATCGATATATTTTCCATTTGCATGCCTTGTTTTCTAACGCGATGTTTCCATTTTGGAGGGAAATGAAAGAGCGCTCAGCCAGGCCCCTGATTGAGATCGCCGCAAATTCCTTGTCTGCGATTTATTTGTGGACATGAGGAGATTAATGTTCTGTTTGGAGCTAAAGCTTATTTACATTAATGAGTCCTTCGGAGACTTGTCAAGGCTTTCCGGAAGCGAAAAAAAAAAATGGTTTTTGATGAGGGGTAAATTTTCTATTCATCTCCCAAAATTTTCAGCTGGGATCAGTCGCAAACATAATCAAACATGATCTTGTTCAGAAGACGTGAGAACATAAAGCTCAGCAAATGCAAAACGGGCCTCAGCCCCCCATTGATAGTCTTATAACAACGTTCTCATTAACTTTACCATCAGCTCTTGACCTCGGAGTGGGTATTAGCATGTCGCAATGAGGACACTGGATTTAGCGCTCTAAGCATATAAGAGTATATCAAACAGTCACCGAGAGACATCGCCTTCATGAATATCCCTCCCAGAGATTATAGTCAGGGCAGCAATGACATCCCTCTAAATTGTTTCTTTGTTGCGTCTGTCCCTTTAGCAAGAGGCTTCTGAAACACCACTGCGCTGCATTACATTTATTTTTTTATGTTTTTTGCATAACTCAGACTTGATGATTTTGAATTTCGATAACGGACGCTGCTCCGTTCTGAAGATTTGCAGCTCTGGAAGAGCTTCTGCTGATTTAATGAGGTTAATTCAGTCTTTCAGACAATCTCTTATTACATCAAAAGGCTTATCGGAACTTGATTTTAAACCTTCATAACCTGTAACGGCGGGGTAAAAATAACTTCAGAGCCCTGCGAGTTGAATGTCAAGGATTCCTATCGGGAAGGTGTTTAATTAGAGACTTAACTGATGACCTCAATGAGAGATAGCGGTCAGGGCAGGCAGGCTCGCTGCCTTTTTTTCCTCCAACCACAGCTTCAGAAAGAGACCCGCGGTGAAATATAAAGAGATTTATCTGCCGAGTGGGAACGTGAATGTTATCTAACGGTACAGGTACGGCAACCCTCTTGATCCACCACTGCTGGTTGAGTCTGTGTGTCATTCAGACACTGCAAGTGTCACCAGAGCAAAGCCCATTTGTATGGCCCAGGAGGCCCAGCTCCTTGGATTCCTTACTAAGATATCGTTTTCGTTGAATCTTCTTCACTTTGCACAGAAACACAACAACTTTGTGCTCTTCCTCATATTTTAACTTTTCAAACAAATAAAAATCACTGCATTACACACTTTCAGATGTCTAGAATCTAGACGTTTCTGAAGGGTTCATAAACTTTTTCTTAACTCTACGTATAGTCATGCGAGTTGTGTAACACCACAAATGGGATGGTTTTTCTTCCTTAGCTCGAAAAACAAAAAAAAACTGCAAACTGCTTTTTTTTAAATCCAGACCCAAAGAAATACTGAAAACTGAACTATGCAGGTATAGTTTATTGTGATAGAATGTATTGAAATGCCATGGGAATATAATCACTCGTAAATTCATGTGAAAAAAGTTTTAAGATTTTAATGTATTTAAGTGTGGGGGTGCGGTGGCGCAGTGGGTTGGACCGCAGTCCTGCTGTCCGGTGGGTCTGGGGTTCGAGTCCCACTTGGGGTGCCTTGCGGTGGACTGGCGTCCCGTCCTGGGTGTGTCCCCTTCCCCCTCTGGCCTTACGCCCTGTGTTGCCGGGTAGGCTCCGGTTCCCCGTGACCCCGTAAGGGACAAGCGGTTCAGAAAATGTGTGTGTGTGTGTGTGTATCTAAGTGTATAGTTAATATATATACTAAATAACATACTTTTTCTGAGTATAGTTTCTCAACCAAAGTTTTGCTTTAGGTCTGTACTGTGACTAAAAGGCTTCTTGCCTTTATTTTGTTGAGACATACTGAATTTTTGTTTGGTCAGCATGTCTTTTTCTGTTTTTTCAGTATTTCTGCCTATTTTTCCAGCTGTTTCAGTGCTTTTGTATATGGCATAACCATCCAGTTCCTGTATATTGATAAACTTCAGAATTGTGTTTTCTGCCTCAAAGTGCATTCTGTGTTTTCTTTACTGGGACACCAGGGAATGTAATCTTATCCAGATCAATGTTTCTCTCCACTGTACAAAAAAAAAAAACCAACAAGGCATAATTTTTTTCTCTCTCCACATAGCAATGAACCCTCAGTTCCCCGGTTCTAACTCGACAACTTGATGGAATTCATTTCAAGCATTTGTACCTCTCCGCGAAACAAAAACCAGTTCTGTCACCGGACGCGCTTCAATTAACTTGTTAGCTTGTCTGAGCCAAACAGACAGACACGGACCCGCGTTTCATTTTGCTCCGCATCTGTCGCCACGTCGCCGACACTCTCCCCTCACCTTCACCTAAGTGAATTAGACCCCAGAATGTAAGAGACGTTTATCTCTGGAAGGCGCCCATCCATGCATTTCTTTGCTGTGACATGCAGGGAACCCTGATGGAAACGGTCCAATCTTTCTTAGCATCAAATTCTTAAAGAGATTTAGACACCAGAATTCATGTTTCTGCCGGTTTACTCAGTTAATTAATAGTCTTGCTTGTTCCCTCCAACTCTTGTTCCCTTGTCTGTAGGGTAATAAGTAAGGCCTCCTTTTGTGCATACCAAACATCTACCTCTCTTTCATCCCGCTTGGACAAGGCAGGCAGCACCGCGAAGATCATGCTTTTTGATTTCCCCAGCCTGTTAGGAGAGAAGCTTCCATCAGTACTGATAGATACAGCCATTGTTTCCTAGATTATGGACTACTTGTTATACCACAGGTTGCAAGACTGCAGGACTCTGTGACAGACAGGGCTGTGAGCAGCACTGGGGGGCACCTCAAGCAACAGTCTTGGCTCCCTTCATGTTCACTCTCTGCACATTGGACTTTAGGTACATATTGTCTGCAGAAGTTCTCAGATGATGAAGCAATAGCCGTGTGTATCAGGGATGGTAGAAGGATGAGGAAAAGAGGCTTGGTGAAGGATTATGTTGAGTGGTGCTAATGGAGCCAACTGCAGCTCAGCACTGGAAAACCTAAAGTGATGCTGGTGGATTTCAGGAGGTCCAATCATCTAGTGACCATCGATGAGAAGGAAGTAGAGGTGATAGGAATGTACCAGTACCTGGGAGTGTAGCTGGACAGATAACTGGAGTGGTCTAAAAACAATGAGGCTCCATACAAGAATGGTCAGAGTCACCTTCAACTTTTGAGAAGGCTTAGGTCGTTGGAGCACACGCTGCGGATGTTCACCAGTCTGCTATAGCAGATGCAGTCTTCTGTACAGCTGTATGCTGCAGCAATAGCATTGGTGTAGGTGATGGGAATGGACTACTGAGCAGGGCTGGTCAGTGCTGGTAGTTAGACTGGACTGTCTGGAGGAAGTGCTCCAGAAAATTACTCTAAACACCTTCCTAGCCATAATGCACAATGACTCTCACCCTCTGCATGTCACCCTGGCTAAACAGAGTAACAGCTTTAGCGATAGACTGGTCCAGCGGTGCTGTCCCAAAGAGCGTAACTTGAGGTCATTCTTGCCAACAGCCATTAGGCTCTACAATGAATCCAGCCACCGTTGTGGCAGAACCTCAAGTCATCAGTACTGCTTTTTATTTATTTGCACAAAGTCTATGTTTCCACTCTTTTATATTTCTCTAAATGTGATTTTTTTTTTACAAGAATTTCTGTATTCAAATGTCTTCAGCCACTGCCTTGTTGTACATGTGCTCCTGTAGCCTTGTGCAAATTCCACTCAGGGTCAGTAAAGTCTAAGTATCTGTATATATACTGTATCTACACTGTGACGTTGTCCTGTGAAGGCACAGATATGTGACCAGTTTAAAGCGAACACTACTGTGGCCGTTAGTGAATGGACAAAGGGCCTACTGGAAGTGGCCTCTTAAATTTAGGCTCATCTTTTACTTATTCAAGTGCCTCACGGCAACTTAAAGCATATATTAAATTATTATGGACATTACTATGTATTGCACATTAAGAAATAATTACAGACAAAAGGTCAGAGCACATTGATTTTTAATGTTTTGCAGTACTGCAGTCGGTACAATGATTTCACTCTTTTCAATGGCAGCTACTCATTTGTAAGACGATTTTAACACTCGATGTATCGTTTAATATTGACTCATGAATAGCTTTAGTGAAAGTCCTGATTTTCTTTGAAAATTAATTCTGTAAAATTGGCTAATTGGTTCTAGGCAGGTACAGTAGGTGAATTATTTAGCTCACATACTTCATGAATGAGTCACTAGGCTTTTGCATCTAGCTTATGGGAAAGAAATGTTTCTTTGAAAGTCTACGAGCTGGTATCTAGACATGCTTAGGGTGCTACGTCTTCGGCTGTGCTGATAATTTTCTAAATTTGGAAGGTTTTTTTAGCTTCATTTTTTAAACCCAGAATTTTCCATTTCCTACAAAACAACATCCATTCAGCCTGTTGCTGAATTCTCTCCATCATAGATGGCCACTTGGACAAAATGGTTTAAAGCCCTGGAAGTGTAGCCCCTACTCAATCACCTGAACCTTCACAAACTGGGCTTCCCGTTGAGCTCAAGTGCGCAAATCAGGGGTCTCACAGTCAATTCCCGGTGGGACGTGTCTCTCCTATTTCCCTGCTTCAGCTGATTCCCCTTAGCTTAATAGATCCTATCGGCAGCTTATTGTCCTGCGCAAAATACCAATATGTATTTTCAAAAATCCAGCTTTTTATGAATATGGCAGAACAGCTAATTAATTAAGACTTGGAGCCTAAAAATATATACATGTCATCCTACCAAGGCATAGACTAAGGTCAATGTTGAAGCTCCTCAAGTCTAGTGAAAGAGAATGTAAATGTATAAAAGATAGAAAAACACTAATGGATATATGGTTTTTTTTTTCTCTCCCTTTCTGCTCGCGACGCACTGCTAATACGGACGTCTACAAAGGCTCAGGTCAGTGCTGCTCATTCTGTGGTCTTATGCTCTGTTTTCATTAACGAAGTGAATGCGTGTCGGACTCCGACCGGCTGCCCCCCCAACCCTTCTGCCACCTTCGCACACGAATGACAATAGCTTTATTTGATCTGAGTGTCCGCAAAGATGGAAATTGATATGAAGTGCACTTGCTGAAACTCCTGCCACCCCCACATCACACCATACCACCTCCATCCCCCCACTCTGACATTTGTGCCAGATCGGGAGACTTCATTATCTTTTGAATAATAAGCAAAACCCATTGAAAGCGATTTCAGAGGATCTGACCTCTGATTATTATTTTATTTTTTCGCCCAAATGCAGCTGAGTTGAAAGTAAGTAAATGCAGATTTGAACGGGGGAGTGATGGGGGCAGTGGTGGTGGTGGGGGGAGGGTCTGCACTTCGGGTCCAGGAAAAGAGAGTAGTTTTTAATGGCAGCATCCTGTGAGTGAATGATTATTTCCTGATCCATGAGGTCAGCTAGGAGCACGGTAGTTACCTGAGCACTCAATGCTCACGACAGTGTATCAGCAAGAACTGGAAAGAAAATCTACATAAACACAGAACGTCTTAGCGGAAACACATGAGCGTAGAAAAATGGCATTCAGCAATCTTTCCGGAGCCTCAGGTGTTCATAGCAGAACGATATCTTGACAGTCAGAGGTCCCACAGAAAGGGAATCGTATCTTGTGACATTTGGAAATTTGGGATCAGCGAGAGCTCTTGCTCACTCAGTCCACGTTATATTATTGATCTGTTTGCCCCTAATGGTTTAGGTTTTCCTGGGCCTAAAGCCGTTTGTACGAAGAAGACTGGTGTTCACTTTCTGTTGAGATGTTATCTTACACAACATTTTACGTGACTCTGCAATTCTGTTACTGAGTCGTAAATTCTAGTTGTGAAACATATTGTCTGAAGCCTGCGGGCAGAGTTCAGCTCCGTCCTGTGACTCCCAAAACCAGTCTGTAGACATTGGAGAAGAAGGTGTGCATGTTTAGGAGTCAGACCAAGGTGCGGGGATGTCGGATATGTGGAGCTTTGCAAGGAATATCATTGCAGAGTTCACTGTGTGCATCATGTCAGTTTAAGTCATTTTACATTT
Source organism: Scleropages formosus (assembly GCF_900964775.1). Lineage (NCBI taxonomy): Eukaryota > Metazoa > Chordata > Actinopteri > Osteoglossiformes > Osteoglossidae > Scleropages > Scleropages formosus. Next base: position 21,073,742 of record NC_041819.1, on the reverse strand, counting down.
ATAGTTTATATATTATTAAGAAGAAATTATTTATTGACAGAGGTGGGACAGTGGCTTGGAGAAATGTATTCTCTGCATGGCTTATGAAATGTGGTCTAGGTACACGTTCCTCTTGTGGACTTGGACCAGTTATAGTACTAATTATTCAAGAGTTATTCGGAAATATACCACCAGGCTCCCTAATAAAACACAATGAAATGAGTTTTGCCAACTTCGAACTCTCCTGTTTAGTGGGTCTGACCATATTTGATCATGCAAGCGCAGGCCAGATAAAAGTGCTGGTTACAGCCCCACAGTGCTGCTACGTATCAGGCATCGGCGTGTTACAATAAAGCATGTTCCCATACGGCTTGCTTACAGCCCCACGATTCTTTGTGCGTCTATCCCCAGGTGTATGAGGCAGTGCCATGCTACAGCGAGTGCAATGAGTTCACCTGGGCTCCAGAGCCCTGGTCCGCATGTGCGGTCAACACAGTGGGTGACCCCCCAGCCTGTGGAGAGGGCGTGCAAACCCGCAAAGTGAGGTAAGACAGACACCTTACACTGACACCACCTCCCAGGTAGCTCTGCCAAGCTGAATCTTGCTCTGTGCCCCCTCACACTGCTTAACAGGTGTATACAGAAAGACACTGGCAACATCATGGACGACGGTCCGTGTGACCCGGAGGAAGCACCCCCTAGTGCCCAGACTTGCTTTCTGCCCTGCCCAGAGGACTGTGTGATGTCAGAGTGGAGCCAATGGAGTGCTTGCACCGCAGTAAGCTCTGTCTCCCAGAAATAGTTAAACCAGTTTAAAAAAATAATAATAATTTTCATTTATACTTTATTTCAGTTCCGTAGCAGAGACATTTTTGCAACAGCTTTTTTTCAGTGACTTACACAGTTTGTTTAAGGGTAATGTGGAGGTCAGTATTTTAAAAGTAAGAAAAAAACATGATGATATGACCCTGACCTGCATGGAGTAAATTATAATACTTCTTCTGTAACCTCTTGTCAAAGAAATAAATTATACTTTTCAAATGAATGTATATAATGAAACGGATTTTATGAAAAAAATTTGAGAATAATGTCTTGCTTTCACCATAAAATATAGCTGAAGTTATTAAACCTAGCAACTAGTTTTATTATCGCAATGATTGCTAGCAAGCCTAGATACCGCAAATATACTAACTCGCAAACAAAATTTCCTTGCCTACACCTACCGGCATATACAAATCCTTTCAAATTATTTATACTTAACACAGACATTTCCATGTGCACATAAAGCAAGCGTTTACTTTTATTCTATTTTTTTAAATAGCTGACCAATATGCCATAGCTGACTTCACGGCTGCTTGCCAAAGAAACGAATTGTCGCTGGGATAAGTATGCTGCCACAATAGTCAGCTATCCTAAAAATCCCAAAACTCTGCAGTAGAGGAATTGCTGTCAAGATAATTTGGCTGACCAAAATAATCCTCATTTATTCAGCTTGTCACTTTCATTATCATCTCTATCTTGTGTGTATTTTCAGCGAACTATTTGGGTACAGTTCTTGGGAGGCGCTGCAGCGATTTTGAAGCAGCAGTCGTTCTTACAGAAATGACCGATCTTGGACAAGTTAAGCATACGACAAAGCCATGGAGTCCATTGTACTAAATTATAAAAGTGGATTTACATTAAGACAGGTCCTATATGTTTTCTTTTCCCCAAAGCATCAACACACAACGCAGTAATGGCGGGGAATGGATTCAAACCTTGCGGCAGAGTCTTTCTGCATTCAATAAAACAGACTGCACCCTGGGGTTCTCTACAAAGAGCAGTGCATTTATGATTTATGATCTGTTTATGTATGTCATACATTTTTAAGTTAGCAAAAGGGGGAACAACAACCAATGTTTAAAACATACTGTAGGTCTGGAAGGAAAATACAAAGACTAGCCTTTGAACCAGTGACCTTCAGGTTACAGTTCATAACCCCTAACCACTAGGTAGGTTGTTTAGTGCCATACGCACTTTGTATGGAGTCGGGGCACTCGGGATTTCAGCTGATAAGGCCAGTATAACTATGTGCAAAGTAAATCTTATCACAAATTATATGTTTCCTCTTAACTGATTGCGATACAAACGTGGCAGTTAGCAACACGTGGAAATTTGCACCCGGGTTCAGTGGAAATCACCATCAGTGGGTAGCAACATGTTCAAGTATTCAAACATAAAGATCTTAGATTGCGCAGCTTTTCACTTGCAGGTGATCCGTCGGCTGTGAAGAGCTATCGACGTCCTTTATGACGTCATGCTGTTCCATACAGACGAGCGCAACCGAAATCGATGTGCCGATCAAGGTTATGTGGTTACATCCACTTCTAAATAATTACCGCAGTGGCTCAGAGAAGAGGATGCGATCAGGGTTGCATGGATCGGGGTGAGTTCTGCACTCGCTAATGGCCATTACCGCTGGTTCGTTTCCCTCCGGATCTGGCCCGTTTCATGGCGAGCAGCTGTTCATTAAAGCCCAGTAATGACGGAAGTGTAGGTTATATTAGCGCCGCAGTGTCCTGGACGAGCCGAACTGTCTCCGGCACATTGCTGTTTGGAAACTGTCCCCCGTCGAAGCTCTCTGTTGAACTGCCCAGCTGCCAGTGTGCCGGGCAGCGCTAATGACAGCACCTTCCGCAGCGGTGCGACCCGGACACGTCGAGGAAGCGGTTCCGACGGATTCTACGCCTCTCCCGCACGGGCAGAGACTGTCCCGGACCCGGCCAGACCGAGAGCTGTGTGCTCAATAGCACTTGCTTCAGTTACCGCTACAACCTCTCAGGTACACACTCTGCATGCGACAATTCTCAGGCCCGCACGTTCATTGCGGCAGCGACGATCTCTCACTAACACGTACAGTATGCACTGTAAGAGTCTTGGCGCGCACGCACCTAGTGCGACTGCGTGTCATGCACACGCTCCTGGAATGACAGTCTCTCGGGTGTCTAGCTGTTATACACGGACACGGTCCTAGTGTGACAAGCTCTCAAGCGCACATGTGGTGCATCTGTAAAGGCCTCACGATTCATGCAAAAGGAGTCATTCATTACTTTGAAGGGAGCTATTCAGATTTTTAACCTTGAGTGTAAAACTGCATGCAAGTTCAATTTAGAATACTTATTATTTGTGAAAAAATGTGTATTTTTTTTGCCTTTTTTCAGATTTATTGCATGTCAGCAACTGACTTGACAGCACAAGCCGAATATATAATTACTATAACAATATTCATATTAATTAATATTAATTACTGATAACAGTGTCAGCACTGCGGGCATTTATTGACCTTGTCGTCACAGCTTTCTGCTACAAACCTTGCTGGGATTTCTTTGATTTGCCTCATTTCTTGAAGTTGCGATACAGAAGCTGCTGAGATTTTGCACGGTTTTGCCGCAAGACACAATGTAGATTCTGTCTGTTGCCATTACACACGTCTTTGGACGGGAAACAATGAAAAAGATGATTACAAAAAAGACAAAAACACCATCCCTAATGAAATAAATATTTGAAGAAAGCAACAGTTCTGGTGTTTTTCTTTGTCTGAGTCGTCACTGTCTTCCTTTTTGCACGGTGCAGAGCAGTCATCAGGGGTCTCTGTGTGTGTGTGTGTGTGTGTGTGTGTGTGTGTGTGTGTGTGTGTGTGTGTGTGTGTGTGTGTGTGTGTGTATCCACATCTGGCAGACTGGAGCACCTGCCTGTTGAGCGAGAGCGCCATCTGTGGGCAAGGGGTGAGGATGCGGCAGCTGGATTGTGTGCGGAGCGACGGGAAGGTGGTGGACCTGAGTGTGTGCGAGGAGGTAATCCCCTCCGTCTCTTCCACTCAGTCGGCGGAGATTTAGCTGTCAGGAGGATGGAGCGCATGGTGGCACTGTGTTCACATCCTCCATTCCCACTGTCAAAGGCTTTTTGCTACACTGCACAGGTTATGTGACTCATACCTTAGGAAACACATTCTGTCCTTGCAGTCCATCATCATACAGGTGGTCCTCTCTTGGTCTTGTCCTAATCTTCTTCTGGTCCTCTCCAGCTGGGATTGCGGAAGCAGTGGAAACTCACCACGACCTGCGTGGTGGACTGTCCGGTCAACTGCCTGCTCTCCGAGTGGACGCCTTGGTCTGAGTGCTCCCTCACCTGTGGCCTCCAAGGTATTCCCCTGGCCGAACGCTCGCAACCCCACTACTTCATAGTTTTCCACTAATTATAAAAGAGTGGTCATCGCAATAGTAATATAATTGACACCCAGTGTTTTTATATCTCGTCCCGTCCTGGGTGTGTCCCCTCCCCCTTCGGCCTAACGCCCTGCATTGCCTGGTAAGGCTCCGGCTCACCGCGACCCTGCTCGGGACGAGCGGTTGTTGACAATAGATGGATGGATGGATGTTTTTATATCTTCTATATCGTAAAGATGTGTTTATTTGCTAACCGTGGGTGCATGTGGCCCCTCAGACCTATCGAACCCGTGTCCTCTTGATGTCCTTGTGTGTCTGTAAATTAGGAGCACTCAACTGCTATCATAAATTCTCATTTGGCAAACGGCTGGAATCCTCTCCAGTATGATTTCCTGTCAATGTGGCACGAGGCTTGTTGAACTGGAGGAAACGAGCGGCGTAAGTGATTGAAATTAATTTAAAAAAAAAAAAATTTCAAACAGTTGTGTTATATGTTTAGCGTTTGCTCGGGTTTTACCTTAGATGTACTTTTCCTTCCAGTTCCTCTGCAGCATGTTAGGGGGTTTGATACCGTGGTCCTGCAGTTTTTAAGAGGTAGTCTGCCATTTGGAACATCTGTTCAAACAAACCGGTGTCTGTGGATCACCTGCACCCCCACACCCACTCCCCCACATCTACAACTGCTGGAGGAAATCTAATTTTCTCTCTTCCTTTTGATTCATGCGGGAGAGATTTTTGTCCAGCAGGAATTATTAATCGTAGTATTTATTTAGCACACATACCTGTGCGGAGCTACCCACGCGCCTTCAAGCTTTGTACTTTACCTGTTTACCCAGGTAATTCAAGTTAAGTGCTCAACGCTTGGGCTGCTCAGCGGTCCCACTCATAGGATTTCAGCCAGTAACGTTGCCGTCTTTTAACTGCTTTTCTCCATCGCCGCTTTCCATTTGTTACCAGCTGATTGCGCCGTCGTCCTGAAATAAGATGGTCTGGATGGAACCCTTACCTGGACCACCAGTGCCTCGTGGAAGCGGGGCTCTTGTTATCGTTTCTTAGCACCAAAAACAAGAGGAATGAAAAAGGACCGAACAGAAATTATTCTCAATTTTCTTTCTAGTGCTCAAGCCACTTTAGCAGGGGTTTGGTGAGGCCTGGCTGCACTCCAGCTGGTCTTTGAGAGTCGTTCTTAATTACATGTCTAACGCCAGGCAAAGTGACTTTTAAAACTGTCGCTAGAGGACATACAGCAGAAACCGGTGTTCTGATGTCCAGAAGCATGTCTGAGCAACTGGCTTTACGTGTATATGCACATGTATTCATGTTGTTAGCAGACACTTGTCTCGAAAGAGACGTGCAACTCGCAGTAAAAAACTGGATCAGCAGGAGGTGATTGCAAGGATACCAGCACTTTTGCCAATGCACATTACTGGAGTAAAAATAAAATTGAGTCTGCTAGGAAATACAAAGGTATGTAGCTGTTAGGGGATTAGGAGAGAAATGGATCCAGTGGAGAATGCTGAAGGGATTCAGCAGTTCTGAGGGACAGAAGAAGCTCATTCTACCACATCAAGGCCAAAGCCAAGAACTCACAGTATTTTCACTTTGTGAGTAGGACCACCAAGCCATTAGATATGGAGAAGCGTTCTGGCTGGGTGGTAGGGAGTGATCCTTTGACCTTCTTTTATGAATACCAATGACGTACTGTAAAGCACCCTTTCTGCAACCTTTGCAAATGCCACTTTTCCCAACATGCATTGTTCTATCAGTGGATAGAGAGTGGTGAAATCCATGGCAGATGCACTTTTAAGAATTACCAATATGCCCTGGACTCTACCCCACCTCCCCGCATGCACTCGAACCCTGTGGCAGGTCAGATGGTCCGATCCCGGAGCGTGATACAGCCGGCGCACGAGCAGGGGCGACCCTGCCCGTCTCAGCTGTCCCAGACCAAGCCGTGTCCCATAAGGCCCTGCTACAGCTGGCTGCTCAGCGAGTGGTCCTCATGTCGGACAGAGGTAGGACTCCCATCTCTCCGTTTACCCACTGTTTCATACGTCTGTCATAAAATCAAAATGTTGTGGCTTTGCCTAAATTTTAAGAATTTATTATGCCAGTAGGGTATTTTTCCACACCTTTGTAGTTAAAATATATGTCCATCAGCTCACAATATCACGTAGAGACTGGAGTGCTCGTTGCAGAACACCACAGCGCCCCCTACTGTTTGAATGGCTATCGCTCGCACAGATCCATCACAAACTGGCAGGTGTAGCAGCCCCCGCGTGCGAGTCTCCTGCTGATACATACTATGAAGTTGCGTTTGGTTCCACGTCATGATGTTATGACATGATACTTACGCCTTCCACCCCTCCTGGGGCATAGGCCGCCAACAAGGGCTCGTCAGGCGTCTCTGTGAAGAGCTGAGATATCTTCAAGTTTCCTTTTTGGCATTTCTGTAGGTGGCAAGGTTTTTACGGTGTGGGGTAGCTAGCCCCACACCCAACCCTCCTCCTTCGTCAGCCGGGCTTGGGGCCGTCAATGGCGGAGTTTTATGACGTGATACATCATAGATCATTCAGTCATTTTGTGTTTCATGTGTGAGAAAACAAATGGCACGATTAGCCACTTTCGGCACGTCTCAGCCTTTCCAGGGTGTTGGGTGGTTATGGGGGCACAACATCTTCGGTCTCTGTGGTCCATGGACCTCCAGATCATGTCAAAAAAGACACGTCAGGTTTACTGAACATGCGCTAGAAGACGCGATGACGGACATCAGTAACTACCGACATCCACCAATCAGACGCCTCTCTCGAGCAGGTGCGCTCGAACCCACGCGCACCATCACTACGTCCACTATGTCCTTTCCAGGCCGTGGAACACAAGAGGCTTCCAGCGATCAGCTGTAGCTCTGTGACCGATACGGCTAAAGCGCTTTGCGGTGTAAATTACAGAAACATCGAAAACGCCAGACTTTTCCAGTCGTTTAGCTTTATTTTTTCAGCGCCAGAAAGGTGGCGCCTTCCTACAAGACTTCAGGTGTAAAGGACAGGGAGGGACGAGGAGCCGGCTGCTCTACTGGACAGTTATTCTCTATACTGTAATGACCCGAATGAGTACGGAACCACATTGGTAATTCAAAAAGGACTGGAGTTTATTAAGGTTCTAATCGGTAGGACGGACTGCTGTCTCGCCCGCAACCAACGACAATAACACTTTTAAAAATATGCCTAACAGCCCAAGCGCGAACTTCCAACGTCCACACATTTTTCAGTCACTCTCCCGCTCTCCGCATGCGCACTCACACTTCTTACGTCACACGCATTCTCCCAACCACGCCCTAAAGTATAAAATAGTGGACAACCGAATTGTTAGGATATAGCTTCACAGAAAACAGCACAGTTACTGCGGAGTATTGCAATACTAATAGTTGTTGGTCACCGAGCTGCCGCACGCGGTGGCTGTTATGAACTTTGGTCAGAAGTCACTTTGGACAGAATTGACTGCTAACGGGGGACGCTTGGGGACATGATCATGGAGAAGAAAGGTGTCGTTTCAACCTCCAAAAAAAAAACCGGATCGCGCCAGGTCGCACCACTCGGCTCGCTGCGTTTCAGCCGAGCCGAACGTACGACTTTAATTGAATTTCCAAGAAGCACACCTGCGCACGAGGCGCCCCACGCGGGGAGGGGGGCTTGGCGTGTGTGTCATTGGGACGTGAGGCGCTCCTTAATGAAGCCGGACTCTGGATCGGCGCTCTGATCATTAAAATGGTGCGAGAGGACCGCGCTTTCGATTCTCATCTACTCCCGGGCCTCCTTCCCCCACCCCCCGGGTCTGCGCCGGGTTTTAATTAAATGCGTCCACGATCACCGGTGTCTCCCGAGCGCCGATCAAATACACGCGAGCAAGGCTCCTAATGAAGAGCATCTCGCATTCCCCGCGCGTGCTGATACGCGCGCGCTTAGAATGGCGTTCCCGCGCAAATTTTGTTCTCGTCAGCAACGAATTTGGATTTTTCTGGATTTGATTAATTTGAGTTCTTGTTTTTTCCTCCTCCTGTTCTTCATGCGCCCCCCCCCCCCCCCCCCAAGTGTCCAGACATTACTTTTTCTTGCCTCTATGGGTGCTAAATGGGTGTGAAGTCTAATATGGCGGGAGGCTTACAGCCCAATCCATGTCATTTGTTTTCTATTTTGAAAGTTCCGGAACATCCGGGATTAGTCAAGGCACACCTATTAACCCCCTTGGAAACTGAAAATTACTTAATGTTACATGTTATACAAAATTTGTGGATAGCCTGTACCATATTTCTTAGAGCTCCTGCCTCTGGACCCAAAGGACATTGGTTCAAATCCCACCTCCACCTGTAGCACCCCTTAGCAAGGTACATAGTCAAAAATTGCTCCAATAAAATTACCTAGCTGTATAAATGGGTAAGTAATTGTAAAGTACCTTAACATTGTAAGTCACTTTGGAGAAAAATGTCATGTAAAGAAATTAATGTAATTCAAACACGTTCATGTTAATATTATTTGCTTTTCTCAGAAGCTACTTACAATGTTCAGCTATTTAGTAATTTACCCATTTATACATCTGGGGAGGGGGTGCGGTGGCGCACTGGGTTGGACCGCAGTCCTCCTCTCCGGTGGGTCTGGGGTTTGAATCCCGCTTGGGGTGCCTTGCGACGGACTGGCATCCCATCCTGGGTGTGTCCCCTCCCCCTCCGGCTTTGTGCCCTGTGTTACCGGGTTAGGCTCTGGTTCCCCGTGACCCCGTATGGGACAAGCGGTTCTGAAAATGTGTGTGTGTGTGTGTGTGTATACATCTGGGTAAATGTGACTAGAGTAATTCCACATACATGAAGTACCTTCCTCTAGGGTACTACAGCAGGATGTGCGACTTGAACTCAGGACCTTCTGACCCCAAAGCCACAGGCCGGTATTCCTGCGCCACTTCTTGCTTGACAACAGCTTGGTGTCATCTACAGGGTGCGGACTGCGGGGAAGGGGTGCGAGAGAGGAACCTGACCTGCGTCGTGCATGGGGGCGACTCCACGGACCTCTCAACGGCCACCGCTGTGGACCCCAACAAGTGCGAGGAGAAGCTGAGGATCACAGGGGTGCAGGAGCTGCAGGTTCCCTGCTTGGTTCCCTGCCCAGGTACAAACCACCTGTGCTGTGTCGCATACCCTCTGCATAGAGATGCTCCATTGTGTTCTCTAGCGCCCCCAGGTGTCATCCAGCTGTGGTGTTCTATACCCAGTTCAGGTAGGATCTATCAGTATGGTGATTTCTTCCCATCTTTAGCAACAGGTCTGCACCATGAATTAAAACCCTGTTGAGGAAAAACATGGCTGTGCTGTGTCTTAATATAACAATAAAAATAACAACAATTATATAGATTTTTTTTTTCATTTAAATTTTTTTCTGACACTTTTCTCCAGAGAGACTGTATACAGGTCTGAGTATTAAGCTACTTACGATGATTTACCCATGTCCTGTGGGGGGTGCGGTGGCGTAGTGGGTTGGACCGGGTCCTGCTCTTCCGTGGGTCTGTGGTTCAAGTCCCGCTTGGGGTGCCTTGCGACGGACTGGCGTCCCGTCCTGGGTGTGTCCCCTCCGGCCTTACGTCCTATGTTACCGGGTTGGCTCCGGTTCCCCGTGACCCCGTATGGGACAAGCGGTTCTGAAACTGTGTGTGTGTGTGTGTGTGTGTGTGTGTGTGTGTGTGTGTGTGTGTGTGTGTGTGTACCCATGTCCTTATACATGTGGGTAATTTTCACTGTGTCAGTTCAGGGTAAGTACCTCAATCGTTCTACTGCAGGATGTGGGATTGAAACCCGATGCTGCACCCACAGCATTGGCTGTTACCCCAGTCTGTTTGGTTAGTGGAAGTTGTGTCCTTAATGGAAATTTGTGTCCTGTTGTTTGTCCTGTACAGGTACAACGTAACTGTGTTTAGTTCTGTACCCAGTCCAAGTTAGATGTTATGATGGATACCTTTCCAGGCTGGGGGATTTGTGTTATTTTCAGTACCTGTCCAGTTTGAACGTTTCAGCATTTTTCTGTTCGCCATCCAGGTAGCAGACAGTTGTTTTCAGTTGCACTGCTGTTTGTTCTGGTCATAAATGAAGCAGCGCTGGGCACAGACGAACAATGAATAGGAGCTGCTCGCCCGCGGTTTCGTTCGCTCCTTTGGCGGTAGCTGCAGAAACGAATCACCAGCTCAGAACACGAAGAGCGGAGAGATTCTCTGAATCGCTCGCCTTTCATCCGACAGAACCTTTCTGCGCTTTTGTTTCCCAGTCAGCCTTCCCGGTTAGTCGGCATTTCTTAAATCGGCCCGGAAAGATAAGGAAGCGGCATCCCTTTGTGGTCTCCAAATTGGGCATTGTCCCCATCACTGCTGTCTGCTTCCTGTCCAGGAGCTTCTGCTGTGTAAAGACGGATTATGGGTGTTATTTAAGTTGAACAAAATGCAGCGGAGGATGGTGGAGTGAGCTTCCACTGCGCAGTCCTGTCTCCGGCAAGGCCTGGAAATGCACCTGGCCCTCTGCCCGGGGGCAGAAAATGAGCTTCTGCAAGTGCAGATTGTTGCTAATGGCGATCCAGAGCTGAGAATCATGGGAAATGGCATGCGGAGAGCGCCAGCCGACAGGCTTTTTTCACCGGGTGTTAATCTGACTGAGGGGTCCGCCGCAGGCACCGTGCGACACGTTATCAAACCATGTCAGATTGGAAGTTGGAGATGTTAATTGAGTTACTTGCAGCGAGTGCAGTTGGGGTCGCATCCAGGTGCCACACGGGGTGACGCGCAACTGCCCCTCCCACTTCTAGGTGACTGCCACCTGACAGAGTGGGCACCATGGAGCTCCTGTCAGCTGACCTGCTTGAACGGGAGGGGCTTCGAGGCCACGGGCCAGCAGGCACGCTCGCGATCCGCCGTGCTGCAGGTGCTTGAGAACCAGGACAGCTGCCCACAGCAGGAGTTCGAGACGCGGCCCTGCAAAGGTTTGTGGGAACTTTCCCAAGGGTTCACATTAGCATGCCCCAGCAAGATGAATTTTTTTTTTTTTTTTTTCCCTTTTTCATCTTTACTGCAGTTCTTTGAGTATTTTTTTTTCTGATGATTTTTTTTTTTTTAAATTTCACCTGAATTTCTGGTGTGTTATATTTATTCATTTAGCTGATGTAACCTGCAGTTTTGAGCTACTTACACTTATTTACCCATTCATACAGCTGCGTAATTTTTACTGTATCAGTTCAGGGTAAGTGCCCTGAAATATAAGCAGATGATGTCTCTGAAGGTCATCTAGTTCATTTTAGTTTTACTTCTGTCATTTTACTACGGTATTGTTTTGCGAGCAGCATTTTCTGCAGGAACTCCAGCAGTGTTTACTGTTCTGCAGATGGTAAGTGCTACAGCTACGAGTGGCAGACCGGCAGCTGGAGGGCTAACGGGCGATCGGTGTGGTGTCAGCGCTCAGATGGGGTCAATGTCACAGGTGAGTCCCGCTGTCCCCCGCAGATCCCAGGCTGTGATCCCACAACCTTGAATTGAGAATAAGACTGACGCCATTGAATATGTGAATGTATATAATACACTATATCACCCCGCTCTGATTATTATCTCGCTCTCAGGAAGTGTGCCGTTCGCATGGATGCAATAAAATTCCGTTTTATTAGTGCAAAATAAAGTAAGTTCACAAATGAACTGGCACTGCTCGACTGGAAGCTCCGGCGAGAGCGATGTGCCGTAAATAACACCGAGAGATGCTATCTGAGTAAGAAATTGTCTCCGGCAAATATAAGCCCTGTTGGCGTAATCTCTTACCGCTCTGAAGGCCTGTGCCCCAGGGTATTATTCTTCCCTGTTTTGACGTGCAATTTTCTATTGCAAAAATTACAGTGTCCACCAGCTGATCAGGAGTCCTGATAGGCCTCCAGAGCTATTCATCAGAGCTGCCACTGCAGTCATGTGGCTGTCTCCGGGGAGGTGGGGCGCGATCATAACTGTGCTCCCTCCGGATGCAGGAGGGTGTTTTCTGCAGGACCGGCCCACGACCGTGAGACACTGCCACCCGCCATGCACTAAGCCTTTCTCCCACTGCACGCAGGTGAGCCACTCGCACAGGGCGTGGTAAACGTTCTCCAGTAGACACCCCATGTGCACTCCATCTTTTCACTTTAATATTCTTTGCGTTTAACTTATTGTTTCTTCTTCTCTAAATTATAAACATATGCAGAAATTAGATCTGTTATTTTATAGTTTTTTTTTTGTTTCCTAGGTCTACAGGGTAATGGTAAATTACTTCCGGAAAATTCTTGAAGGGTCATGTATATAATTTAATAATAATAATAATAATAATAATAATAATAATAATAATAATAATAATAATAATAGTGCTCCGTGATCACATCTGTGAAGTCCTGCTACCTTTTGACCTTCTAACTTAGCCTATTGTATGTGAATGTATCTGCAGTGTCTCAGTGTACTTTTGTCTCTGTTGCTGTGAGCCTTATTAAATAGTTTTAAGAAATAATTATTTCATAAAGTCAACTTGCTATAATAGTATGGGTGGACAGGATTGAGGAAGATATGTCACATTTAAATAAATGGATAATTGGGAAATTAAAGCACAGTAGGCACAAACCCAAACATATGAGGAAGCGGGTGAGACTGTAGAGTGCCAGACCACAACTGAGAGCGATGCACTGAGTCTCGCAGCCTTTCACACATAGCCACAATTTTCAAATGTTTTTTGCACCAGACAGAATGTCACAGTACCAGAGGCAACGTAGTAGATCGGATATATAAAAATCTAGAGCAATTAGTAATAAGTGGTATTAGTAATTGCAGACCACAGACAAGAAATACTGTATATCAGGAAACTGAGTAATCAGGAATGACTGTATACAGTGAAACTGCAATGAGAATGAACAATAGGCAAATATGATTTTGGTATTCAGTATGGGAATGTAGGAAAGGTGTGCAGAGCAGGAATGTTATAAATATGTACAAGGTGAGACCATAAGTTAGGTGTGCTGTACGCAAGTTACCATATAGGCATCAGAATCTAAATATAACAGTTAATGAATATTTAAAGATAGCACTTTGGTTCCTCAATTTATGAAAGCAGCTGAAATTGTAAGTCTCTTTGTTTCTCATTTTGTCAACTCCAAAGTCACGTTTACAATTATCTATCTTTCTATCTATTAATACACATGCTTTGTGTTTTATTTGTAGATTGTATTCTGTACAGTTATACCTCAGATATATCTGTAAAAAATCTATATTGTCAATTGTTAATATTACTTTAAACTTACATTAAAATTAAAACCAATCTAAAAGGAATAATAAAATCTTGGCTCTACGAACTCCTATTCATGGCCGATTATTTACTGTTCCACCTTCAAGATTCAAGAGTTTACTGTCATGTGTACAGTGAACAGTTAGTTACACCATACAATGAGATTCTTACTCTGTGAATCCTCTCAGCAGTCGATGACATAATTATAGGGACATAAGGAAAGAAAAACACAAGGCGTAAATCACAAATTTACAAAAATTACTATTAGTGCAAAGTCACAAATTACAAAAATTAGTATTAGTGCAAAAATCCAAGAAACGAGGTTATATACGTATATAAAGTGTGCAGTGCGCAATGTAAACATGGAAGTCATGTGCAAAGTGCAGCAGAGGTAGATTGGGTCTATTTGCAGTTGAAGGGGGGGTGTGTATTTGTGTACGCAAGCTATGTTATAAACATGTTCAAATTCTGTCATCTTGTTATTGGTCACTGACACTAATGAAGACCTAACACGAGCTGTAAACACCATGGAACTGAGTTGAATTCAGGTGGTCCAACACTGTTATATGTTTGGGTGAGCTTCACTACCATCTATCAGCTTAGCGGGTAAACACAGGTTGTGTTCCCTCTGTTCCAGTCAGAAATTTTAGAAAATAAATACAGAAAATACAATTAAATATAAAAATATAATTGAACTGGAAGATGTTTAAATCTTTGAAAATACATAACTGTTTATAACACGAGGAGTCAGTAAATGTTATAAAGGAATTATTTCTCAGGTTCTGTGTATTGTGTTATTGCCTCACTCTTGAATATGAGTAATTATAAATAAAAAATGCACTGGCTATTATGTGCAATCAGCCAGTCAGATTATATTTGGCACTGAGCGCTTCTCCATGATAACTGCAAGCTGCTGGATCACATGAATAAACTCACACTGGGAATTGCCCATTTTTGGCAGAGGGGTGTCTGCGGCTGCGAGGCGGGCTACACGGAGGTGATGACAGCTCACGGCTTCCTGGACTACTGCACCAGGACCCCCGGGGCAGACAACAAGAAGGCCGACGTGAAGATCAACACCGGGAGACTCCGGCCTGGAACCACCCAAGTCCAGAACTTCTTCCACGAGTGGTCGCTGAAACCCGTTGGACCAGGTATTCCACTGCACACCTTGAACTGTCTGAACTAGGTCTTAACTAAAATGTCTAAAAACAGATACATACATATGTACACATATTCAGTGCTGCTTCAAAGTGTGCAAAGCCCTTGTGCTCCTTAGTTTTACCACGAAATGGTAGTTTGAGAATCAGTTTTTCTCATGTGACATAATAGGTGTGTAATGAGCAATTCCATATGTTGTTTTAGAGGAAATAGTGTGTAGTAGAAACATGGAAGTAGTGCAGGTGTAAAAGAAAAAGTGAAGCCCAAGCTATGTTGGTTAAACCAAGTAGGTAAATAGAGTTAGCTTTGTAAATTACACACATACATCGTCTGAACCGCTTGTCCCATACGGGGTCGCGGAGCCTACCCAGCAACACAGGGCATAAGGCTGGAAGAGGAGGGGACACACCCAGGACGGAACGCCAGTCCGTCGCAAGGCACCCCAAGCAGGACTCGAACCCCAGACCCACCGGAGAGCAGGACCTGGTCCAACCTACTGCGCCACCACGCCACCGTGCTGCCTGCTGTGTAAATCCTAGTCATTTATTTATTACATACATTTATTTTAAGATTTAACAAGTTTAATATCTTGTAGAAGAATAACAACCATCCCCATAGGATTCACATACTTTCCAACAGCACTAAAGATAGATAGATAACTGATAACTTCTGATAGATAACTGTTCAACTACAAAGGAACATTTTAGAAAATGGATAGAATATAATTGAAAAATGTATAATTTGCTGGAAAACATTTTTGAACATTTGTAACTTGGCTGGGGGGCGCGGTGGCGCAGTGGGTTGGACCGGGTCCTGCTCTCGGGTGGGTCTGGGGTTCGAGTCCTGCTTGGGGTGCCTTGTGGCGGACTGCTGTCCCGTCCTGGGTGTGTCCCCTCCCCTTCTGGCCTTACGCCCTGTGTTACCAGGTAGGCTCTGGTTCCCCGTGACCCTGTATGGGACAAGTGGTTCCGAAAATGTGTGTGTGTGTGTGTAACTTGGCTGTTAATAAGGTGGGGACTCTGTTTATTAGAAGCTCAGCATGATCACAGCCACCTCCTAGTGGGCAGAATAGCTAATTGTACAATAATTGCAATCGCAGAAAAGAAAGCGTATCTGTGGGGGGGGGGAAACTAAAACGAAATGGAAATTGTATCTGTGTAACAGATAATGGGATAACACGTAGCAAAACTCTTACCAGATAGTGTGAAAGGATGTATAACACAGTGTGTTAGGAGCACAAAGTGCTGTTGCCATGCATTAGTATGCTGGAACAGGATACACGTAGAAACATATGCTACACGTAGAAACATATGCTACACAAAGAGGACGCGACTCAGCTCTTCCAGACATTGTCTGTAACATCAAGAGCTGGGAGCTCATTTTAATCGAGTCTGTTCTAGTTGAATCATCCTTTTTGTTTACACACCCCTCCCTCTGCCTCTGTCGCTGTTTATCCCAAAATTAGAAACCCAACAAATACAGCTGATTTCAGGATGTGTCGCGCTTGGGTGCTCCGGTGGGGTGGGTGGTGGGTTTCTGTTTGACGGATTGTCAGAAGCCTAGGCGGGTGTCTGCGCTGTCCGAGTGAAGCTCCCTCTCTTTTGGGGTGCAGATGGCAGGATAAAGCCCTGGGTGTATGGAGTCACCGCCGGAGTATTTGCCCTCATCTTATTCGTCATCGGCCTCTCCTTCCTCATGTGGTACGTACCCATGTCCCCGAGCTCCAAACACGCGGATCGCAGAAGGGGGATGGTAGAGTAAATGTCGTCCTGACAAGTTATTAGTGTGAATCTCATGGGACTTGACAAGGCCTTGTGTGCAAACACTCCTCCTCATTTTCCTGAAATTGGCCTCATTTTTAATTCCTCACTGTAGCTGCATCTCCCTCTAAACTGTATTTTAGTTTATTTCAACTTATTTATTTAACCTGTTGGATGTTCCCATTGCATATGACCAGCTATGTTACCCAGTAGTTAAGGACAATTCTCTGCCATGAACTAACCAGCCTGCATGCCAAAAGGAAAAAGCTCACTTGCGCCCCCATGTGGGAGACTTTTTTCCACAGGTAGTCGCAGATGTGGCCACAAGGAGAGACTAACGGCGACAGTGCGATTGTGTCTCCCCTCCGCAGCAAAAGAGCGACGCAGAGTAAAAGTCCCTCCCCGCCACAGAAGCCCTTGACACTGGCCTACGATGGAGACATGGACATGTGAGCAGCCTGCAGCCCCGATGGCGCAGGGAGGAGTCCGCCACCACCAGATGGCACTGGAAGCAAACATATGCAACATTTCTTTACAAAAAAAACAAATGAAGAAAAAAAAACTTTGATAAAGTGAAAAAGGAAGTAAACGCAGCCTCCTGCGTGGTGCCAGCGAGAGAGAAGACCCCGTGACCTTTGGATCTCTGCACCTGCGTTTTGGAGCGTTCTCCTAGAGTCACGCAGAGGTTTGAGCGTGAGGACTACAGGAGGACAGCTACAGGGGGTCAGCGGGGTGGCATTACATTCGCCTAAGCGACTTTTTAAAAGTTTTCCTAAAAAAAAAATGAGATCGAAAGTGACAAAGGCAAAAGTGGAATTCCAGCGAACGACGAGAAAGGAAAGGGATCCGCTATGCACTACATTAGTGCCTCCTCAATCTTCCCCCTTTCAGAACAGACTACTTTTTTCTAGTGTCGACAATGTGACGCCAGGATCTTTTTTTTTGTCTTTTCCTTTTTGCCTGTGAAGCTGTGTTTTTCGACGATGCCGCCGTCCGCGTGTATCCTTGTTCCTCCCCGTTCTTCAAAAGTACCAAAAGCAGGCCGACCGGCAGCATATTAAGAAAAAAAAAGTCCGAAATGTGGTACCGCCCATCTGTCCCACACCGTCTCCCATCACGTCACCTCGTTTACCGTAGTTCGACCCACACATTCCCGCGAGTTTTCAGGTGAGTGCGGGAGAGCAGTGTGTCATCGTGTCACATAGATCCACCTATCAGAGAAGCACACTGCACCTCCTGATGCTCCTTCACCATGTTTTTCCTGTGTGTGCGATACAGTACATCACCCAGCATCACAGCTCCTCTGTGACTGCACTCTTTCTTTCCTTCCTTCCTGCCTTCCTGTCCACTTCTCGGCGTCGTGGCCTGTGACACAACGCTCCACCTGCATTTGCAAACCGTGATTGTAACAGAACCCCAGCGGCACGTGTGAGCGTTTTTTCCGGGATCTTGTTCATTTGCCCGGGGGGCACAGTGGCTCGGGATGTGCTGACCATGGAAATGCAGCAGAACGTGGAGCTTTGAGGAAACACCTTCTGTTCTAGGAAACTGCCAACAAAGAAGCGACTCTCCTGTGTCACGGGCCCCAGAACTGTAGACATACCTCAGGCAGCGTACTGTATTAGCTTTACGTTTATGTGGCTCATTCGTTTGTTTGTTTGTTTATTTATTTGAAAATGGTACAAGGGAAACTTTGTGGTTTTTGGTTTCTTGGTACAACAAGGTAAAACTGTTGTGTAAATTGGTATGCTGTGTGTGTGTGTGTGTGTGTGTGTGTGTGTGTGTGTGTGTGTACGTTTGCTTAGTCGCCCATCCTCCAAGAAGTGGCCTTGCAACAACTTTGCTCCATCGCCATGTGTGTCGCACCTCAGCAACCTACAGAGAGGAGTCCCGTTGCCCCGTTTCTGCCCCTCCGATGTTTACAAAGTTTCTCCTAAGTGTCCCGTCCCCCCCCTCGTGGCGGCGGCGGCCTGGGTGGGTAAACTGGCATTCGTTCTCCTGTTTACACTGTCTTTTACGTTACAAACTGTGTGTACCTGATCGAGTAATTACTACATGAATAAATTGTGATACTCTGTGAAAAGACATCGCGCTCGTCCGTCTTGCTCCTCACCTCCTCTAATGATCTTTTTACCTTGAGCTCTAAACCCATATACCTTGGGCCAGCAGGTGGCGTAGCAGTTAGAGCTGCCACCTTGCACCTGGAGGATTCAGGTTCAGATTTCAGTTCCTGCTTTAGTACCCTTGATTAAGGTACTTACTCTGAATTAATATACAGTAAAAATGAGTCAGTCCTTGTAAGCGGCTAATCGCTGTCCCTTTCGAGCAAAGCACCCGCTGGATGAATGAGTAGGTGAACAGCAGCGTTGCCTCTCTTTACTTTTCTCCCATTCAGCTCAAAGTGGCTCTTGAGCAACGCTAGGGCCTGAAGCGCTTCCACCCCAGCGGCTTCACCTGCTCATCTCAACAGCTTTCCACCTACGGGGCCGCGTGCGTATTGCGCCGTGAGGGTCACTCGCCGGCTTTGCGTGTTGTCTGGATGCATCGTCAAGTTGGATCCCACACCATGAGAAGGAGCTCTGGAGAACCGCAGCATCACAACAGCGGAGAGAACTACAAGTGGGAAAATGATACCACTCCAAATATATCAAATTCAAGTTTGAACAGAACAAAAGTATGACCTTTGCATTCAGATCTCTTAATGAGTCTCTGTAATTCAGAGTCGTTTGAAATAGGCTTCATATTGCAGCAATGAAGTCTGCATATAAATATATGATGAATGAACTATCGTGTCAGTACTGCAGGCAGGACAGAATTTGGCTTTCTGTACTTTTACCTTCAGGCAGCTTGGTGCCATTACTAATATTCACATATGACACTTTTCTCCAAAGTGACTTACAGTTTTAAGATTACAGTGTATACTTAGCTACTTATCCATTATTATTTGTCGATTGAGACAACAGGGTGTTCTTACTCTATCAGTTAGGGTTAGTACCTTGATCGGAGGTTCTGTGGCAGGAGAGGGGACTTGAACCTGCCTCCTGGACTGGAAAGCAACGGTTCTAACCACTACGGCACCTGCTGGAAGTGTCGTATAACGGGATGCGCAGCATTGTTACGGCTGAAAGTTCCAGCTGTTTGGAATCCACGGCTTTGGCCGACATCCTTTGTTTCGATGCCTTGCTGCGGTCCGACCCGTTACTTCATGCACTGGTTGGTTTTCATTAAACCTGCATTGTAACCAGGAACGTGAGGCCTGCAGCGGACAGCATCGCTCTGTCGCTTCTAATGGGCTCGCGTGAATTCGCCCGTGACCCCGAACACCTCTAGGTTTCGCTTCCGTCGCGTTTTGCAATTTATTAGCAGCCAGATCATTTAATTAGAGCCAAATTGTTCTGACAGCAGCGGGGGAAGGGTGAGACAATGGCCAAATGAATATTAAGCAGTTATTTAAGCAAAGTGAAAATGAAGCACCGCATCTGACATGTTCACTTATTTCTGTGGGGGGGCCTTGAAATTAAGGGACGCAGCCGGCAGTTAAGAAGCAATTTGGGGCACGTTGGGTCGTGGTTTGACGGGCGTGGAATTAAGTCCTGCGTCCGCCGTTGATCGTACAGGCCCGGTGCTCACCTGCTGTCGCCGAATGGCTGTAAAGCGGCACACCGTGGTGAAACACGCAGCACCGGTCCGTGTCTGGGATTGTCGTGCTTTTATGAGCACCTCGTTGCTGTGGCTCGGTGCGGAGCGGAAGACCACCTATGGAGGTTTCTGACTCACCATCAACCGAATGATGCCGGCGCTCGATTTGGACCATTTCTGGAGGGTAAAAATATAAGCAATCATGATCTGTGGTCGCCTCTAACCTGAAATCAATTTTTTTTTGTATATTATCTATATATATAACTTGTGTTACATGTTGACTCCTGTCTATTTGTATGTTTTGCTTTTTTTGTGCAAAAACAATGTAGGTCTAGATGATACAACCCTGTGTTCCGGAAGACTCAGCAGTGGTCTCACAGCTCACTGACTCCATCTATTGGCTATTTTGGTCTATTACACCCAGCTGGCAACTTTGCCCCTTGGCACCACATTATTATTTTCATTATAAGCCTTTATTTAGTGGACACCTTTGTCCAAAAGTACTTAGTGTTGCTACTTAATTTTACAGTGATTTACCCATTTATACAGCAGGGTATTTTTTTTTTTACTGTATCTGTTTAAGGTAAGTACCACGATCAAGGCTACTATTGCAAGGGACAGGATTCAAACCCAGGACCTGCAGATTTAAACAGTCATACCTGTTACTCAACCTACTGCTTCTATTGGACAAAAAGGTGTCACCATGGGGAGGGACTGAATGAAAAACAACTAAAACAGGAATCTGATACCACATTTAAATAACAGGGTAAGCCAGACTGCTCTTCCTGCAGGTTGTGGTTGGACTTTTCTTCCAAGGCCTTATCATGTAATATACTACATTTCATAACAAAACTGCAGGGCCTCAACATTTTCTTGCTATCGGAATGACGTTTATTTATTATTATTTTAATTGTTATTACTATTTTTTTTTGCCAGCAAGGTGGCACAGCCATCTCACAGTGCCTGGGTGTGGTGCAAGAGAACGTGGGTTTGATCCCCGCTCAGTCTGTGTGGAGTTTGCTTGTTCTCCTCAGGTCTGTGTGGGTTTCCTCCAGGTGCTCTGGTTTCCTCCCACAGTCCAAAAATGTCCCATTTAGAGTGTTCGCCCCTCAGCTTTGGATCCAGTACTTCCAGGATAGGCATCGGTTCATGATGAACCTGCTCAGGACAAGTACTTATTGAAACTGGACTGAAATAAGAATAATAATAATAATAACAATGTGATTGCTTTGCCCAAAGTAATTTTACTAGAAGCTTTGTGCATGTGCTATTTTTTCCGCTGGCTTGTCTTCTATGGGGGACTTTGATTGTATTTGCCTGACATCTGCCTCCTTGCTCTTTTTTGATGTTTCTGTGACAAACTGAACCAAAAAGAGGAAACGTCTTCTGATCCTAGCAAGCGGGAGAAATCCTCCCTACTAATCCGTCCCACGGGATCCTGGAGCTGACTTTCCCGATTTTGTCCGTCAAATATGAATAAATATGGTTAATGACACGGCGGCCGGCACACAGCGGTGTTCTGAAGACATGAGCCTGTAACAGGATGGTTGGTGGATCAAGTCTCAGAAGTCCCTTTCCTACACTGACGTTGAGTGGGGGACCAAACCTGAGCTGCTCAGATAAAATTAGCAACTGTGTACAAAACGGTAACAGTTAATCCATCTATAGATTATGAAAAAGCACTCGGCCAGTGCCGGGTCATGGTGGTGAGGAGCCAGCAGAGGACCTTCCCAGAGTCGATTATTACACTCTAGTGTAATAACAATGTCAGAAAATACATGTTGATATTAGGTGAAGCTATTTCTTTTTCTTTTCTTTTTTTTTTTTAGTTAATATTCTTGTTTCTCATCTCTAACCCCCCCCACCACGTCTGGTCTCTTCAATAACAGACATAAAACCCTGGATGTCCTTCCTCCTCCTTGCCTCCGTCAGCTCTCGTCCTTTAACACCTGGGGATTTTATTGATGAACCAATTGCAGGTGTCGTATTTAATTTGGAACCTTCATTTACAATATATTGTGAAATACCTGGCACTTGATTTTTGGAAGTGATCTTTTTAATAATTGTGGTCATGTTAGTTTATCAGTCTTCAGTCACGTCTATCTTCAGTTTATCATTTTGAGAGAGTAATGCTGAGATGCATATATAATATTCTTAAGATCGCAGTTCTCGTAGACGTGTGTTTTCTCTAATGGGCAGAAGGGGGCGTAGTGGTTGGAGCTGTTGAAGGAACTACCTTCAAATCTTTACACCTGCTGTTGTACCCTTGATCAAGGTTCTTACTCTAAATTGATATAGTAAATATTACCCTGCTGCATAAATGGTTAAATCACAGTAAGTGGCTTACAAGATCGTTGCTCTGGAGTAAAATGTCAGATACATGGATATTTAATATTGGCGACTTGGGTGAACTTCTTGAATGCTTCAGAAGTCCTGCTGTAAAGCACGCAGCTAAAAGGTCTTTTTCATCCTCTCAGTTTCATCCGATTGAGAAAGTCTCCATCTGCACCACAGGTATGATACTTAAGTTTGCTAAGCAACTCCAGACGGGTTTGATGCTAAAAATAACATCGTGGCCAATGCTTCTCTCAAGGATCCGAATCTGTGTTTTGTACCGTGGTACTTCAGATATGCCGTCGTATCACATGTTAAGTCCCCTTAATCGTTCCTTGCCATCTCGAGTGTCAGCCCGAGTTTCGCTATCATCAGCCGCCAGGCTCAACTCCTCTGACAGCGCACATATATAACACCCAGAGCTGCATCGTGAGGGACACTCTGCACGTTTTTCCATGTGTCTGCAGACGCAACTCGAGCGAATATCAAAGGATGCGGAGAGCAAAAACGATTTTAATTAATGTTTTTTTTTTTTTTTTTTTTTTGCAGGATATTTAAAATAGTAGTTGGGTTTATACCCAAAAACAACATTGCATACTTTTGACTGATAGGTTATTGGGTTGAATGTATGGGACAAGTGGTTGCTGACAATGGATGGATTTATAAATGTGTTTGCTTCAGAGGGTTAAGCAATTAATCTCTTAAACATTTCAGGAGATTCTGAACTTCCAAAAGAGCCAAAGCAATTTTGTATGGAGTGCGGGACCCCAGGCGGGACTGTTACAGGAGGGTTGTGCAGAAGCAGAC
This sequence comes from Scleropages formosus, assembly GCF_900964775.1. Classification (NCBI taxonomy): domain Eukaryota; kingdom Metazoa; phylum Chordata; class Actinopteri; order Osteoglossiformes; family Osteoglossidae; genus Scleropages; species Scleropages formosus. Next base: position 21,050,550 of record NC_041819.1, on the reverse strand, counting down.
CCCACCTGAGAGGGTGGGACACCATGGTTGGTCCAGTCAGGTTGGAGGAGGGTTGGGAGTATGAAGATGACAGCAGCGCCTCCATGCCAGGTGAGTGAGTGACTTTCAATGGGGTCAGTGGGGTCAGTGGCAGGACACTTAGTCCCAGGCCCACCTGGCAGAACAGAGCCACCAGCAGGGTAGAGATCGCAGAAAGAGAAATCAGGCAGGGAAAAAGGAGAAAGGCCAAGGCCAGTAGGAGGCAACGAAGGAAACTCTCGGTAAAGCTCCTGGGGCCGTTCCGGATGATTCGGGGCTGCCAAGTAGCAGGTGAAACGACAGAACCGGTCGGCACCGCAGCAGATTCTTCTCCTGAGAACATCTTCCGCGGGCCAGGTAGGCCAAGGGGAAGCCGTGGCAACGTCGTCAGCCGATCCGAAATCCGCATTCTCCAGGCCAGTCTGAGGAGCTGAGGATGAGTCGAAAGAGCGCAGGATTCCAGGTCATCCCATTCCCCATCCTACCTAAGTACTGCAAGGAGATGATTGCTTGGCCTATAAGGAATATGCAATTAATGGGGCTTCATATTTATTAATGTAGCTGACACTTTTCTCCAAAGCAGCTTACAATCTTACAATCATTTACCCATTTATACAGCTCGGTAATTCTACTGGAGCAATTTAGGGTAAGTACCTTGCTCAAGGGTACTGCAGCTGGAGGTGGGGGTGAAACCCGCGACATTTGGATCCAAAGGCAGTAGGTCTAACCGTTACGCTGCCAGACACACACACACCACAGTTTTTTTTACCCAAAAAGTGCCTGAGCGGGAGGCTCAACCGCCTCCCTGGACCCCGGGTTCGAGCCCCTCGGATGAAAAGCAAAGGGAGCATTCGCTCAAACACACGATCGAGCCGATGCTCCCGACGCCCGAACGCATGTTATCGAGGCCTGTGTCCGATATGAAAGACTCCTTGACGTAAGCCGCTGGGAAAGGCCATAAGATCAATTCTGCTGAAAAAAAAGGGACGTTTATGACGGTAAACTGGCGGAAGCCTTAAGGTCACTCAGAGGGATCCAACGCGTTCGGAGCGTCCGCGGATGCGCGAGACGCCGAACGGGGCTGGTCGACAAGTGCCCGACGCGACCACCACGCGGTGCTGTAGCTTAGGAAATGTACCGAGGGCGGGACGCTCGCCGTGCGCCCCCCCTCCCCCCATGGAGGTGAGTGCCTTTGAAAGTGATGCGGATTAGCAGTATAATGTCAACGCAAGTGAGCGGCGGCTCAGTGTGGAGTATTTTGTTTAGTCAAATCTTATTAGACGCTGTGATGCACATTCGGCACGCTTTCCGCAGGATAACAACCTAATAGCCACGTTCCCCGCGTTCCACCTGGCATCGCATAGGCCGTGTTTTTTTTTTTTTTTTCCTTTTCCTCCGTTCCTGACGATTATACAGTCACTGGCGTTTACACTATTTCATTTTATATTGTGATACCTCAGCGCTCGACATCCGCGTGGCCGTTTAATCTCCCTAATTACACGCGAATTATTCTCGCGCACGGGGGAATAAAAGTGTTTTAACAGCAGGCTCGGTGCACCGTGAAGGCGGCGGAGACGACGAGACGATGAGCGGCGGCCGTCGTTCTCCGCGTTTATGTGGCGTGTCGTTGTTATACATGTGTAAAATAGCCGACAGCGAAGGAAAGTCAGAAAGTGGACCCTTGCAGCTTTTACGGTGTGAAACTTTGAAAGAGCGGAATTTTGAGCTCCTGCTTTGTGTGATCAACCACTCTGCTAAAGTCCCTTTCTGGAAATTTCCACGATTTAATGCAGAACTAAGTGATAAGTCGTATTGCGCACATTCCAGGTGCTGCAGGTGCCATAACTTGACTTATCGAGGAAGGGCCTGGCAACCCACCTCTAATAAGTCATATTCACACACACACTGTATGAAACCGCTTGTCCCATTTGGGGTCGCGGGGAGCTGGAGCCTAACTCAACAGCACAAGGCTGGATGGGGAGGGGGGCACACTCAGGACAGGACGCCAGTCCATCACAAGGCACCCCAAGTGGGACTCGAACCCCAAACCACCTGGAAGTAGGACCCAGGCAAACCTGTTGCGCCACTGCACCCCCCCTCAACAAGTCATATTATGTTTTCTGAAATATGCATCAGTGAATTATAGCATTTAACATCTGGACTTGTGTCAGTTGTTCTTATCAGCTGCTGGAATAGTGGGTTGCGTTGTTTCCCTTGGCCCCAAGGTTGTAGGTTCAAATCCAAGCTCCACCTGCAGTACTCTCGATTGTAGTTCTTATCCTCAATTCTTTTAGTAAAATTACCCAGCTATAAATGTATAAAAAAAAAAAAAAAATTGTAGGTACATTAACACTGTAAGTTGCTTTGGTGCACAGTGTCAGCTAAATAAATAAGTGTACAACGAGTATTTTTTTTTAGTATTCTAGACGAAAGTTGTAAAAAAAAAAGAAGAAGAAGCCCTACAATCTGTCAGTAATTGAAGTTCATTGGGAATTCTCGCGGTCGTGGAAATGTCCCATTGTGTGGTGACAGGGCATTTGTCACCGAGATAATACATCTCTGGGATGCGTTGCAGGAACAGTTCATACAGTATTCTCCCACAATGTAAGTGCTTCATCATACCGAGTTCAGCGCAGCCGCTTCGACTTCGTCCCACTCTCTAAGTTTATCTGATGTAATTTGTCTTTTTTTTTTCTTTTTTGAAAAATAAGTAGTAGGTGTGCCTAGGATAGTGCTGCACACCAAAGATAAAAGCTTTTTTTGAAAATTCATATTAGAGGAGAGTTGCGATAAGGATCTTTAAAAGAAAAAACTTTATTTCTTCTTTTTCAATAAAGAAAACTCATGAAAAGAACAGAGGGTCCGAATATCTTTCCTTTCGAAATGTTTTGTCTCGATACAAAGCGGCAGAGAACTTAAAGTTGTCGCCTTGCAATTGGAAGGTCTTGGGTTTGAATCCTCCCTCCTGCCATAGTACCCTTAATAATGGTACATGCCCTGAATTACTCCAGTAAAGATGGGTAAAATGTACTAGGTAATACATATACGCAAACCTTTGTAGCTGTTTTTGACGAATGTTGCATAAACAAGGGGTTAATAATAATAATCTATATTTTGCAGATGACAGATTTTCGCAGTCGCTTTAAGGGCTCTGGGGCAACTGGTAGTGTAGGGGTTACTGCTGCTGCCTTCAGACCCAGTGGTCACAGGTTTGAATCCCTCTTGCAGCTGCAGTACCCTTGACTGAGGTACTTACCCTAAATTGCTCCAGTAGAAAAAAAATTACTCAGCTGTGTAAATGGGTCAATAACTGTGAATTATTGGTGGCACAGCGGGTAGAGCTGCTGTCTCACAGTCCCTGGGTTGTGTAAGAGAATGTGGGTTTGATCCCTGCTCAGCCTGTGTGGAGTTTGTGTGTTCTCCCTGTGTGGGTTTCCTCTGGGTGCTCTGGTTTCCTCCCACACTCCAAAGACATGCTGTTTAGGTTCCCCCATAGTGTGTGTGACAGTCTGTGCTCCACTGATGTATGGATGAGTGACCCAGTGTAAGTAGTGTATCTAGCAGTGTAAGTCACCTTGCTGAATAAGGTGTGTGGGCTCAGAACACTACATAGTATCCAGTGTAAGTTGCTTTGAAGAAAAGTATTGGGTAAATATAAGCACAGAGCATAAAGTGTTTAATGTAAAAAAAAAAACCTCCCAGGGTCACCTGTTTAAACTGATTTGATGCTTGAAGACAGAACATAAACTTCCAGGACAAGGAGCTAGTTATTCCTTGAATGCTTTGACCTCTCCACACTTGAAATTGCATTTACAGTATATATCTGACTACGGCGGCAGGAGCAACAAATCTGAATATCTCTGCGTTTTCAGTTCAGGACAGGCCTGGAAGGTACATCTTCACAAAGGTCTTTCCCTCCAAACCGCGGCTGGACCGTAACCCAACCTATGAAAGGACACACCCTATCTGTGCACGCTAGATTATTGCTTGTGAAACTTCATTTAAGAAAGTTCGAAACCTTCTGTTTGCTGGGTGCGATGACACAGAAACACTGTGCTTTTTTTTCTCAGAAAGTCATTTAAATGAGTTTTTCTGAGGGACAAACCCAGCGGTGAAGCTTGTAGCCAAACCAGAATAGGGTTTGGGATTTATTTCTAGGATTCCTAGGATGTTGTCCATGTCCCCCCCACCCAAACATGTGGTATCTTTGAAAGCATAGAGTGTGTTAGGGATTTGCATGTACAGTTTGGGAGATATATTTTTTTTTTAAAAAAATGTCCTCTAGAGTGGACAGAAATTACTGTCTGGGTCTCGGGAGGATATCAAACTCAGGGAAATGATGTCCGCAGCAGACCGCCTCAGCCTTAGTGGCAAAGCCAACACTTAATCTCACCGCTCTTGACATTTTCCTTCCCGGGATGTTTGGATGAAACAACGGCCGCATAAGTCTAAAGGCGGTATAAGTACCGGGGTAAAAAGAGATCTATTAAGGCCACAATAGTCTCAGCAATCGTAATAGCAATCTGATAGGTAGGCGCCCAGATCGCTGCACGCAATTCACTTGTTTCTCTCCGCAGTCATGCGAGCAGCGATGTGAAATTAGGGATCCAGAGATGTGCTCTGAGCGATAAGATAAGGAAAGACCCTCTTAATGGATGTTCTTGTCGGTGAAATTCGGTTTGCCTACTGAAATGCTCTGGTTTTTACACTTCGTTCCTCCGCAGAACAGGGTCCCGCATTAAAAAAATCAATTCGGTCTAGCAGTATATAAAAATATGTTCTCTTCGAGTCACATTACACACCTTTGGCTCGACGTAGCAGGACTTTTGCCCATTACCTCGGCCATTTTTTACCGCGGTTTGCGGTGTTTGGGGTGTCCCGTGCCATGTACTGTTTGGGTTTGATTCCGCTCCGCTTTAGACGCGCTCTGCTAATACGCGGAGTGCGTTGACACGCGTGCGCTGTGTCTTTTGCCCCAGAATCCCTTGCTCTTTCCCGGCAGATGTTCAGGCGCCCGAGTTGTGCTCCATCCATCCGCAGAATACAGATTTCGCAGGGAAACCATATTTGCCGCGTCCAATATCAAGCAGCCGTGTAGTTGAGGCCCCGGATTAACAGAATCGCTTTAGTGTCCCCATTCAGCTGTGGCAGCAGCGGGGTAAAAAGATGGGTGTAAAAAGTGTAAGCCGCGCGGGCCGTTTGGGGTAAAAGCCTCCGCTGAGCACCTGAATAATTCGGTTTCTGCCTTTGGACCATCATTGTCGACTTTCTGCAAATACCGCAGAACTCTAATAAACGACAGTGCCGTTTGGCTTTGTCGGTGCCCCGCCTCCGACCGTCCCGTCCTGACGCTATCCGTCAGCGCTCCGCCGTGATCGTGTCAGCATGTAGACCTGTAGGAGGTTTTTGGCGGGATACAAACCGTCCCTTTAATGCATCAAACGGAATTTAATAGGCAGGAGCCGAGGCCCGGCAGTGAAATATGGGACCGATAGCTACCCCGTAAATGACTGTCTGCCGCCGCCGAAGCCGTGCCGTATTTCATCCCGAGGAATTAGGACTATTTAGCGTCCGCCGGTTATAAAGCGTCTGTCAGCGGCAGGGGGGATGAAGGACAGATTTTGATGCACGGTTCTTGCCTTTTTTTTTTTTCCCCTTTCAAAAGGAGGAGCATCAATTAAATCACAAAAAATGGTAGAGACCCGTGGGGAGATGTTAAGGCCGGCATGGTCCGGTGCAGGATGCGGTGCTCGAGTCCAGGGTTGCTATGCGGAGCTCAGCGTTGGCGTCCTCCTTCGGCGAGCGGTGCCGCAACATTCCTGTTTACAGTGTTGTCATTTCGAAAGTTCAAGCGCTGCTGTGCACGGCCGTTTAAAATTTTCTGTCGCTTTAGATGGCCGATTATTTATTGATGTGCCCCGCATAACTGTTGCTATTTGTTACTTGTCACATTATTATTCGTCTTTGTTCAAGGTGACTTAGGATGTTCTAAAAGCTACCAAGAATTATTTGCTCATATGCACAGTAAGGTATTTTTACTGTGTTAATTCATGGTAAGCGCTTTGATAAAAGGTGCAGCAGCAGGGAGTGATTTGAATGAAGAAAGTTGGGTTGTTAAGGCGATGGCTTTAATCGCTATGCCCCCTGCTGGCATGAGCTGTCAATTTTGAATTTTCGCTTTGTGGTTTGGTGGGAAACTTTCCCGACTCCTTTGTCACGTGTCCAAAGGCTGAGCGCTGTAATTGTGTGAGAGTAAATGGACGCGGGCCTCATGCCAGAGACCGAAGACGGACTCGTACACGCTCACTTAATTAACACCTCCATCAGATGGTCAGTTTGCCAATACCGAGAGCCGAGCACCACGCGCCTGGTAAAGCACGTTCAATAACTCTCCCCGTGACAGAGAGAAGAAGTCTTGTCCCGTAAAATGTATCTTTTTTTAAAACTCCGTGTTCAATGTGTAAGTCTTTAAAACGACACCAACATCCCCTACGCAGCTGGGAATGAAAGCGAGCAGAATTGTTTTCAAAATCACTATTTTTATTGCTTCGCACCTTTCTCCAAGGCAACGTGGATACAGTATACTAAGCTATTTAAAAGCATATAGAAAGACATGTAAGACAAACAATAAGGGCGATGTGGAGTCATCAGTTCACCTGAAACTCATCTTTTGACTGTGGGCGGAAACCAGAGCACCTGGAGGAAACCCACACAAACACAGGGAGAATCGCGAACTGCGTGCGGACCGAGCCGAATTCAAACCCACATCCAGTTCCGCAGCCCGGGAGCTGTGAGGCACCGGCACAACCTGCTGTGCTACCAGTGAAAGAAGAGCATAAGAGTTGACCGGTCCAAAAAAGAACCTTCTGGGCTTAGCAAGAAAGAGGGAGCATAAATTTTGGAGATGCATCAGAGAAGCTGTGGATCAACAGAGCTAAATCAGTTGTTCATGTTTAATTCGATATTTAGAGGTGGCTGTTTATGAACCTACGGTTATTTCATGGTTGGTCACGCACCGTAGTCGCTCGGCTCGGTCTGCAAGAGGAAAGGAAAAAGGTCATATCACGGATTTGCCGCCTGGCGCTCGAGACGCCGAACGGATTTCTGGCCAGAAAGCAGGTGTAAATACCATTACGTTCAGTTTCGTTTTATTTCTTTATTTTTTAATAGAAACTCGGTGCGAGGGACAGTGAAGGAGCCTCTTCATCGATCTGTTTTGGTGTAGAGTTTTCAGCGTGGCAGGAGCAGCTGGCGATTTTACGCCGTTTATTTCAACGAGGGGGTCGAAACGCGAGGGTGTCGCGACTGCTTTCAAAAGGCAGGCCTACGGATCTGCGGCAAGCAACGTCTTCCAGCGGCTCTCGGGCATTCCGGCCGAAGGCTTCAGATGTTCTTCATGAAGGAATGTCAGGTGGCTCGTAGGGTGAAAAAGCACCAGGGGGAAATGTTACATCAATATCTTCTTATGCAAGGAAATACTGTCACACTTGCAGTAGAGACACTTACTGGGCTACAGAAATCGCATTTCTGCTTTTATATCTCTCTGCTAAATGAAATGTAAATATAAATGAAAGAATGTGTCAGCGGACAGATAGATAGATAGATAGATAGATAGATACTTTACAAACATTAAAGTTACTTTCAAGGGATATCAGCATATCTACATAAAAAATATGGGCGTCGGAGGAGGAAACAGCGGCAAAATTAAACATTATGTATACTTAGCGAGACATTAATACACGCAGTTTTCAACTGTTAACCATTAATTATCTGAAGCTTTTGTCCAAATCGATTTGCATAATGAAACTCAATCATTCACCCACTTACACAACTGGGTCATTTTTCCTGTATCAGTTCAGGGCTAGTAACTTAGTAACCAAAAGAGCAGGGATCTGAACCCAGATCCTTTGAGCCCAAGGCGACAACACAACCTGCTGGCCCCACTTCTATATCCTTTCTGTTCATATAATTCTGGGTTTGTTTGCACATGCGATATTACCACACACACATTGACAGGAACCGCTTGTCCCAAGCAGGGTCGCAGCAAGCCGGAGCCTAACCCGGCAACACGGGGCGCAAGGCTGGAGGGAACACACCCAGGATGGGACGCCAGTCTATCACAAGGCACCCCAAGCAGGACTCGAACCCTTGACCCACCAGAGAGCAGGACCTGGTCAAACCCGCTGCGCCACCACGACTCCCTGCGATATTACTGTTACTACTACTATTACTGTTACTATTTTTATCTTTACCAAACACAACTATCCAAAGCAATTAGTATAATGCAACATGCAGTGAACGCTTGTAACGTTTGAACAGCTGGAAATTTGCTAAGGCAACGCAGATACAACAGAAGCCCTGGGAAAGCCCACATTCCCCCTCGTGTCATTTAAAGGTCTTAACTAATCCCCTACCAGAATTCTTACGAAAGACCGTCATGATGAGTTTACGAAACGTCGAGGGAAATCATGTAAACACGATGTACCGAGTTTCATCTGATACACATGGCGTCTCTGCCCCGTCCCACGGTGTCCGAGAAAAGCGGCGACAGACCTAATGCGCTATTTATAGGCATCAACCTCCGGTCCCTCAAGGAGCCATGTGCCTGAATGACATGTAATCATGTTTCCCCCGCTCCTCTTCCCATCAGCCTTGGCGGCGGTACCCGCAAAGCCCCGTCTAATGAAGTGTTCCTGTTAAACTGTCAAAGAGCGCCGCGCCGAATCCATAAAGCCCCTTTACAGCTGTGCCGAGCGAGCGCAGCTAATGAAGGCTGCAATTCAACACTCATGCAATTACATTGGGTGTGGAACCTGGAGCTCGTGCTCCGATGCCGAGAATCTCGACCCGCACGCCTCCCGAGCCCCACCTGCCCTGTGACTGCCTTGAATGGGGGGTTTCCTCCCTCGCAGCAGGGGGGACCGAGTGGCCCCGAGGTAAACTTACGGTACGAAGGAACCCATCGTAGATGCTCGAATGTTTTTTGGTATACGCACCAGCAGCTCCCATGTGGTTCAAGACACCGTTTCCACCTCCTCTGTAAGTCCCTTGCACAGATTGTCAAATCTTCCTTACACACTCTGATGAAATTGCAGTGATTTGTACATTACAGCTTGAGCTACCTATAACTATTTACTCATGTATACAGCACGGTAAGTTTTACTGGGTGTTGACCTTGATCACATGTTCCAAAGCAGGAGCTGAGACTTGAACCTGTGATTCCTGAACTACAGGGGGCAGCTCTAAGCACCACACCATCTGCTGGAGCCTGCTGGGGAAGTTCACACCATACAGCAAAGTGCCCAGATAAGTTCCAGGTACTATAAAGGAACATCAGGTTGTGTTTATACAAGGATTTGTAGCAAGTGGGTTGTTGGTTTAAATCCTGGGAAGTCTTTTGCCGTAGGGTTCAAGTGCCAACAAGTAAAATTGGAGTTTTTGTGGTAAAGAAGTGGTCTACCGTTGCCTTCTTCCACACATGTCTTTGGGGTTCTAAACACGGGGAGAACACGCAATCTGCATAACCCAGAGCTGGACTGAAACCTACTCTTGAACAAGCGGCTCAGGAAGTGTGGGGCAGGAGTATTACGCGCTCTGCAAATAAAATATATTGTAAGGCTCTCAAATGAGTCGGCGGAGGAAAACCATTTACTGTTAAGGAGCCTATCCTGCTTTTAAGACTCGTGCCTCCCATCGTTTTTGCCGAATCTCGTCCTTCGGCTATACGTAAGGTGCCACGCGTGTATCAGGGGCTCAGTGGCGCGGCAGCTGGGACTGGTCCTTCGCGGCTCCAGGGCCGTGAGTTCGGACACGGGTTCGAACCGGGCTTGCATACGTGAAGTTTGTGTTCTCGTTCAGTTTCCCCGCAGTCCGAAGACACGCGCAGGAGAAGGCGAAGGTCAACCGCTCCAGTACCCTACCGTGTACCCTTCTCCCTTACTGCGAAAAGTGGTCGCAAAGAGCCAAATTCAAGTTGCCGCCCCTGATCGTACCCCAACATACAGCCCACAGCATCTTCCAGCTCTCAGTATCACTGTACAGCACTCTGTCGTTTCACTATATATACAGTATATGTTACCTTTCCCTTTACCACACAGCTGACGGTAACATTACATTTAATGCTTCTCGGTGCTCCTTTTGACATTAATTAAATGTTACATCTTGATAGCATTTACTTTCCATCCAGCCGAATTCTCCCCCCCTCCTTTTTATTAAATCTCCTGCTCGTCTTTCGCTGCTCTGCACCAGTTTATAATTTGTTTGGCCCCAGATGCATAGATTGCGCTTCTTTGGATCAATAGCGCTATTGATGAGCACCAGATAAAAACCATTACAGTAACCAGCCCAAGCTTTAATTCTCCCGTTCGATTGATTTCATTTCCAATGATCCGTCCACACGAAGCGGGACCCGGCGCTGCCGTGCGCTCCTCTCGCCTCCTCTCCGAGAGAGACGTTATTTATTACGGAGGGAACGTTCCTACTTCACACCTCAGTAAAAAGCCGAATGATGAAGCTTCCCTGGTTGTTGTCAACACAACAATACTTTATAAAAGATGACACAATTATTATTTTTTTTTTTAGCCGCTTTTCCAGAAAATGCTGACGTGCACTCGTTGGGTAGAGTGCAGGGAGGAGGGAGGGAAGAGCAGACCGCCGTCCCAGGGAGGCTCTTCTTATCGCAGAACGAGGCCGTTCGCAGTCGGGCTTGGATCAGATATGAAATACACGTACAGGAGGAGCCACTTGGAAAAGGCAACGTGTAACAGAGTCGTGGACCCCTGGTTTCTGAGAGTACGTGGATGAGAAGCACCAGATTGCAAGTTCTGGGAAGGAAATTCTTACATTTCATGGAACCAAATGCAGACTTTTGAGTCCTTGAGTTTTATTCTCAAGCCATGATGTCTCTGTAGGAAGGTAAAGCTGGGCAGCACGGTGGCACAGCTAGTAGTGCTGCTGCCTTGCAGCCCCTGGGTGGTGCGAGAGGCTGGGGGTTTGATCCCTCTCAGTTTGTGTGGAGTCTGCTCTGGTTTCCTCCCACAGTCCAAAGACATGCTGTTCAGGTTCACCCCTAGTGTGTGAGTGACAGAGGGAGTGTTCCACTGATGTATGGATGAGTGACCCAATGTAAGTAGTGTATCTAGCAGTGTAAGTCACCGCGGTGAATAAGGTGCGTGGGCTGATAACGCATTTACATTTATTCATTTAGCGGCCGCTTTTGTCCAAAGCGACGTACATCTCAGCAAAAGTACAATTTATGCTTTACATTGAGAGAAGGAGACATAGCTGCAGACATGAAAGTCTCAAGCAAACCTAGTTTGTTCCCCACCACTTGCTGCACCGAGGTTCATCGATCGAGTAGGTGCATAAAACACAGGACAGACCAATCCTGATACCCTCCCACCATTTTTTTTTAACACTACATAGAGTTCATTGGAAGTGACTTTGGAGGAAAGCATCTGCTAAATAAATAAATGTAAAATCATAATAATCCAAGCAGCGACATGACCGTTGGGGACACTGGTCCAGAGGGGAGCTTCTATCTGTAGTCCATGGCACTGACATAAAGCCAAAATACTGAACTATAAATCGCTTTATGAATAATGGACCAACGAAGCCGGATGTCTTGTAGGAAGTGCAAATGAGTCCGGTGAGATTGTCAGAGTCTGAACTTCATGAGAAGTTTGGATTGTCTCAGAGAGATGGTGATTCCCAGAAAAAGTTTAAGGGAAAAGAAGAGGACCACTAGGAACCGGATCTCTTCCGGCACTAAGGACACAACTGGAGGGCAGAACGTTCCGAGGGCACGTTGCGTCTTCGGTCCCTTGGCGACAATGTCGAATCAGCGGTGCTTTACGATAGCAGTCACTTTGGAGAAAGGCTGTTGTGAAATGAATGAATGCAAAGGAATGAATGACTGAATGAATGAATGAATGAATGAATGAACGAACGGTATTGTCTTCAATTACCGCTGTAAAATGCATTCATTTAATAATTTACTGTTCATTCAGTGCACAGTACAGTGTCTTACAACAGATCACGGTGAAACAGTGTATTCGTGATGGAGCAGCAGAGCTGTAACCTGCTCAGCTCATCCGGATTTTGCAGGGAGCGTGCCGCTCGGCCCTTTCTCGCTTTCTTTTTGCTCGGAAGCGTAGCTCCGGGGTCACCGCGCTGCCGTGGTTATCAAAGGCGCCCTTTGCAGGAGCTCCACTGGCTGCGTCATCGCTCCAAAAAAAATAAAAGAACCCACATCAGTGCTTGGAGGAGTCTGCAAAAAATCAGTTTGACAGAATGCCTGACTGCTCGCAAAAAGGAACACGGCGGCACGTGAAAAACTTGGTTATTAATTACCGTTTAACGGTTTTAATTTCGGGAATCTGGGCCACTACTGTGCTGAATGCATAATGGGGGAGAAAAACAAACAATAAATCTGAATCATTCGTAATATTAATGAAAATGTTGACATATACGCCGCCAGTCGAAGCGGCAAGTTATGTGAATTGTTTCTAAACTTTCTCTATTTGTCAGAGCGGAAACGGTGTCGCTGCCATCAGGGTCTCACATGAGGGACCAGACAAGGGGAAACCTAAACGTTGACTCAACACTGCTCACCAGTGTGAAAACCAGGCTCCCGTTGAAATAGCCCTCGGCAGTATATCTCTCTGCTGAAAAATGAATAATATTAGGGTCATAAACTTGCGAAAGAGGCCCGAGGCGTTTGCAGAAGACAGAATGCAGAGAAGTAATTGTTTCGCTGTCACGTTGCGGGGATTTCTGGGCTGCATCAACGTTCTTCTGAGCGGCCGGGCAGGGCAAGAAGAAGATGAGCTGCTGTCGTCTGTGGAAGACGGAACGGAACGGTGACCCCCCCCCCATTAAAGTTTTGGCTCCGGGTTTGAATGCGGATGAGTGGCATCAAGGCGGGAAGCACCGCATCCTGCGCTTTGCCAGCTGCACCGGCATCTGAACAGATACCTGGTATGACTTCCGGTGCTACAGGTGCCCCTTCGCTGTACAGTTCAAAATTATCTTGTGCTTGGAATTTTAGCACGAGCTGTAAATCTTTTACTTTTACATTTTAAAGATATATAGTAGTTGAGGGAAAAACTCCAAGGCATGTATTCAACTGTATATATTCTTTACTTAGACTATGTGTCCATCCATCCAGTTCCCTTTCATGGGTGACACGGTGGCACAGTGATTAGCGCTGCTGTTTTGCAGTGCCTGGGTGGTGCGAGAGGATGTGGGTTTGATCCCCGCTCAGTCTGTGTGGAGTTCGCATGTTCTGCCTGTGTGGGTTTCTTCTGGGTGCTCTGGTTTCCTCCCACACTCCAAAGACATGCTGTTTAGATTCCCACATAGTGTGTGAGTGACAGAGAGAGTGTGTTCCACTGATGCATGGATGAGTGACCCAGTGTAAGTAGTGTATCTAGCAGTGTAACTCACCATAGTGAATAAGGTGTGTGGGCTGGTAACACTACACAGAGTTTATTGGAAGTGGCTTTGGAGAAAAGCTGCTGCTAAATACACACACACACACATTGTCTGAAACCACTTGCCCAAAGCAGGGTTGCGGTGAGCCGGAGCCTAACCCAGCAATACAGGGTGCAAGGCTGGAGGAAGAGGGGACACACCCAGGATGGGATGCCAGTCCATTGCAAAGCACTCCAAGCAGAACTCAAACCCCAGACCCACCAGAGAGCAAGCACAGGCCCAACCTGCTGCACCACTATGCCCCCCATCTGCTAAATAAATAAATGTATTAACTCCTTGTCCTGAGCAGAGTTGCATTGGGCGCAAGACTGAGACAGGTACACCCTGGGTGGGGCACCAGTCCACTGCACTAGACTGTATGTATTTCACCTTATTCTAATATTATGGTATGCTGGCGCTTCAGTTTATGAGAACAGCTGGCCCCACAATTGTGCTTATAACTCAGGGGCAGCTGGTGGTGTAGTTATTAGAGCTTCTCCCTTTGGATCGAAAGGTGACAGATTCAAACCCCCTCTCTGTCTTATAGCTCCCATGAGTGAGGTACTTCTCCAGCTCTATCAACGGGTAAGTAAGATTAAGGAGCTTAACGTTGTAAGTTTGGGGAGAAGTGTCCGCTCAATAAATGTAAATTTCAAGTCATTTTAACCACTGAATCACAATGAAAAAAGGATTTCTTGATCTATTTATAGGTTTGGTGCTCATTGAACCACAAGATGCAAACAATACTTGGTAAGACATTTCTTTTAATAACTTATTAAATACACACACACACTTTCTGAACCGCTTGTCCCATACGGGGAACCAGAGCCTACCCGGCAACACAGGGCATAAGGCCAGAGGACACACCCAGGACGGGACACCAGTCCATCACAAGGCACCCCAAGCGGGACTCGAACCCCAGACCCACTGGAGAGCAGGACCGTGGTCCAACCCACTGCGCCCCCCTTATTAAATACAAGCTGCTAAAATTACTGAAAATGCAAATACTTAGTCTTCACAGACTCCAACTCGATTGCCGGCAGATTCATCCCATAAATATATGCAGAATTTACCATATGGGAATGTACCGTCAGCAATCGGGAACACCAGGTATGAGCTGTAAACACCGTGGAAGTGAGTTGAATTAAGTCTGCCCCCCCACCCCCGTGACTCGGGTGAGCAAACGCCGATGTTTTCACGGCCGAGACCCGCGTCTCCCACATCAGCCTGAATTCTTGAGCGCTGATCTTCATGGGCCATCAGTGAAGCGGGTGGAAGGTGGCGCTTCTCCGTCCTGCTCACCAAGCCCAAACATGAGCGAGGGGCTCTTCGGCGTGCGTTTCCCCGAACGGCTCGACGATAAGGCCGTGAGCTTAATTACACACTCAGACGTACAAAGGCCTCAGAAATACCAGGGAAATTGATTCACAAGCAAGAAGTGTGAAACAATGGATTTTGAAATCCCGCGTCGGATTTTATCTCGAAGCTCACGGTCGACTCCGCTCGAGTCGTGGCGTCACCGAACGTTGTAATTACCGCCAAATGACTTAGTCCGAGTCCTTGACCCAGTTGTGATTTCTTATCGCAGCCGCGCGCTCCCAGTCAAGATTACTTTTTAAACTTCACCGGGAGGACTTCGTTCGGAGGCTTGGGGACCGAGCGTCGGAGGAGGGGCGGGGGGGAGGGTGGGCTGGCGCTAGCTAATGCCATTTCTCAAACGCTTGGAGGACACACAGCCCAAAGCCATTTAGGGAGCAATAACCCTTTCCAAGAAGTGGCATCAAGCTGGCACCCTCTCCGCTCCGCGGTTCCGTCTCCCCGGCCAGATGGCTCTGGAATTACACATTTTTAATCTAAAGCGTGAACCACTTCTGGCTCAGGGCAGACATCTTGGAATATCCTTTTTAGTGAGTTTTTTTTCTTTTTTTTTTTTTCACTGGGAAGAGGGTAAATTGTTTGCCCCGGGGGCTACATTTATGGGTAAATATGCCCTTTAGCAGCAGACATCAAATGTGTCGAGACGATTTGGAGCGCGAGCCGTGTCCTGAGCGAGTTTCCTCCCCCCCGCTGAGCTCGGTTCACTAAATTTGGGTTGATGGCCTGGAATCTTGATGTTCTTCTCAGATTTTATCTCATTTGTTTTCTCTAACTGTCTATCACCGGGGTCTATCACCGGGAAGCGGCAACACTCGAAGTATTGCGCAATTCCACCGAGCGGTATATGAGAGCAAAGACTTGTGGGCTCGGTTTCAAATATCGATTTAACTCATCGCTATTAATTACACACTAGAGTTGTACTTGGAAAGTGTGGAAACAGAAGAAATGATCAACCGCCGACCGCACGGAGGGCTTCAATCACAGTAATGATGGACGCGGCCCTGACAGAACATTCTGGAAGGATCTATTTACGTGATCGGCATTGGCCGAAGCGTGCGTAGCATCAACAGCGACTATTATGTATTTATTCATTATTGGTAAACGGAAATCTTTATGCAACTACTCGTGTGACGTGCACTGGTTCACATGTTGAAAAATCCCCCAACTGTCCAAACGGTGAACTGTAATGTCGCTGTAAGTTGCTTTGGAGAAAACCATCCAGTGAATGATTACATTTCATAAGCGCGGGCTGCATGGAGAGGTGACGACTCTTTAAGATGATTAACAGACTTCGTCCTCGTTGGCGTGAACAGCTGTAACTCGGCGAGGCCGATTCTGATGAAACGCGGAGGTTTTGTTTATGTGCTCCGGGTTCTGGATTCCGGTTTGTCAGAAGACAAAAATAATTGGAGGAGCTCTCCCGGCCTTGTGAATATGAGCCGTGAAACAATCACTGTAGGGGAAAAGGAAAGGAGGAAAGATCAGAGGAAGATGTTGGACTCCCTGGGGTAAAAATCCCGGGAGAGACGCCTGGTTGCCAGGTCTGCTCCGGCTCCAGGGTTTCGGGCGGAGAAAAAAAAAAAGCTGCTGTTGTTTTGTAAACAAAAGTGCCACGAGGTGGCAGGTTTCCCGTCGTTTTGCGTCGCAACCGCCGGACGTCAAGGGATGCTCTTGGGGTTAATTAGAAAATGATCTCATCGCTACTAAACAAATGGAAGCGTGGCGTCCCCCTGCTGGTAGACTCAACAGGCGGTGAGGTGTCCGCGCCCGGCACTCCGGTCATCCGTCTCCGTCGCTCGCATGACGGGCAGCGCTCTGCAGCCCGGCCGTGACCGGGGCGCTAATGAATGCAGAGGATCTGCGGACCCCGGCCGGGAACTCTGCTCTCAGATGAGCTCCCG
Source organism: Scleropages formosus (assembly GCF_900964775.1). Lineage (NCBI taxonomy): Eukaryota > Metazoa > Chordata > Actinopteri > Osteoglossiformes > Osteoglossidae > Scleropages > Scleropages formosus. Next base: position 21,033,781 of record NC_041819.1, on the reverse strand, counting down.
TTGGGGAGCTGGGGCGGAGTTGGGTTCAAATGGATCAAAGGGTAGCTGCCGTATGGACCGTGGACAGGCCTGAGACATTCTGATGAGGCTCTTCCTCCTCTTTCTGATGTTGGACTCATGCGATGCTGCAATGGATCACAGCCCCAGCTCATCTATGATGAATCAACTGGAGAGCAGTGCGGAATTTGTAATATCGAGCAGTTATAAATACAAATATGTGTAAGCAAGCATCGTGGGACCGGGCTAGGTAGCCGAACTTTGGCAGGGAAGGATGGCGAAGTGGTTCGACAAATCAAAGCCGTCGTTTTCTCTGCACGTTTTTGCCCCAAAGCCTTGGAAACTTGGTCGTGACAGCAAGAGATCTGGCCACTTCTTTCATGATTTGTGGCATGTTCAGTTTCCATGGTCCACACCTACCTGGCCAGCTGGTGGCCAACACTGATGGTAGAGTTACGCTCGCTGTCCAGAGCAGTAGTCCCTCAGCAGGGGCGGTGCTCCGGCCTGAAGTTTACACGTGGTTTCAATGCAAACAACTGACCGATCCCACATCGAAAGCATGATAGTTTGTTCGGATGTCAAAAGAGACACCCATTTCAGCTGATCCCACCTGCGTTTGACCGCTTTCACTTAGGATATTCATAGGCAAAATAATGATGTAATGATGTTATTATCTCAACACCTGAACCTTATCCAATGTTAATATTCCAACACAGGCTTTCCTTTCCTGGTCACATTCTTTCCAGCCACTTCTATCCCCACATGGAGGGCAAAAACTTCAGATTTTCAGATGGATTGTCTACTAGCTGTAACAGTATACTAAATCTCAGACTTGTCTATGGTTCCATGCAGGATTTCAATGAATAAGATCTGATTAGTAATATAAATTGACTCTCAGACTAATCCTGTACCCCCCCATGGACCTTTTGTGTTCATTATAGCTTGACATGTGCTTCAGTTTCTACAGCCTACCGCTCACGATTCTTATACTTTTCTACTCAGATCAGCATTCAGATCTCTCTTAGGCACGTTTTACTGATGTAAATTGCAGGCAGTGAAGCACTGCGTCAAATCTTTCGGCATCTATGCACCACTGTTCCTCTCATATGAACCATATGTTTGTAGCCTGCGCTTGCGCTAAGCTTTGAAGTTATCATATCGGCACAACAATGTTCACTCAAGCCTAATGTGCCCCCCCCAAGTATATGAGTATAACTCCTCTGAATAGTATTGCTGACATTTTTTGGGGGTAATGGACTCCTCTTAGGGGGGCACGGTGGCACAGCGGGTTTGGCTGGCTCCCGTTCTCCGGTGGGTCTAGGGTTCGAGTCCCGCTTGGGGTGCCTTGTGACGGACTGGCGTCCCATCCTGGGTGTGTCCCCTCCCCCTCCAGCCCTGCACCCTGTGTTACCAGGTTAGGCTCCAGTTTGCCGTAACCCCGCTTGGGGCAAGCTGTGTGTGTGTGTGTGTGTGTGTGTGTGTGTGTGTGTGTGTGTGTGTGTGTGTGTGTGTGTGTGTGTGGACTCATCTTATAGACAGTCCTTTGTCTTATCACTGCAATGTTCCTAAATCAAATGCAATAAAAATCATTAGACTGTCTCTCAAACGGCATAAAGCCGTAGTATATAGAGTGTAAAATCACTATATATCATTCCCAACACGTCCACTCCCCTTAACCTAATAATCACTCCACTTTGACCTAACGCAGTGTGCTGGCTCTGCCGGCAATGATACGTATATCGCCCGTGATCTCCGCTTTCCCTGTCTTTTTCGCTTTGGCGGTCCTTTCCGCAGACCCTTCTAATCGGTAATGGCTTACCTCCTTCGCAGCTTAAGCTGCTATGTAGACATTTCATGGGAAGGATTTCACAAATGAGCTATCGTGATCATTGTCATTCAGTTAAGAACACCCCCGAAGGCAGAATGGAGGAATTATCCGCAACTGTCGAACACTGAGACCTTTCGCTGTTGCATTAAAATGAGAGGATTTGAAGAGGACCACCCAGCTGACCACCGAAGCACACATAATTACTGCCCTCAGACAGGGTAAATTCCCTAAAATCCCAGCTACGCGTGAGCTATTTGGTAGCGTCATCAGTTTCACCTACCCAGCACTGGGTGGCCTGGCACTCCAGTTCAGCTGGGATCTGAAGATGGATGCAGAAATATAAATATTTTCTTGTTTTACCACCACCAAAATTCACAAAGTTAAGGAATCATGGTTGATTACTCCGACATATTTGGTAAGACAATTTATTTTCTTGTTATTGTCAACACCTGAGGGCGTCCAAAGTGTTTCTCTTTCTTCTGCAAGAAAAAAAGTTACATTCTGACCTGCATGACAATTAAAATGATTTCTGGAAGGTTTGGACAACCTTCGGGAACTCTTCAGATAGTGCTCCCTGACCGCACCGATGAATTATAATAACCGTTCGGCCTTGTTTTATACACGTGAATGTTTCTGCAACGCCTTTGTGTACTTTTTCTGCCTCTCACTTGCTATGATCCAGTGTTGCTTTACTGTAGATTAACGAAAAAAATAAAAAAAACTGAAATGTGGTTCTTTGTGAAGATGCTCGCACACTGCTAAAAACAGACAAAATGTAAAATAATTTTTTTTTAATAGCGATGTTATATTTTCAGTCTGTTTCCACCTCTGTTTACCTGCAGAAAATGTAAATCCATGCAGAGGGCAAAAAGAGAATGCTCCGCCTGGTACATTAGGAACTTGATAAATTTGTCAATATAGAGTGCAGCAGGTTTTCTGTTGAATAAAACTGCCCGGACCCGTTGCAGTTGGAGTTTGACAGCACCATTTATTCAGTCCTGATGAAACCGTTGAGGGTTCTCTCATTATTCCACTTTGTCCCGTACGTTATTCCAATATTGCCAGCGAGCGCACCTCGGGGCTCCCGTGTCTCTTCAACGATGAAGAAGCCGTATGTCCCTCCTGCTGCCAGACGACAGGCAGTGACCCAAAGCCCCCATCCCCAGCTTCCTCAGCTGGCCCCACCCCTTGCCGAGCTCCGAGCGCCTTTTCTCGTTCGTCCGCCTACCTCGAAACGACGCCTTAGCAACCAGGATGCCGCGGCCGCAGTCGATTCCTCGGAAATTAAGCCATCTGAATTACTGGGCGAGTTACTCACAGGAAACGGCAGTTTATATATCACCGACAACACGGAGGGTTTGTGTCGCTCTGGATAACGGAAGAGCAGGTATTCTGTAATGTGTTTTTACCACATTTAATATTCCACATGCTGCTGTGAGATCGTTAAATCTGAGGGAAAACTGGTGAAGCAATAAGGTTCGGGAGCAGCAGGTAGCGCTGGTACCCCGCATATCGCGGGCTGTCGGTTCGCATGTGGGTTCGAATCCAGTTCAATTTGTATAGATTTCCTCCGGCTTTCCTCCCATTCTCCAAAGATCTGCTTCAAGTGAACTGGTGACTCAATATTGCCTGAGTGTGTTTGTATGAGCGGATGAGTGTGATTTTCCACTATGATGCTCCCTTCAATAGTGTAGACTGTTTCACACCCTGCGTTTCCAGGTTGGGCTCCAGACCACCGAGGCCCTTCAGTGTACAGTTACTGATCGTTAAGGAATAAATGAACAAGGTTCTGTGGACTGAGTCATTTCTCCATTTAAGTGGCACCAGATAGGGTTGAAACAAAGTGTATGTGTCCGCTGATGTTCTTCAAAGTTCCTCCAATGTCAGATGTTTCTCTAAGGAGCTAGACGGTGGACCAAGCTGGGGTCCATGTTACATTTACCTGGTTTCCAGCCCAAATCACAGCTGCTCTTGGTCTAGGCCACAGCTGCGTACATAGAGTCCACTTGTCGGGCACAGTCCGGTGTGAAGATCCATCTCCAGATCTGTTCACGTGTCTCATTTCTCTTGCTGGCCGGTGTCCAGCACGTGCGTTATCACTCTCGCGGTATCGGAGAAATGATCGAATGCAGCCATAATTGCAAGGAAATTAAATCTGTGAATGAAATCCAAGCAAACTTGCCTTTTCTTTCAAAAACACTGAGTCACAATGGCCGTATCTGTTACAGGAAAATCTCTTTACCATTCTCTTTTTGTCAGCGTTCCAACAATGTGCTTCCTTTATTATTTTAATATATTAATATTACATTGTGAAAAGCTAATAAAAATCAGTGCCACACTGAGAAACCCAACAATGACCCCAATAAGAAGGCCGGTCCATTTTTAAAGTTGACGTTAGACTATATTTTCATTCCACTATTATATATTGAATGACAAAATGACAATATGCAGGCAGACAATACCCTAATGTGAATAATCTCCGAAGAAAATGGAAAAAACAAAAAACTGTTTCAAAATTATCCACATATTTCGGTTTCGTAGGTCATATATCCACATTTCTGTCGCATGACTCGTTGATGTGATTCCTGCTAATCAGTTTTCATTTTTCTTTAATTTTATTGTGCATGAGAGCTGATACGGGCTGGATATGTGCGTGTTTGAAGCAGCGCTCGCCAAGGAGTCCAGTAGGACCACAAGACCCCTAAAAATCACTAAATCCGTCTTCGGTTGCATTTGAAATCACCCCCGTTCCTTTTGTCATTGGCAGAATGACTCAAAGTCTAATGGGGCTCAGCCAGTTTGTTTTTCACCCTGAAAAGAGATTTTCTCCAGAGCAAACAGGGGGGACTGAAATTGGTCGGCATCATGTCCATTGTTAGAGGCCGGGCATTACCATGGGAACGTCACAAAGGTGATGGTTTTTTTTTCGGCCGGAAAGAGGCGACCCCTGTGCATGAGCGTGAACGGAGTTTTTTTTTTTAACCCCCGTAGTCCCACCTCCGCACCCCTTCGCTACCTCATACTGAGGCACGGCAGCCGGCGCTCCTCAGATCCCCCACGCAAACAACATGCCCCCTTTGGCCACCCTGTCGACGTGTTCCTCTCCCTTGGGCCTGACGGTACATCAGAAGCGGCAGCTACGCTCGCTCCTGGAGTCGTGCTCACAAAATCACTTCCTTAATCACGGATGTTGCTGGGTCGGAGTCCAATCCCCCTCCTCCAAAGCCCCCCGAGAATTAGAAAAAGGGGAAGAGTAAAAAAACAAGGGAACAAGGCAACGCGGCAGACACGTAATGGCCGACTCGCCTTGCGCCGCTTTTTAACCTCAGCCTCGGCTCGGGGCGCAAAATCACACTCCCTTTCACAAAGAATTACAATCAGCGACACCCCGGCAGCCATAAATACCTGACATTACACCTTTATCAATTTTTCCGTGACCCTCAACCATCACTGGCCCACCATTAATATAGTGTGGCCGGATGATGGATCCGGCCATGGTTCACTGACTCATCCCCCAGGTAATGGCGGCTTGTTGCCCATACATCAGCTCTCTCCCCCTGGAGGAAGCTGCAGTCAGGGACCTTCGGAAGAGACGCATGCTCCTCTTCCGTCTAATGTTTTCAAAACTGGCCTTTGCACCGATACATGTCACTCAGACGTGTGGCTCCTGTAATCACCGTCTAGATCCGTGCGCCAGCACATCCTTACCTATGAGCTACAACAAATAGACATGGTCTGAATGTTATGGACATCGCTGAATGGACATGGTCTTCAGAAAGACCTACATTCCATGGTGGAGATATCATTGTTATTAACCATTAATTACCAGAGTCCTTTGTCCAAGGCAAATTACACTGCTAGGTTTGTGCACTAAGCTGGCATTACTGTATACTGTACACCGTGGACTGTACTCTATATTTTACAGGGTAAGAGTTTTGATCATGAGTGCTACAGAGGGATGGAGACCCAAAGCAGGGACCTTCGGTCTGCAAGGCAAAAGCTACCCATTGCCCACTCTACCTTTGACGGACTTACTCCTGCCACATAATCGGTCTAGATTACTTTCATGAGACAGCACCTTGTTGGAATCCCCCAGAGAAATAAGCCTGGCTGGCAGTCTCGCCCTCTCTGGGATCATTTACCTGGATTTGCTTAAGCATGAGGAACAAGTTTCCCTGTGTGACAAAAATCCGACTTAATTTGTCCTGTAGGTACGGTTGAGCTCAGGAGAGGGAAAGCGGAGCTTTGTGATGTTGTGGTAATGGAACTTGGCCTGGTGTCACCTCATTTTCAGCTGCCGTAGCCCAGCTCACTGCGCGCGAAGCACTGCAGGTCAATCATCACCGTGAAGTGCCTGACTCACCACTTGGAAATGCTCCTGTATGATCCACACGGTGCCAGGGTCACCTATGCAAATGACGGCGAGTTTCTTGACTAGGACGCTAAATGTAACGTGGCTTGAATCGTGCAAAGTATTATGTCAAAATCGTGATCGCGGTGTGGAAATCAAGAGTTTAGATGGAAGGAAACCCTCAGTATCCCGTGACCAGCTAAGGACCAGCGATGGGCATCTCTGAGCTTTGTCAGATAAACTGCTATAACCACCTTTTTTTCCCTCCTTTTTCAGTCACTCTTGGAACTAGTGGGGAATCCTTCATTTTGTACCGTTCCATTCGCTCTTGTTCAACGCATTCGTATCGAGGAGATCGAAAAATGCATCGAGGAGTCAGACACAAAAACTCTCGTTTCTTAGTCGGTTAAACCCCGAGAGGGTAATGTAAATGGTTGTGGAGGTGGGGGAGAGGGTTGTTGCTCAAGATTCCCCTCTCTCTGAGCGTCCCTCTCATATCACACGATAATTCTTGCCGGAGCAGAACTCGACTCGGCTGAGCTCCTACAGGTACCGCGGTGCGACACAGATTATTCTCCGCGTTGGCATTTGCAGGTGTCAGGAGCGATCCCGCTCACTTGTCAGGCCTGCTCAGCTCTGTCTGAAGTGATTCATCTTGTTTCCAGGATCATTAACTTCCCGGCGGAAGGACTGACAAGGAGGGAAAGTCAGTGGAGATTTCCGGAAACTCTGTGTCCTGTCAGCGCTTCCATATTAATTACACTGATCTCCCATAAAACTTTCCGTCCTTTCCGTTATGCACACGAGTTTTTATTTCTGTTCTTTAATTGATGCTGACAATTTTTTTTTTCTTTTTTTTTTTTTTTGCTTGCAAATGCAACAGAGAAATGTCATTTAAGTTCTCACTTTCTTACCTTCTGTTTTTCTTTCCAAGCATGGAGGATTGGTGGATAAAATGATTCTGTAAATAATTAGTCAAAGCCCGAAGAATTAGTTTATATCCACCGATCCAGTTAATGTTTAAAACATGTTTATTACGTAAGTCTAAGTTAACCGGCACAACAGATAATGCCAAGGTTCAGTTCTTAGATGTTTTGCATTGTACCGTAGAGAAGAGTCTCCTGCTTCGTGTAAAATTCATAGAGAATAATACCCTGTTGCAGAAATGATAGAACTGTATGTATTTTGAATAAAAGCGTCAACGAAACAAGAAACAAAACAATAATAATATGAATTTCCCCTGTTTAATAGGTCAGATTCACCCTGTTCGGGGGACCTTTTGTCATGGCAAGCACAAGGAATCGAGGAGTCAGACCCAAGTGCAGGAGAGGTTTATTTAATGCAGGTGATACAGGGGCAGGCAGAGTCGTGGTCCGGGACAAGCAATTGGCTCGCCGAGGTACGTTCGTCGATGACCGGGAAGATCCAAAGACAAGGTCCAAGAAAGAAGGCGGGAAGTCAGAAGCCGGGAGAGCGAGACAAGGTTTATAGGGTAAGCGTGGGGAAGGGACACGGGAAGGCGAGGAGGCACGGTCGTGGCTCTCGAGGCCGTTGCGGTCGCTCGACGAGGTTCCGCGAACCGGCGTGTCGGAGCAGTCCTTACGTAGCCCTTCCCTTAATGGGCGGCAGGTGCTGTCCTCTGGTGCCGGCGTGACACCTTTATACGGGGTCTAATTATTGCCGTTTCCTAGGGACAAAATAATATATTCACAGACCCATCAAGTGGCCACTGAAAATTGCTGAAACACCAGCATGAAGACTTTGCAAATGATTCAAAGGACTAACCAGCATGTTTCTTTTGATATTTGTGACAATTATTAGAGCGCAGTCCCCGACTTGCTCTGCGAACTGCTTTATACACAGCGGTGCAGAGGCACACAACGTGCACCGTGTGTTAGGCAGACCACGTTTAAAGCGGACTCTCCTGAAATCCACCTGGTTTTCTTGGTCATCAGGAATATGAGCACTGTATATTTCTACGAACGTTATAAACCCTGATTTTCTACCATATTCAGTGGTTGCAGATTCTGCTGTTTGCAACTTCCCAGTATTCCTCTTGCATAAACACCTAGTTTTACCATTGGGGTAATAATTATTACTTCAATTCCCCATGACCATAGCCATCCTCCACAAGGTTTTGCATCCAAAACCTTTGGTTATGACTCCTTGGGATGAATTTGTAGGAGTGAAATGGTTTCTCACCTTTTGACCCTTGTTGCTTGGTAACAGGTTATTACACCGTCATTGCATTTTCAGCCACAGTAATCGGAGAAGGCCTTTCATTGGGGTATTATTAGGATGGAAGTGGAGATTAAAACGTAATGTTTCGATCCTTCCCGACCTCATTGGGTTGCGGACAATAACACCACAGTCCCCGGCGTTAAAGGAGAGTTTCCTCCATGCCATTGTTGCAGAGCAGCCCCCTCGGTACAAGTGTACTGCTTGGCGTGGCTGCAGATGAGCGGTCCAGAGTCTTACATTGTGTCCAGTGCCATTCTTCCAGTTAAAGCACTGCTTGTCACCTTCTTCTGGCTCCATGTAAAGTAAAAAATTAAGAATGTCTCTCTGCAGCAACAAATTTTGTTTCCTTGGCATTTTGTACTTTCCGGTCCCTTTTCAGGGTTTTTTATTTACATTTATTAATTTAGCTGACGCTTTTCTCCAAAATGACCTGTAATCTTAAGGCAGTTACTGTTACTTGGGGGGTGCCGTGGCGCAGTGGGTTGGACCGGGTCCTGCTTTCTGGTGGGTCTGGGGTTCGAGTCCTGCTTGGGGTGCCTTGCGGTGGACTGGTGTCCCATCCTGGGTGTGTCCCCTCCCCCTCCGGCCTTACGCCCTGAGTTGCCGGGTTAGGCTCCGGTTCCCTGCGACCCCCATATGGGACAAGCCGTTCAGAAAATGTGAGTGTGTGAGTTACTGTTATTTACCCATTCCAACAGCTGGGTAATTTTTACTGAAGCAATTTAGGATAAGTACCTTGTTCAAGGGTAATACAGCTGAGAGTGAGGCTCAAACTTGCAACCACTGGATCTAAAGGCTGTAGCACGAACCAATACGCTATCGGTGGTTTAGCCTTAGTCTATTGATAGGTTTCTCTATAGAGCTGGCACTGTCCTCTTATTGGCTGAATGATACAAAGTATCTATCTATCTATCTATCTATCTATCTATCTATCTATCTATCTATCTTTTTCATTGCCTATTTATCCATGAATTTGGATATTTTACTGAATTCATAATTTAGACGTTTCTTTTATTTGGATTCTTTATTTAGATTTTCTTATATTTTTGTTATCTTATCCGA